>NC_037335.1:79578680-80203680 GCF_002263795.3 Bos taurus | reverse complement strand
GGCTTCTTTCTCCTCCTCATTTCCTGTCTTAGGTCAAGATACATGAATTTTTCACTGGGAAAGCCATTTGGATCTCTGAGGCTTTAACTCCTAATTCATGTTGCCTTTTGGAGAAGGCAATGGCAACCCACTCCAGTACTCTTGCCTGGAAAATCCCACAGAGTCAGATACGACTGAAGCGACTTAGCAGCAGCAGTCCATTGCCTTTAGGTTTTCACCAGCTCATTTTACCCTTGTCTTAACTGTTGTCTTCTACAGTTTTGTGTCCGCCCAAGCTAGGAGTCTTCTGAAAGCCCCTCCTATGTGAATAGCTGTCTTGTTGTACCTCTTTGATATTCACTCCACAGATAGAGAATCAAATGGTAGGAACTTCTGACCAAGCAAAGAAGGGAATAGATTATATGGGAATTAATTATGTACTTATTTATTTTATTCTATAGAACATGCTTTCTGATATTAAGCCACTCTGCCCCATCATCCATGCAAAGAAAGGATCTTTCAAAGACACCGTAGGAAGGTTTTTAATCCTCAGTCCTGCTTTAGATATAAGAATATGACAGAGTGATCTGAGCAATCAGTTTCCAATATGATATGATCTGTGGGTTTGAAGAGGTCTTGTTTATCTATCCTAGTCCTTAGAGTAGTGTCAATCAAGATTTATCCTCTTGGATTAACTTTATCATGATAACATATTTGAAATCTAAAACTGGGTTTCGAATGACACACAGGGACAGAATAGATTATTTTCAAACAGATGAAATGCTCAAAGAAATGTATGTCCTTATTCTGTAAGTATGAACAAATTACTTGAAGTGGTATTCCTCAAAATGCTATTAGTCATTCTTACCTTTCTGTGAATTAATCTTGTTATGAAATTACTTTCCTGCTTTCAAATACTCACAATAAAGGGAAGAGCATTTTTTTTTTTAATGAAGATAATCATGAAATACAGAGTTTTGTCCCCCAGTAGACTTACCTTGGCAGAGAATATAGTCACCTGGGTAGATAATGGTTAGGAAGTCAGGAGGCAGGCTCTACCAAAATAGGCAAACGGTGCCTTCACACCTGCAGACAAAAACCTCCAAAGAGCAGGCAAACAGCTCCCCATGTTGTTTCTTCCCCAAGGAAGTGCTCAGGGTATAGCCTTGTATCCACTTCATCCATAGTCTTGGTCAAGAGCAACAACCTCTGAAGAGTGCTTCCTGTTGCAAGTGACTATTGCAGACAAAAAGCTGAAAACAAATAACATGGAAACAAATAAAAGGGGCCACTGACTCAGGGAGCAAGACACTAGCCAGCTCCCCCAGCAAACCAATGGTAGGTTAATAGACTTTTTAAAAATCACTTCTTTATGGGGTTTATTTAATAAAGATGAAAACACAGTACACTTATACAAGGCATTTTTTTCTTCAATTGTGTCTTTTACTGTGTTGCTTAAGTGGCAAACTCTTTTATACTCTTGCCAAAAAGAAAAGTAGGGGCAGGACTAATAAAGAATGTTGTATTTTGGATTCTCTTCTGGAGAATCCAAAATGAAAGAATTGGCAAAATGTTCTGAAATAATGGCAGAGAGTTCTGCTGGCCGCATATTGGACTTCATCTTGAAAAGACTGTGTATTAAATTATACAGGGCTCTTAAAAATTCAAAGAACTCTTACTTTGACAAAGCATTTTTCTATCATCTGGTTAGAATTCTTGCCCAGTTAGCTCCGATCTGCTATTTCCTTCCCATGTGTTTTGCAAACCATGGGAAGAGGGGGTCATTTTTTTTTTTTTTGCAGGAATCAGGAATGAGATGCAATTATGGGGGCCTGTGTACGGGATGGATGATATTGTCCCCCAAGCCAGCCAACATAGAAGACCACTTGTCTGTGCAGGGACTGCTGATTGAATTTGGCCTGATGTACCTAAAAAGGGCCTTATTGGCCAGCTCTCCTCCTCTGTTTATTTAGAAAGAAACCATTGTGTGATATGGTTGTTCTAACAAGGACTGCAGGGCGAGTACTGCTTTTGACATGATGAATCTTCAGTGTGCATGTGCGTATGCACGTGTGCACACACACACACAGTCCCAGAGGCCCTCCTGCCCGGCATGTGTGGAAAAGCCTCAGATCGGAGCTTATATATCTGAAGTTCCAGCAGACAGACTTGCAGTCAGCCAGAGGATTTGCTATCCTCAGTCTTAACCAACAATGTTTTGGGGGGACAGTTTATATTCAGAAATCCTGTGTGTTGGAATGCTGGAATAACAGCAATTTTTGGTAATTTGCCTGGGTTTGCATTTGTGCTTTCTTTGGCCTAATCTGCTTAATTAAGACCTGAACTCTGGCTGGCCGCCAGCATTCACAGAGCATGTAGGCACCAGATTGACTTACCTCTATTTCTGTCGGCTGAAAAATGACATTCCTTCTGCTTTGTGAGCCTCTCGCCCTGGGGAAAGGCATATATTGAATTCGCTTGCCTGAAAACAAAACTTTAAGTAAATAAAGATACAAAGGGAATGCACCCATTTTCCCATTTATCCCTCACCCTCTAAAAATCAAGATGTGTTAATAGGACTCCATCTCAAAGGGAAACCAGTAGTGAGCACAAATTAGTTCTTACTGAACAGATGAGAGTTCACTTGGAAAGAAACATTCAGGCCTATGTTGACATATCTGCAGAGCAGCCCCCATGTTCAAGCACTGATGGGAACTCTAGACAAAGGTCCCCCAATCTTGCTTAAGTCCAGAAAGGGACAGAGATGTGTTCATAGCAAGTTCTCACATGAGCCAGCATGGAAAAAAGTCTGTTTTGGAAATGGAAGCAATGTGCCCAGAAAGGGACTTTGTTTTGTTCTGGGAGGTGGGGTTCCTGTAGAGGCCTCATCTGAAATGAAACTCTTTCCCATCAGTAGCAGTCACATACATATGCTCTGACATGGAACAGCACAAAATGAAACACACTTTCCTTCCCAGTGAATTGGAACATCCGTATGTATATGTATGTCTATACATATGTTTATAGATGTCTATCTGTGTGTGTGTTTGTGTATTAGTCACTCAGTCATGTCCAACTCTTTGTGACCCATTGGACTGTAGTCCACCAGGCTCCTCTGTCCATGGAATTCTCCAAAAAGAATCCTGGCATGGGTAGCCATTCCCTCCTCCAGGGGATCTTCCCAACCCAGGGATCGAAATCTGGTCTCTTGCACTGCAGGTGTATTCTTTACCATCTGAGCCACAGTGATAAATTAAGGAGAAGAAAAACAGTTGATAATTTTTGATGATATATATATTGCCATGGCTTCCCAGGTGGTGAGGTGGTAAAGAATCTGCCTGCCAATTCAGGAGACACAGAAGATGTTTGTTTGATTCTTAGGTTAAGAAGATGCCCTGGAGTGGGAAATGGCAACACACTTCAGTATTCTTGCCTGGAAAATTCCATGGACAGAAGAGCCTGGTGGGCTACAGTTCATGGGGTCACAAAGAGTCAGACATGACTGAGCTTGTATGCATGCACAAACGCTGCCTTAACTATTTTTCTATATTCTAAATTCAGTTCAGTGCAGTTCAGTCGCTCAGTCATGTCTGACTCTGCAACCCCATGGACTGCAGTATGCCAAGCCTCCCTGTCCATCACCAACTCCCGGAGTTTACCCAAACTCAAGTCCATTGAGTCGGTGATGCCATCCAGCCATCTCATCCTCTGTCGTCCCCTTCTCCTCCCACCTTCTATCTTTCCCAGCATCGGGGTCCTTTCCAATGAGTCAGTTCTTTGCATCGGATGGCCAATGTATTGGAGTTTCAGCTTCAACATCAGTCCTTCCAATGAACACTCAGGACTGATCTCCTTTAGGATGGACAGGTTGGATCTCCTTGCAGTCCAAGGGATTGTCAAGAGTCTTCTCCCAACACCACAATTCAAAAGCATCAATTCTTCGGCACTCAGTTTTCTGTATAGTCCAACTCTCACAACCATACATGACTACTGAAAAAACCATATCCTTGAGTAGACGGACCTTTGCTGGCAAAGTAATGCCTCTGCTTTTTAATATGCTGTCTAGGTTGGTCATAACTTTCTTTCCAAGGAGTGTCTTTCAATTTCATGGCTAGAGTCACCATCTGCAGTGATTCTGGAGCCCAGAAAAATAAAGTCTGACACTGTTTCCACTGTTTCCCCATCTATTTCCCATGAAGTGATGGGACTGGATGCCATGATCTTCCTTTTCTGAATGTTGAGCTTTAAGCCAACTTTTAATTTTCCTTTTTCACTTTCATCAAGAGGCTCTTTAGTGCTTCTTCACTTTCTGCCGTAAGGGTGATGTCATCTGCATATCTGAGGTTATTGATATTTCTCCGGGCAATCTTGATTCCAGCTTGTGCTTCATTCAGCCCAGTGTTTCTCATGATGTACTCTGCATTTAAGCTAAATAAGCAGGGTGACAATATACAGGCTTGACGTACTCCTTTTCTTATTTGGAACCAGTCTGTTGTTCCATGTCCAGTTCTAACTGTTGCTTTCTGACCTGCATACAAGTTTCTTAAGAGGCAGGTCAGGTGGTCTGGTATGCCTATCTCTTTCAGAATTTTCCACAGTTTATTGTGATCCATACAGTCAAAGGCTTTGGCATAGTCAATAAAGCAGAAATAGATGTATTTCTGGAATTCTTTTGCTTTTTTGATGATCCAGTGGATGTTGGAAATTTGATCTCTGGTTCCCCTACCTTTTCTAAATCCAGCTTGAACATCTGGAAGTTCATGGTTCACATATTGCTGAAGCCTGGCTTGGAGAATTTTGAGCATTACTTACTTGCGTGTGAGATAGTGCAATTGTGTGGTAGTTTGAGCATTCTTTGGCATTGCCTTTATTTGGGATGGAAATGAAAACTGACCTTTTCCAGTTCTGGGGCCACTGCTGAGTTTTCCAAATTTGCTGGCATATTGAGTGCAGCACTTTCACAGCATCATCTTTCAGGATTTGAAATAGCTCAACTGGAGTTCCATCACCTCCACTTGCTTTGTTCATAGTGATGCTTCCTAAGGCAAACTTGACTTCACATTCCAGGATGTCTGGCTCTAGGTGAGTGATCACACCATCATGATTATCTTGGTCGTCAGGATCTTTTTTGTACAGTTCTGTGTATTCTTGCCACCTCTTCTTAATATCTTCTGCTTCTGTTAGGTCCATACAATTTCTGTCCTTTATCGAGCCCATCTTTGCATGAAATGTTCCCTTGGTATCTCTAATTTTCTTGAAGAGATCAGTAGTCTTTCCCATTCTATTGTTTTCCTCTATTTCTTTGCACTAATCACTGGGGAAGGCTTTCTTATCTCTCCTTGCTATTCTTTGGAACTCAGCATTTAACTGTACATATACTACATATATGGTGGTATTAGTGGTGCTAAGTCACTTCAGTCATGTCTGACTCTTTGCAAGCCTATGGTATGTAGCCTGCCAGGCTCCTCTATCCATGGGATTCTCCAGGCAAGAATACTAGAGTGGGTTGCCATGCCCTTCCCCAGGGGATCTTCCCAACCCAAGGATCGAATCTGCATCTCTTATGTCTCCGGTATTGGCAGGTTGATTCTTTATCATTGGTACCACCTGGGAAGTGGGATCCAGGCGGGCTATCATCCATGGGGTTGCAAACAGCTGGACATGACTAAGAAACTAAGCACACAAATATATATACATTATAAGTTTACACAAACATATATAAGCATATATATGCCATTATTGGCTAAGTTCCTATCTTTTTAGATATCTAAATCACCTGTTTTATTCAAGAATAATTGACAAACAATACTATGTTAGTTCCAGTGCATAATACAGTGATTCAGTATTTCTTTACATCACAAAGTGATCATACATGGCAGTTAACATGGCAAGCGGAGTGCAACCAATCATAATGGAGTCTAACTTTTCTTGTTCAAATCCTGGCTCTACCCCATCCACCATGCCTAATCATGAAGTTACTTAAAGTATTAATTTTTTCCTCTACAAAATAAGGATGATGACCATACCTGTGTCATGGGATTGTTACAAATCTTTAATGAGACAATATATACAAGACACATAGCATATTCTTCGGTACAAAGTGTCATTCAATAATGTCATAGATTATGATATACAAATGAAATAAATACACACATCATGCAACTTAGACAATAGAATTGGTTTCCTTATAATTAGTTTACTGTATTTCACTAACCTGTATAATAATTGAATTATTAAAATATTATAGAGAAAGCAATAGGCCAACACTTTCTTTTCTACTTGTATTGATTTTTCTTTCCAGATCTGCCATAATTCAAGTCATGTTCATGTAAATGCAAGTGGGTTTGTAAAGGTCAATAAAGGTGGTGATTCCCAGTTGTTATGGCTCATCAAGACAGACTTAACATCTATGAGAACTGCATTTTGAGAGTCCTGTTATCCATAGTGCCTCTGTGTGATGAATCGCCACAGATAGGTCCTCATAACTATCAAAGGCATTCATGTAAATGCAACAAAATCAGGTCATTGCTAGATATTTTGGTTTGTAACTCTTCCTCACAAGACTGTGACCTTTCTGAAGATGGCCATATTTATCACAGCCTCTCCCACAGCAAATGGCAGCACATTTGGCTTATCCAGGACTGTTGCTGGGCTTCCCAGGTGGCACAGTGGTGAAGAATGTACCTGCCAATGCAGGAGATGCAAGAGACACAGGTTCCATTCCTGGGTCAGGAAGATTCCCCGAAAGTAGGAAATAGCAACCCACTCCAGTATTCTTGCCTAGAAAATTCCATGGACAGAGGAGCCTGGCAGGTTACAGTTCATGGGGTTGCCAAGAATCAGACATGACTGAGCAACTGAGCACACACACAGGACTGTTGCCATGAATAGGGAAGGAACAAACACCTCCTTATTTTTTAATGGAGGGCATATGACATGTGACTTTATCTATTTGATTTAATGGCACAAAACTATGTGGCCTTTGCCTGATTACAAATCTTGAAAGACTATCTGTAACCAAAGAATCACATTCAAAACTTTAATCTGTGTAGGAAATGGAAGATATATGCAGTCTTTCTGTAAGAAAGTATGTTAGGTTCTGAGAAAACAAATAGCAGCTACTCAATAATTATGTTAGGGAACAGTGTTAGTGCCACAGGGCTTAGGAATGTTATCTTATAGAAATTTGTGAGAAAAAATCCAGAACTTTAGAAAAAATAAAAAGCATAGACACTTAGGCCAGTGATGATAGGGATCATCTTCTTGAGAAGTATTCAAAAAGAAATTGAAGTATTCATTTAATAAGATTTCCATTCAATACTAGTTTTAAGATATTCCCCTCACATAATGAAGATTTTCTTGATCACCCTGGCCACTGATGAACCAATTCTCCACCTTCTAAATTTCTAGAGCAATGGCTGTTTGTGTGCACCTCCTGCCATAGGACATGGTAGAGTATAGAGCTCATTATGTTTTCTGTGAAAATTCACCAGCTCCCAATCTTGATTCTAAGCTGAGTCCAGTCCTGAGCTCTATTCCCCTGTGACTGATCATGACTTAATTAACACAATTCCTTGCCAATTGAATACTTAATCCATAGTAGGATGCTTGCAGATTAGAGCACTTGATATGTGGAGTTTTCATGTTTCTTCACTTCTTCAGGAAACACTCAACTTTATTGCCAGGCAAGAAACTCCCTCAATGTAGGTGAGTCTACTTATGCTGTATGCCAGACAAGAGCCACTTGAGTTACTTGAGCTGAGTTACCAGCTGCCCGGGGGTTAATCTGAGTGGGAGTGTTTCCAATTTATGTCTGTGTAAAGATACTGGGCCAATCAGAAAGTAGATAATAAAAATAAGTGAAATTAGTAACATAAATATATAAATAAAATATTATGAATAAACAAATATACCATAAGGAGATTTCAGAAAGACAAATGTGGGTTATTTGAAAATACTAATAAAATTAACAATTAACAAACCTCTGGTAAGATTGAACAAAAAGTTTGTTTGTTTAAAAAAAAAGATTTTTCATACTTCTATTCCCAGTCTAGATGGAGTATGAGGAACAGGATCTATAAAACCACCTGAAAAAACAAACAAACACAATAGAAAAAATATTTGAAACAATGGTTTTCAACACTTTGGACATCAGAGACAAAAGACAGTGATCCTTAAGAGACACAGAAAAAATAAGATAAGGCCTAGGATTGTTTCATATTTGTACCTTGCAAGAGATTCTAAGCCACAGCATGGGAATGGAGAGCACAGGCAGGTCCCCAAATCGAAGAACTGAAGATAAACATCTGGACAGGGTAAGGTGGCTGGAGTTCACAGGCGGCACACAAAGAGGGTAGCTGCATAGACAGAGAACTCCAGAGATCTCTAGAGGTTTTCCTTTATGTATTCAATATAGTGAGCAGTGCATATATGTGAGGAAACTACTCAAGTCTGGGGAAAGATCTCCTCCAAAGACTCAGATACAACAGTACCTGGCATGCACACAGACTGGCAGCAGTGTCTGTTACCACCAGGCAAACAATATAACTCATTTAGCATTGAATAGAATATTCAGAAATGGGGATTATTAGCACTAGACTAAATACTACCCTGGTCCCAATTGACAGATATTAAAATCAATGTGCCTCCAAGTAACTCAACAGCATCCCATAGAAAAAAATAAAGAATATTTAAAAGAATGCAAGAATATCCAGCATCTTTGGCATCCAATCAAAAACTACCAGGCATACAAAGAAGCAAGAAAATGCAAGCCATAATGATGAGAAAAAAATCAATCAAAAGATTATACATTGCAAAAGGAAAGAACAGTTGACTTGAGAACATAGCAAGAGACACCATCTAAAGTCAAATACAAAGGAAAAAGTTTCTCAAAACAAAAACAAGAAACAGAGCTTCATTAAGTTGTGAGACCACATCACGTGACCTAATATGCACAAAATTGAAGTCTCCAAAGGGAAGCGTGCTGGAGAAGATTCTTTAGAGTCCCTTGGACAGCAAGGAGATCAAATCAGTTAATCCTAAAGGAAATCAACCCTGAATATTCATTGCAAGGATTGATGATGAAGCTCCAGTACTTCGACCACCTGATGCAAACAGCCAACTCACTGGAAGAGACCCTAATGTTGGGAATGATTGAAGCCAAAAGGAGAAGGGGGAGGAGAGGATGAGCAGTTAGTTAGCATCACTGGGTCAATGGATATGAATCTGAGCAAACTCTGGGAGACAGTAGAGGACAAAGGAGACTGGTGTGCTGCAATCCATGGGGTCACAAAAAGCTGGACACGACTTAGTGACAGAACAACAACAGAGACCCTAGCCAACCACATGTTGACTTAAGTGGACCATCAGGAGTAAGAGATTCACAGCTAAAAAAGTAGAGAATCTGTGAATCACACCCAAACTTCACCCAGTGCCTGGCACAAAGTATATGTTAGTTCCTGGCATTAGTATTACTCTTATTCCCAGCCATCCTAAATCTTAGTAGCAATTCTCCCAAAAACTTCTTCCAGCTGTACACTCTGCTTCATCTCTGTAGATGGGACCAGTGTTCTCTCTGTGAAGGAGTTGTCACCAGGTCATCATCAGGACCTTTAGAATGTCTTTGAATGGTATCTGAATTGGGCTCAGTTCGTGGCTTCACCACATAGTAAACATGTCACCTTGGACAAATTACTTAAATTCTCTGGCTTCAGTTTCTTCATCTGTAAAATAAAAATGGTATTTACCTCAGGGTTGTAATGAGGATTAAATTAGTTAGTATGTGTAAAATGCTTAGTACAGTGCTTACCACATGGTAAAGTATAAATTTTAGTTATCATTACCATCAACAATTTAAGATTATTCTATTAACATCCAAATTTTTAATATTGCTTCTTGTCGTTGTAGAGACTGCCTCCCTTTGAACTGAAGAATTATATGATACAGTTATTTCTTATCTATTATATAACTGGATTTTTAAAATCCAAAGATATAACCTAGTATAGTTGATTTAAGTTTTATTTTCATGTGATTTACTTTTCTCGCTGCCCCCTTCATTTCTTATTTTTCTATTATTGTTCACTACAAGTATGATAAAAATTAACCACATCTGTTATTTATCTTTTCATCCTGGGGCAAGGCAAATGTGTATAGTTCCCTCAGCATAACAGGAACCATATGGAGCCCATGGAATTATATGTATTATCAGTTTACAAATTCAAACTTTTCCAAAGATTGTCCACTAGCAGCACAGGGTTCTTGGGTGCAAGAGTTTGCACTGTGATGTTTATACTCTGCAAACATGTTGGTATAAAACATGCTTGCAGCTGGCGCCTCATCAGAGTGATGGGGCTTAAAAGTGGTTTCCAGTGGTTCTCAGACTCTGCTGTGCATTAGAATTGCTTCAGGGGCTTTAAAATTCCCTGTTCTCAGGCCACACCTCATACCAGTTAAATTAAAATATGTTGGGTAGAATAGATTGGCAGTGGCATCAGTATTTTTTTTAATTTTCAAGGTGATTCCAATGTGCAAGCAATTTTGAGAAGCAGCAAGAGCTTTAAAAAAAAAAAAAAAACACTAAATTATTTGGTCACTATATGGGGAAAAACCAAAACACACTTTTGCTTGATGCCAGTTGTTGCCATCCTCCTTAGGTGATGCACATGTCAGGGTAAAAATTTCACGTCAAATCCCAATTAGTATCCCTGAAGTGCAGCAGCTCATGAATATCCTTCTCAGAAACAGCAAGCACTGACTGACTAGGCCCAGAGGATACAATCTTGCTCTATTAAAAATAAGAGAGAAAGAGAGAGACTAAGAGAAGAAACTTAATCCATTTGTCCAATTTTCAAGTCAATTGCTCTTCACTCAACAAGTTACATCCGGGGCTTAACACAAGCTCTGTGTCTGTTATGCTTAATCACATACAGTTGGCCTTTAGACGGAGATCAGAAGGTGACATACAAGGTACGTTCCAGGCACCAGCTGGCTCCAATTCAGTGTGCTGGAAAGAGCTATGCTGAACAGTGGGTCACTTTTCAGAGGATCGCCCACTGGACGCCTCTTAGAAGACAATCTGCTTTGATCTCGAAGGGCATGTTCACTCTCATGAAAATCTCTGGGTCCCACAGCTCTCTACAATGGGCTCAGTGTCTACAGAATCCTTTCCCAAGTTGTCTTCTTGCTGCAGAGAAACAATGAGGCACTTGAATTTTCTGTAAAAAGCTGTGCTGCCATCAAGAACTGGATCCCTCATCTTCATTTTTTTTCGATAGAAATAAAATTTCAAACAATAACTCTCCTTTGATATATAAAGTTGTCTTGCTCTGTAGAACTGACCTCTGATTGGTTTGGGTTAGAGATTTTAGTGATTATAGATTATCTGTAAAATGAGAGACTAGGCACTGAAATGATATAATCTCTGAGACTACTTCTGATTCTTAAGTTTAAGGTTATCTGATTCTGACCATCTAGAGGTAGCTTCGTATAGTTAAAATTAGACAAAGGTTAAAGTACCAATTTTCCGATTTATTTTAGGAAAATTACTTACTCTTTCTGGACCTAAACTTTTGCACTTCTGAAAGGTGTTTTTCATTATACTTGCCCACTCCCCCCGGATCTAGAGAGACAGATGGCTAAATGCATGTATTCTAGAATCAAACTGCATACTCTGTACCCTAGCCAAGCAGACTCAGCTATGTCATTTTGAATAAGTTATTTAACAACCCCATACTTTACTTCCTTTCCTTATAAAATTGGAATGTTTACAATTAATATTTCATTCAGGTATGACCTAAATCAAATCCCTTATGATTATACAGTGGAAGTGAGAAATAGATTTAAGGGACTAGATCTGACAGATAGAGTGCCTGATGAACTATGGACGGAGGTTCGTGACATTGTACAGAAGACAGGGATCAAGACCATCCCCATGGAAAAGAAATGCGAAAAAGCAAAATGGCTGTCTGAGGAGGCCTTACAAATAGCTGTGAAAAGAAGAGAAGCGAAAAGCAAAGGAGAAAAGGAAAGATATAAACATCTGAATGCAGAGTTCCAAAGAATAGCAAGAAGAGATAAGAAAGCCTTCCTCAGCAATCAATGCAAAGAAATAGAGGAAAACAACAGAATGGGAAAGACTAGAGATTTCTCCCAGAAAATTAGAGATACCAAGGGAACATTTCATGCAAAGATGGGCTCAATAAAAGACAGAAATGGTATGGACCTAACAGAAGCAGAAGATATTAAGAAGAGGTGGCAAGAATACACAGAAGAACTGTATAAAAAAGATCTTCATGACCAAGATAATCACAATGGTGTGATCACTCACCTAAAGCCAGACATCCTGGAATGTGAAGTCAAGTGGGCCTTAGAAAGCATCACTATGAACAAAACTAGTGGAGGTGATGGAATTCCAGTTGAGCTATTTCAAATCCTGAAAGATGATGCTGTGAAAGTGCTGCACTCAATATGCCAGCAAATTTGGGAAATTCAGCAGTGGCCCCGGGACTGGAAAAGGTCAGTTTTCATTCCAATCCCAAAGAAAGGCAATGCCAAAGAATACTCAAACTACTGCACAATTGCACTCATCTCACACGCTAGTAAAGTAATGCTCAAAATTCTCCAAGCCAGGCTTCAGCAATACGTGAACCGTGAACTTCCATATGTTCAAGCTGGTTTTAGAAAAGGCAGAGGAACCAGAAATCAAATTGCCAACATCCGCTGTGTCATCAAAAAAGCAAGAGAGTTCCAGAAAAACATCTATTTCTGCTTTATTGACGATGCCAAAGGCCTTTGACTGTGTGGATCACAATAAACTGTGGAAAATCCTGAAAGAGATGGGCAAACCAGACCACCTGACCTGCCTCTTGAGAAACCTATATGCAGGTCAGGAAGCAACAGTTAGAACTGGACATGGAACAACAGACTGGTACCAAATAGGAAAGGGAGTATGTCGAGGCTGTATATTGTCACCCTGCTTATTTAGCTTATATGCAGAGTACATCATGAGAAATGCTGGGCTAGAAGAAGCACAAGCTGGAATCAAGATTGCCAGGAGAAATATCAATAACCTCAGACATGCAGATGACATCACCCTTAATGGCAGAAAGTGAATCTAGATCATCAAAAAGCCTCTTGATGAAAGTGAAAGAGAGTGAAAACAGTTGGCTTAAAGCTCAACATTCAGAAAACTAAGATCATGGCATCTAGTCCCATCACTTCATGGAAAATAGATGGGGAAACAGTAGAAACAGTGGCAGATTTTATTTTTGGGGGCTCCAAAATCACTGCAGATGGTGACTGCAGCCATGAAATTAAAAGACGTTTACTCCTTGGAAGGAGAGTTATGACCAACCTAGATAGCATATTCAAAAGTAGAGACATTACTTTGCCGACAAACGTCCGTCTAGTCAAGGCTATGGTTTTTCCAGTAGTCATGTATGGATGTGAGAGTTGGACCATGAAGAAAGCTGAGCGCCAAAGAATTGATGCTTTTAAACTGTGGTGTTGGAGAAGACTCTTGAGAGTTCCTTGGACTGCAAGGAGATCCAACCAGTCCATTCTAAAGGAGATCAGTCCTTGGTGTTCTTTGGAAGGAATGATGCTAAAGCTGAAACTCCAGTACTTTGGCCACCTCATGCAAAGAGTTGACTCATTGGAAAAGACTCTGATTCTGGGAGGGATTGGGGGCAGGAGGAGAAGGGGACGACAGAGGATGAGATGGCTGGATGGCATCACTGACTCGATGGACGTAAGTCTGGGTGAACTCTGGGAATTGGTGATGGACAGGGAGGCCTGGCGTGCTGCAATTCATGGGGTCTCAAAGAGTTGGATACGACTGAGTGACTGAACTGAACTGAACTGAAGGTGATCACAGGGATTAAGTATGATAACGTGTGTTAAACCTAGCACAAAATCGGACAAATAACAGACAGTTAAATATAAAAACCATCACTATCATTATCATATCATCAGTGTAAAATGAGACTGTATGAATAGCATAATTATAGATACAGGAGACATGTACACTCCCATCCCCCTTGTCCTCCCTGATTTCCAAGAATCCTCAGTCCTGAAAGCTTTCTTAACACCCAAGATCAGAACTGTCAGAGCCTCAGTCTCAGTAGAAGAAAGAGGGACAAACAGAAAAGAAACTCTTCATATGTCTGGTTCCAATTCCTTTCTTATTTCTTCCTATTTCTCAGAAACTCTGTATTAGCAAAATAAGTTAGGGAAAATCTAATTTTTTTATTTCTTTACTTAAACCACTCAATACCTAATAAAATATTCCTCAGTTTTCCAGAGGTAAAATATAAATTTCCTCTGCAGGGATGAACAAATGGAAATAAATTACCAGATTTTTAATTGACATATAGTTTATTTACAATATTATATTAGTTTCAGATGTGAATCGACACTTTTAGAGATTATACTCCATTTAAAGTTGTTACAGAATAATGACTATATTTCCCTGGCTGAACAATATACCCTTGTTGCTTATTTATTCTACATAGTAGTTTGTATCTCTTACTCTGATCTCCTCCATTCCCATTTCCCTCTTTGTACTGGTAACCACTCGTTTGTTCTCTATATCTGTAAATCAGTTTGTGTTTTGTTATATACATTCATTTGCTTTATTTTTTAGAGTCCAAATATAAGTGAAAGCATAAAGTATTCACCGCTGTCTGACCTATTTCACTAAGCATAATACCCTCTTGGTCCATCCATGTTGGAAATGGCAGAAGTTCATCTTTTATGATGATGAAGTAACACTCTAACAGAGTTTTACCAAGAGAATGCACTGGTCATAGCAAACACCCTCTCCCAACAACACAAGAGATGACCATACACATCGATATCACCAGATGGTCAATACCAAAATCAGATTTACTATATTCTTTGCAGTCAAAGATGAAGAGGCCCTAGACAGACAGCAAAAACAAGAGTGGGAGCTAACTGTGTTTCAGGTGCTTTTGCAAAATTAAGAATCAAATTGAACAAAGTAGGGGAAAAGACTAGGCCATTCAGGTATGATCTAAATCAAATATTTTATGATTATACAGTGTAGGTGACCAATAGATTCAAGGGATTAGGTCGGATAGACAGAGTGTTTGAAGAACAATGGACAGAAGTTTGTAACACTGTACAGGAAGTGATGGCCAAAACCATCCCCAAGAAAAAGAATGCAAGAAGGCAAAGTGGTTGTCTGAGGAGGCCTTACAAATCAATGAGAACAGAATAGAAGTGAAAGGCAAAGGAGAAAGAGAAAGATATATCCATCTGAATGCAGAGTTCCAAAGAATAGCAAGGAGAGATAAGAAAGCCTTCCTCAGTGATCAGTGCAAAGAAATAGAGGAAAACAATAGAATGGGAAGCACTAGAGATTTCTTCAAGAAAACTGGAGATAGCAAGAGAACATTGCATGCAAAGACGGGCACGATAAAGTACACAAACCACAAGGATCTGACAGAGGCAGAAGAGATTAAGAAGAGTTGGCAAGAAGGCACAGAAGAATCGTACAAAAAAGAAATTAATGACCCAGATAACCACAATGATGTGGTCACTCTCCTAGAACCAGACATCCTGGAATGTGAAGTCAGTGGGCTTTAGGTAGCATTACAATGAACAAATAAAGTGGAGATGATGGAATTCCAGCTGAACTATTTCAAATCCTAAAAGATGATGCTGTTAAAGTGCTGCACTCGATATACCAGCAAACTTGGAAAACCAAGCAGTGGCCACAGGACTGGAAAAGTTCAATTTTCTTTCCAATCCCAAAGAAGGGCAATGCCAAAAACTGTTCAAACTACTGTACAATTGCACTCATTTCACATGCTAGCTAGGTAGTACACAAAATCCTTCAAGCTAAGCTTCAACAATATGTGAACTAAGAAATTCCAGATGTACAAGCTGGATTTAGAAAAGGCAGAGGAACCAGAGATCAAATTGCCAACATTCAGTGGATCATAGAAAAAGAAAGGTAATTCCAAAACAAAAAAATCTACTTCTGCTTCATTGACTATGCTAAAATCTTTGACTGTGGATCACAACAAACTGTGGAAAATTCTTAAAGATATGGGAATACCAGACCACCTTACCTGTCTCCTGAGAAATCTGTATGCAGGTCAGGAAGCAACAGTTAGAACCAGACATGGAGTAACTGATTGGTTGAAAATTGGGAAAGGAGTATGACAAGGCTGTATATTGTTCCCCTGCTAATTTAACTTATATGCAGAGTACATCATGTGAAATGCCTGGCTGGATGAAGCACAAGTTGGAAT
This sequence comes from Bos taurus, assembly GCF_002263795.3. Lineage (NCBI taxonomy): Eukaryota > Metazoa > Chordata > Mammalia > Artiodactyla > Bovidae > Bos > Bos taurus. The sequence goes on along the minus strand of NC_037335.1, from coordinate 80,187,424 downwards.
CAAGACTGCCAGGAGAAATATCAACAACCTCAGATATGCAAATGACACCACTCTTATGGTAGAAAGCAAAGAACTAAAGAACTTCTTGATGAGAGTGAAAGAGGAGTGAAAAAGCTGGCTTAAAACTCAACATTAAAAAAACTAAGATCATGGCATCTAGTCCCATGACTTTATGGCAAATAGGTGGGAAAAAAGTGGAAACAGTGACAGATTTTATTTTCTCAGGTTCCAAAATTACTGCAGATGGTGATCGCAGCCATGAAATCAAAAGAGGCTTGTTCCTTGGAAGGAAAGCTATGACAAACCAAGACATTATATAAAAAATCAGAGATATCACTTTGCCTACAAAGGTCCATACAGTCAAAGCTTTGGCTTTTCTAATAGTTATGTAAGGATGTGAGAGTTGGACCATAAAGAAGACTGAGCACTAAGGCTTTCGAACTGTGGCGTTGGAAAAGACTCTTGAGAGAGTCCCTTGGACAGCAAGGAGACCATACCAGTCAACCCTAAAAGAAACCAACACTGAATATTCATTGGAAGGGCTGATGCTGAAGCTGAAGCTGCCACCTGATGTGAAGAGCCAACTCATTGAAAAAGGCCCTGATGTTGGGAAAGACTGAGAGCAAGAGAAGAGGGCAACAGAGGATGAGCTGGTTGGATGGCATCACTGACTCAATGGACATGAGTTTGAGCAAACTCAGAGGCATAGTGAATGGCAGGGAAGCCTGGCATGTTGCAGTTAATAGGGATACAAAGATTTGGACATGACTTAGCAACTGAACAGGAGAAGGCAATGGCACCCCACTCCAGTACTCTTGCCTGGAGAGTCCCATGGACGGAGGAGCCTGGTAGGCTCCAGTCCATGGGGTCGCTAAGAGTCAGGCATGACTGAGCGACTTCACTTTCACTTTAGCAACTGAACAAGAGCAACAACAACATTCTATTGTTTCTATGATTCTTCCACAGCTTCTTTCTCATTTGTTCATGAGTACTCAGGTTGCTTCTAAAAGTGGGCTATTGTAATGCTGCTATGGACAGCGGAGTGCATGTAATATTTTCAAAATAGGGTTTTCGTTTTCTTGAGATATACACCCAGCAGTGGAATTTCGGTGCCATTGCTGTAGTTGTGTTAGTTTTTGAGGAACCTCCATGATGTTTTGTGTCCGCACCACACAGTGGCTGCACCAGTTCACAACACCATCAATGTACTAGCGTTTCCTGTTCTCCACATTCTCGCCAGCATTGCTATATGTAGACTTTTTGATGTTAGTCATCATTTTGACACTGTAGCTTTGATTTTACATTTCTCTGATGATTGTTGTTGTTTAGTCACTCAGTCACGTCTGACTCTTTGCGAAAGTTTCATTTATCATTTGTAAGTGAAAGTAACTGAAAGTCATCTTCAGGAGTGAAAGGCTTCAGAAAACATTTAATACATATACTCTTACTTTAAAAGTTGCTCAAAGAATGCTGCAACATATTCAAGAATGGGGAAGCGATAATGTTTTCTTCAAATACTAGTGGACAATGAAATAAAAAAATCCAGAATTTAGACTAGAAAGTTAATGCACATGAGGCATAACACGAATGTCAAGAGTATGTCTAAAAATAGAAAACTATTGATGTATTGTAAAAAAAAACCATTAAAAAAAAAAAAAAGTCTAGAGAGGAAAGAAAAGTATATCAAATGTGTAATCTTTCAGAGAGGAAAGTAAGAGCTCTTATTTTGGCTTTCATACTTTTTTGAGATAAAATTTACATAACTTGAAATTATCCATATTAAAGCAACAATTTAGTGGCATTTAGTACATTCACAGTATTGTGCAGCTACCACCTCCTAGTTCCAAAGCATCTTCATCATCTCAAAAGGGGAACGGGAGCAATTGATTAATGGCTACGAAGTTTCCTATGTGTATGGAGTTGCCTATTCTGGATATTTCACATAAATGGAATAATATCACACTTTAACTTTTGAAGTTTGTTTTGAAATTTGAAATATAAAAGATGCACCTAAAACAATATGATTTATAAATTAACAATGAAGAGATGGGCCAAAATGTTCTAGGCAGAGAAATTCTGTTTTGTTCTCTTAAGCTACCAAATTGCCTATGGAACATTTGCTAGACTACCAGGGAACCATCATCTGTTAAGTAGTTTTATTGGGGGAAACTTTAAAATAATAGGAAGAATTAAAATTAGCCTCTCAATTCTATGTCTACCTGATGTCCAAAAACCTGGACCGACTAAAAAAATCTGATAATTACTTCATGGAAAATTATGGCACCACTCAAGTCAAGGTTTATGCAAAAGAACAGAATCCGATATGACTAAAAGAATTTCTTGGTCTTGGATGTCTGGTTAGGAAACTTCCTTACAAGTGATTTCAAAAGTATCCAGGTTCCCTGTCTCTTTCATATGCTGAACAAATAGGTTCAGACATCTCCCCTTCTCTTTGAGTGTTTATAGTGTTTCTGTGGTCTAATGTAGACAATCACAATAATTTTGTATTCATAGAAAACCTTTTATTCATGAAATTTCAAGTACTTTAGCAGAACAAGCAATCCCAGGTCCCTGAATGCCAATTACATTGGAGGTTTGCAGTTTTCCAGGGGCGCTGGGCCTATTCAGATACCATTCTGCCTCCATCCTTTTTTTTTTTTTTCTCTCTCACATTAGAAAATATGCTATAGGACCATGGACCACATATTTGCTTCTGAGAAGTCTTTTTCTACAAAGGAAATGTCCACAGGGGGTCAACTCTTGTCTGAAGCCTTTTCTTATCCTTCCTCCCTCCCCTGCCCCGACATGACTCAGCACTGGCAACAGAATTAATTACTTTTTGCATTTCAATCTCCATTTTGGGCTTCCTTGGTGGCTCAGACAGTAAACAATCTGCCTGTAATGCAGGAGACCTGGGTTCACTGTTTTAACCTCTACCATGGTTTAATAAGGTCTATGAGCTTCATGATTTAAGAAGTCCTAGATATGAATTCTAGCTCCTTCCACTAACTAGTTGTGTACATTTGGGTCTCAGTGTGTTCATCTGTAAATTGGACATAACAACCAGAATGATCAGAAAGAATTTTTATGCAAATCAGAGCAGATAAGCTGCAAACAGCAGCCTCCTAGGTAAGTGTATGCAGCCTGTTGCCTGTACAGGTTGCCGTAAGGGACCTTGGAAACAGTCCTTAATAGTGAACATTCATGGTTGGCATGCTGTCCTCAGTCTAGGCTCCAGACAGGTATGCAAGGTACCTTTGGAGAGTCCCAGGGCACAGTGGCCAGGGTCTACATTGGCCAAGTCATAATGTCCATTTGCACCAAACTGCAGAACAAGGAGCATGTGATTGAGGCCCTCTGCAAGGCCAAGTTCCCTGGTCACCAGAAGATGCACATCTCCAAGAAGTGGAGATTTACTAAGTTTAAGGTGGATGAGTTTGAAAACATGGTTGCAGAAAAGTGACTCATCTCAGATGGCTGTGGGGTCAAATACATCCTTAATTGTGGCCCTCTGAACAAATAGTGGGCCCTGAACTCACAAGAGCCTTACCCTCCTTACTCACACCCACCAATAAATCCTACTTTCCTGTCAAATACAAAAAAAGAAACAGTGCAGATAAAGAACTTAAAACAAACCTGGTGCATAGGAAGTGCTCAGTCACTGGTAGCAATGAATAGCAGTAATCCCAGTGGTCATCCTGATTTCAACATCACTGTATAAATACAGTTTGGGCCATATCAATAGATTTTTTACATACACTTGTTCACATGTCTTTCATACTAGGTTGTCTAATCCCAGAATGACAGGCCCCTGGCTTGTTTGACCTTGTTTTCCCAGCACCAAGCACAGGAACTTCATAAAAGTTGATTGAATTTGTGAATGAATTACTTTTGCCCATGATTAACATTTCAGTCTTTTTTTTTTTTTTTTAACTTTCTAGACAACTTATAAACCTCAAACTGTCAACAAATGGCAGTTTGGACTTATTTCCAACTGTCCTTCCCTTGAAAGCTATTTATCCAGTCAGTAACACTGACAGATTTGAAATTCCCCTCTAGCTAAAAAGATAAGCCAAATGAGCTCACAGGGAGGAGAAAAGAAGTGCTTGGAAGGAGAACCTTACTTATGGTTAAGTAAACTCACCCATTCCTTAGGAATGAGAAGGGTTTGTTTAATATTGTTTCTTCTTATCTGACTTGCAACACTTCAAATTCAGTTAATTTCAAAATTTTATTTGTGCCTATTGATAATATCTCATGGAATCTCAAGGTGATGGGGTGAAGACCCTTAATAGGCTTGATGGAATGTATGAATTTTGTCTGTTACACCAACGCATGCTTAAAGGAAGCTTCCATTTGTCGAAGACCCCACTGCTCCCCTAGAAAGCCTGTATATTAACAACTATAACAAATGTAAGCTATATGATTGCCAGCTGTTTACCAAGTGACAGGCACTTTCTAGATGCTTTACCTCTGTTGTTCATAATTCTCATATAAGTTTTGAGAAGCAGACATCAGAGAATCAATAACACTTGTAGTTGCAGATGAGAAAATATTTGACTTAAAGATGGGCTCGATAAAGGACAGAAACGGTATGGACCTAACAGAAGCAGAAGATATTAAGAAGAGGTGGCAAGAATACACAGAAGAACTGTACAAAAAAGATCTTCATGACCCAGATGATCACGATGGTGTGAACACCGACCTACAGCCAGAAATCCTGGAATGTGAAGTCAAGTAGGCCTTAGAAAGCATCACTACTAACAAAGCTAGTGGAGGTGATGGAATTCCAGTTGAGCTATTTCAAATCCTGAAAGATGATGCTGTGAAAGTACTGCACTCAATATGCCAGCAAATTTGGAAAACTCAGCAGTGGCCACAGGACTGGAAAAGGTCAGTTTTCATTCCAATCCCAAAGAAAGGCAATGCCAAGAATGCTCAAACTACCACACAATTACACTCATCTCACATGCTAGTAAGGTAATGCTCGAAATTCTCCAAGCCAGGCTTCAGCAATATGTGAACCGTGAACTTCCAGATGTTCAAGCTGGATTTAGAAAAGGCAGAGGAACCAGAGATCAAATTGCCAACAACCTCTGGATCATGGAAAAAGCAAGAGAGTTCCAGAAAAACATCTATTTCTGCTTTATTGACGATGCCAAAGCCTTTGACTGTGTGGATCACAATAAACTGTGGAAAATTCTGAAAGAGATGGGCATACCTGACCACCTGACCTGCCTCTTGAGAAATCCGTATGCAGGTCAGGAAGCAACAGTTAGAATTGGACATGGAACAACAGACTGGTTCCAAATAGGAAAAGGAGTACATCAAGGTTGTATATTGTCACCCTGCTTATTTAACTTCTATGCAGAGTACATCATGAGAAATGCTGGACTGGAAAAAGCACAAGCTGGAATCAAGATTGCTGGGAGAAATATCAATAACTTCAGATATGCAGATGACACCACTCTTATGGCAGAAAGTGAAGAGGAACTCAAAAGCCTCTTGATGAAAGTGAAAGAGGAGAGTGAAAAAGTTGGCTTAAAGCTCAACATTCAGAAAACGAAGATCATGGCATCCAGTCCCATCACTTCATGGCAAATAGATGGGGAAACAGTGGAAACAGTGTCAGACTTTATTTTTGGGGGCTCCAAAATCACTGCAGATGGTGACTGCAGCCATGAAATTAAAAGACGCTTACTCCTAGGAAGGAAAGTTATGACCAACCTAGATAGCATATTGAAAAGCAGAGACATTACTTTGCCAACAAAGGTCCATCTAGTCAAGGCTATGGTTTTTCCTGTGGTCGTGTATGGATGTGAGAGTTGGACTGTGAAGAAGGCTGAGCGCCGAAGAATTGATGCTTTTAAACTGTGGTGTTGGAGAAGACTCTTGAGAGGCCCTTGGACTGCAAGGAGATCCAACCAGTCCATTCTGAAGGAGATCAGCCCTGGGATTTCTTTGGAAGGAATGATGCTAAAGCTGAAACTCCAGTACTTTGGCCACCTCATGCGAAGAGTTGACTCATTGGAAAAGACTCTGATGCTGGGAGGGATTGGGGGCAGGAGGAGAAGGGGACGACAGAGGATGAGATGGCTGGATGGCATCACTGACTCGATGGACGTGAGTCTGAGTGCACTGAAGGAGTTGGTGATGGACAGGGAGGCCTGGCGTGCTGCGATTCATGGGGTCACGAAGAGTCGGACATGACTGAGCGACTGAACTGAACTGACTGAACTGAAGCATTAATTATCCCATACAACAACAAATATGAAGATAGATGGCCAAAAACTCATTCAGCAATTCCATAATGTTACCAAGAGTCCTTCCAGCTCTCTCCACCCATTCCTCCACCATTTTCAGCACATTGGTTCATCCTTGTGACTGACACCTCATGGATTCAAGATGGCTGCCATTTCTCCAGGCATCACGCCCACCAGTGGCCACCTAAGTGGGAAACAAGGAACAAATTCCCGTTTCCTCTTGGGGCTCTGACTTAAGGATTTCCTTACCACTTCTTTAGGTAGAAGTTTACATTATTTTTGCTCATCCTAAAAGCACTCACTGGTGAAGTATGGCGTTTTCATTGCTGTCTTCTATCAGAATTTGTCTTCTGGGACTGGATCTTCCCTGAGTTTGAGAGATCTCTGCCAGTAATCTGAACCCAAAATCTAGGTTCCATTGACACCAATCCCAAATGGAATAGAAGAGTGGAGAGTTCTGCCAAAATATTGTCCACTAGAGGAGGGAATGACAAACCACTCCAGTAATCTTGCTGTGAAAACCCCATGAACTGTATAAAAAGGCAGTCTTTAACACCACCACCAAATTAAGAATGTTTGAGGCTTGCAGAAAAAAAAAAAAAAAAAAAGTAAAATCCTTAGGACCCCAGGGCATTTCTGAAAAAGCAAATAAGAAGAGTAAAGAGAAATAGTATTTTTTTTATACCTACTATAAGCCAGGAATTGTGTTATTTACCTTGTCTCAATAAGATTTAGAGCAATTGATTTTTCAGAGAAGGGTCCAGAGAGGTTAGGTAATTAGCCCAAGATCACACAGTATTTCAGTGTGATACAGTAATTTGAAACCAGGTATTCTAATTCCACAGCCCATGACCTTTGCATGTAATTGCCCTGATCTTTTGTATAAACACACAAAATGAGATGTCTGGAATAAAAATGTATACCAGGAGGTAGAAAGTCTGAAATCAAGCAAAGGTTTGCTGGGGGAAGGGAAGTAGAGAGTAGGTGGTTGCCCAAGAAGCCCTTCATTCCTCTAATTGCCTGGGCTTATGTTTGCAGATTGCATCAGTTGTCTTACTGCCCACTGATCGGTCCCTCAGAATCATCTCTGCTTCTGACAGTTTCCCATAAATCTGTTCAGATCCAAATTCTTTCTTATTTAAAAGGAGCCACACATTTACAGCCACATGAACAACTTGATGGCCATGGGATGTGTGGGGACTGGTAGAATAACTGAGGTCACCTACATTCTGTGTAATTACCTACCCTCATCTTCTCACCTGACAGTCTCCTTTTGAGATGTCATCTGGATTTGAAAGTGGAAATTAATTTTGAGCTGAGGTATGTTACAAATGAATTCTGCAAAGCTCTTACTGCCATAGGTAATTCTCTGCGTGGGAATTCTCTAATACTAGGGACAATATCAGAGAAGGCGATGGCACCCCACTCCAGTACTCTTGCCTGGAAAATCCAATGGACGGAGGAGCCTGGTGGGCTGCAGTCCATGGGGTCGCGAAGAGTTGGACATGACTGAGCAACTTCCCTTTCACTTTTCACTTTCATGCATTTGAGAAGGAATGGCAACCCACTCCAGTGTTCTTACCTGGAGAATCCCAGGGACGGGGGAGCCTGGTGGGCTGCTGTCTATGGGATCGCACAGAGTCGGACACCACTGAAGTGATTTAGCAGCAGCAGCAGGGACAATATAAGTGATAAAAAGTTCCGAAGAGCAAGCATCAAAGTATCTTTTAAGAAGTTTCAAGACCCTTTACTTATCAAAGCTGTGTAGATAACTAAAGCTTCAGAGGCAGGCAACTTTGGTTTGGTTTGCCAGCTCTGCCACTCACTGGCTTAAGATGATCGACTTATTTATCTGACATCCTTAATTGTCTAAACGAGACTGACAAAATTGACCTCTCAAGTGTTTGTGACCATAAAGTAAGGCAAAATTCAGCACACTGCCTGGCACACAACAAGCCCACACAGTTGTCCCCTTCCCAGTTTCCCTTCTGAATTGGCACATTTCTGCCCACTCAGACCAGGACTAAAAAGCCAGCCTGCCCCAAGGCTGAGAATCAGATGAAGAAAAATGAGTAAAACCAAAGCCCCTTTCAGCATTTGGTAGTCATCAATTAGGAGCCCCTCATGTCATAGGTCAGAGCTCGACATTATGGCTAAGGGAAGCCAGTTGGCCTAAAAGTGGAAAAACTGTCTAGCAATTAGGAAAATTTATAGGTATTTCTCAAAACTCCTTGAGTCCTGGGCTGGAGAAAAGCATAGTGGTATGTGTTTTATCAAAGGCTCAAATAAACCCACGTCCCATCAGAATCACTGCTTAAGAGATGTAAGAAGACAGGGAGAGAATGAAAAGCAATGAAAAGACAATGGAAAAAAATATTTCACAAGTTTTATTAGTTGGGATGGTGGGCAGGCACGTACTCTGTTTTTCTGTCTGCTCAGGCAAGCCTCTGCAGACCAGAGGGAAATTCATCCTCCCCTTGTTTGTTTTATCCACAGCCTCCAAAGGAAAGATGTTAGAGATCTTGCTTTTTCACAGACGTGGATACTGTCTCACTCTGTAATCCAGAAAGCAGATGTTTTCAACTCGCCCTTGGAAATGAGAAGTGAATGCCATTTCTTTTCTCTTTTCTTTCTCTCTTTCTTCATACAGAAATTTTTGCACAATTTAAATATATTCTATGCAGAGAGTATTTCAATTCATGGCTTCATTTTGGCTTTTTCTTTCTTTGCATAGATTTCCAATTTAGTAGGGATACTGTAACGCTTTGGCACAAATAGCGGGGGAAAAAAGTTCTTTTCCAGGACAGAGTTGTTTCACTTTGTCTTGATGGTTCCACCTGACCCCCCTGGGAAGGGTTGGATTTCTGCACATCTATCACACCCACAGAGGCCGTGTCAAAGCCCAGCCCAACCGCTCTTTTGCACATGTATGGCTGGTTATTCACTACATGTAGGCTGAAGATGAGAGCCTGAGGTGGAAAAAGTGGATTCCTACCCAGCCACTCAGGACACTGACCCTTTTGTGAGCCAACTCTCCTCTCTTGTTCCTGTAACTATGACATTCCATCACTGTGCAGAGCTGTTTCAAGTGTGAGCTTCTAAGGTATCACTTCTCCAAAAATTCTAGCCCATAACCACTAGCTTTCAGATATGAGGAAAAAGATAAGTGTGTAATAAAGCCAAACATAACAATTAATGCATCAGGGTTCCTAAGTGCATTTTGCAATAGCAGATTGTGCTGCAGCTGATGTCAGAGCTGACGTGTTGTTAATCCAATAAAAGTGCACAGGGATTTCTCTAAACCTTGGCTGGGTACACGTGAAAATGCTATCAGACCATTTGACATTTTGTTTGAGTTCATTGTCTATCATCTTGAAAGTACTCCAGCTTGATTTATATACATATCCTTTAGAAAATGCTTCCCTTACCTGTTGAAGTCAGTTTTCTATAAATTCTTAAAGGAGCAAAGGTTTAGCTGATCAGAATGAGAATCATAAGTAGACCTGGAAATTCCCTGTGAGGCACCAATGCTAGTGTTTCTTGGTATTGCTTAGGCTAAGAACTTGGATGGAATGGAGGAATGAATCAAACTATTGGGATTTTTTGTCTCTGAAATCAATGAAGGCATTCTTTGCTATCATGTATGATAAAAGCATTGAAAGTGGCTAGATTCCCTTTAGTATCTTTCCCTAATAAGCCAGTTCTGAAATGTGTATTGTACACAAGCAGAGTACCAGGGATTGCACACTGGTCCCTTCGGGCCGTGTGGTAGGGTGACAGGGAGAGGGTGTGAGACAGTAGAGTAGAGCATATGGAGCCAACAGTGCAAGTGTGCTGTCTAAAGAGCAGCCACGACTCCACTCCCATGGGATTCAAGTGTGGCAACATTTTCTGATTTACTTTCTCCAAGAAAAGTCAGAAATCCTGATGCTTACGTGAAATGGTTATGGGAAGCACTGAAACCATCTGCGCCATACCCAGGCAAGATAGTAGCCACTTGCAAGAGCTGTCTTAACAACAGGAGGTGCTGGTAAGGATCATGGGACTAACAAGCTACCACGAACCAGCCGAATTCAGGAAATGTCAAAAGGAGACTGGAGACAATAATCCATGTGTCCTACCAACCTCCCAGAATCCTCCTCGATGGAATCCATCTTGGCTGAGCAATGCATGAACCAGCAGGAAGGACCCTGTATTAGAATGATTGGCCATAAAACTCAAGACTGTGAGCCATGTGGCAGAGGAGTCCTCCTGGGTTCCCTTAGCCGGTTACTCTCCACCCAGGCACCCCTTCTCAATAAAGTCTCTTGCTGTGTCAGTACGTGTGTCTCCTCAGACAATTCATTTCTGAGTGTTAGACAAGAGCCCACTCTCTTGCCCTAGAAGGAGTCCCTCTTCCTGCAAGAGAATCTTTAAATGTTGGAAACTAATTCACATTAAAAAAAAAAAAAGATTCTATGTACGAGTAAAAGCATCTGAGTGCTGAACTCGGCTTGTATGATATCAGTTTTAACTTCTGCAATGATTGGGATTTGGGCTTTTGTCCCATACAGCCCAGCAGTCTGGGGCTCCATGGCTGGGGAGTCACAATGACCTTTCCCCCACGACATCCTGGAGTCTGTCAGTTAGCCTTATTCATGGAGCATGAGCCAATCAGAGGGCTGCTTTCCCACAATGCATCTTGTGGGCTGTCCACCACAGACAACAGGACATTGACTAATTATATAATTGTTTGTTTCCTGTGAGAGTTGTAGCAAGTTACCACAAATTGAGTAGCTTGAGACAACACAAATGAAGTCTGACACATTTCTCACTGGGCTAAATTCAAGACAGGGCTATGTCCCTTTCTGGAGGCTCTTGAGGAGAATGTGTTTCCCTGCCTTTTCCAGTTGCTTGAGGCTCCCACCTTCTTTGACTCATGGCCCTTTCATCCATCATCGAAACCAACAGTGACAAGTGGAATCCTCAGGTCATAGCACTCTGACTTTGCTTCCCTCATCACATCTTCTCTGACTCTTAACCCTCTGCCTTCCCTTCCATTTCTGAGGATCATTCTGATTATGTTGGGCCCACCTTGATGCATGTGTGCTCAGTTGCTTAGTCATGTCTGCCTCTTTGTAATCCTATGGGCTGTAGTCTGCCAAGCTCCTCTGTCCATGGGATTATCTAGGCAAGAATACTGGAGTGGGTTACTATTTCCTCCTCGAGGAGATCTTCCCAACCCAGGGGTTGAACCTGTGTTTCTTATGGCTCCTGCATGGCTGGTGCATTCTTTACCACTGAGCCATAAGCTTCCTATTTTAAGGTCAACTGACTGGCAATTTTAATGCCCTGAAGGATGAATATGGAACCAAATGTTCTCAATGTCTGCTTTAAATGTTTGGTTTTCCAGAATGTGTACAATGGCCCTACTCACCTTTCACAACTCCTGTACAGTAAGTCCCCTACTTATGAACAAGTTGAATGATTTCTGTTCTGAGAGCAGTTGTAAGTCCAATTTGTTTGTTGGCACAACAAATTTAGCCTAGGAATTCAACTAGCACAATCTGCTATATAGTACTGTGCTGTAATACGTTTACAATACTTTTCATACATGTAGTACAGAAAAAGCAAACAAAAAATAAAACATTTTTAATTTTACAGTACAGTACTTAGAAAAGTTAGTAGTACAATACAATAGCTGGCATACAGGGACTGGCATCGAGTGAACAGGCAAGAAGAGTTACTGCCTGGAGGAGGGAGAAGAGGTGGGAGATGGTAGAACTGAATGATCCTCAGCAATTGAAGATGGAAGGGCAAGTTGCAATTTCACTCGCTCCTGTTGTTGATGGAACGCAGGTTCGACTCCAACTCTTTGAACATTCTCAACCTGAGGGTTAGTTCCCCAATGGTTCAGCGATAAAGAATCCACCTGCAATGCAGGAGACAGGGAAGAAACAGGTTCCATCCCTGGGTCAGGAAAATTCCCTGGAGGAAGAAATGACAACCCACTCCTGTCTTTGGCCAGAAAATCCCATGGACAGAGGATTTTGGCAGGCTATAGTCCACGGGGTTGAAAAAGAGTCAGACTAGACATAGCAACTGAACACACACTCTCACACATACACACACTGGCCTGAAGGGGACTTACTGTATCCCACAGGGTATTTCAGGATGACATTTATTCAGTTATTTTGCATTTGAATCACAGGAAATTTTCTTCAATTGTGTTTGTTTTCCCTAATCTTTTGAGGCTCATACCTCACCACTTAACCACTTGCTTTCTTCTTTGCATGAAAAAGAGAAAAGTTTCAGGTAGTAAACGCCATTTCCTGTCACTCACTTTAAATTCTAAAACCAAAGACTTAGTTTTAATATTTTTGCCTTAAAAATAATAATTTACTACAACTTTATTGAATGGCTTCACCATCTATAACACTGTTAGGTCTGGTATGGGCAGACTAAGAGGATATTCCAAAATGAATAAAACTGAGGCCCTCCGGTCCTCAATTCCCTTATCAAATATATCAGTTGAGTGGTAGAGGTGACAGAAGAGGAAGGAAGACTGGATGTTGGAGAACAGAGACTGCTCCACAGGAGATGCAAATGAGACATGAGTTTCAAAGTGCCAAATGGAATGTTGCTCTTATTATCTGATTTTCTACCATTTCAGTGCTATGATGGAAAGGAGAGAATATTTCAAGTTGAGTGGCAAGTTGAAACCAGGATGGGAGGTCAGAGTCAGTACTGCAGGTGAGGACAGGGGGACAATCAAGGATGGGGCTCTCTTAGATTTTATCTCATTTTGCCCTGTTTTTGGCCAATGCATGCATGCATTTCAGTGGTCCTCAAAACTTTTATCATGATCCTGTGTGCATGTGTTCAGGCCAAGTCACTTCAGCCCGACTTTTTGCAGCCTTATGGATCATAGCCTGCCAGGCTCCTTTGTCCATGGAAATTCTCCAGGCAAAAATACTGGAGTGGGTTGCCATGCCCTTCTCCAGGGGATCTGCACCGAGGGATCAAACCCATGTCTCTTATGTCTCCTGCATTGGCAGGCAGGTTCTTTACCACCAGTGCTACCTGGGAAGCCCCTATCATGGTCCTAAATACACGATGAAATACAACTTGTAAAATTCAAAAGACAAACATAGCCTATCAAAATAAAACCACAAAATTATTAATGTTGGTTGTCACTTTGCAAATAGCTTATTGTATCAAAATTGTTTGAAAAGAAGTCTGTCTTCTTCTCTAGGAGAGACTTTGAGCAAGAAATGGATTCTGATTTACCTCGTGTTTCCAAACTTGAGCCATACTAAGCAACTTAGCACCTGTTTAATATGGACATGATTTGAATTCTATTCTGTACCCCTTTGCTTAATATCATAAAAACACGTTACTAGATAAGACTTGGCTCCCATGAATTCTACCACCTTGGGTTCTGCCTGTGATTGTGTATAAAATTAAACTTGATAATCAGCTGACCTTAAGATAAAGGAGAGTATCCTGTATTACCCAGGTAAACCCAAGGTAATCTGGTCCCTAAGGGCAGAGGGGAAGACAGAAAGATGAAGCAGAAGAGACAGAGGGAGAAGAGATGGGCAGCCTGAGAAGATTGATGCCATTTCTGGTTCTGAAGTTTAGGGATCATGTGTAAGGAATGGAGAGAGGCAGGAAGGAAATGGGGACCTCAATCCTATAACCACATCGTACTGAACTTTGTCAATGATGTACATGAGCTTAAAAGTGGATTCTTCTCCAAAGCTTCCAGAAGAAACAACCCTGCTAACATCTCGATTTTAGTCCAGTGAGACCAGTGTCAGACTTCTGACTTACAGAACTTGAAGGTAATAAATTTGTCTTAAGTCACTAAGTTTATGATTATTTTTTAATGGCAGCAATAAATAACTAAAGCAAACACCAGTTGTAGCTCCCTCAAAATCTTTTCATAACTATTATACTCTTGGTCTTTCTAAAGAGAATTGCTCTTTCCCTTATCTTGGCAATGGAGCATCCCCTCATCCTGCACTCATAACATGAGATTCATAATATTAGCCCTATTTCCTTGTCAATATCTTACCTAAAACAGTTGATTGTAAGTTCCTTGAAAGTAGAGAACAGGTATTAGTCATCTTTATCTCTTGTTTCATAAGGCTTAGGAGAAGTTGTTTATTTCTACCAAAGAGATATTTGAAACTCATTTGAGGGAGAGGGGGAAAAGACCCAATCAGAGGCGATACTTTTCAGTCTGGGATCTACAGTGGTAAGTCTGACAGTCAAGTGGGAGTGCTGAGCTCCAATCCACTTAACCCAAAGGAGAATAACTACTATAGGAATGTAGAATGACTACTATTGGAATGTAGACAGCTGGATTCAGGGAGTGAAGACAAGAACAAGCATGTTGAGAGCAATTCGAGAGAGATTACCTAAAATATCTGCTGGTGTGAGATTCACCTGTTGAGCCCCCTGGGATGTGACTGGCCTGACTTGAAGGGTCCAGGGCAGTGTGGGTGATATGTGTTCAGAGAATGATGCTTCCCTAGCTGGCAAGTGATATACATTTCTGGACCACTATTGAAATACAGCTTCCAGCCAAGGTGTTATATCTGGAGTCCTAGAGATTTAATTACAAAGGATTCTAGAGCCAGATTTATAGTGGGCCTTGTATTACCTTACTTTGTTCCATGATCTAAGTCTAAAACTTCAAAAATAATGTGTCCTACCCCCTTCAATCCCCCCCAACTCCCTCACTCACCCCACCACCACCACACATGAGCACTTGATTTTAACTTGGAAAGTTCTATTATAGAGCCCACCTTCCCTTTGGATCTCAGCTAATTCCAAGAGCCCTTTTGGTTCTCTCTCAGAAATGCAGATCGCCACCTAATCAAACTTTTCAGCTCACCAATTCCAAGTTAGCCTCTCCAGCCAAGTTATCCCTGGAAACGTATTTTAAACTCTTTTTAGCAGAGAGAAATATTTGGATTTTTGCCTATTTTGCAAAGGCTGAGAATCAAATTACAGACGCAGAGCTTCTGTTTTTTTTTTATATTATGTGTCTGTATTATTTAAACATACATGGAAAATAATATTTTTCCTTAACAAACTAAAGCTTGCTGGCGCCAGCACTGCATTGGTGACTGTGACCATTGTGTGGGTCGTGTCACCGGGATGCAGTCAGAGGCCTCAGTGAAATAGTCTGAGTGCACAGAACGGAGCCAGACTGGGACATGGAATGTGGGCCTTCCCTTTGCTTTTCTGGAAAGGGATAATTACTGACTATACAAAAACTTTCCATTGATTATTCAAATGTTGCCTCCTCTGTCTCAGTGCAGGTCATGGTAGGCTCTCAGATACTGAAATGTTATTCTCCTTATATAGGTGGAGATTCTTTTCAATTAAAGGACTTTTCCTTCCTCTAATCTTTTTTTTTTTTAACTTTAAAAACATTCTTAGCTCATGTATCTAAGCCACGTAAGCACATGTGTTTTGTAATGTTCCATATTTCAAAAGGAAAGAGTGAGATCCTTTGAACATATTTTCCAAGCATCTCAACTGAGTAACAAACTATTTTATCTTCCATGTCTGTGAATATTTTGCAAATGAATGAGTCTGTTACCCCTAAATTTCTTATAGCATCATTAGCATAGACTTCACTTGGGAGTTGGTTAATATTTGAGCAGCAGCTGAACTGGTTTACAGTTCCACAGTCCAGAGAGGAAAAGTTAGCTAAATAAATTAATAGTGTAAAAAAAAAAAAATCAGACGCTTTTTAAAGCCAGTTAAGAAAACAAGCTATTCACAATCACTTTAGATGAATCATTAACATTCTAAATTCTAATAACAAATTTATTAATCTGCTTCATTAAGGCAGACATTTCAATTTTCCCTGCTAGGAAGCTCCTTATTAACATAGGTCAAGTTACTATGTTTACCTGAGTTAAGTAAAATTATATATCTTAAATATTTCACCTCACTAATGATGCTTGACTCCATCTTATTTCTATTTTTGTTGTTTAGTTGCTCAGTCATGTCCAACTCTTTGCGATCCCATGGACTGCAGCACACCAGGCTTCCTTGTCCTTCACTATCTCCTGGAATTTTCTTTTTTTTATTTGAAGTATAACTGAAATATAACATTATATCAGTTGCAGTATATAACATAATGATTCAATATTTGTGCACACTGAAATGATCACCACAATAAGTCTAGTTACCATCTGCCACCATACAAAGTTAGAACTTTGTGTATGTGTGAATAAGTTATTTTCAAATATGCACCGCAATATTATCATAATGTACACTATGCTATACATTACATCCCCATGACTTATGTATTTTATAACTGGAAGTTTGTACCTCTTTACCTCCTTTACTCATTTTGTTCCCCACCAAAACCTGCCCCTCTGGCAAGCATCAGTCAGTTCTATAAGTCTGGCTTTGTTCTGTTTGTTTGGTTTGGTGTTTAGAGTCTACATATAAGTGAAATCATATAGTATTTGTCTTTCTCTGCTTTATTTCCTTAGCATAATACTCCTAGGTCCATCTATCCATGTTTCCATAAATGGCAAGATTTCATTGTTTATGGCTAAGTAATATTCCATTGTGTGTATATAATATTATATATATATAAACATAGGGGTGCATATATGATTTCAAATTAGTGTTTTTCTTTTCTTTGGATTCCACCCAGAAGTGGAATTGCTGGATTTTCTGGTAGTTCTCCTTTTAACTTTTTTGAGGAACCTCCATACTATTTCCCATAGTGGCTGTACCAGTATACATTCCCACTAACAGTGCACAAGTGTTTCCTTTTCTCCTCATCCTCACCAACACTTGTTATTTCTTGCCTTTTTGATCTTAGTCATTCTAACACGTGTGAGGTGATGCCTCTTTGTGATTTTGAATTGCATATCCATGATGATTAGTGATGCTGAACATTTTTAAATGACCTATTGACCATCTGTATGTTATCTTTGAAAAATGTCTATTCAGATCCTCTGCCCATTTTGTAATCAAATTGTTTTGTTTTCACTTTGAATTTTATGTGTACTTTATATATTTTAGATAATAACCACTTATCAGATAAAGGATTTGCAAATATTTTCTCCCATTCAACAGGTTTTCTTTTTGTTTTGTTGACAGTTTGCTATGCAGAAGGTTCTTAGTTTGATGTAGTCCCATTTACTTATTTTTTCCTTTGCTTTTGGAATCAGATATGAAAAATCTTTGCCAAGACCAGTGTCAAGGAGTTTACTGCTAATATTGTCTTCTGGGAGTTTTATGATTTCTGGTTTTATATTTAAGTCCTTCATCCATTTTGAGTTAATTTTGCACATGGCATAGGCTAGTAGTCCAGTTGTATTCTTTTGCCTGGTCTGTCATCAGTTTGCAGAACATAATCTATTGAAGAGACTCTTTTCCCAACTTTATATTCTTGCTCCTTTGGCTACGTACTTGGCCATATATGTGGGGATTTATTTGTGGCCTCTCTATTCTTTTCCATTGAACTATATGTCTTTTTTTATGACAATACCATACTGTTTCAATTACTATAGATTTGTAATATAGTCTAAAATCAGGGAACAATGATGCCTCCAGCTTTGTTAATCTCTCTCAATATTGCTTTGGCTGATTGGAGTCTTCTGTGGTTCTATTCAAAATTTAGGATCTGTTTCTCTGAGAAATACCATTGGATTTTGATCAGCATTGCACTGAATGTGCAGATTGCTTTGAGTAATATGGACATTGTAACAATATTGATTCTTCCAATCCATGATCATGGAATATCTATTTATTTGTGTGTTCTTCAATCTTTTATAATTTTCAGTGTACAGGCCTATTATCTCTTTGGTTAAATTTATTCCCATGTATTTTAATCTTTTTGATAAAATTGTAAATGGAATTTCTTTCTTAATTTCTCTCTCTGAGTTTGCTGAAAGTGAATATGAGAGATCTTTGTATATTGATTTTGTACCCTGCAACTGTATTTAATTTATTAGTTCAAACAATGTTTTGGTATAGTCCTTAGGATTTCCTCTGTATAAAATCACATAGTCCAGAGAGTTTCACTTTGTTCTTTCCCACAGCCCCCCTCCTCCCCAGTTTTGATGGAAACTTTTTCTTTCTTTATTGCTCTGGCTAGGACCGCTAGTACTATGTTGAAAAAAGTGGTAATAGTAGGTATCCTGGTCTTGTTTCAAATCTTAAGAGGAAAACTTTCAGTTTTTCATTGTTGAATATGATGTTAACTGTGGACTTATCACATATGGCCTTTAATATGCTGAGGTACATTTTCTCTATTCCTACTTTGTTGAGAGTTTCTATCCTGAATAGATGTTGAGTTTTCTTAAATGATTTTTCTGCATCTATTGAGATGATCATATGATTTTTTATTCTTCATTTTCTTAATGCTTATTACTTTGAGCAACTTATGGATGTTAAATTATTTTTATACCCTTGGAACAAATCCCACTTGATCATGGTGTACAACCCTTTTAATGTACTGATGAATTCAGCTTGCTAATATTTTGTTGAGAACTTTTGCATCTAAGTTCATCAGAGCTATTGGCCTGAAATTTTCTTTTTTTGTGTGTGTGTGGTGTCCTTGTCTGGTTATTGGAGAAGGCAATGGCACCCCACTCCAGTACTCTTGCCTGGAAAATCCCATGGACGGAGGAACCTGTCTGGTTATGGTATAAGGTAATGCTGACTGGAAAAGGTCAGTTCTCATTCCAATCCCAAAGAGAGGCAATGCCAAAGAATGCTTAAAATACCGCACAATTGCACTCATCTCACACGCTAGTAAAGTAATGCTCAAAATTCTCCAAGCCAGGCTTCAACAATACATGAACCATGAACTTCCAGATGTTCAAGCTGGTTTTAGAAAAAGCAGAGGAACCAGAGCCAACATCCATTGGATCGTGGAAAAATTAAGAGAGTTCCAGAAAAACATCTATTTCTGTTTTATTGACTATGCCAAAGCCTTTGACTGTGTGGATCACAATAAACTGTGGAAAATTCTGAAAGAGATGAGCATACCAGACCACCTGACCTGCCTCTTGAGAAACCTATATGCAGGTCAGGAAGCAACAGTTAGAACTGGACATGGAACAACAGACTGGTTCCAAATAGGAAAGGGAGTATGTCAAGGCTGTATATTGTCACCCTGCTTATTTAACTTATATGTAGAGTACATCATGAGAAACGCTGGATTGGAAGAAGCACAAGCTGGAATCAAGATTGCCAGGAGAAATAGCAATAACCTTGGGTATGCAGATGACAACACCCTTATGGCAGAAAGTGAAGAGGAACTAAAGAGCTTCTTGATGAAAGTGAAAGAGGAGAGTGAAAAAGTTGGCTTAAAGCTAAATATTCAGAAAACTAAGATCATGGCATCTAGTCCCATCACTTCATGGGAAATAGATGGGGAAACAGTGGCTGACTTTATTTCTGGGGGCTCCAAAATCACTGCAGATGATGATTGCAGCCATGAAATTAAAAGACACTTACTCCTTAGAAGGAAAGTTATGACCAACCTAGACAGCATATAAAAAGCAGAGACATTACTTTGTCAACAAAGGTCCACCTATTCAAGGCTATGGTTTTTCCAGTAGTCGTGTATGGATGTGAGAGTTGGACTATAACGAAAGCTGAGCACCAAAGAATTGATGCTTTTGAACTGTGGTGTTGGAAAAGACTCTTGAGAGGCCCTTGGCCTGCAAGGAGATCCAACCAGTCCATCCTAAAGGAAATCAGTCTTGGGTGTTCATTGGAAGGACTGATGTTGAAGCTAAAACTCCAATACTTTGACCACCTGATGGGAAGAGCTGACTCATTTGAAAATTCGCTGATGCTGGGAAAGATTGAGGGCAGGAGAAGAAAGGGACGACAGAGGATGAGATGGTTGGGTGGCATCACCAACTCAATGGACGTGAGTTTGGGTAAACCTCGGGAGTTGATGATGGATAGACAGGCCTGGCGTGTTGCGGTTCATGGGGTCACAAGAAGTCAGACACGACTGAGCGAATGAACTGAACTGAACTGAATGCTGACTTAGGAAAATAAGTCTGGAAACATTCCTTTTTCCTCAATTTTTTGGAAGAGTTTGAGAAGGATAAGTGAAGCCATTTGGTCCTGGACTTATCTTTATTAGGAGATTTTTGATTACCGATTCAATCTCCTCACTAGTAATCAACCTATTCAAACCTTCTATTTTTTTTTTTTAATAATTCAGTTATGGAAGACTGTATGTTTTTAAAAATGTATCCATGTCTTGTAGGTTGTCCAATTTGTTGCTCTCTTATTGTTCATAGTAGCCTTTTACAGTCATTTGTATTTTTGTGGTATCATTTGTAATTTCTCTTTTATTTCTGATTTTATTTGAGGCCTCTGTCTTTTTTTCCTGGTGAATCTAGGTAAAGGTTTATCAGTTTTGTTTATCTTTTCAGTGAGCCATCTGTTAATTTCATTGGTCTTTTCTATTGTCTTTTTAGCTTCTATTTTAATAATTTTTACTGTTGCTTTCCTTAAGTATTGCAAAGCTTGAATCCTTACTTAATTCACCTGTACCCCACGTCCTCACTGACAGCTGAGTTGTGTTTCATAGGATGGTTGTCAAGAAGGGCAGTAGTAAAATTAACTGGCAAAATCTTTCTATGCATGCAGTTCAACCAAAGTTCTCATAAAGTAGGCCTTACCTGTTTCTTCACTAGTAGAGGAAAGTGTTCCTATTTTTTGTCCATGTGCTCCATGCCAGGCTGTTCTAAGCACCTTAAATGTATTACCTTATTTCATCCACCTGTGATGAAAGTACAGGTCCTGATAATTTCCTTCTCTACTTAGAAAACTAGGGATTTAGGCTACGAATCATGTTATTCCAAAGATTATGAATATATGTAAGGGAATCAGTTCCTTAAATCTAAAAAAAACATCCCATAGAATATATTTTTAAAAGAAAAGCAGAAACATTTCACAAGCCCAGAACTTTAGTGGAACTGAATTTATTGTTCAATTTAGGGAAACCTGGATGGCTACAGTCCATGGAGTCTCAAGAGTTGGACACAACTGAGCAACTAACACTTTCACTATCTTACAACTAGTACTATAAGCAATAATTGTAGTAAATAGTTTTGAGGAAAATGATGATGGAGTTGAAAATCCTTCTAAACTAAATATTTTGGAGATAGCTCACACGGAGATTAAGAGAGGGGGTTGTTTCTCCTTTCTCTTTTAAGAGTTCCCCAGGGAGAGTCATTTTCTGATGAGTCCCTGCAGGGGGTGGGATGGTGAGTCATTGCTGTGTAAGACCAGCTGGGTTGGTGCTAGCAGTGGGAGAATGGCATTGTTAGAATCTTCTTTAAAAAATCAGTTACCTCCAGCCTCTCCCCCCACCATTCCACTCTTCTAAGCTGAGTAACAAAGATAATACTCCAGCACATTCCCGATGTCATTCCCTCTGCCTGGAGAAGTCACCTCAACTTTCACCTCAAGGGTCACAAAGCATTTTTCTCCAGAAGGACTTTCCTGCCTCCTTGAACATGACTTCTCTTGTTTCTGTTCTATTCCCCATCTCCATGTCTGCCTCATCAGGGCAGTGCCTCCGTGCATTGGAATCCTTGTTCAGTAAGTTACCTTCTCACTAGATGTCAAATCTTCTATGGGTACTCACTGTCTTTACAGCTTGGCATGCCCATGGCTTTACTAAGTCATTTTGCATGTTTTGGGAATGAATAACACTCACATGAACCCATTATGAGATCTATAAACCTATGTTTAAGCAATAAAAGTGAAAAACAAAAGGGCAAAAATGTTACCCTCAGGGACCTGATTATTAATTGGCTGTAGAGCTTTGTGTTTAAGGGCCTCTGGTTCCTCATCCATAAAATGTGAGAGTTGAAATAATCAACTCTCGGTAATATTGCCAACAACTAGAAATAGCTAGAGTCACAGGCTGATCCTCCATCTGGATTCAGTCCAGTTTTCCTTATATCACAGGTCCTACCAATGGAATCTTCATACCCTAGCTTTGACTTTGTAGCCAAAATCTTAGCAATGTGAATTTCAAGAAGGCCATTGAGCCCTAAATCTCAATTTCAACATTTCTCACTGATTTTGTTTGAAAGAAATGACCACCAGGAACATTGCAATTCAGATATGAAATCAACAACCTCAGATATGCAGATGATACCACTCTAATCAATAACCTCAGATATGCAGATGACACCACCCTTATGGCAGAAAGTGAAGAGGAACTAAAAAGCCTCTTGATGAAAGTGAAAGAGGAGAATGAAAAAGTTGGCTTAAAACTCAACATTCAGAAAACGAAGATCATGGCATCTGGCCCCATCACTTCATGGGAAATAGATGGGGAAACAGTGGAAACAGTGTCAGACTTTATTTTTGGGGGCTCCAAAATCATTGCAGATGGTGACTGCAGCCATGAAATTAAAAGACGCTTACTCCTTGGAAGGAAAGTTATGACCAACCTAGATAGCATATTCAAAAGCAAAGACATTACTTTGCCAACAAAGGTCCATCTAGTCAAGGCTATGGTTTTTCCAGTGGTCATGTACGGATGTGAGAGTTGGACTGTGAAGAAAGCTGAGCGCTGAAGAATTGATGCTTTTGAACTGTGGTGTTGGAGAAGACTCTTGAGAGTCCCTTGGACTGCAAGGAGATCCAACCAGTCCATTGTGAAGGAGATCAGCCCTGGGATTTCTTTGGAAGGAATGATGCTAAAGCTGAAACTCCAGTACTTTGGCCACCTCATGTGAAGAGTTGACTCATTGGAAAAGACTCTGATGCTGGGAGGGATTGGGGGCAGGAAGGAGAAGGGGACGACAGAGGATGAGATGGGTGGATGGCATCACTGACTCGATGGACGTGAGTCTGAGTGAACTTCAGGAGTTGGTGATGGACAGGGAGGCCTGGTGTGCTGCGATTCATGGGGTTACAAAGAGTCGGACATGAGTGAGTGACTGAACTGAACTAAACTGAATGGTAAAAAATAAGAGGGACAAAAAAGCCTCTTGATGAAGATGAAAGTGGAGAGTAAATATGTTGGCTTGAAACTCAACATTTAAAAAACTAAGATCATGGCATCCAGTCCCATCACTTCATGGCAAATAGAAGGGGAAAAAGTAGAAGCAGTGACAGATTTTCTTTTCTTGGGCTCCAAAAATCACTACAGTGACTGCAGTCATGAAATTAAAAGACTGCTTGCTCCTTGGAAGGAAAGCTATGACAAACCTAAAAGCATATTTAAAAACATATCTCTTTGCTGACAAAGGTCTGAATAGTCAAAGTTATGGTTTTTCTAATAGTCATGTATGGATGTGAGAGTTGGACCATAAAGAAGGCTGAGTGCTGAAGAACTGATGCTTTCAAATTGCAGCAGTGGAGAAGACTCTTGAGAGTCTCTTGGACTGCAAGGAGATGACATCAGTCAATCCTAAAAGAAATGAACTCAATATTCATTGGAAGGACTGTTGTTGAAGCTGAAGCTTCAATACTTTGGCTACCTGATGCTAAGAGCTGACTTATTGGAAAAGACCCTGATGCTGGGAAAGATTGAAAGCAAAAGGAGAAGTGGGCAGCAGAGGATGAGATTGTTGGATAGCACCACTGATTCAATGTACACGAATTTGAGCAAACTCTGGGAGACAGTGAAGGACAGGGGAGTCTAGGGTGCTGTAGTCCATGTGGTCACAAAGAACCAGACATGACTTAGTGCCTGAAAAACAACAACAATAACACGTAATGCTGTCTGATAATGAAGACATAGATTGTGTGATACTGAAAGTAATGAAAGGAACTTTCTATCACAAACTGTGGTCATCTGCGCTCCAAAATACTCTTGAGATATAAAACGATATTGGTGAATAAATATCCACAATATCCACAAAATACAACTTTTTTTTTCAGAATATAACTTTCAAGGTTTAAATTTTGTTTTAGTAAAGGAAATAATATGTGATCTTAAGAAGAGTCAATAGTTATTGACAATTAGATTAACATGTTATGTGACAGGTAAAAGAATGAATTAATTCCACTTATAAATCTAAACACAAAGAACAACAAAAAAACTGAATTGCAACAGCAAATGCATTGGATTCAGACAGATTTCTTTAGTCTAATTTTACCTTACAAATAGCAGGAAGAAAAATTTTACTTCAGAGCATATTCAAAGGAAAGTCTTCCTTCCATGTAAAATCAAACCATCTTACAAATTAGAAGATATTGTAACTATCCCAACTTTAGGCAGATAGAATTTGTACAGTACACAGCTGTCCTTACATTGCCCTTTTGTTACTATAAAGTATAGTAAAGAGACTGATCCCTGCAGGAATGAGATATGGCCTTTTTTTGTTGAAGAGAGTTGCACTTTCATGATTTCCTACAAAACAGCTGCAAAAATACCTACAGTAGGGCATCTGGAATTCTTAAAAGTGACTTGAGGATTTGTAGCTAATGAAACATTGTGAAATAACACTCACCATGTTGTAAAAAATACCCTTAACCATTTATTAGCATTCTTTAAGACAAAAATAAAAGGTACCCTAAGCACATTAGCCCAGCTTGATTAGAAGAAAATGCTAAAGTGACAAAGAAATTGTGTAAATAGATGCCTTGCCAGAAACAGACCTTGACATCATAAGACATTTCAATCTCTTTTAACAGTTATGAAGAACAATGTGGTAAAATCCCACTGTGATGTCTGCAGCTTAAACTGTTTGATCAGATTCTGGAGCATCATCAGTAATAACTTACATGTTCTTTAAAAATGTGGTTTCCTGTTGAGACCAAGCACTGTTCCCAGAAAAAAAAGGAATTCTTTTAAAGATGTTTTTCATTTTTACCTCTCACAAAATAGGACTATCAAAGTGAAAGCAATGGCCTTTCCATGAGAACTTGGGTCAAATAAACCATGTATTGTTCCATCTTAAAATGAAACATCTGGCTGACTTAAGAAGAAAACGAGCTTAATTATTTCTGAGTATCTAGCAGAGAGGTTAACTTCAAAATCTATATGTCTTTCCAAGATGGACATGGAAGGAAGAAAAAAAAACTATGAAGTTATTTTTGACTCAGGAAAGTAGATCTGGAGGTAATTTAGTGAACACAAATTACCACTGACAAGGGAAGAAATAATTTATTCTCCTGGTGAGTCTTTTTATATGAGTGGGCAGCATGGAGCTGTCAGCAGGGAAAAGGCATTTGGATGGATTTAAAAATAATTTAAACCAAGTCCAATATCCTATAAGATATCTAGGACATCATATGAAGTTGTGGGACTTCTTGGAGAAGTTTTATTTCTAAACTGAAGCTTGAAGGTGAAACTATGAGATATAAATTCAGGTGGAGGAGAGCTTGGAGATAATATATTTCTTAACAAATTCTTCTCCCTCACTTTTGTTTTTTCTTTTTTCCTGGGTCTTCAATCTAATAGTCTCTGCTCACCAGAATGTTTATGGATGTCTACTTGGAATGCTCCTCCCAATGGCTCCATCCTTCGGGGAACCTTGGTTTCCTGATGGTCACTACCAGGTATAATCTCCTGGAAGGGTGTTGTCCTTTCTCTGCTTGAACCATGGCTCCTGGTTGGGCTAGGATACTGATTGGATACATGTCCATGCTTTCCCTCATTTTCCTATTTCCTCTTCTCCACTTTGGGCATCACTTAAGATTGAAGGGGTGGTCAGACTTTCCTGCAGGTATAAAGGAAGGAGATGCAAGATAACTATATCCTAGAAGACAAAAATTATAACTGTACTCTAAATCCATTTTCTCCCATAGTTTGAGGAGAAAGCACACAGAACTGGAAGGAAAAGCATCTTCACAAAGGGTATCCTTGGGGACATACTCAACCTTGGCCTGCTAACTTACACCTCTCTCAATGATTTCTTCACCTAATCTCCATGGTGTTAAACTCCACACACTTTGGGGGAAACCCATCTTCCTTACAGGCCCCTCCTAGGGTCTGTCCTCTTTCCCACCCAGCACTATACTTCCTCCAATTCAGAATGCTCTCTGGCAGGAAGGGGGCACTAGGAGGGAATCGTGATTGCTGGTCTTTGACATTTTAAGTCTTGTAGAATATAGCTCTCTAGCCATCTAGCCCTCTTCACATGATGGAGGCACACTGAGTTGAACTGACATGTATCACAAGGACATACCTTAAGCCTCAGAGACAGTATCACCTAAACTTACAAGAAATAAGAGGAATAATGATCAGACTGCCTCTCTCACAGTGGACTTTCACTTGCCACACAGAGCACTAAGACTTCCACCCCTGAATCCCAACTGCCTCCTCCATTGTCCTCTCTACCATCTGCAGAAATGACCATATAGCTTTGGTCAATTCACTCCTTTAACTCTACACATTTTTATCACCCAATTTGATATGGCCAAATAATTCAAATTCTTATCCAAGAATCATCTAAGATGGTCCCTTTCTGGGATAAGAAAGTTACAGTAATATCAAGAAATATTTTGTTGAAGATTCCATATCCAGTCATCATTCATCTAATTAAAGAAGTTAAAAATTTGAAAATTGACCAGAACTCTTGGGAAGTACTAGAGCTCTGTTCTAAAGACCAAATGCAGGTGGTGCTGAAAAGAACAGCAGGTTTTCAAGAACCCTCCAAGCAACATCCATGCGTCTGCAAATTGAAGTGATTGGCCTCATTGTTTAGAATATTCCGAGACTCAGGCAAGTCCTGTCTTCAGCGCTGCGACTCTTTCTCGGGAAAGGTGTGTGTGTGTGAGTAGTAGCAGTAATAGAAGGAGTAGTAACAGCATTGGTAGATGTGTGGGCTGGGGCGGGGTGGTGTATACAGGAAAGAACCACCAAATGCTTTTCATGGCAAAACGGTCTAGGAAAGGAAAATTTCGTGTGGAACCAAGAATGACTATAGCAGATCTCTTGATCATAACCTACCGTATAGAAACCTTTCAGTACTTTTAGCCTTTTGTCTTCCCGGGAATCAGTTGTACAACAAGTTATTTGCTCAGTAATCCCACAAAATTAGGCAATCATAAAATTCACTCACACTAACTACATTTTCTCACTGTAACTTCTTGGGTTCATGCTCCTGCATCTGTTTTTTAAACAGGTGTGGGCAGGGCAGAGGGAGTGGGAAAGCCTGTCTGGGAGCTTCAGCCCAGGTGGAGGGAGTGGAGCCGGAATGAGCTGCTGAGAGTCTCATTTCCATCACGATATGGAGGCAATTACCTGCGCAGATGTGACCCACTTGGTTTACACCAGGTCCCTGGGAAATGAGTCTGCATTGGCAGGGCTCTTGTTTTCAAGGCTATGTAAATATACCATGTAGGAAAAATGGATAGTTAACCTTTAAGAATAAACCAATAATAAATTCATAATTATATAACTAAACAAAGACATTTAACTCTATTTCAAAACCTGATATGAGTGGCTCAAAATATTGACTAAGATGAATGCAAAATAACCAGGTGACTTTAATATTCTGCTGGCCTTTGGGTACTTTTTTTTCTTTCAAGGATAAGAACATCACTTCCCAGCCAAGATTTTGAGTTGTTTTGATAGTTCTCTGATCATTCCCAGAACTGTGAAGGAATTCTCAGCTTTAAATCCTCTGAAAAAAATACAGGTACTCGTAATCCAATATTTGATTATTTTAATGGGGCATCGAAGGTTTAGGCAGAGTCATGAAATCCAAACAAGCAATTGAATGTTGCAACCCACTTAATAAAATTAGTTCCAGGACACACAAATCACTCAGTTGGAAGAGAATCTTCAAGAAGAGGTTATAATTAAAGTAAGAGGGTTTCTCATCAAGACAGAGCCTTAGGACTTTGGCTCTGAGGTATATAAGCTTTGCACATTCTTTGAACCTGTCCTCACTACTTGAAAAGAGAGGGAGAGGGGGAGATGGAGCTAGAGCCAGAGCCAGAGCAAGAAAGGAAAGGAGGGAGAGAATTTTAAGGAAACTATGACGCATAAGGGATAAAAAGAAAAAACATCTGCTGGATAATTAGCAAATTCCTTCACAAAGAGAACATTTAAAAGTTTAAAGTTTTCGACACCAACTAGACCACACTGTTTCCAAAGTAATGCTTACTATTATTTTCTATTCTAAATTCAGTCAGTTCAGGAAATTCTTTAAAGAGGAAAGTAGGGGAAGAAGTGGAAAGGGGTGCCCTCTTCAGTAACTACCAATTGAAATCTCAATCTGTTGTGAAGTTTTGGTATCTTGTGTCCCCCACGAGGGGGAAAGAGCCTTAAATATCATTTCCAAGCTGGCTCAATATTCGTTTGTCCTCAATTTGAACCAAATTAATTTGATATCCAAATGTGCTACTTTTTAACCAAGTGTTGTGCTATGCTCAGTCACTCAGTTGTGTCTGAC
The DNA here is from genome assembly GCF_002263795.3 of Bos taurus. NCBI lineage: Eukaryota > Metazoa > Chordata > Mammalia > Artiodactyla > Bovidae > Bos > Bos taurus. The sequence continues at coordinate 80,158,791 of NC_037335.1, read as the reverse complement.
TCCGAAGGCCTTAGGACTGCAGCCTGCCAGGCTCCTCTGTCCATGGGATTTCTCAGGCAAGAATACTGGAGTGGGTTGCCATTTCTTCCTCCAAGGGATCTTCCCAACCCAGGGATCAAACTCAAACCTCCTGTGTCTCCTGCACTGCAGGTGAATTCTTTACCTGCTGAGTCATTTGGGAAGCCCAACAAAGCAAGTAAACTATATATTTCAACTTCTTCAGTTGCTGAAGTGGAAAGGGGTGAATTGTATTTTTAGCTGAGCAAACATAAAAGGGAGCTGGAAATGGTTTGGGTCCCATATCCAGTAAGGAAAATGGAGAACCGGTGGCCAATCAGTCTACAAAATTGGCTGAATTTCAAGAAGAAAAATGGTGATGAGAAAGGTTTTCATATTTAACATTTTAAAAATAAAAGTATACTTTAAGTACAAAAGGATAAGGATAGGTAAGATAAGGAAGTGAAGCTTACTTCCTACCTGAGCAAAGAGATGAAAACAAATTTAAAGTCCTTTAACCCATCCTCACAGGGCCAGGGCAACAAGGAGGGCTGCATTCCCGCTGCTAAGGCAATAGGAGAAGCAGGAAATGGAGGGAAGCAGGAAGCGTTCAGGCAACAGCATCTGGAATGGCTGTGGCCTTACCCGTTACAGTTCCTTGACTGTTTGTTACTCTGTACTTCCACCCCTCCTCTTTCTTTCTCTTCCACTCCTTCCTTCTTTTCATGCTCTTCTTACTACATTGGGTCTGCTACATCTTCTAGCCTCTTCCTCTCTGAGGCTAACACAAGGACGAGGTCTGAATAAAAGCAAGATTCTGGCAGTATCAGGGAAGAGTGGTTAAAGATATTCCAAGCTCTAACTTCCACTTCCCTGAGAAATCAGGTGATTTTAGTCAGTGAAAATCCATGATTTCTTGGCATCCCTCAATATATCATGATTTATAATATAAGAATTTGCAGGCATGTTCTTTGGTAAATAAAATGCACAAAATTAGTCAACACAGTTTATTTGGGATTATCCTAACCACTAGCTTATTTGCTCACTTAAATGTCATGAAAAATTACAAAGGGCTCTTCTCATGCCTCCCTTATTCTGTCTCTTCCCATCCTTACTAGTAAATTTATCTGGTGGGTGGACCTCATAGGCTTCATAGATCAATGACTGATGATCTGGAAGTTCTTAATGGCCCATTGGGTTCAATCCTCATGTATTTGTATTGAGGGTGGGAGGAAACATGTGTACTACCCTCCTTTCTGAATATGATCCTAACTTTTCCTGCAAGATAATCAGTATAAATTACAGTTTGAATGAACTTGCTCACATTCTCTGAGAATACACACCAGTAGGCAATCTGATGACACCATCATAGAAAAAGCCCTGACTTTGACACAGTTCAAACAGGAACATTCATAAATGTTTCCATCTCCAAGTATCTTCTTATTATATGCAGGCAGAAAATTGATTGAGTCAATTATATTCCACTGACCTGAAAAAAAACTTTTTGCTGATCTCAAATTTTTAGACCCTGACTGTGTAACAATCAGTAAATTGTTACCTATGTAACCACTTTGTACATAGTAAGAACCCACAGAACATTTGTAGAACTGAAAGACTCCCATTCTAGATCTTACTAAAATCTTATATCAAAGGCAATTCATATACATATAAAATAAATTCTGAATAAAAACTGTATCTGTCAGGGTCCAACCAGGAAAACAAACCACTCGAGGTATATAAAATAGAGGAAATTTAATTCCTTCCACAGATGATAAATGGAGATGGGGATGGCAACCCACTCCAGTATTCTTGCCTGGAGAATCCTATGGACAGAGGAGCATGGTGGGCTATGGTCCATGAGATCACAAAGAGTTAGACACGACTGAGCAACTAACACTTTTATACTTTCAAAGATGATAGAAGCTAAGAAGCAGAGCCCACAATGGTGGTACAACCCAGAGGCTGGCAAGAGCCAATGTGAGACCCTCTCTGAGGCTGGAGGAATAGAGAAAAAGACCACCGTTATCCACATCTGGCACCATGGCAGAGTGTTAGCTTAGTTAATATGAACACTGAGTGCAAAATAAATTCAGGAAAAAGTATGGCTCCTGACACATTATACCATGAGTGCTCAATATATATTTATAGGTCCCACGCATACATCAGGATGACTCAAGTCATCAACAAGCTTTTATGCAAAATTGGGAACAGAGACATTTGAGATAGCATCAAATAATTATTTCTTTTCAGTTATTTATTTCCAGTGCTGCCTACACATGCAAAAAGAGTCACTTGATACATGTGAATTTATTGGGATCATTACCCTGAATCCAAGACAGCCAACTACTTAGTTTTCATTCTCTTTAAGAAAGCAAAGCTTGGCAGGCCTGGAAAACCCGCAGTCTACAGGTCGCCCATTTCTCTCCAAGCCTTTTGCCCAGCCTTTTCACCAGTCTGAGAGCCTATGGTGTCTGGCTTGTGGCTAGACCACAATTCTGAGGCAGTTGGCAAGTGGGGGCTGTGCCAGGCTGACTTCACTGTGATGGTATCAAAGTTGGGGTTGGATTGCCAGTCTCAACAAGCTGATACCAAAGTCAGCCCCCTCCTCCAACCTGCTCGGTTTGTCTGCTGGAATAATTGGCCAACATTAAGCTAGAGACTACAAAGACGAAAGGATTATTTAAGACCCCAGTAGACCAGTTTCCCAATACCAACTGTTGCAAGTAAGCATTGTGTATCATGTCATGTAAAATAAGGTAGATTTTAGAGTCAGCTAGACCTAGCTCCAAATCCCAGTTCTTTTGCTTACTCACTGTATGGCACTGAGCATCTCAACCTTTCATCGATAAAATCGGTAGGATTAAGGGCACAATGCACACGTAAGCTCAGTTCTCCATGTAACATACACTTTATGTCCAGCCAATGACATATACTGTAAATGTGAATGTTTAGTAAAAGCTATTCATTGATAATGGTGGTAATCCATGAAGGATATAGTTTTGCAAGAGAATATTGGGCAAGCCACTGAAATAAAGTTACAGTGCAAGTAGCCAAATCAATTGCATATGGATGTTTAGTTGATGTGTGCTCTCTCTGTTTGAGACAAAAATGTTCTCTAGGCTGCTTACCTGAAACTTGAGGTCATGCTTCCCACACTCATGATGGTGATTCTGATCCATAAAGTCAATAGCCCCTGCAAAGGAACATTCCAAACTGGGTCAATACATAGGAACTCAGAAGCAATACAATTACCCCAGACTTCATTTTGACTGAGCAAAACCAGCCCTAAATAATTTTCACTTTGTATATGTAGATTGTTCTGTACTGACTGTAAATGTAAACAGAAGCACTAATATTTGCTGTAGTAAAACTGTGGCGACTAGGAGTTTCAAAGCAGAGTACCGTTTGCTGAAGCCATCCGCACTCTCTATCTGTTCTCTCCCCTCCCTTTGTCTTTCCTTTGCCCCTCTGCTCCTCCTACTGGCATTTCTTCCCTTTCCTGTCTGCCCTCTACCCACAGGGACTGCTCGCCATAAGATGAGACACATTTAATTATTCAGAGCAAAGCATTCAACAGGCCATCTAAAAATGTGATACATCTCCAAATAATCATATTAACTATTTTGTTATTTCAAATTTAAGAAATCTGCACATGAGAACTGTCCAAAAACTAGGCAACTGCTTTTCTTTCAGGGGGTATGTTGACATTTTCAGCAAATAATTTCCAAAACACTATGTGATGTTTGAAGTTGTTTTTCTAACTAAGACAATGTGTGTGGCTTGAAAAACACATTTGTGTGGTATGTTTTCGTAGATTGGCTTGCCAGGTGACCAGAAATAAAAAGCATGTCCTTAAAATTCCCTCCTCCAAGGTCTATCTTCCCCAGTCAAGGGGGTTCAGTGCATTCCAGCTTTACATTTTTTGCTCTAACGCCCTGTGTGGCCTTGCTCAGTTTAGATTTGAACCCAGTTCAAAAAAGCACAAGTCCAGGAAAAGATTGTGCAAGAGTTTTGTGTTTACACTGCACTGTACATTCTTAACAATACTGGCTATTTAATCCATAAACATCGATTTAAATTTTATGAGATTACCAATCAGCGTCTCAGAAAATATTACAAATTTAAAAGCAAAAATAGAGAAAATACTAAATAAAGCAATGTTTTCCCAGAAGTTTATGCAAGATAATGAACACAACTGCATTGATCAAGTCAGCGAGGCAAACATTGGTAGGGAGTCCGCTTTGTTGCTGGGTGCTCAGAGGAACATAAAAGTGAGCAGGATTCTGGACCTTCTCTAAGGAAAAATTCTGTTGTGGTACAGAGGGCTTTGTTTTTCCGGACCTTTATCACATCAGACTGTAAATTATCAATTTATTAGAAAATCATTGTGCAGTCTCTCTCTATCCGAGCTTGTAAGGACATTGATCTTGGGGAGTACAATACAACTTACAAATTCCATAATTCTGCTCGATTTTCTTATGAAGTTTTAAAGATGAGTGAGAGAAGAGCATTTTTATTAAATAATTCTTCAAATTTCCTATATTTATCAGTGGAAATTTTATCACAGTAATGATAAAAGCTACCACTGAGGAAGGTCAACTTACAATGTGGCTGGCACTGGTCTAGTTTTAAGCATTTTTACATACAATCATTTCTTTAGTTCTCAGAATAGCCTTTGAGCTGGGATTCAAGTTATCTATCACGATGTAACTAACTAGCTTAAATTTAGTGGCATTAAAGAATAACCATTTTTCTATGTTCATAGATTCTGTGGATCAAGAAATCAGATGCGGCACAAGAATTCAGACAGAGAGGACTAGGTTTCCGCTCCACAGTGTCTGAGATCTGGGTGGGGAAGACTTAAGCAGCTGGAGGGGGCATGTCCAGAGAGCCGGGGACTGGAAGCACCTGATGCTGCTTCCTATACATCTGACACCTGGCCTGGGATGACTGGAAGACTGACTCAGGTGGAACTATGGATTGGGACACCTACTCGTGTAATGTCTCCTTGGAGCTTGAGAGTCCTTACAGCACAGCAGACTTGATCTTCTTATTTGGCAGCTTTGGATACCAGTGAGTAAGGCAGAAGATAGACACCAATGGGTTGGCTGACCTTGAGTCAGATGTTTATATTTGTGGCCAGTGAAAATAGGACTATGTTTTCAAACTTGGACATCCGGGCTCACAAGTCTGGGTATTTCCCAGTGAAAGGAACTATTTTACAGTAAAATTCAACCTAGTGGAAATTTCTGCAGTTGCAAGTTGCAAAGAAGAAAGTTTATGTTTTCCTTATAAACACTTACTAAGAATAAACTTTATATATGATGATAAGTAAAAATTAAATAAACAGGAATCAAATACATAGGAATGAAAGCAATGAGGTTGAAAAGAAGAAGGACGATTGAAATGAAAAGGAAAGGAAAGAAAAGGTACAAATCAAGAGGAAAAGAACAGAATTCACCAAATGAAATGTTTCCCTGAGTTTGTGTGTGCGTATGAGACCAGTGGATCAGTGAGAAAAAAAATGAATCAGGGTTTTAGAGAAACAAAAATGCAAAACAGAGAAAAAGAGGGGGTGGGATATTAGTTGGATTATAGCCAGTTTTCCAGCTCCAAACATCTGGAGCCAAGACAAGGAAAGGTGAGGCCCTGTCCTTTGCTGCAACACTTGCCTCCACAGGGGCTGGTTACTCAGGATATTTACATTAAATTAACGTGGCTGGCTATGGCTGTGTTCAGCACTTGGATACGCGGTTAAATAATCAGTGTGGTTTGGCTGCTGGTTTCTTTACTGTGGTTGAATAATTGGTGTTGTCTTGGTTGCTGGCTACTTAAAAAATGTATATGTGCACTTGTTTCTCTTTTTTCTTTCTCTTGAGCAATTTTGACAAGCCCTTGGCAGAAAAGTGGCTGACCAGCTTTCAAACCGGTGCTTTTTCTCCTTGTCATTTATGCTTCCCCCAGATGGACTTGAGAATCTTAAAGACTTTTCTTCCTGGAATCTAGACGATGTGCTCTGTGTTAGGAAAGAATTCAGCTCACTTCTTTTGTTTGTAGCAAAGAGATAAGGCTGAGTCTAAGTGCAGCTGTGGTTTACTAGAAATGGATGCTTCTTTTCTAGGTATGATTCACTAGGTCCTCAGATCCACCATAAGAATGGGGAAAGACAATTACAATGACCTTTGGATAAAACAACCCTGCGTTGGTGCTGTGCTTAGTCACTTAGTCGTGTCTGACTCTTTTCGACCCCACGGACTGTAGCCTGTCAGGCTCCCCTGTCCATGGAATTCCCCAGGCAAGAATACTGGAGTGGGTTGCCATGCCCTCCTCCAGGGGATCTTCCTGACCTATGAATCGAACCCACTACTCTTATGTCTCCTGCATTGGCAGGTGGGTTCTTTACCACTAGTGCCACCTGGGAACCCCCAAACAACCCTATATGCAGGCATGTTTCCCATGTTAGTCACTTGCTATATCTTTAAAACGTAGAACAGTACTTGATACATAGTAGGTGCTCAATATTTGGTAAATAAAGGATAATAACTGAAAATTTATAATTCAGGATTGACAGTACTTCTATTCCAGAAAGTTTGCTTCATTTAGTTGCTTTGTTGATTTGCTTAACAGTTGTCAAATTACCACAAGCTGTTCTGCCCTGGGAAACCCACTCCTCCCCAGATGGCTCTGTCTTTTCTCATATTCCAAGACCCAACCCTGACTTCAGGCAAATGATGATCAGGGTGAATAATCCTCCTTCGGCAGCAAACTGGGACAGGAGTATCAAGAGACAGCACAAGTCAGGGACAAGCCTACACCTGCCAACAAACTCCAATGATATATGCATATACATCATGAATGAAGGCAAAGTCTTTAACTGCTACTCGGAAACCACAGGTTCTCAGGGTCCCAGAGGATAAGGAAACCAAAGGTCCAAGTTTGAAGTCACATACAGAGAGGAAACTAGTGTTTCTGAGTAGGAAGTGGAAAAGAAAGAGTGTTTTTTCAAATATGTGTCATCAGTATTAGGATAAATTCACCTCTCCTAGAAGTCTAGAACATGAATTTTATGTCAATCATTGTGGTTACTCAGATTCAGGATAGATTGGAAAGTATCAAGTTTCTTAATATTGATTCAGATCTATCTCAGGGCAGAGGTGAGGGTGAATACCTAAGATTTTAAAGGGATTTTGGGAGGATTCTTTAGAATTCATTGATCTTGCCATTTTAGTAAGGAGTTTTATTTCCCTTTATAACAGGCATTCTTCAACACCTTTTTTGAGAACTACTAAGACCAAGGATAGGAAAACTCCCAGGAAATGCAAACCTTTCATCCCCCACACTGTGCTGGGTGCTATGGAAACAAGGTGAAATGGTGGCCAAGGTGGCAAGCTTAGCAGATCACTTTCTGGGCATTCTCACTTATTAGGTGTTGTTGGATCACTTAACTGCCTTCAACTTAAATGCCATCAATCTTTACCTTATTAATTTTCTGAAGACATAAATAATAATGTTTGTCTTACACATAATAAGAGAAATTAAAATTAAAGCTACAATGAGGTATAATTTTCATCTATCAGATTGACAAAGATCCAAAAGTTTAATAACATGTTGTGTTGGTGATGATGCAAGCAGATAGCACTCCCGTACGCTGACACAACTTCTATGGAAAATGGCTGACCCATTGAAACAGCACAGAAACCAGCTGAAACTGGTTTTGCCTCCTTAAATAGGTTGATTGATTAATCAACACGAGTTATTTTAGAGAATAGCACTTCACCTGTGCAAGTTAAAAAGCCATGTCTCCAGGATGACCTTGGAACTAAGAACCCCCAGCCCACCTAACTCAAATAGAAATGTTGCCACCAGAGCCCTTTGTGAAGCAAGAAATTGGTCAATATGGAAAATCTGACTTCCAACATCAGTCCATACATCAGTTCATAGCTTACATGAACTGATTCAAGACTAGCCAATCAGCCTCCAAATTTGAAACTCCCCAACCTTTTAAATTTCACCCTGAACTGTGGATCATGGAGACAGATTGGAGTCTGGCCTCCTGTCTCTTTGCTGGTCAACCTCACAATAAAGCTCTTCATTTTCTCAAAAGCTGGTGTCATGGTACTGGCTTCTGTGTCCACAGGGGCAGTGAACCTGCTTTGTAACACTATCATAAATAGAACTGTGGATCTATCACAGTTTAAAATGTACCTCCTCTTTGATGCAGTAATGTCACTTCCTAAAATGTATCCTCTGGCTGTATTAAAGTACTTATAAAAAGACATATGTGCAAGGTTACTCACTGCTGCATTGAAACCACAAAAAATGAACTTTGTTCATCAGTAAAGGACTGGCTAAATAATGTATGGAACATCAAAAAAATGGGATACTATGCACTCATCAAAAGGATAAGCAAGTAATAGATCAGTGCTTGGAACAGCATCCAAAATATATTATGAAGTGAAAAAAAGGCAAAGATTATTATTTTAAAAGATTTATTTTGTATACATATGTAATATCTCTGGGGACACATATAAAGCTTTGATAACAGTTGTTGAGGGAGGTGAGTATGTGGGTGCAAAGGTGAGTGGGAGTCTTTCTGGACATGTGAATGTTTTTATACCTTGTATGTTTCGCACTATATACATATATTTCCTATTCAAAAATGCATTTGAATAATAATAAAAATAAAGTGACAAAGAAAACATGGTGAAAGGAGCTTTGGTAATTAAACATGTATCTCTGCATGAAATGAAGCTCTATGGCATAAAGCTGCCTATCACAAGCACCCCTAATCAAAAGACTGTTGGAACAGAGTGCTGATCCAGGTAAGAACTCAATAAATATATCTGAGGTGGGTAACTGAATTATATGAAAGATTCTATCAATATAAATGGTTAATCATTTAGGGACATGTGTACAAATTTTGGATTCAAATGGTATGTATGGCCTCACTATTTTTTCAACAGAAGAAAAAAGAAATACTGGACTTCCCTGGTGGTCTAGTGGTTAAGAATCCTGCCGATGCGGGGGAAACACGTTCGAGCCTTGGTCTGAGAAGATTCCGTATGCCTTAAGGAAGCTAAGCCCATATGCTGTAACTACTGAGCCTGTGGTCTCTCTAGAGCCCAGGAACCACAATACTGAAGCCTGCATGCCCTGGAGCCCGTGCTCTGCAACAGGAAATACCACCACAAGAAGCCCATGCACGGCAACAAGAGAGTAGCCCCCCTCACTGCAGCCAGAGAAAGCCTGCATGCAGCAACAAAGACCCAGTGCAGCTAAAAATAAATAAACATTTTTAAAAAGAAATACTAAATGTGGAAACTTTAAATAATAAAGCTATAAGTGAAAAGATTCAATTTAACATCCATGATTCAATTTAACATCAGTTTTAGGTTAAAACAGAAAGTTTCCAGGGGGTTTGTCAGTACAGTCAAACTATTCTGTATAATAATGGTATGATACAGACTGGTCAATATATGAAACTATACGTTTGTCAAAACCCATAGAATGTACAACACAAAGAGTGAACCCTAAGGTAAACTATAGGCTTTAGTTAATAACAACTGTTGATATTTGTTTATCGATTGTACCAAATGTATCATACTAATAAAACATGTAAATAAAATGGGGAACAAGCCAGGGAAAAAAGGGCAGGAGATACATGGGAACTTGATACTTTCCAATCAATATTTCTGTAAACTTAGCAGTACTTATAAAAGTAAAGTCTATTAATAATAATGATAACAGAACAAAGTAGAAAGTAGAAAGAGTCTTTTTTAAAATGCTTCAGCTTTCTGACATACATAATTAAGCATTCCATAAATACCTGTTGGCTTCAACTGAATCAAAGTCAGTAACAAAGGAGCAGGTAAATATGAAAGCAGCTTTAAAATGTAGGAAGACTATGAACTTATTTGTGATACATTTGGTACAGTCCTGGGATTCACATTTCAAAAGAGCCTTAGACAGTTTATCAACTATCAGTCAATAAGATCATAGATTTTTCCCCCCAAGATACTTTATGATAATTATATATATTTAGCAATAAAAATAGAAGCAATTCTAATGCCCCTATCCCAAATTCTTTGAGAAACATTAACCACACACTCATAAATTTTACATTAACTTATTGATAGATAATTTTGTTGTTGACAAGGTTTTCTTGATGGGGGAGGATGGAATGCGGAGAGGAAGCCTATTGCCTTTGCTTAGACTTTTACAAGGGAAAAAAGCAAAATTTTAAGATAATTGAGAAGCTCTCTCACAAATTATGTTTTAATGTTTAGAGAACAGTTTATCCATATTTATAACACATTTACAAAAAGTTTCTTCTTTATCAATAGTGAAAAACCAGATTTTACAACAAGGCTTGGCACAGCTTTCAAACATCCTACCATGTCCACTAAAGAATTGGCCCTAATTACTGAAGAACTTAAGATGTCATGTCCAAATATGCATAAGGTGCTATCTTGGAAAAATTACTCTTTGTAGAAAACTATACTGATGGCACATTCAGAACTCAACTCAACATTCAGAAAACTAAGATCATGGCATCTGGTCCCATCACTTCATGGCGAATAGATGAGGAAACAATGAAAACAGTGAGAAACTTTATTTTGGGGGGCTCCAAAATCACTGCAGATGGTGACTGCAGCCATGAAATTAAAAGACACTTGTTCCTTGGAAGAAAAGCTATGACCAACCTAGAAAGCATATTAAAAAGCAGAGACATTACTTTGCCAACAAATGTTCATCTAGTCAAAGCTATGGTTTTTCCAGTAGTCATGTATGGATGTGAGAGTTGGACTATAAAGAAAGCTGAGTGCCGAAGAATTGATGCTTTTGAACTGTGGTGTTGGAGAAAACTTTTTGAGAGCCCCTTGTACTGCAAGGAGATCCAACCAGTCCATCCTGAAGGAGATCAGTCCTGAATATTCATTGGAAGGACTGATGGGGAAGCTGAAACTCCAATACTTTGGCCACCTGCTGTGAAGAATCGACTCATTGGAAAATACCCTGATGCTGGGAAAGATTGAAAGTGGGAGGAGAAGGGGACAACAGAGGATGAGATGGCTAGATGGCATCACTGATTTGATGCACTTGAATTTGAGTAGGCTCTGGGAGTTGGTGTTGGACAGGAAACCTGGAGTGCTGCAGTCCATGAGGTCACAAAGAGTCGGACACAACTGAACTGACTCATACTGACTGCCAACTGCATGCCAGGGAAGGTAAAGCAGATTATGCTTCAAATGGTCTATTTGGACTTTAAATTTCTGTTTCATTAATATCTGTCTTTCATAAAGTTTGAATGTCAAGTTTCATGAGAATTGAAGTGCCTGCTGATTCAGTGGGATTTCCTCTTGTTGACACCCAGCCAGTATCTTGATCTCACAAAGCAATAGTGTGGAGTACACTTCCCACCCCCAGAGAATAGCTGCTCTTGTCTGCTCTATGAGGAATCAGAAAATCTGGGTCGTGCTGTCACTTGGCATCCTGTAACTATTAATGACATTCTTTGAAGAATCAGAAGTTTGTTTCCTACGTTTTTATTAATCTTCAGACATTGGTGAGCCCTTAAGTTCCTACAACTAACAACTTATTTGCCTCAAAAACAAGAGAAAACAGCTAGCATCAACATATAGCACAGAACTTCTCCAACAATTTGTGGTGAAAGACTGGGTTATTTTTCCATCTATCACTTAAAAATAAATTTAAAAAATATATTAATAAAAATAAATACAGATGCATGGTCTAAACCATGATCTTGAGGTCCCAGTGTCTTTGTGGATATCTTCCTGAAGGGGTGGGGCAAAATCAGCTCTATCCTCTCTTTACCAAGAGGGTTTTGTAAAGACAGTGTGAAACGACAGAAGTTCATTCACACTTTCTTGCAACAAATTAATTGATTGTTTCTATTCAGGGTTGGAAGAGTCACTTCATAAGTACAAGCACCATCCGTGTCAGGTCCCCCAGCATACTGTACTGCTGGCAGACATTTATCTGCTCAAGGTGAGTGCTTTTGGTCTCCATACACTCTAGCTTGGAAAAGTTCCTATCTGCAGAGAAGATACCATATCACCCAAATGAAATGATACCTACAAAGTGGAAGCCCCCAATTTTTATTGGTCAATTCAACACGTATAAAATTATCCTTCCAAATTATTATAAAAGAATCCAAATGCTTACTCCTACCTTCTCACAGGACACATAGACCAGGGCTGACTTGTGGAACACATTGATGGAGGAAATTTTTCTTCTAATGACACCCTGGGTTTTCCTTCAGGGAGCCTGCTCTCTCTCTCACCCCTAAGGTACATGGGTCCATTACCTAGACCAAATGAGGTTCTAGCACTTTGTCTAGAAATTTTGGGGGAAAAGAAAGTATTTCTATTGAGATTGCTAGGATAAATAAACATAGCATTCTTTCTTCTGTAGTTTTTTTTTGGGAGGAGTGTAGGGTAAGATTCTCAGAACTGGGCTGGGCCCAGTGGTTGTATTTTACATTTATTTTACATTTTAAAGGTGTAGCTAGATCTGCTTCCAAAAAGAATTTGCTTTTCCATCAGCAACATTGATGGTGCACTTCCTTCAGAGGTATCCTAAGGAGAACTACTGTCACAGCGCTTCCACAATGTTTAGCCTGTCTCTTGGCTGTTAAAGCAGTCTCATTGTTTTCTCACTTCCTTTGATCTAACTACTAATTAATTTAAATGTCTTTTCACTTGTTTGTTGACATTTGGATTTGCACTTCTAATTGTCTAGAACTGTCTATTTACATCTTTCCCCTTTTTCTCTTAGATTATCTTTTGCTTCTAAGAGCTCTTTGCTTACTAAAAAAATTGGCCTTTTGTCATCTCCCTCATAAACATTCTTTCCAGATCTGTGGTATGTCTGTTGATTTTGTCTCTGGTTATCTTTTCCATACACAACTTCTTAATTTTTTATATAGTCAAATATGTTTGTTTTTGTTTGATAACTTCTGATTTTGGTTATAAGAGTCTTACTAAATTCCAGGATATATGTCATAGCCTAGATTTTCACATTTGGTTTTTATTTTACTTTTTATATTTAAGCTTCTATTTAATTGTTTTTTTAATTTTTACATTTTCTCTTAAATGGATGACCAGTTTTCCTAGCATCATTTATTTAAGAGACCATACTTTTTCCACTGATTAAATCATAAACTTTGTGAAATAAATATATGACAAAGGTTATGGTCTAATCAGCGCCATATTGCTTTAATTATTAAGGCTGTATCGTATGTTATTGTTAGGGGAAGCACACTGACTAAAACCGCCCACCCTAGGCCCTTTAGTAACCATTCGAATGAGTTGTTTTATGACAGGAGACCCTGGTAAGGAATACGGAACTAATAAGCCACCGCCAACCAAAAGAGTTCAGGAAAGGTCAAAAGGAGACACCGTGTGTCCGTCCACTTCCCAGAATCCCTCTCACTAGCATCCACCTTGGCTGAGTGATGCGTGCGCCACCAGGAAAGACTCTGAATTAGACTGATTAGCCAAAGACAACCCGGAAACTAATCCCATCACCATAAAACCCGAGACTGTGAGCCATGGGGCAGAGGAGCTCTCCTGGGTTCCCTTACCCTACTATGCTGGGAGCTGCGTTAGGCATTACTGACAAAATGGAGGCATGGCCCCCAACCCCTTCTCCTCATCTCACAGGCACGGTCCCAGGATGAAGGGGTTAGCTCTTGTGATTCTGACTTGTTTCTTCCTTTCTTCGATTGAGTTGGCTGGAAAGAATGTTAAGGTGCTTATTGTTCTTGAGAGGAGCAGGAGAAAGCACAAAGCCTTCTGCAGTTGTGCCCAGAAAATAATCTATAAGATAACCATTGACATTTGTTCAAGGATCTTTACAAAGAATGTCCCAGGATGAGCATGTAGGCCGCAGCTTGAGGCCATAGGAAAGATTATTATCTGAGACCTGTTTGTGAGGGGAATGTTTATGGCAAAAGAAGTTTGCTGAGTTTAGGGTTTAGGAATAATTAAGAATAGCTAGAAGCCTTTTTAGGAGATAGTGATCTTAAGATGCTAGGAGCAAACAGGATTTAGAAAGATAAGAAATAAACTGAGGAATGTAGCATGAGTTACAATGTAATCACAAGTTAAGTATGGGACACATAAGAGAAAGTAGATAATAGTAAATCCGATTCTGAGAGAATCGCTGAAGCGGGAACTCTGAAGGACAACAATGATTTCTGGAGACAGTAAATCTGAGTGGGGGAAACTAAAAATGTCAAACCTCTGACCTAAAGCTTTTGTCAAAGTATAAAAGAAAACTTGAAGCTTGAAATAAACATGCAGTTCCATGCTATGAGTCAGAGGCTACATCATCGTCCGCCAACACCCCTCACCCCTTCAGGCTGATTCCCTGGCCGCCGGAGCTAGACTCCGACACTACCGCTCTCCACCCGGGTGCCCCTTCCTAGTAAAATCTCTTGCTTTGTCAGCACATGTGTCTCCTCGGACAATTCATTTCTGAGTGTTAGACAAGATTCCAGTTTGGGGCCCTGGAAGGGGTCCCCCTTCCTGCAACAAATGGCGACTCTGATGGGACTCTTTGCTGAGACTGACATTCTGACCACTCGGGGTACTCAGGGGCCAGCTTGCCTGCCAATGGACCAGACTCAGCAGCTGCAACTGGGACCTTTTTGTCCCTGGTCTCCTCCTGACGCGGACAACTGGCCAGAGTGCCCTGACCAGTAAGGAACAAGAGACTTTATTGACCTCTCTCCCCTTCTCTCCTCTTTCCTCTCCTTAACCCTTCCTATCCTCCCCCTATTTTCTAGCCCCCAGGTCCTGGACACTGGAATCTGGTCGAAGGGCCTCAGCCTGAGCTGAGGATTGGAGACTGATGATCTCCTCTTGGCAGAGAACTCGAATTCTGGTTCTGTTCTGGTCTGATTTCTGGTAGAGCTGAGTTCCAGTCCTCCCTTCTCTGGAGCCCAGGGTAAAGTCCCATAATGCCTGGGTATCTGCAGGTGGCAGGAGATGTCTGTAAGGCCACCTCTTTGACCCCCCTCTCCCTCCTCCTTCCCCTTCTTCTTTCAACCTGGCTTCCTTTCCTCCCTTTAAAATCTTTGAAGACCTGATATAGTTTCCTTAAAATGTTAGTACTTGGATCTGAAGTTCTGTGTCTCTATAGGAGGTTTTCTGAGAGACTGTATTCTTGTATTTAAGGGAGTGTCTGGTGAGGACTGCCAGGTTTATATGTGTATGTTTTAACTTTGTGTTCTGTGTTGTAATTTTTGATGGCCATTTTGCTTTGTCTGGCCACCATTTGGTTTAGACCTGCCACCATTTTGTTAGAACTTGATTTTCTTTCTCTGTGCCTTGAGACCAGGGCTCTCAGGAACAATTATCTAGACCATCTCTAACCCCTGACACTGAGGAAAAATGGAAAGCCTTTAAAAGTTTTATTTATTCCAACTGTTTTTTATAAACTAGTAAAATTTATATTATAATATCTAATTCATGACTAAACTTAGAAAATGAAACTAGATCTTGCAGTTGTGTCTGTCTAAATATGTCTCAGTATGTCTTTATCTCTGGATAATCTTTTTGAGATTAATTTGTAAATGAGCTCTATTTAATTGGCTTAAAGAAAGATAAGTGCTTACAAATCAAATAATTCTAAATTAAACAATAAATTCCAGGTTCATGTAAACTGGTAAATATTCAGTATTAAATACCTGATATTAATTTAGTAACCATTTGTATGAGTTGTTTTATGACAGGAGATCCTGGTAAGGAATACGGAACTAATAAGCCACCACCAACCCAAAGAGTTCGGGAAAGGTCAAAAGGAGACACCATGTGTCTGTCTACTTCCCAGAATCCCTCTCGCTAGCATCCATCTTGGCTGAGCGATGCGTGTGCCACCAGGAAATACTCTGAATTAGACTGATTGGCCAAAGACAACCTGGAAACTAATCCCATCATCATAAAACCTGAGACTGTGAGCCACGTGGCAGAGCAGTTCTCCTGGGTTCCCTTACCCTACTGCTCTCCACCTGGGTGCCCTTTCCCAATAAAATCTCTTGCTTTGTCAGCACATGTGTCTCCTTGGACAATTCATTTCCAAGTGTTAGACAAGATCCCAGTTTCAGGCCCTGGAAGGGGTCCCCCTTCCTGCAACATTATGATACCTCTCATTTGAGTTTTGTAATTTTCTTAGGTATTTGTAATCAACTTTCCTATATGAATTTTAACATAATTTCATCCAGTTCTAAGAAAAACCCTGTTGAGATTTCAACTGGGATTGCATTAAATTTATATATTATTTAGAAAAATTAGCATTTTATTTTTTGAATACCTTATCTATATATTCAGGTCTTATTTTCATTCTCATTGTAATATCTTATAACTACTCATGCATCCAAAGTCTTCCTTATAAAATTTATTCCTAAATGTTTTATATCTTTTGCACAAATATACACAAATATATTTCTCCAAACTATTACTAACTGTAGTGATGGTGATGACCTTGGGCATTTTCCTAGAGTTGTGTTCTGTGTTTAGTTGCCCATGTCCAACTCTCTGTGACCCCACAGACTGTAGCCCACCAGGCTCCTCTGTTCACGGGGATTCTCCAGGCAAGCATACTGGAAAGAGTTGCCATGCCCTCTTCCAGGGGACCTTCCCAACCCAGGGATCAAACCCAGATCTCCCACATTGCAGGCAGATTCTTTACTGCCTGAGCCACCAGGTAAGCCCAAAGAAGTACTGGAAGTCTTTAAGTGGAGTAGTGATCTGGTCAGACTTAGCAGCAGCATGGAAGATTACTTTAGAGTAGTGATTCCAAAATGCTGACTCGCAAAAACTTCTGAAGTTTCCCTTGTGTCAAAACTTTCTGGGAAAATAAGAAAATATAGAACAATGTATTAAGCTTTTAAAAAATCTAAATGCATTCAATTTAAAAGCTTCTATTCTCAAGAATATTCGACTGAGCAACTTCACTTTCATTCTCAAGTTATTCCCACACTGCTTTGGGGGTTTCAAAGTTGTCTTTATTTAATAAAACACTAATGTTAAAAGTTGGTAGTAAGGATTTTTTTATTTGTTAATATCTGACAGAATTCAAAAGTTGGTATCTTTTTTTCAAAGACAATCCAATTTTTTTTAAAGTGAACCGATCTATGAAATTCCCCCATCTGGGAACCACTTGCAGGGTTATTTGACCTGAAATAAACCTTTGTAATTTTTTTCCTCAAAATACACACTCCTGGGCCCTTAGGGAAGAATTCAAGTGTAATGGAACTTATATGGGTATATGTATTTTTAAGAAACCTCCCAAGTGATTCTGAGACACTTCCCTGGTTAAGAACCTCTGATTTAGAGAAAGAGTTAGGAAGCACCTAGTGGTCAGCAATGGTGAAAATTTCTAAGAAGCCAGGGTAATGGGAACACAGAAAGGTTGGATGAGAGAGACGTTTTCTTAAATGAAATCAATAAGACGGTCTTTGAGGGGGTTAGAAGGAAAGATGGAGTTTTGGAAAAGGCCCCGCATCTTCAGCTGTGGGAATAATCCAACTTTATTGTGCATGAATGGGATTCCCATCCATATGAGATTCCCATCCTATTTTGTTCCCAAGAATTCATTCTTTAAGAAAGCAATGGAGAGAGACAGAGAAGACTTTTAGGAAGAAAGGGGTAGACATTCAGGATATAAGGTAGCATATAGAATTCTAGAGTAGATGTTGTTGGTTTCTACTGGATGTCTGCTACCAAGTACTCACATTCTCTACTTATAAAAACAAAAATAAATTAAAACAGGTGAGTGGGGACCTATGACTTAAGCCTTCAGCTAAGAGGTAAGCATCCTAGACGCTCCCCAATGACATATTGCTAAGTCCCTGAAAGGGCAGAGTTCTGCTTCTCATGGCCTTCTCTCTGCCATATTGCTAAGCACCAACAGGTAGGTGATGCTTAACATTGAACCTTTTTTTCTTACACTGAACCACACAGCACTCTGGGAATATTATTTTGTATTTCAAGACTTCAGAACTGATTCTTTTAACTTCTCTGGTTCTCTGTTCTCTTTTCTATAGTATAAATGGTTTAGAAGTTCTGAAGTTGGCTAATTTAGAAGACAAGCAATAAGTTTGATTTTCACACATTAAACCCATCAAATATTTTATTGACTGCCTTTGATGGGCCATCAATTGGATGTGGGATGTAAAGAAAAGGGAAGAATCCAGGAAAATCTTTGACTCAAGCAATTGAGTATGATGGCAAGTGTATATATGATTAACTATTGGTGAATAACAAACTACCTCAATATTTACTGGCTTGAAACAACATCTTGGGTTTTTTATTATGGTTCTTTGGGTTGACCAGGGTAAGCTGCGTGGTCCATTCATGGGGCAAGATCAGAACTAGGATGAGGTGAATGAAGTGTCTAGTGTACAGGATGTAAAGGTCACTCTCTCAAAGTCCCTGCAGCATCACTATGAAAGTGAACACTTCCTTAAATTTTGTATCTGGCTGCTTCACCTCCCCTTATCCTAGTAATGACCTTGGGCTGGGATTTCTCTTATATGCTTTCCATCACATGGCAGCTGTAGCTAGAGTCATCTAAAGATTCCACAGGGCTAGATATCCAAGATGGCCTTTTCACTCACACATCTTGTACCTTCTCACTCACATGGCGAAAAAGCTGGGAGCTCCCCAGCCATCTCTTTGTCTCTCCACACATCTTCTCTACATGGCAAGCCTGGCCTTCTTCACAGCATGGTGGTCTGAAAGCAGTCAGATTTCCCACACAGTAACTGGCTTCTCCAGAGCAAGCATTCTGAGAGGCCCAGGGAGAAGCTGCAGGGTTTTTTTGCGCCCTCATTGGATGGTCCCAGAAATGTCAGTCACCAATATTGCATTATATTGGTCAAAGTCATTAATGTCTGCCCAAGATTTAAGGGAAAAGAAATTAGACTCTGCCTCTTGATATAAGTAGCACAGACATAAAAGGATGGAGGACATTGATGGAGATGAATTTTGGAAAATACAAGCCACAGAAAGACCAGGCAACAAACATGTTTTGGGGATGGGAAAACAGAAGTGCTCCTGGAGCAAGCTAAGTTTGTGATGCTCATTAAGCAACCAAGTGAATAAATATACATGGGAATCAGAGGAAGACTGGGATTGAAATGATCAAATCAAGGGATGTAACTCAGCATCTAGGCACTGGATGAGATCACCTAAGGAGTGAGTTTTGAGAGAGAAGGAGCCCCCCAGCCAGTACAATGGGAAACAGGAGAATGCAGAGTCTCAGAAGCCAAACAAAAAAGTACTTTGAAGAGAAGGGTTATCATCATGTCATGTGGTACTGAAATGTCAGATAGAATGAGGACTGAGAAGTGATTGTTGGATAGAGCAAGATTTCAGTCATCCTTGATGAGAAAAATACTGTGATGAATCTTGATTATAGTGAATTGAGGAGACAGCAGAGAAAGTGAGTAAAAGCAACTTTTATAAGAAGTTTTAATAGAAATGGGGTAGTTACTGAGTGGGGAGTTGTGGTCTAGGAAGGGTTTGTTTTGTTAAGATAGAATGAAGTATAGCCTATTGCAAGTGGATGGGCATGATCCAGTAGAAAGTGCATTAAGAAAGCAGCAGAAGTAATTATAAAGAACATTTTGAGCAGGTGAGAAGTGACAACACTGAGCCAGACTGGAAAGACAGGAGTTGATAGCCAGTGAAATGACATTCCAATTACAGATTCGGAACTGGAAACTCTCAAGGTGACACAGTTATGGTAATGCTTAGGCCTAGGATACAGTTCAGAGCTGTTGCATTTATGTGAAGAAGTCAAGGAACTCAAGAGGTCAAGTTTGTCATGAAGAGTAGACTGGAGAGAAACCAGTGAGTAAGATGCTGAAACCATGAGGAAATGCACCCCTGAGGAAATTAAGCCTGAATGCCCAAATGCACCAGGAATGGTTTTATACCATGTCTGCTGAGCTGAGATGGAGCTATGTTCCCAGAATTCCTCCCCCGACACGGTTCCCTGTTGGTGTCAGCCATGAGGGGAATTTTGCACTAGATTTGGAAGAAGGAAGTGAAGCAGCAGCACCACATTCTTTGTAGACTCTGTGGCAGCTGGCACCCTTCCTTGCTGATTTAAATCTCCCCTTAGTTGGGATGGGTCAGCACCTGACCTGAGCTTCCCAAGCTCCCACCACTCTCTTACGTCGGCTTCTCTGAGTCCTGGACAAAGTGTGTATCAGCTCCAGGTTTGAAGCCACCACCTTCCCCTACAAGTTACCCCCTGAGGTATCAAGACTGGAAGTGATGAGGAAGACGCTAGTTCCAGTTCACCCCAACTGGGTCCAGCTTTCCTCACAAGTTGAAGTCCCAGTTTTCCTTTCCAACCACCAATCTGGCCAACTCCAGTGAATTCAGGCTGAACACCAGATACAGAAACAACAGACCATACCGCCCACTGCCCAGCTATCACCCTTGTGGGAATTCCCCTCTCCATAATAAATCCGTCTGTCTTGCTCACAAATCCTGCTCTGGTCAAGCTCTGGCTGACACAGCATCCACTGTGATGGACCAACTTCTCCTCTGTGCCCAGGGTGGTACCGTTGCAGAACCAGGTTCATCTGCCTGACATGCGGCAAGGCAAACGCTGACATGCCAAGGTTTATAGCAAAGCGTGTATTCACAAGGCAGTCAAATGAGGGGACCCAAGAACACTTCTCATGTGCCTCTCCAAAGGTGAAGGTTCAGGGTACTTAAGGGATAAAGCTGAGGTGTGGGGAGCATGGGGAAAGGGGGTTGAAAGTGAGAAAAGGGGGAGGAATCATCATTCTACCCAGGTACATCTGAGCTACAGGTGTCTTCATGAGACAAGTGTTTAGAAAATGGCACATTAGTATGTTCTTAGGTAGAGTTTTGGTTCTTTGATGTCAAGAGGTCACAAGGCAGACAACCGAGCATGCTCAGTTGATGCTTGGGTGGTCTTAGCTGGCTACAGCTCTAACTGTACACAGCTGACTCCAAGTTCCTATAAAACAGCTTGGGCAAACATCTTATTGTTTGGGCTACATGACACCTGGGGCTTCCCAGGTGGTGCTAGTGGTAAAGAACCCGACTGCCAACGCAAGAGATGTAAGAGACACCAGTTCAGTTCCTGGGTTGGGAAGATCACCTGGAGAAAGGCATGGCAACCCACTCGAGTATTCTTTCCAGGAGAATCCCAGGGACAGAGACTGTCAGACTGCAGTTCATAGGGTCGCACAGAGTCGGACAAGACTGAAGTGACTTAGAATGGAACGTGATACTTGGAGGACATGTAAGTTTTCTGTAGCAAAAATTAAAACGAACTTGGTCAGTGAAGCCAGGTTACAGGTTTATTGTATGACCCTCAGTTTCAGTACTGGTTATACACCATACTTGAGGAGGAAAGAGATACTCTACTCATTTTCTGTCTTCTGTGGTTTCCAGGAGCAGTCCTGGTTGAGAGGCGCTGTGAGTGAAGTGAAAGTTGCTCAGTTGTGTCCAACTCTTTGCGACCCTATGGACTATACAGTCCATAGGATTCTCCAGGCCAGAATACTGGAGCGGGTAGCCTTTCCCTTCTCCAGGGGATCTTCCCAACCCAGGGATCAAACCCAGGTCTCCCGCATTGCAGGTGGATTCTTTACCAGCTGAGCCACAAGGGAAGCCAGAGAGACACTATTGATGGAGGAAGAGTCAGTGGGTGACTATTGGAGTAGCAGACAGCCACTCAAGGAAGATGAAGGTTTCCAGGGAGAAGGGGAGAGAATAGTTTGGAAATGGGAACAAGGGAGGAACAGCAGCCCATGTACTCCATTTCCAGGGCTGGTGGGAAATGGGTTATGGAAGAAAAATCAGCCAGAAATGAAGAACGTTTTTGAGGAAGGCTGCCTCAAAAGGCTAGCTGGGATGTATTTTTTTTCCAGCTTTGTTGAGATATAATTAATGTATAACATTGTATAAGTTGAAAGTTTACAATTTGACAATTTAATAAACATGTATACTGTGAAATGCATACCACAATAAGATTGGTTAACACATCCTTCACCTCACATAATTACCATTTTTTTGTTGTTGTTAAGGTGAGAACATTAAAGTTCTACTCTCATAGCAACTTTCAAGTATACAACACAGTAGTGTTAACTACAGCACCATGCTATACATTACATCCCTGGAACTTCCTCATCTCATAACTTTAAGTTTGTACCCCTTGACCAACATCTCATTTCCCCCAACCCTCAGTCTCTGTCGACCATCATTCTACTCTGTTTCTATGAACTTGGTTAAGACTCCACATATAGGTGAAATCAGATAATATTTATCTTTCTTTGTCTGACTTATTTCACGCAGCATAATGCCCTCAAGGGACATTCATGTTGATGCAAATGACAAGATTTCCTTCTTTTTTCTTTCTTTTCCTATGGCTAAATCATGTTCCATTATATGTATATATATAAAACCACATTTTATTGATCCTTTCTTAGCCTGCTGATGTACACTTAGGTAGTTTTCTATCTTGGCTACTGTGAAAAATGCTGGAATGACTATGGGAGTGCAGATATCTTTTCAAGATAGTGATTTCATCTCCTTTGGATAAAGTATTCCAAAGTGCAATTGCTGGATCATATGGCAGTTCTATTTTTAATTTTTTGAGGAACCTCCATTCTGGTTTCCATAATGGTTGCACAAGTTTATATTCCCAGTAACAGTGCATGAGGGTTCCCTCTCCTCTATATTCTCACCAGCATTTTTTATCTCTTGTCTTTTTGAGGACAGCCATTCTAACAAGTGTCAGGGGATAGCTTTTGTGGTATGATTTGCATTTCCCCAATCATTAGTGACATTGAGCATCTTTTCATGTATTTGTTGGCCATTTGTATGTCGTCTTTAGAAAAATGTCTATTCGAGTTCTCCATTTTTTAATCAAATTGTTTATTTTTTTGTTATTGAATGGTATGAGTTCCTGTTATATTTTGCATATTAATCCTTTATCAGATATGGGGTTTGCAAATATTTTCTCCTATTCTGTATGTTCCAGCTGGTTTTAATTAGAGCAAGAAGGTGGAGACTCAGCTCAGAAAGCAGCTTGGGAATATGCAAGATTTTGCTAGGAACAAATTGAGACTCCAGTTGAAGTGGGATTTGAGGGGGTGGGGTGTGGGGGTAAAAGCTCAAAATGGGAATCATGACTTAAGCTTAAGTCAGCTTAAGGGATGTACAGAGTGATATGGGGATTAGTGTGGGGGTGATGAGAGAGGGCTTGGAGGTCTTGTGGCTGTGGCTATCGATGAAAACCTGGATGTGAAGCAAGGTGGTACTCAGTCTCTGGGGCCGATGGGGGAGGGGGCTCATTCCTCCTTCTATCTCATCATCATAGCCTCCTTTTCAAAAGTTTGGTCTTTCCAGCTGCTGAAAGCCATGCTGGCCTGAAATGCCATGAGGCAGAGGTGCTGAGGTGATTCCCCCAAAGTTCTCAAAGCTCTTTGCCTTTCTGAAATCCCACTGAGCTCTATCAAGGCCAGGATGGGGGCTACTTTTACAAAAAAACAACAAAACATGTGGACCTCTAGAAAGGGTGTTCTCAAACGCTGGTTCCCAACAGGCAGCAGCAGCTTTCCCTGAGAATTTGTTAGACATGCAGAGTCTTGCTCCCCACCCCCACCCCAGTCCTACTGCATAAGGAACTCCAGGAGAGGACCCAGCAGTGTGGCTTTAAACTAGGCCACCAGGCGAGTCTCAAGCTCACTAAGGTTTGAGACCCACTATTCCAAAGGAACTCAACAAACCAAACATCAGTTTAAAATGCAGCTGACTGCCGACCTTGTTCTTATGAGCCTTAAGTCACAGCGCATTAAACGTGAAAAGACTTCTTCAAGGGTCCAATCTGGCCTTGTACCTTACATGTGAAAGGTTCAAGTCAAGGGAGTGTGACTTGTCCAAGCCCTCCCGGCAGGACGGATATTACAATTCCAAATAACCAAAACAAAATAAAAACAACAAAAAATGCCCTAGAATCTGGGAAGTGGTTGTTCCAATGGGCCATCCAGTTGCAGACTTAATATATTTAAATATAGATTGCTATTGTTTGTGCGTTCTCCATTATTCAAGTCAGAGCAACGAGGTCTGTCTTACTTCACCCTGGCTTTTTAAGGTTTATTTGGTTTCGTTTTGTTTTGGGGAATTGCTGAAATGCAGCTTCCTAATGCAGACCCTGAGCCTCTGAGGAATGCAGCAGGCTCCGCAGGAACAGGAGGCTTTCTGCAGACTGATAAGTCTGCAGACGCTGTGTCTCTATTCTAACTTTTGCCATTTCCAACTCACCGGGACCCTGGGGAGAGGCGGACAGCCGAACGCTGTGTGTACTGGAGCCCCGGCTGCCTCGGCTTCACCAGAGATTTAGCCTGAAGTTTTGTGACAGATGGAGTTGATAGTCTCTCCACGGAAAGGGGAGGAAAAAAGCGCCAGTTTTTGACAGGCTGCAGACGCCCGGTGCCTCTGGTGGTCGAAGGCTGCGTTGCGCCGCAGTTAAGGTAGTTTGCAAACTCCCGCGCCTGGATCGCAGAGGCTGCTGTAGGCGGCGGTTTCCCTTAAACCGAGGGAGACTGAAACATACGCTTGAATAGAAACCTTAGAGGATGCCAAGCTATCCCCTTCCTCTTATGTTCTGACTGCGGCCAGAAGGTACTGCGCAACATCCCTAAATATTTTTAATGTGTTGTTTTTTCATCACCGTCCGTTAGAAACTTTCCTTCTTAAAAAAAAAATTTAATTTGACTTATTGGATTTCTGTCTTGAAAATGACAATGCCTGGCTCCAGGGCCATACCTGCCAGATCGGTAAATGGGAACCAGGGTGCTGAGTGGGGGCTGAAAAGGGTGGTGAATATTGATATCCCCCTAGCTAAAGCATTTGCCTCTTTCTTGTGTGTGTCTGGGTTTTTTTTTTTTTTTTTTTTTTTTTAAGTTTCAGAGTTCCACATTAAATTCTCTGGGTTCTCTCCTCCCCGCCGTGATGATCCGGCAAAGATGGGGAACTCGGAAAACAAACTGAATTTTGAATTCAGTCGAAAGCACAGATGAGGGCCAGGCAGAATTAATAAAAGTACCAAATAAATAAATAAAACAGAAGAAGAAGAAAGGAAAAAAAGAAGAACCAAACAAAAAGGACCGTGGCCAAGCCGGATGCAAACAGCTGCCCCTGAGCCCGGCCCGCTGGTTCCGTGCGCGGGCAAGGGCTCCACATCCGAGCCTCCTTAAGAGTAGGAGGAGCTCCCGGGCCTCTGTCAGGCTCCTTAAGCCGTTCCTTTCAAGCCCTGAATGCCTGAATGTGAGCTGCCCACCACCCTCCCCGCCCTCCCCCACTCCGCAACCCCACTCCAGCGGCTCGTAAAAAAAAAAAAAAAAAAAAAGTTTCAACAACAACAGGCGGGACCAATAGCATCTCGAAAAGCCGGGAAAGGGGGCCGAGCAAAGGGCGAAAGAGAGTGGAGAAAGGAGAAAGCGGGCAGGCTTGGAGCGCGCGGGGCCGGGGCTCGGCGAGCCGGAGGAGCGTTGCTAATGTTTTTGTTTGTTTGCTTTTCCATGCATGCATAATGAGGGGGCACCGCGGCACCACGCGGGGGCTCCCGGCCCACTTTTGTATTTAAAGCCTCGCAGCGAGCGAGTCTGCAGCCGGGCTCAGCGGATCCGCTCCCCGGGCTCCGTGTCACCCGAGAAGCCGCCGCCGAGGGAAGCCCGGGAGCCGCTGCCCTCCCGCCGCGCCGAGTTTCCCGTTTTCCCCGTGCCGCCCGGAAAGAGCTCCCCGGAGCCGAGGCCGGGGTCGCCGCGGGCGGAGGGGGAGGGGACGCGGGCGGCCGGGCCGCGGGAAGGCGGGCAGCGCCCGGACGCGAGCCAGGAAGCGGCGCGATGCGAGAACCCGCGGCGGCGGCGCGTCACTGAGTCCGGGAGGAAGGAGCCGCCGCGGCCGCACAACGGATCTGCAGGGGCAAAGCAAAATGCACCCGCGGCGCCGCGCGGTCCCGCAGCCCCGCCGCGGCCCCGCGGCCAGCAACCTCCGAGGGCGGCAGTGAACGCCTCCCGCCACTGCCGGGGGCCGACCGGAGGGGCTCTCCACGGCCGTGCACTTCTAGGAAGACCCCGCAGCCCAAGCGAGAGCCGACCTTCTGCAAGCAGTGGGGCAACAGCCGGCGTCGCGCATGGATTTATGAAAACACTCATGCAAGAAGTTGGCAGGACTGGGGCAAACTTTTCCGCCGGCTTTGCGTCCGCCGCTCCCCGCGCCTCGTCTCCTTTCCGCTCCTCGCCCGGCGGCCGCCGCTGCCCGCGATGGTCACAGGGCTGCTGGGCGGCGGCGGCGGGGCCCGCAGGGGAACCGTGCCGGGCGCCTGGCTGTGCCTGATGGCGCTGCTGCAGCTGCTGGGCTCGGCGCCGCGGGGCTCGGGGCTGGCGCACGGCCGCCGCCTCATCTGCTGGCAGGCGCTGCTGCAGTGCCAGGGAGAGCCGGAGTGCAGCTACGCCTACAACCAGTACGCCGAGGCGTGCGCGCCGGTGCTAGCGCAGCGCGGCGGGAGCGACGTGCCGGGGGCCGCCGCCGCAGCTGCAGCCTTCCCGGCCTCGGCGGCCTCCTTCTCTTCGCGCTGGCGCTGCCCCAGCCACTGCATCTCGGCCCTCATTCAGCTCAACCACACGCGTCGCGGGCCCGCCTTGGAGGACTGTGACTGTGCGCAGGACGAGAACTGCAAGTCCACCAAGCGCGCCATTGAGCCGTGCCTGCCCCGGACGAGCGGCGGCGGCGCAGGCGGCCCCGGCGCGGGCGCGGGCGGGGTTTTGGGCTGCACCGAGGCCCGGAGGCGCTGTGACCGCGACAGCCGCTGCAACCTGGCGCTCAGCCGCTACCTGACCTACTGCGGCAAGCTCTTCAACGGGCTGCGCTGCACCGACGAGTGCCGCACGGTCATCGAGGACATGCTGGCCATGCCCAAGGCGGCACTGCTCAACGACTGCGTGTGCGACGGCCTGGAACGGCCCATCTGCGAGTCGGTCAAGGAAAACATGGCCCGCCTGTGCTTCGGCGCCGAACTGGGCAATGGCCCGGGCAGCAGCGGCTCGGACGGGGGCCTGGACGACTACTACGACGAGGAGTACGACGACGAGCAGCGCACCGGGGGCACGGGCGGCGAGCAGCCGTTGGACGACGATGACGGGGTCCCGCACCCGCCGCGCCCGGGCGGCGGCGCTGCTGCGGCAGGCGGCCGCGGGGACTTGCCCTACGGGCCCGGGCGCAGGAGCAGCGGCGCCGGCTGCCGCTCGGCACCCCGAAGCGCCTGGACCCTGTTCGCCTCCATCTTGCTGCTCCCGCTGCTCTTTTAGCCTTCGCGCCCCCCGCCGTCGGCCACGGGAGGGTCGGCGACGGGGCACCTGTGGCTCGGGGACAGAGGGGTGGTCGGGGATTTTTTTCCAAAACGTTTTCTAGGTGGTTTCTGCCTAGCTGATCTCCCGCCCTCGACTTGTCGCAGGATCCTTGCCTCCTCTCCGGAGCAGGATT
The DNA here is from genome assembly GCF_002263795.3 of Bos taurus. Classification (NCBI taxonomy): domain Eukaryota; kingdom Metazoa; phylum Chordata; class Mammalia; order Artiodactyla; family Bovidae; genus Bos; species Bos taurus. Next base: position 80,131,228 of record NC_037335.1, on the reverse strand, counting down.
TTTTGGACATCTTTCCCTGCCCCCATTCCAGGCTCCAGAAACTCCCCGCAGAAGCCGGCCTAGCTCCAGACCCCTGGGATGAAACTGGCCTGGCAGGGGGACAGAACCGTAGTCCTGGACTCCGAAGAGAGGATGATGACCAGTGGGGCCTTAAGAGTTTCAAGGGACTGGGTTTGGAGCGGGAGTTTTGAAGAAGGATTTATATTTGCATAGGGACTGTTTATTAGTATTTCTTCTGGGGGGGGGGGGGGGTCGGGGTGTGCCGGTATCGACTTTTATTGTGGCCAGTGAGGACATTGCAATCGTAATTGATTCTCGTTTACTCTTGGTTTCCGCGCCCAGAATTGGTTTTGTAAGGGGGGGGGGGGGAGGCGGGGGAGGTGAGGGCATGAGAAGGGTTAATTTTCCTGAGTTTGGATAGTTTTGAGCCCTTGACTTTAATTTCATTGCCACCACTCAAATCTCTTAGCACATTGCTTAGGATTAAGGATCCAAAAATGCTATCTAGAGAGTTGCTAGTGGTGTTGAACAATGCAAGTTTTTATTTAAAAGAGCTCTGCACTGCCATTTATGAAAGCCTCTTTATGATGTTTGTTTTGTTGTCATTTTTGTTCTTTACACCAAGAAATTGTATGTACAAATATGCAGAGAACATATATTGCCTCTGCTTTTATCAGGGCGCTCACCCCTGGTACTTCGTATATAAAATGTATTAAAACTGGGATTTGTTACCAGTTGCTGTATTTTGTATATAGAATTTTTATAAATTGTATGCTTCAGAAATAATTTATTTTTTAAAAAGAAATTAAAAAATTTAAATCCACATCCATGGTACACCTTTCTTGCCTGAAATGTAAAGAATCCATTTGTCACCAGGGATCCAGAACCACCATCAATTGTGAAGTTTGCTCTATCTAGAACAGTTTAAAAATGTACAGTGTATTTTATAGATTTGAAGTTAACATTCTTATTTTCAAGAGAATTTATGAACATTGTAGAAATGTATAAATGCATTTCCAAACTGCCTTAAACATTGTATTTTTATAGACTTAAAAAAAATCCTATGTTTTAAGTAACTGTGGCTTTGTGTATTTTTATTTTTTGGTTATTTGATTTTATTAAAATGTGTACATCAGTAAAGAGTTTTAAATAATGAATATGGTGTAGTTACTTTCCAGAGTCACATTGTGGTTAACCCAATAATGGGTGAGAAGCAGGGTGGAGGGGCCACTGGGAATCTATCAACCATCAACTGAAATTAAAATACAGTACAAGACTAGAAATGAGGGCTATTATTTCTGCCTTCAATTTAATGAACAATTAAACATCTGTAAATGAGGCAGCTAAAAAGATATAATTTGACTGGTCTCCATTGGTATTTACATTTGTGGAGAGGCTTGGCATAGTTTGGGGCTAACCCACACATCTCTTTACCCTCCTTCCTTTCCACTGGGACCCCCCCTCTTCACCCCCACCCTCTGGAGTCTCCTCTCTGGCTACTAGAAGTCCTTGTCCTCCTACAATCAAACATGCCAATAACATCTGTTACCAATAGGTCTTAGGAAACCTGGGAGATTCAACTTCAAAGTCATTTTCACACTTTGGGTGAAAAAGTACAAAATTTTGTTACAAAACATTCAGGCGGGCAAAAGTAAACACACTGGGGAGAGGAACAATTACCAGAACTTGTAATATTGTTGTGAGGAGTTGTTTAGCAGTGGGCTGAAGGCTGGGTTCCTGCCAGAGCTACTGATCTACACTCAAACGCCCTTAGATAAATAATTACACTCTTAAGCTGTGTCGAGTGCTGATACACTTGACCTTGTAAATAGAAATGTTTGCAGTAGGAATAAACTCCGGCATTGGAAAATCTTTTAAACATTAACACAAAAGAGAGCGCTCTGTCCTCTGGGGATTTGAGTCTGAACCTCGCCAAGCTAGGCACTTGCAAGGGGGAAAAAAAGTTTATTTATCTTCTATTCCTGGTGTTTATTTAAAGCTTTTCATTTTAAACTCGGTGATTGGAAGGCAAGTCAGGAGTTTAAAAGTCACCACAAATAAACTTTGTCTGAGGGGTCGACAGATTAGCAAGATCTCCTGTCTCTTTATATGATATTAACATGTGCTGAGAAAACATAACCAGATTTCTCTGCTGCCTGAAGTAATTAACAAAGCTATGCCCCCTTCCAACTTCCTCCCACTCACTCCCACCCCTACATTGGAAGTTTCTTTTGCCTCTAACTCGCTCGGCTTCGAGGCATTTCTTAGTTCATCTAAAACCAAGATTCATATATGTATGGCATTAGAAAGCCTGAGATAGTTGTGGTGTCAGTCAGCCCAGGAGAGTGGTGTGTGGCTAGAACCGGGTCACCTGAATGGTTGAGTAAACATATTGTTAAAATAAAGCTGAAAGCGTTGTTTCTTTGGTAAGTGAACAAAGAGTATTCCAAGAGACTTGTAAATGAAATCAGCTTTCTTTACAAAACCAAGAGTTAGCAAATGCTTCTGCATTTGTCCTTAAATATATTTAAATCATCTCCTCCTGTTATTTTAACACATTCTTGACTAAAAGTTAAGTCTTTGTCCCAGTAAAAGGCCCAGTTTTCCCCAGTACGAAGTAAAAGGCATTAGCACTAGAAAAGGCCTGATAATTAACTGCTACAATAAACTCACGACTTGATTTTACAGGGTCCTGTCAAAAGCATCTGCCTGGAGTAAATCAACACAACTCACTCTTGGGGAGCGCGAGGACTCGAGGCTTTTTGCTTTCTTCTTTGGAGAAAGTGAACATTGATCGGTGGTCCATTTTAATTTAAACAGTTCTACTCTGGAGCCTAGGAGCCCCCCTCAGCCCTCTGCAGACCTAGTGAATTCCAGAACAGGTTGCTGAGATGTTAGGTTCCTGGATTATAGGTTGCCATCTGCTCCTGGGCAGAAAAGATTTTTACAGATGTTGACATCTGTAATATCTCACGCTCTCAGGGGAGCCTTTGGAATTTTGGACATTTGAGAAGGCCAAATGTCTCATGGAGAATGCCTGGAAGTACCATTACTGAAGGCAAGGGAGCCTTGGCTTTTCCAGGGTAGTGTTAAAAAGCACCCGACTTCTAACAGAAGTCTTCCAGGGTGAGAGCAACTGCTTTTTGGAGTTCATGGAAAATCTGTGTCCTCCCGGCCGCTCCCATTTCCCTGTTAGCAGGTTTGCATTCTCCGTGACAGTTGATTTGTCTTTGGAGGCACTTCAGTGACAAATGTTTAAGGGAGTGTGGGACAATGGTGGAGAACAAGGGGGCAGTTCATTGAGCTGACAGTGACCATACAGTAAATGGAAGGAGGTTCAGGCTTCACTGCTCACCCAAGCACACGGCAACGCTTTTGTGTATGACCACAATGGACATAACATAAGGTCTCTGTTTATTTTCAACAATATCTAGCAATGTACGCGGGCAATACACGTGTGTCAAGTGGGAAATGGCCAGAGGGAACTAAATTCTTGCACTAAGTAGCAGGATATCCCTTAGCGTGGGCAGGGTCCTGACGAATGTCCATAACGAAGGAAACCACACGCTTCAGGGACCACCATGCTCTGACACGTCTGGGGTGCACTGCAGCTCTCCCAGGGGAGTCCACAAGGGTGAAGACAACTCATAACCAGCAGTCTCTCTGGATTGAAGAGTCATGAGAAACCATGTAGAGTGGGAGGTTCCTTCCTCACCACTCCAGCACCCCGATTCCTCCCAGCAATGCTGTGTTGTATAAAATGAAAAGAGAGGAGTGTACCCTGAGAACTTTCCAAGATTGCAGACTCAGCACTGAAAATCTTCCCACTTTCAACTTTGCCTTTGCGTGATTAGCTCACAGGTTTCAACAGTGGAAGTTCTCCAACTTCCTCATGTGACCCTTTTTGATCCCATGAAAAAGAAAAGCACACATGATTTGGTTTCTGACATTTTACACCAAGGACCTTCGGAAACAGGGTCAGTTGACCTGGTCTCTCCCAGCTCCCCAAAGCAAGGTTGTTGGGAAGCATCTTGTTACAATGCCCATGGCCCAGGAACAGTTCCAGGAGGCTTGGGCTTCCAGTGGGTCTAGCAGCCTTGTGAGTTAAGTAAAGTCAGAAGTTACTGTATTCTGTTGGAGAGATTGCTTCTGCTGGACAGTTGAAAAGCTTCACCCTTGACTATTTGAATGACATAAGTAATGTGCTATTAGCATAAATACCTTCTAAGTCATCCATTTAATCAATTTCTTAAATAACAGAATGATCTACTACAAAATAGTGGACTGTATACACTATATTTTGGCACAAAGATGGTCATTCTCCCACTAGTAACCAGGGGCTCTAAATAAATGATTTCAACAATGTTTTATTAAAGGACGACAAGAGCCCTCCAGCTGCATTAATCGGGGAGAAGTCGAGTGGCACTTTTGTTATGGAAATGTTAAGCACATAATAGCACTGCCAAACAATGTGCAGCCACTTCATTCTTTCAGCCATGCTGACACCTCTTAAAGAGGAACTGCAGGGAAGGATGTGGGAAAGATTTGCTTTGCGAGAAAGCTTTCAGCTAATATTTTGGAGGGCTACCTCCAAACCCTGTGTAATATGCATGCAATAGAAGCAAGAAAGGCTGCTGACATATTGAAAGTTTCCTTACCTTATTTCGGGAGCTTCGGTTCCTTAAGAAAATCATATATCTACATTTTTTTGACATGGCATTTGTCAAACTTATATTTGGGTGATTTGGTAGTGCTGCAAGTCCAGTTTTAGAATGTGGATCAAAGACAGTTTCTCTCGATGGTGCTGATATATACTGTAGTAGCTTTACTGAGTTCCCCTTAAGCAAGCAGGGTAAGTCTGCAAACAGGTGTAAACACACGTTGTCAAGGACATCTTCAATCTATTACCAAAAAAAATAAGTCCTATTATCTATTTCCAGACTTTATGGACATCTTTATATTCTCTGGTTATCACTATGAACTTTTCTGTTTATTTCTATATTTAAATATAAGATATTTGTGGGTTCTCGGGTGCTAGAATGGAGTCATTTTCTCACAACTACCAAGTATCATAATAAGGAACATTTCAGTGAGATTTGAGGACTTTTAGATAGATACCTCTTTTATGAAAGTTCCAGTCATCTAACCTTTAATTTTAACCCTTGTCTCCTCTTACCTGTCAAGTAGTTATGCCTGTTTGGTGCATCCTTCTATAGCGAACATTGATGTAAGCTCTTAGGATGATGGAGACCTTTGCCTGTAATCCTGAACAAGTGAGGGGAGTGGAGGGTGAACAAAAAGAATCTGCTTCAATGTTACAGATATCTGTTGAGGAGCTACCATTGTGTGTATGATGTACTTTCATCCCTGGACAAGCTGACAGTCAGGATGGGGATACAGACACCCATGTCCTTTCAACATCACATGGCGAGCATAGAGGAGGATGATCAGATGACTTAGCCTGGGTTTAAGGAAAGCTTGGAGAAAAAGACAAGCTTGGAGCTAAGTCTGAAGACAGAAATGGACATTAGCAAGAATAGCGGAGAAGACATTTCCATCAGAGGGAACCACACGTCCTAAGGCATGGAGGGACTGAACAACAGCGTGCACACGTGTGTGTGTGTGTATGCATGCACATGCGCATGGTTGCTTATGTTTATATGTGTGATTGTGTCACCAACAAAATGTAAAGTGGGAAGTAACAAGGATAGGGCTTGGAAGAAGGGCTAATACCAGGTCATAGGAGCCTTGAAAGTCATTCTAGGCATTGACTTTATCCTGCCCAGTGTCCATTATAGGAAACCTCTGCAAACTCCCAGCTGAAGGTTCCAGAAGTTCACCTTCTTGAACAGAGTACATGGTGGTTTTAAAGCATGAAGACCAGAGACAGGGACAACAGTTACTGCTAGGTCCAGTTAAAAAAAAAGTCAGATCACTGTGATGGGTCAAACATGGAACATTCAGGGAAGAAGACCAACCGCTGGACTACTAGGTTTCAGGCTAGCAGTCCTCAGGAAAGAAAGATTCAGAGGCTAGTTGTGTTTGGGGATATAAGGAATATCCATTTGGCAGTGCACTACAGAAAACCAGCTTCAGGGCTGAAGCTTGAGGCAGGAGTCAGACTTATAGAGTGGTCATCGTTAAGACTCTAAGAGAGACGCACCCAAAGAAAGTATAGAGAGAAGAGGGCAGTGGGCAGAGGAACAAGTGCCCAGGAAAGGAATCTCAGAAGGGAAAATAGAAGGGCAGAGGCATCGTAATAGAAGCAGAAGCATGGAATGATAAAGCTTCTGGACATGGACACCTAAATATGAAAATGCTTGAGACCAGTGCATGTGTGTGTGCTCAGTATATACAATCTAGGTCTGCTTGTGTCAAGAGATTGAAATCATACTTTTTGTATCACACTGATTCTCAAAATGTGGCATTGCAGGTAATTATAACTTTCTTTCTTATATAATTATTGTTGTTCTTGTGCAATCACTAAGATGTGTCCAATTCTTTGCAACCCTATGGCCTGCAGCAAGCTTCCCTGTCCTTCACTATCTCCCAGAGTTTGATCAAATTCATGTCCATCGAGTTGGTAATGCTATCTACTACTCTGCCCCTGCTTCTCCTTTTGCCTTCAGTTTTTTCCCAGGATCAGAGTCTTTTCCAATGAGTCAGCTCTTCGCCTCAGGTGGCCAAAGTATTGGAGCTTCAACTTTAGTATCAGTCCTTGAAATGAATATTCAGGGTTGATTTTCTTTAGGATTGATTAGTCTGATCTCCCTGCAGTCCAAGGGACTCTCAAGAGTCTTCTCCAACACCACAGTTTGAAAGCGTTAATTCTTTGGCACTCAGCATTCTTTATGGTCCACATCTCATACCCATGAGTGACTACTGGAAAAACCACAGCTTTGACTAGATGAACCTTTGTTGGCGAAGTAACATCTCTGCTTTTTAATATGCTGTCTAGGTGTGTTATAGCTTTTCTTCCAAGGAACAAGAGTCATTTAGTTTCATGGCTGCACTCACCATCTGCAGTGATTTTGGAGCCCAAGAAAAAAAATAAAATCTGTCACTATTTCCACTCTTTCCCTTCTATTTGCCATGAAGTGATGGGATCAGATGCTATGATCTTAGTTTTTTGAATGTTGAGTTTTAAGCCAGCTTTTACACTCTTTCACCCTCATCAAGAGGCTCTTTAGTTCTTCTTGTTCCTTAGTATGATAAGACAAAAAGAAATGACACTGGAAGATGAACTCCCCCCCGACCCAGGTTGGAAGGTTCTGATACACTACTAAGGAAAGCGGAGGGCAATTACTAACAGCTCCAGAAAGAATCAAGCAGCTGGGCCAAAGCAGAAATGATGCTCAGTTATGGATATGTCTGGTGGTTAAAGTCTGACGCTGTAAGTTCAGTTCAGTTCAGTTGCTCAGTTGTGTCTGACTCTTTGTGACCCCATGAATTGCAGCACGTCAGGCCTCCCTGTCCATCACCAAGTCCTGGAGTTTACCCAAACTCATGTCCATCGAGTCAGTGATGCCATCCAGCCATCTTATCCTCTGTTATCCCCTTCTCCTGCCCCCAATACCTCCTAGTAAGAACAATATAATTATATGTTTCTCAAATTTTATCAATGAATATATATTACTTATTTTCAAATTTAAATGTTGTTTAGTAATATTCAGAACCCTATAGAAGAAATAAGAAAAAGTAATTTCACACCTTTGATAGCTAGCAGTGTTACCTATGTTTCAGAGGACTATGACCTCCCTACCCTTACGCTCAGTCTACCTCAAATTCTCATGAAGTGATCTTTTTCTAAGGTTAAAATAATTCAAACTGTAAAATTACTCTGTTTCAAAAAGCAGAGTAATTTGTCCAATGGGACACATGACAAATGAAAATAAATCATAAAAACATTGCTTCTTGTTAGAACAAGAACTGTCTCAAGAGATCTTTTATTCACTCAACTCATTCACTGATTCATTCATTCATTCAATCAGTGTTTATTGAGTGCTTACAATGTGCCAAGTGACACTCTAGATACAAGGTATATAGCAGTGAACTAAAAAGTGAACTTTCCTGCCCACAAGGAGTGTGGGCCAACATATAAATCTGTTTTCTGAATCTTGTTCCCTGTGCTTTTCGGTCTTGTAACAAGATCATTCTTTCTGTATTAAAGAATGACCACACCCTCTTCTTTCTCTATACCTGTTCACTAAGCGTTTTGTTTATCTTTCCTTTCTCAAAATGTGTTCGTGCCTCACAGATATATGTGGGAAAATACAAACTTTTATATGTATGACTAATCATTCTGGGTTTTTTATGTGTTTTACAAGTGGAAGAATTAAATCCCATAATTTTCAGTTCATTGTATGGTTGTCTTCTAGCAAAGTTCTGATAGAAAAGTTAAGCCAAAATTTATTACAGCACTTTTAGGAACTAAAACATACCTTAATTCTTGACATGTGCCTAAATGAAAACATATGATTATATGCTGGCAGAACAAATTATCTGCAAGTAAATGAATCAATCACAAACTTGCGTACTACATATTATTTTTTAAATAACCATAGTAAGCTCTAGAAATAGACAACAGATACACATCACTTAAATGGTCAAATGAAGCCCCTTGTCTCATTGTCAATTGACATTTTTTTATTTTTGCCAGAATTAATCTACTGTAACAAATAGTATTTTTTTCAAAAGGACTGCTATTTAGGGTGCTCGCAGGAAACTGGTTATTACATGGCTTCTGTTCACAATAGACCACCCCAAAACTTAGTGACTTAACAGCTGTTATCATTTATTTGCTCATGATTTTGTTGGTAGGCAATTTAGACGGTGGACTCAACAGGGCAGTTCTTTGCTGACCTTTTCTGGGCTCTCTTGGCTGTGGTTAGCTTGGGATCAGATAGCGGGAGGGTATATTCCTGATGGCCTCATTCACATGACTTGGAATTGGCTGGTGTGATGGAAGCAGCTGAGACATGTGTTCCTTACATCTAGCAGGTTGGCCCAGGTTTCTTATTATGACAGCTGTACTCCAAAAGCAGCAAGAGAAGAAAGCACCAAAGTGCAAGCACTTTTCAAGCTGCATCACATTTGCCAGTGTCCCATTGGACAAAGCAAGTCACAAGACCAGGCCCAGCTTCAAGGGTAGAGAGGTAGACTCTGCGTCTTGATGAGAAGAAAGGCAAAGTCCAATTGCCAAGGAGCATGCACTCAGAGATGGGAAGAATTATGGAAACCAATTTGTAAACACTCCCACAGTTACAAATGTGGCCCTTGAGTTCTGCAGGAATGACAGGAAGAAAGAAAGGTTAGAGAGTAGTTTATAGCTTTAATTTTCAGAATTTATAGAATGTTAGATCCAAAAGGCAAGAAAAGACCTGAAATACCAGCCGACTCTTTTATTCACAAAAAATTTACAATGTGATATGATACATAGTAGGACCATTATTTCACTTTCTTCTGCTTCAAAATGTTTTACTTTGCATAATACTGTACTTTTTGCCTTTCAGAGAAAATTTAGAATTAGCTTCTGATATTTCTTTCAAAAGCTTTCATTGAAACTTTGGGATTGGGTGTAATTCATAGATTGATATAGAGACAACTGGTAGCTCTATAATAGTCTTTCCATCTTTCCAGTTAGATAAATATTATACAGATCCATAAACAGATTTTACTATACATTTTCAACTTTTTTTATTCAGGTTTTACTTCTTTCTGATTTATTTCTAGGCACTTCGTAGTTTTTGTTGGATGATGGTGATGATGATAATGACATTGCCTAATTCATTATTGCTGGCATGTAGAAAACTTGAGTTTTGAACATTGATCTTGTATCTAATCACCTGTTGAGCTCTTATGGGCTTTAGTTATTGGGAGGAGATGCTCCTTGATATTTTAAACATATAAAACTGTATTAATGATTATCAAACTTTCTGGTTTAAGGAAGATTTATACTTTTAAAAATTACTGAGATTTTTGTCTATGTGGGTGTGAAGAGTTAGGGGGGCACAATTTCTAACCCTGCTATGATTTCTGATATCAGTTGCAACTTTGAGATTCAGTAATTCACTGGGAGGACTCACAGAACTCACTGAGAGCTGTTATGCTCACAGTTTCTCACTGGGAAAAAGTTTATAGAGCAGAAACAGGGCAAGTTGTCAGCAGAGCTTCCATGCTCTCTCTTCATGGGGTCAGGGTATATGTGAAAATACATATAGATTACAGCCAACCAGGGAAGCGTGCCTGAGCCCCGTGTGCAGAGTGTTTATTGGGGCTCCATTATGTATACATGATTGCTTGATTGATTGCCCAAATGGTTGATATCAGTCTCCAGGTCGACTGATTCCATGTGACCCATGAATCACATTATTGGCCTTTCTTGTAAAACCAGCTCCTACTATAAGATGTGGCTAGATCCCCAACTTAAATAACTTCCTTACTACCTGTTTAATCCAAGACCTCCAAGCAAATAAAAACCTCCAGAAGCTGAGGGCAAAGGCCAGACCTTATTTGGGCAAACCCCACGGGCTCTGTACATCCATATTTGCTGTTGTGCTGTTCTCAGTTGCTCAATCCTGTCTGACTCTTTGCAACCCCATGAACTGTAGCCTGCCAGGTTCCTCTATCCATGGGATTATCCCAGCAAGAATATTGGAGTGAGCTGCCATTTCCTCCTCCTGAGGATCTTTCTGACCCAGAAATCAAACTTGCGTCTCCTGCGTCGGCAGGCAGATTCTTTACCACTGAGCCACCTGGGAAGCCCCATACTCATATTTACCATATTATAAATCAAAACAAATGCCTTTTAAAAATGCAAAATAAGTAATTAAGAATAAGAAACTTATACATGTTAAGATAATATATTTTAATGAAAAATGTCTTTTTTTTTAAAAAGTCGTGAAAAGGCAGCTAAATTTCTATATCTGCTTCTACATTCAATCTAATCTTATATGATATAAGAGATACACTATATATATGTGTGTGTGTATATATATGTAAAACAGGGATAATTTAATTGTCTTTTCAGATAATTATGGACATTCTTCTTTGATATACTACAATACTCAATAAGTGGTAGATTTTTAAAGCTTAATTGTTAGGTAGAATCTGAAATCATATCCATAAATATTTCATAATCTATGATGTTAATTCTTCTATCTTGCCATTTTAATGAAACTTTCCTTTATGCATGATTTTAAATTTATTTGATTTTTGAAAAATGAAAGTGAAAGTTGCTCAGTCGTGTCTGACTCTTTACAACTCTTTCAACTGTATAGTCCATGGAATTCTCCAGGCCAAAATACTGGAATGGGTAGCCTTTCCCTTCTCCAGGGGATCTTCCCAACTCAGGGATCAAACCCAGGTCTCCTGCACTGCAGGCAGATTCTTTACCAACTGAGCTATCAGGGAAGCCCCTTTTGAAAAATATTTGTTACTGAATTATGAAGATAATTCAAATATCAACACACACTAATTTATAGTATAAAATAAACAATGCTTGTTAATATCATCACCAATCTCATCATAAAATTCTCTAATTAGTGGAAATATATTAGGTTCATAGTAAGAGATACAAGTTTTCCAAAATTCTCATTTTTGCATGCAAGATCTAATGTTATGTTGACAACAAATCCTGTTATTTTCCTATGACAGTGTTTATTTCCAACAAAAATATTTGCCAAATATCCAAGTTTGAATAAAAATAGTTTATCTTTCATTCTTTCACATAAAAGCAGTATTTAATGGAAAATGGCTACTTCAGTTCACATCTCAAACAGCCACACAAACAAACAGGTGTTTTTCCTTGAGTAAAACATTTAACGAAGCAAAAATACATGGTCTCCCCATTTTGTCATACGGAATGTTAAAAAGACATGTAGTGTAGTGTTGAGTTTAAACAAAATTTCTATTGTTTCACTACAGAGGTTCTTAGGTGGCACTGTCAAATTTTTTTAGTAGTAGTGCAAGGCAGTGAGGAGTCTGACTACTCGCATAGTTTGGTACTATTGCCTTGACGTATGCCAAATCAGTATCCGTTTTAGTCACCATTGCTTTTGCTCCAACAGTCAAATGTCAATCCAGTGAAAAAGGAAAATAGTGCCTAGGGATTATTATAAAAACAATTTTTACCTCATGGAAACCTTGAAAGTTATTGAGGGCCCTCCAGGAATTCATATGCCACTTTTGAAAACTGCTAATACAATTTTTTCCTTTCTGTGCTGTGCTGTGTTTAGGCACTCAGTGGTGTTCAACTCTTTGCGACCCCATGGACAGCACCTCTGTCCATGGGTATTCTCTAGGCAAGAATGGAGTGGGTTGCCATGCCCTCCTCCAGGGGATCTTTCCAACCCAGGGATCAAACTCAGGTCTCCTACACTGCAGGTGGATTCTTTACTGTTTGAGCCGCCAGGGAAGCCCTTCTAATATTTATAGTATTTATGCCTCGTAATTAATTTTTATGTCATATTTACCTGGCTAGAATTGCCAGTATAATGTTAAATAGGAAGGCATGATAAAAGGTGGCCATTCTCCTTGTTTGCTGACATTAGGAGAAATAGTTCTGTTTCTATTATGATGCTTGATATAGGTTTCTAGTATATGCTTTATGAAATTAAGGAAAAGTTTTTTCACTTTATTTATTGGTCTACTGAGGAGCTATCCCACATTGAAGAGCAATGGCTGTGCTTTGCTGGAGCAGCCGTGAAGAGATACCCCACGCCCAAGGTAAGAGAAACCCAAGTAAGACAGTAGGTGTTGCAAGAGGGCATCAGAGGGCAAACACACTGAAACCATACTCACAGAAAACTAGTCAATCTAATCACACTAGGACCACAGCCTTGTCTAACTCAATGAAACTAAGCCATGCCCGTGAGGCAACCCAAGATGGATGGGTCATGGTGGAGAGATCTGACAGAATGTGGTCCACTGGAGAAGGGATTGGCAAACTACTTCAGTATTCTTGCTTTGAGAACCCCATGAACAGTATGAAAAGGCAAAATGATAGGATACTGAAAGAGGAACTCCCCAGGTCAGTAGGTGCCCAATATGCTACTGGAGATCAGTGGAGAAATAACTCCAGAAAGAATGAAGGGAGGGAGCCAAAGCAAAAAGAATATCCAGTTGTGGATGTGACTGGTGATAGAAGCAAGGTCCAATGCTGTGAAGAGCAATATTGCATAGGAACCTGGAATGTCAGGTCCATGAATCAAGGCAAATTGGAAGTGGTCAAACAAGAGATGACAAGAGTGAATGTCGACATTCTAGGAATCAGCGAACTGAAATGGACTGGAATGGGTGAATTTAACTCAGATGACCATTATATCTACTACTGAGGCAGGAATCCCTCAGAAGAAATGGAGTAGCCATAATGGTCAACAAAAGAGTCCAAAATGCAGTACGTGGATGCAATCTCAAAAACCACAGAATGATCTCTGTTCGTTTCCAAGGCAAACCATTCAATATCATAGTAATCCAAGTCTATGCCCCAACCAGTAACGCTGAAGAAGCTGAAGTTGAACAGTTCTATGAAGACCTACAAGACCTTTTAGAACTAACACCCCCCCAAAAAAAGATGTCCTTCTCATTATAGGTGACTGGAATGCAAAAGTAGGAAGTCAAGAAACACCTGGAGTAACAGGCAAATTTGGCCTTGGAATACGGAATGAAGCAGGGCAAAGACTAATAGAGTTTTGGCAAGAAAATGCACTGATCATAACAAACACCCTTTTCCAACAACACAAGAGAAGACTCTATACATGGACATCACCAGATGGTCAACATCGAAATCAGATTGATTATATTCTTTGCAGCCAAAGATGGAGAAGCTCTATACAGTCAGCAAAAACAAGACCAGGAGCTGACTGTGCCTCAGACCATGAACTCCTTATTACCAAATTCAGACTTAAATTGGAGAAAGTAGGGAAAACCACTAGACCATTCAGGTATGACCTAAATCAAATCCCTTATGATTATACAGTGGAAGTGAGAAATAGATTTAAGGGCCTAGATCTGATAGAGTGCCTGATGAACTATAGAATGAGGTTCGTGACATTGTACAGGAGACAGGGATCAAGACCATCCCCATGGAAAAGAAATGCGAAAAAGCAAAATGGCTGTCTGGGGAGGCCTTACAAATAGTTGTGAAAAGAAGAGAAGTGAAAAGCAAAGGAGAAAAGGAAAGATATAAGCATCTGAATGCAGAGTTCCAAAGAATAGCAAGAAGAGATAAGAAAGCCTTCTTCAGTGATCAATGCAAAGAAATAGAGGAAAACAACAGAATGGGAAAGACTAGAGATCTCTTCAAGAAAATCATAGATACCAAAGGAACATTTCATGCAAAGATGGGCTCGATAAAGGACAGAAATGGTATGGACCTAATAGAAGCAGAAGATATTAAGAAGAGATGGCAAGAACACACAGAAGAACTGTACAAAAAAGATCTTCATGACCCAGATAATCACGATGCTGTGATCACTCACCTAGAGCCAGACATCCTGGAATGTGAAGTCCAGTGGGCCTTAGAAAGCATCACTATGAACAAAGCTAGTGGAGGTGATAGAATTTCAGTTGAGCTATTACAAATCCTGAAAGATGATGCTGTGAAAGTGCTACATTCAATATGCCAGCAAATTTGGAAAACTCAGCAGTGGCCCCAGGACTGGAAAAGGTCAGTTTTCATTCCAATCCCAAAGAAAGGCAATGCCAAAGAATGCTCAAACTACCGCACAATTGCACTCATCTCACACGCTAGTAAAGTAATGCTCAAAATTCTCCAAGCCGGGCTTCAGCAATACGTGAACTGTGAACTTCCTGATGTTCAAGCTGGTTTTAGAAAAGGCAGAGGAACCAGAGATCAAATTGCCAACATCCACTGGATCATGGGAAAAGCAAGAGAGTTCCAGAAAAACATCTATTTCTGCTTTATTGACTATGCCAAAGCCTTTGACTGTGTGGATCACAATAAACAGTGGAAAATTCTGAAAGAGATGGGAATACCAGACCACCTGACCTGCCTCTTGAGAAATCTGTATGCAGGTCAGGAAGCAACAGTTCGAACTGGACATGGAACAACAGACTGGTTCCAAATAGGAAGAGGAGTACGTCAAGGCTGTATATTGTCACCCTGCTTATTTAACTTCTATGCAGAGTACATCATGAGAAACACTGGACTGGAAGAAACACAAGCTGGAATCAAGATTGCCGGGAGAAATATCAATAACCTCAGATATGCAGATGACACCACCCTTATGGCAGAAAGTGAAGAGGAACTCAAAAGCCTCTTGATGAAAGTGAAAGTGGAGAGTGAAAAAGTTGGCTTAAAGCTCAACATTCAGAAAACAAAGATCATGGCATCTAGTCCCATCACTTCATGGGAAATAGATGGGGAAACAGTGTCAGACTTTATTTTTCTGGGCTCCAAAATCACTGCAGATGATGATTGCAGCCATGAAATTAAAAGACACTTACTCCTTGGAAGGAAAGTTATGACCAACCTAGATAGCATATTCAAAAGCAGAGACATTACTTTGCCAACAAAGGTTCATCTAGTCAAGGCTATGGTTTTTACTGTGGCCACGTATGGATGTGAGAGTTGGACTGTGAAGAAGGCTGAGCGCCAAAGAATTGATGCTTTTGAACTGTGGTGTTGGAGAAGACTCTTGAGAGTCCCTTGGACTGCAAGGAGATCCAACCAGTCCATTCTGAAGGAGATCAGCCCTGGGATTTCTTTGGAAGGACTGATGCTAAAGCTGAAACTCCCATTCTTTGGCCACCTCATGCGAAGAGTTGACTCACTGGAAAAGACCCTGATGCTGGGAGGGATTGGGGGCAAGAGGAGAAGGGGACGACAGATGATGAGATGGTTGGATGGCCTCACTGACTCGATGAACATGAGTCTGAGTGAACTCCGGGAGTTGGTGATGGACAGGGAGGCCTGGCGTGCTGCGATTCATGGGGTCGCAGAGTCAGACACAACTGAGTTACTGATCTGATCTGATGACTGAGCTACTATACTTGATGAGCTATTGTTGGTGATTTATAATTTTACAAAATAAAATCAATTTAACCTAGATTTCTAAAACATTAATATTGCATTGTATACATTAGTCCCTTTCAGATTTCTAGTCTCTAAATTTTATGTTTATGTCTTCCTTCTGTATTAATCTTTTATGCACCTTCTTTCTTTTGATGTTTTGCTCATACTGTTATTTTTTCAAACAATGTTTTCTTGAGTTTCATCTGTGAAATTCATGCTGGGATTGTTTCTTCTATTGTTAATTTTTGCTGTATCACTGTTGGTTTCTTACTTCTACTTCTACTTCATTTTTCTTTCTTACTTTTTTGAGTTCTTGAACTAAATTATTAGCTCACTTTTTAAAAAAAATTTGTTTTTCTCTCTGCTGGGGGGTCATTGCTATGTTAACTTTCACCTAGTTTTGGACAGTGGGGCTACTCTTTTTCTGTGGTGCACTGGCTTGTCATTGTGATGACTTCTCTTGTTGCACAATTTTAGGGCACTTGGGCTTCAGTAGTTGCTGCTCCTGGGTTCTAGAGCGCAGGCTCATTAGTTGTGGCACATGGGCTACATCCCCAGCATGTGGGATCTTCCTGGATCAGGGATTGAACCTGTGGCTTCTGCACTGGCAGGTGGATTCTTTACCACTGAGCCACCAGGGAAACCCTATGTTTTAATTTTACCATGTGTCTGTCATTTTGCTGTGTGCCCCGCCTCCCGCCCTAACTCTCCTAATTGTTTGAAAGTTATACATTTCATTTCTATTTTTCCTAGTGTTTATCTTAAAATTTAACCCATATATTCATTAGTTTTTCTCAATGTTTAAAGTTAGTCTACATTATCCTCCTAAAAAAAAAAAATCACTGTTCCTAATACTTTCTTCCCTCCACCACTTCCAAGCTGTGTCATAAATCATTTGCTCTGTTTTGCTACTCATATCTTTCTTTTCAATCCATCTTTTCTTAGAATTAACAATACATACCACTGGCTTTGGGGGGAAAATAGAAAAATTAGGTAATCAATTATATCTACCATTAGTGAATTGCTATGAAATAAAAGCAAAGTAAGAAAACTTATTTTTCCAGCTAGAACCAAAATTCCTCTTAGGGAAGAAATGGCCTATTTAGGGAGAACTGGGATAAGTTGTTGGGTAGAATAAGAGGCTTCAGAATGGAAAGCTTGACCTGAGAACATAAAAAGGTAATTCAAATGTTTTTTATGAGAAGTAACCGTAATGTGTAGTGAGGAAATCAGAAGTTAGAGGAGAAAAGAATAAGTGGAGACCAAGGTAAGACACAGCAGCCTGGCAAAAGATGGAACATGGTGTCACAGAAACAGTGGATGGACTTACAGACAACAAGGAATATCTGTTATTCATTTTAAATTCCGTGGTAGCTTAGCTGGTAAAGGAGCTGCCTGTAATGCAGGAGACCCCCATTCGATTCCTGGGTTGGGAAGATCCCCTGGAGGAGGGCATGGCAACTCACTCCAGTATTCTTGCCTGGAGAATCCCCATGGACAGAGGAGCCTGATGGGCTACAGTCCATGGGGTTGCAAAGAGTCTGACACAACTGTGCAACTAAGCACAGCACAGCACATGGAACTTACATACATATTCTTTGCTGTTATTTATAAAACTCCCATAAAAATATACTCTCCTTGATGCTCCTGGTTTTTGTTAAGTGATGGAAATGTGATTCAGGAAGAAAGAGATTTTTGTCACTGCAGGTTAGCCTTGGTGTAAATAAACGGATCCAAGATGCAGAGAAGGGGATGAGAATACAGAAAACATAGGAAATTAGACTTTAAGGGGACTAGAAAAAAAATGATGCCATGAGAATTGATGGATTCTTATAGAAAACCCAGGGACTCCCTATAGAAACAGGAATGGAGGTTCCATATCTTAATGTACAAGAATATGGGCAGATGGTCAAAGAATGGCAGCTGTTACTATTACTAGGAAATGGGGATGATTTGAACCCTACCTCTGCCGAACAGAAAAATGCAAACCAAATGAGTTCATCCTATGAAGTTAATGCTATACTATAGTGAAGTCATTCAGTCACGTCTGACTCTTTGCGACCCCATGGATGGTAGCCCACCAGGCTCCTCTGTCCATGGGATTCTCCAGGCAAGAATACTGGAGTGGGTTGCCATTTCCTTCTCCAGGGGAATGTTCCAAACCCAGGGATCGAACCCAGGTCTCCTGCATTGCAGGCAGATGCTTTACCCCCTGAGCCACCAGGGGATAATATACTATAGATGCCCATCAAATCTGAAGTGCTATATTATGACTATTGGACCCACAAACCAGGCTACCCAGTGGTAGGAATAGAGTCCATTTCAAATGTATCAGGTCTCTAGAACTTCTCTTTTCCACCTTTGGATATAAACATTGCCCACTGGGAAGGAGGCAGATGTAGCTTTCATTAGTGATAAAGTTGAAGGATTCTTTATATATGGCGCTGACATTTAGTCTCCCTTGGTGAGTTTCATTTTAAACATTCCTTTTTCATTTGAGGTTGTATAAAACATCCCAGAACGAAGCCAGACCTTTTGGAATACATACACTCTTTTTGTCAACTAAGCACATTCCAGGCATGCCATCTGACTTTAATTTGTTTGTGATGCCACCAGTGAGAATGTTTTCCCCAGGAAACAAACATACTTGGTCTTAAGTGAAGTCTTAGCCCTTTTGGGCTATTTATGCAACCAATAATATTAAGTGTCTCTATGTGCCAGGAACTATATTACATACTATGAAGACAATGGCACAATCATCATTGTCCTCATCATTGGTCAACAATGAATAGCAGAATAGAGGGATGGCCAGGAGGTGGTGTGAGTTACCCCACAGTTCTCTCCCAACTATCCAAATAAATATTAATATGAGCTACATGAAAATGAAGATGTACTTTCTAATTCACCATAATTTCAAGGCAAATTTCCCCATCTCCCTCGTCATTGGCACCCCTAAAGTTCTAGATCCAGAAATTCGGAGATGTCACTGGTAGCAGCAATTTCTCCGACTTCCTCATTAGTTCCTCTGGTTCAGTCTTTGCTCCTCTGCTTTCCATAACTCCTCTTCCATTGACTCCACTCCCCAGTGATGGCTCTTACCCACCTGTTGAGTCTGTAATGCTATTGGACAGTCTGTCCCACTCTTGATGTGGTTCCCATTGCAGGGACACTTCTGTGCATCCAGGCTGTGGAAGGTGACAAGCTGTCCTGGGCCTGAGATGGGCCCCCCAAGTTTAAGTGTTCCTGGTGCCTACTTATCCAGGATGGGAGGTTATGGTTGAATTGCTTTTTCCGTAAATTCATATATTGAAATCCTAACCCCAAGTCCCTTGGGATGTAAAGCTTATTTAGAAATAATGTTGGAAAAAAAAAAAAAAAAGAATGTTGTTGCAGATGTAGTGAAATTAAATGAGATCATACTGGAATGGACTGACATACCTCGTGTCCTTATAGAAATGGGAAATTTAGATACTGGCACACACATACAGGGAGAGCATGTGAATATGAAGGCAGAGATTAAAGTCATGCTACCACAAGCTAAGGAAATCTGAAGATTGCCAGCAAACCACCAGAAATCAGGGGAGAGGCATGGAACAGACTTTTGCTTATAGCCCTGAGAAGAAACAAGCCTGAAGACACTTCAGTCTCAGACTTCTAGCTTCCAACTTCCAGAACCCTGAGACAATTTGTTCTTTAAGACACGTATTTTGTGGTCTTTGTTATGATAGTCCTAGCGAACTAATACAGGGTATTTGAAAAGGAGCTGAATTTAATAAGAGGATACAAACTTCCAGCTATGAGATGAATAAGACCTGAGCATCTAATGTAATGGTGATTAGAACTTATAACACTTTTATGGTATAATTGAAATGTGATACAAGAATAGAACTCCAATGTTTTCTTATAGATATATACATACAGGTATATCCATGAGGTAATGGATATGTTAATTAACTGAGTGAAGGGAATTCTTTCAAAATGTGTCTGTGTATCAAAACACCACTATGAACATTGCAATACTTTATAATTTTGATTATCAATTATATCTTAATAAACCTGAAATTTTAAAAGAAAGGAAGTTGCATTTAGAGGGTGACAGGGTTGTGGTTAAATTTTTGATTTCTTTTGTTGAGAATTCTGGTACAGTTGGTAAACTCTTTAGTTAGGCTTCATTTTAGAGAAAGTCTATTTCCTCTAACACAAATACCATATCATATCATGATACTACATTATGCATGACGGTAGCTCCTTCCAAAGTTTTGACATAAACAGGTGTCAAAACTCATCTGGTGTTCCCCAAACCTTTGCATGCATAACAATTATCTGGGGGAACTTGCTTGAAGTGCAGATTCCTGGGCTCCACTCTCATACTGACCCAACCAGAATCACTGAAGGCAGAAGAATGACAATCTGTGCTTTTGACAGGCATCTCTTGATTACATTCTGAGGAACATCAATATGAGTTAAAGGAGTGATGGGACTTCATGCAAAATCTACTGAATGAGGTAGAGGCATCTTCTGGTGTAGTTTTATGGAGAGCCTAAAATTCTCACTGTAGAAGCAATAACATTTCTAGCTAACATCTAAGAATATCCCCAAAGTGCTTATTATGCATCATTAGTTAAAATGATCTTGTTGTAGACCTCCTCTCCACAAAAACCACACCATCATAATTTAATGAAGGAGAAAATTACTTCTGATTGGGTTTATTTCCCCAAGTAACGGCAAGAGTCAAGAAGAGCCAGAAAATTATTTCACTGATTCAATGAATACTCGGCTCCCTTCTAGGCATAGGAGAAAAAAGCAGTGATTGAACTGTCCCTGCCTCCACTGAGCTTATACTCTAGAAGGGAAGGCAAACAAGAATATCTAAGAACAGACGAGAATTCTAGCCCCTACTGTCTCTTACTGTCTTATACCACAAGTTTCAATTTTCCCTACATAGAAAATGATTACATGAGAATATTTTAAAAGATTTCTTAAATTTATGAATATGTGTAAGATTCATACAGTTTTTGAGAACAAAAAGATGGCACAATGATTGATTGACTCAATGTCCTATATTGATTTAAAGCTATAGTATCACTCTGAAAAACTGTGCTGCTAATACTCTATGATTTACCCATTCTTTCATAGACATTTTGTCTGTGAATCCTCACTAAAAAAAGGAAAAGATTTGAAGATTGGATGCTGTTAATTGCTCCTTTTAACAAGCAACACCAAGGGCAGAGATGTGTTTCTAATTTGCTCAGTTATCCTGGCATTTCTAGAAGGGCCACAGAGATCAAGTTTCAAAAAAAACGGTTTGACCACTGGTTTTTCAAACAAGATGGAAAGGTGTTAATAAAGGAATTAACATTTCAACCACATGGAAAAGTAAAGAAAATAAAAATTTCTGTTCACAACAATTACTATTAGTTTTCCATATTATTCAATAAAGTTTTGGAGACCGTCAAATAGCAGATAGAGAATAAAACAGGCTGTATTTTCAATTTAAATCGAATTCAATTTTGATAGAGGTTACCACAATGTAAGTTGCCCAGACCAGCACTGTCACAAAATCTCACACAATTACAAATTGTTTTTTTAAATTGTTTTGTCAATGTTTACAGACATTTTCTTTTAATATCCATAAGTATGTATTGCTCAAAACCCAATACTAGACTTGAAAATAGAACTCTGAGACTAAAACAGCAACCATGTACCACCAGGCATGCACTCCAAACAGGAAGATCCAAACTATATATAATTTAGCAGCCAAGCTTACTTTTCTTCTAAGTTCCCAGCCTCTTATTTCAGGGTTTTGTGTGGAGTTTTAGAAAGAATATTGAAGACACGGTTCCTAAATCACGGCCATTTTAAGAGGATACAGCATGCCTATTAATAATTGTATTACTCCTCTATTATTGCTAGGAATAACGATGGACTGGAAGCATTGGCCCCTGAGTAGAATTTATCCTGAAATGTTTTCAATTAACTCTTGGCACTAGCAGGAAAGCATCAAACCTTTCCCAGGCAGAAATATGGAAAATCTGCAGGGAACATCTCAGCAGGAGAGGAATTTCATTAAAATGAGCACATCATAATCCAATGACTTCTGCTCTCCCTCTAAGCCTCCCTATTGATAAAGAGTCCGAGGTGATTTTTATGGATTTGCAAAAAGAAATGATTTCATAAGATCTTTTCAGAGAGGTTGCTTTGGGCTGGGCCTTTGAATGATTATATGCTCGCTGTTGAAAAAATGGTCAGACACTGAGTTGACTGTGATGCTGGGTATGAGTGTGGACAGAAGGGTGTTGAGCCCAGATTCAGCCTGCAGAGAGTGGCTTTCTGCAGATACCCTAGGATCTGACACGGCAACAGCCTTCCTAGGTCTCTGCAGAATATGTTCTGTTACAACGTGGACTTTGAATGACCTGTTTGGAGAAGTGAGAAGCAGATGTCTAAAGATCAGCCATCATACAATCTACCAACTTTTAAAAGTGTGAACCTATCAGAAAAAGTTCAGTTGCCTTCCTGGATTGGGAGGAATTGGAAACATCCAGAAAAGCAGTGCAAGGTAGTAAAGGTTTGTTCACCAGTTTTCAAATTGTACATTTCTGTCCTCAACTTCCTATCCCAACTCAGCTTTGTTAAATGTTTCATGAGAAAGAAAAAGCCTCAGTTTCCCCACCTGCAGAATCATGACAATATAATACTACACAGACAGGAAGTACTGTGAGTACTAAGAGATATCACATGGAAAAAAATGTTTAGCAAGTGTTATGTTAGATTTTTTTTTTTTTGCCATGTTAAAAGTAAAACATCAAAATACTTGACCATTACTCCCTCAGAACTGTCAAGGTCATCAAAACCAGGGAGACTCTGAGAAACTGTCACAGCCAAGGAGAGCCTATGGATACATGACAAGTAAATGTAATATATCCTGGATGGGATCCTGAAACAGAAAGAAAACATATGGCAAAAACTAAGCAAATCGGAATAAACTATTGTTGTTGTTGTTTAGTTGCTAAGTCATGTCCAACTCTTTGCAACCCTATGGACTGTAGCCTGCCAAGCTCCTCTGTCCATAGGATTCTCCAGGTAAAAATATTGGAGTGGGTTGCATGCCTTCCTCATGGGATCTTCCCAACCCAAAGATTGAATCCACATCTCTTTCACCTACCCTGCAGTGGCACGTGGGTTCTTTACCATTAGTGCCACCTGGGAAGCTCAAATAAACTATGGACTATAATTTATCCATGTTGGTTCATTGATTACAACAAATGTAATACAAATGTAAGATGTCAGTAAGAAGGGAAACTATGAGAGTGGGTATATGAGTAAAATTAAATTATCTGTTTAATTTTTCTACAAATCTAAAATTGTTTTAAAAAATAAAGCCATTCAAAACAAGAAAGTCAGGACCGTTTGAAACCATAAGGTAGCCTTTTATGAATGACATTCCATCTTAATAAAAGTGAGACCATGTACGCACGTTCATGTTGTTTAGTGGCTAAGTCGTGTCTGACTCTTTGCACACCCATGAACTGCAGCACAGCAGGTGAATAAAGAACCTTTGCCTTCCACCAGACACACATGTGCAAGCACGCACACACAAAATACTCCCACATGTGCGCACACACACACATGCTCACATGCTCACATGTGCACACACGAGACATGTTCCCATTGCAGATGCAGAATTCTGGTTGTCTCGCTGTGGCTTTTGTGAAGATTTAGTACTCTTGTCACTCACCTGCCCATGTGTCTCACATACTCAATCCAGCCTGCTGGTTGTGTTTGAGAGCTACTGGTCTATACCTACACACTTTACTTTCTCAAGGTCCAATCACTTCTTAAATCCTCGAAGTTGACTTCTACCTACCTCATCACTTGACTGAAATAGTTTTCTTAAAAGTTATCAGTGATTTGCTCATGAATAAATCCAGTGGTTTTTCTTACTGATCACAGATTCCTCCTTGTTACTGTCTCCACTCTTGCCTGTCTTGTCACATGTTCATTTTGGTTCTCTTATGGGTGTACTATTCTGATTCTTCTCAGTTCTCTCATCCTGTAGTGTAAATATTGACCAAGACCCAATTTTAGCTTTTTGCTTTTCACTCATTATTCACTCCTCTTCAGAAATTTCACCACCTTGCATTCCCTCAACTCCCATCTCTATGCAAGTGATTTCCCAAGCTATGCCACAAGCTTAGATGCCCTTATGACTGCCCCCCACCCCCCACTTCTGTCTGCCCACTGGGTGTGTCCAATTGAGTCAACATTTCTAGAATCCTCCTCATCACCCTCACATAAAAATCTTTTCTTCCTCTTATATATTTTTTGCTTATATTAAGGCTGCCACTATTCTCAAAGAAATCTAGTCATCTGGTCTTTGATTCATGACATCAAGCAGCTTTGACTTTTTGGTCTGCCCACACCACACATCTAAGACTCTCACCAACATTGGCATTCACTAACTCTCACTAAATCAAATCCCTTATGATTATACAGTGGAAGTCAGAAATAGATTTAAAGGCCTAGATCTGATAGATAGAGTTCCTGATGAACTATGGAATGAGGTTCATGACATTGTGCACGAGACAGGGATCAAGATCATCCCCATGGAAAAGAAATGCAAAAAAGCAAAATGGCTGTCTGGGGAGGACTTACAAATAGCTGTGAAAAGAAGAGAAGCGAAAAGCAAAGGAGAAAAGGAAAGAAAAAAGCGTCTGAATGCAGAGTTCCAAAGAATAGCAAGATGAGATAAGAAAGCCTTCTTCAGCGATCAATGCAAAGAAATAGAGGAAAACAACAGAATGGGAAAGACTAGAGATCTCTTCAAGAAAATTAGAGATACCAAGGGAACATTTCATGCAAAGATGGGCTCGATAAAGGACAGAAATGGCATGGACCTAACAGAAGCAGAAGATATTAAGAAGAGGTGGCAAGAATACACAGAAGAACTGTACAAAAAAGATCTTCACAACCAAGATAATCATGATGGCGTGATCATTCACCTAGAGCCAGACATCAGACATCCTGGAATGTGAAGTCAAGTGGGCCTTAGAAAGCATCACTACGAACAAAGCCAGTGGAGGTGATGGAATTCCAGTTGAGCTATTTCAAATCCTGAAAGATGATGCTGTGAAAGTGCTGCACTCAATATGCCAACAAATTTGGAAAACTCAGCAGTGGCCACAGGCCTGGAAAAGGTCAGTTTTCACTCCAATCCCAAAGAAAGGCAATGCCAAAGAATGCTCAAACTACCACACAATTGCACTCATCTCACATGCTAGTAAAGTAATGCTCAAAATTCTTCAAGCCATGCTCTTCAGCAATACATGAACCATGAACTTCCAGATGTTCAAGCTGCTTTTAGAAAAGGCAGAGGAACTAGAGATCAAAATGCCAACATCTGCTGGATCATGAAAAAGCAAGAGAGTTCCAGAAAAAGGTCTATTTCTGCTTTATTGACGATGCCAAAGCCTTTGACTGTGTGGATCACAATAAACTGTAGAAAATTCTGAAGGAGATGTTCGGAATACCAGACCACCTGACCTGCCTCTTGAGAAATCTGTATGCAGTTCAGAAAACAACAGTTAGAATTGGACATGGAACAACAGACTGGTTCCAAATAGGAAAAGGAGTATGTCAAGGCTGTATATTGTCACCCTGCTTATTTAACGTATATGCAGGGTACATCATAAGAAACGCCGGGCTGGATGAAACACAAGCTGGAATCAAGATTGCTGGGAGAAATATCAATAACCTCAGATATGCAGATGACACCACCCTTATGGCAGAAAGTGAAGAGGAACTAAAAAGCTTCTTGATGAAAGTCAAAGTGGAGAGTGGAAAAAGTTGGCTTAAAGCTCAACATTCAGAAAACAAAGATCATGGCATCGGTCCCATCACTTCATCGGAAATAGATGGGGAAACAGTGTCAGACTTATTTTTTGGGGTTCCAAAATCACTGCAGATGGTGACTGCAGCCATGAAATTAAAAGACGCTTACTCCTTGGAAGGAAAGTTATGACCAACCTAGATAGCATATTCAAAAGCAGAGACATTACTTTGCCAACAAAGGTCCGTCTAGTCAAGGCTATGGTTTTTCCTGTGGTCATGTATGGATGTGAGAGTTGGACTATGAAGAAGGCTGAGTGCCGAAGAATTGATGCTTTTGAACTGTGGTGTTGGAGAAGACTCTTGAGAGACCCTTGGATTGCAAGGAGATCCAACCAGTCCATTCTGAAGGAGATCAGCCCTGAGATTTCTTTGGAAGAAATGATGCTAAAGCTGAAACTCTAGTACTTTGGCCACCTCATGCGAAGAGCTGAGTCATTGGAAAAGACTCTGATGCTGGGAGGGATTGGGGGCAGGAGGAGAAGGGGACGACAGAGGATGAGATGGCTGGATGGCATCACTGACTCAATGAACGTGAGTCTGAGTGAACTCCGAGAGTTGGTGATGGACAGGGAGGCCTGGCGTGCTGCAATTCATGGGGTCACAGAGTCGGACACGACTGAGCGACTGAACTGAACTGAACTGAACTGAACTCTCACTAACATTGACATTTCTAAGGACTCACACTGTACACCATCCATTTGTGTTGCTGTGATTCCAACTCAGATCTCATCATACATTGCTATTGCCTCACTGGTGTACTGGGTTCAAATGCATGCTTATCCAATCCTTCCCACAAACTATATGCCAGTGTACGTACTGGTAGATGCAGATGTAAAATGAGACATCTCTACTTCGTTTTAACCAGAGGATTTGCAATAAGTTTCCTGAATCCATAACATGAAAGAGAAAATGTAAAGGATAAAAGTCAGAATCATGGCACACAGACATGAGAATGGAAGATCAAGATCTAGGAGAAAGCCATTGCAGAAATACAGGCCATGCATTTAACCTAGTAAAAATCAAATGGCAGTTTGCACTTTGTGTCCTGGGAGCCAAATAGAAAAAGAAAACAATCAGATGATTCCCTTCTCTATAAAGACAAAACTGAATAGTTTCTCAGAAGCAACAATGTGTCTGGCACTTCATTTGAGAATAACGTTTCCAAATGAAAGTGTCTTAAAGGGAACAAGTTTTTCTAAAGCATAGATCCAATCACAATATTTTTCTGTTTAAAACTTTAAAAACTATCCTCCCATAAATTGAAAAATGAATTCCAGACTTCTTAGACTGCAACCTGAGGTTGGGTGAATGGCTAAATACTGTGTTATCTTTCAGTCTTTCCTCTCATCCCTCCCTCGTATGTTCCTTGCATATCAGGCAAACAGAATTACCCCCCGCATCTCGGGTCTGCATGCATCCCATGCTTGCCAGGAATGCCTCTCCCCAGCCGCACTGCAATCTCCTTAGGTCTCTCCCTAGTTCCCTCTTCTAGTTTGCTCTCCTTTCTAATTCTCCATGATTCTCTGAGACCCTCGGGTTGATTTTGGTGTCATTCTACCTCATGCCATGATGCGTGTATCTGTTAATGGACCTTCAACTCTTCCAAAGTGGAGGCTGAGACTGCTTTAGCCTTCCTCTGCAAAGGCTGTTCTGTTGAAGACCCATTTACTAAACACTTAGCTCAAGATATGAAATGTGCAGAAACAGATGGAGTTCTGAAAGGGCCTGTTCAATATGAAAATGTAAATTTCCCAGCAATGATGAAAAATGCATTCATTCATTCCATTATATTCCAGACAACATAGGAAACATTAAACT
Source organism: Bos taurus (assembly GCF_002263795.3). Classification (NCBI taxonomy): domain Eukaryota; kingdom Metazoa; phylum Chordata; class Mammalia; order Artiodactyla; family Bovidae; genus Bos; species Bos taurus. The sequence continues at coordinate 80,103,483 of NC_037335.1, read as the reverse complement.
GGTCTTGGTGAGTTTATCCTTCTAGGAGGAGAGTCAAACTTCATTTTGGACATCTGCCTTAGGGCCCACAAGTTAAAGTCATCTTACTCCTCAGCAGCCCACCTAGGTGCCTAATGAGTAGCTTCAAATGAGTGAATGGTTTCTTTATAAGCTCCAGATTTTCTCAGGAATGACATTTGCAAAGTCACATGAGAACAAAGCTATTTGACTAGTTTTTTCTTACACTTCTTACCATTGTTTTTAACAATATGGTAACATGGAATAATCTAGGATATGGACAAAGAAGTACTTTCCTTCTCTTTGCTAGAAATGTCTATAGCTGATTAATGAATGATATTAATGTACTGAAGTCACTCCTCACCATCACAGTTTGTTTCATAATCTCAAATGATGTCAATTTGATGTAACAGCTTTCTCTCTCGGTCCCTCCAACATCTTCTTACCACTCCTCTCCCTCCCTCTTCTTCCTTCTAACACTCAGAGATTGAGCAGTACATTCTCAGAATCCATATCCATCCCATAGTCCACTGAATTTCACTGTTTGTAAGTTTGTATGTGTTTTATTAATTCATTTCTTTGTTGTAACAAGCTTGTGAAAGCAGCCCTACTGTGATTCCATTTTACAGAAGACCACACATTGAAAGGTAAAGTTACTTGCTCTTTATCATTGTGAGTCAGTAAACACAGGCGGCCTGGCCCTAGATTTCATGTTCTTGACCTCGACACTCTACAGTCTAAGATACACCTAAAAACATTATGTGGTGTCCAACTCTACCTAGTTGACCATTGCTTCCGCCCTAATAATCTCATTCAAGCCTCATAGCAACTCTGTATGACCTGAAGAATGGATGTTACTAGTAGCCCATTTTTCAGATAAGAAAACTGAGTCCAAGAGAGAAAAACTGATTGCCCTAAGGTTTCAGGTAAGATTGATGGTTGAGTTGAAATACAAGCTAAGAAGCTCCTTGTACCTGGTATTTTTCCAATATATATGTATATACATTTCTCAGTAAAATACATTGTTTCATATATATATATATGAAACATATATATAAATAGCTTTATTAAGACAATTTACATATCATGAATTCACCTATTCAAACTATACAGTTTAGTGGCTTTTAGTGTTCACTGAATCGTGCAATCATCATCACTATCTCATTTTAGAACTTTCATTACCCTAAAAAGGAACCCAGTACCCAGTAGCAGTCATTCCTTATTTGCCCCAACACTCCCTTTCTATCTGGTCCTAAGGAATCACTAATATACTTTCTGATTCAATATATTTACATGTTATTGACTTTTCACACAAATGGAATCATATTATATGTGACCTTTTGTGTCTGTCTACTTCTTTCATTATATACATATACCCAATTTTGTTTACCCATTCATCATTTAGACATTTGGGTTGTTTCCTTTTCACTTTTGGGCTATTACAAATCTTGCTATGAGCATTCACATACACATTTTTTGTGTGAATATAAATTTTCACTATGGGCTTCCCTGATAGCTCAGTTGGTAAAGAATCCTCCTGCAAGTCAGGAGACCCCGGTTTGATTCCTGGGTTGGGAAGATCCATTTTTGTGTGAATATATATTTTCACTTGTCTTGGGTGATAAGTGGAGTGGAAATGGTAACTCTATGTTTAACTCAAATGGTAACTCTATGCTTAGCTTTTTTAGGAACTGTCAAATTGTTTTCTAAATGAGTTGTACCACTTAACATTTAGACCAGTGATTTAGATAGTTCCACTTACGTACATCCTCATTGTCATTTGCTATTATGTCTTTTTTATTTCAGTCATGCTAATGGTATGTGGAATCTTACTGTGATTCTAATTTAATTTCCCCAGTGACTAGTGGTATCAAGCATCTTTTCTCATGTGTATTGATCATTTTTGTACCTTCTTTGGAAAATATCCATTCAAATCCTTTGCCTATTTTTAAATTGGATTATTTATCATTGTTGAGTTATGAATTCTTTATATATTCTGAGTACAAGTCCCTTGTACCTAGATTTACAAATATTTTCTCCCATCCTGTGAGTAGTCTTTTCAATCTTTTTATATTATTATTCACAGCACAAAAGTTTTAAAAATTTAAGTCCATTTTTTTTCATATTGTTGTAATATCTAAGAAACTATTACCTAACCCAAACTCATTAGATTAACTTTGTTTCCTTGTAAAAGTTTTAATAGTTTTAGCTATTACTTTAGATGTTTAGTATACGGTCCCTTTTTGATTTATGTTTTGTGTGTAGTGTGAGGTAGGGATCCATCTCCAATCTTTTACAAAGGATATCGTACCATTTGTTGAAAGACTATTATTTCCTCCATTGTGTTATCTTGGAACATTTGTAGAAAATCAATTGACTATAAATATATAAGAGATTATTTTTGGACCCTGAATTCTATTCCATTAATCTGTATGTCCTTTGTTATGTCTTGATTACTACAGATTACTACACCAGGCTTCCCTGGTGGCTCAGTGATAAAGAAACCTCTTGCCAATGCAGGAGACTCAGGTTCAATCCCTGGGTCAAGAAGATCCTGTGGAGGAGGAAATGGCAACCCACTCCAGTATTCTTGTCTGGGAAATCCCATGGACAGAGGAGCTGGCAGGCTACAGTCCATGGGGTTGCAAAAGAGTCAGACAAGGCTTAGTAACTAAAACAACAATAATACTAAGTTCTGGAATCTCTCAACCTTTGCCTTCTCAATATTGTTTTTGGCTATTTTGGATTCCTTACATTTCCATGAAATTTTAAAAATCTGTCAATTTCTTTTAAAACAAAGTCAGTTGGTATTTTATAAGAATTGTACTGAATCAGTAGATCAGTTTGGGGGCATATTCCCGTTTTAACAGTATTAAGTCTTCTGATCCATGAACATGTGTGTCTTTTCATTTATTTAGATTTCTTAATTTATTTTAATAAATTTGCATATTTTGGTGTGTAAATTCTGTTGTTGAATTTATTACTAAGCATTTTATTTTTAGTGCTATTGTAAAGTGGAATTATTTTCTCAACTTCATGTTTCATTTTCAGAATGTTCATTGATACTAAAGAAAAATACAATTGACTTTTTTCACATTGACATTATAACTTGCAACCCCAATGAAATGCTATTTTTGTGGATTATTTAGGATTTTATATAGTCAAGATTATACTTTCTATCAGTATAAATGGGTTTACTTTTCTCCAGTCTAGATGGACTTTATTTCTTTTTCTGGCCTAATTGTCTGGGCTAGAACCTCTAATACAATATTAACTACATGTGGTAAGAACAGATATTCTTCTCTTGCTCCTGATCTTAGAAGAAAACATTCAGAACATATACATTAAACATGATGCTAATTCTGCACTTTTCATGGATGGCCTTTCTCAGGTTGGGGAAGTTTTCTTCTATTCCTGGTGTGTCCAGTGTTTTATCATGAAAACCTGCTGGATTTTTCTCAAATGCTTGTCCTTCATCTATTCAGATGATCATGTGGCTTTTGTTCTTTATTCTATTGATAAAACTAAATTTTCAGATGTCAAACAAACCTTGCATCCTGAGATAAATTTTACTTAGTCATAATGTATAATCCTTTTTAATATGTTCATGGATTCAGTTTGCTAGTTGTTGAGGATTTTGGCATCTATATTCATAACAGATATTGGCCTATAGTTTTCTTCTGATGTCTTTGTGTAACCTTAGTATCAGTTTAATACCGACCTCATAGAAGGAATTGCTGCTTTTAAGATTTTCTTTGACTTTTGGCAGTTTGATTATGATGTGTATAGGTACAAATATATTTGTGCTTATCTTGGGGTTTTGAGCTTCTTAAAAACTATTCTTTTCATCAAGTTTGAGAAATTTTTGACTATATTTCTTCAGATATTCCATCTATTTCTCCTTTTCTTTCAGCTCCTTCTGGGACTACCATTATACATATATTGGTATACTCAGTGATATCCTACAGGTTTCTGAGGCTCAGTTATTTTTACTCATTCTTTTTATTTCTATTCATTAGACAAGATAATCTCAATGGACCTGTCTTCAAGTTCTCTGATCTTTTTTTTCCAGTTTATCTTTGCTGTTGAGTCTCTTTAGGACTTTTTCCATTTCTGTTATTTAGTTTTCAAAACAAGAATTTCTATTTGGTACTTTTTAATGTAATTTATCTTTGCTGATATTTCTGCTTTGTGAGACATTGTTGTCCAACATTCCTTTAATTCTTTAGACATGATTTCTTTTAGTTCTTTGAACATAGTTATAATAGTTCATTTAAAGTCTTTGTCAAGTGAGTCAAACATCTGGGTCTCCTCAAATGCACATTCTATGGTTTGTTTTCCCCTGCTCCCCACCCTCCAGTGTAGACCAAACTTTTGTCTTTCTTTGTATGTCTTATAACTTGTTGAAAACTGAACATTTTATTTTATTTTTAGAATTTGTTTTATGAGAGTGGTGGGTTTTCATTGCTGTCCATGGGCTTCCTCTAGTTGTGCTGAGCAGGGGCTACTCTTCATTGTGCTTGATGGGCTTCTCATTGAAGTGGCTTCTCTTGTTACAGAGAATGGACTCTAGGCTTACAGACTTTAATAGTAGCTCAGTAGCTGCAGTTCACAGGTTCTAGAGCACGAGCTCAGTAGTTGTGGCATACAGACTTAGTTGCTCCTTGACATGTGGGACCTTCCCAGAGCAGGGATCTAACCTGTGTCCCCTGCATTTTCAGGCAGATTCTTAACCACTGGGCCACCAGGGAAGCCCCTGAACATTTTAAATAATATAATGTGGCAACTCTAAAAATCAGATTACCCCCATCCCAACCCACGCTGTCTTATTGCTTTGTTGTTACTGATGCTGCTTACTTGCTTCAGTAAGTAATTTCCTAGACTAATTCTGTAAAATTTGCATTCTTTGTAGTGTGCAGTCACTCAAGTCTTTGCTCAGTTAGCTTAGTGGTTGGATAATGATTGGTTAGAGATTTCCCTGGAGAAGGCAATGGCACCCCACTCCAGTACTCTTGCCTGGAAAATCCCATGGATGGAGGAGGCTGGTAGGCTGCAGTCCAAGGGGTCACTGAGAGTCGGACACGACCAAGTGACTTCCTACTTTCACTTTCCACTTTCCTGCATTGGAGAAGGAAATGGCAACCCACTCCAGTGATCTTGCCTGGAGAATCCCAGGGACAAGGGAGCCTGGTGGGCTGCCGTCTATGGGGTTGCACAGAGTCGGACATGACTGAAGCGACTTAGCAGCAGCAGCAGCAGCAGCAATTTCCCTAGAGACTCCTTAGAGCCTTTTAACCAATAAATCTTCCATTCTTTTCAAAGTGTTTGTGTTGGGGTATACCAATGATGTCCCAATATTTTTATGGCTCTGCCTTAGCCTTCACTTCCTGCTTATGTACAGCTTCAAGATCAGCCAGAGTGAGAGTGTGGGGCTCCCTCAGGTCTTTCTTGGTCATGAGCACAACCCTACAGGCTCTACATATTTACGGCCTTGTAGATCTTGGGAATATGTCAGAGCTTTTCAAAGTCCACTGTGGATGTCTCATTCACAGCCTCTTCACAGCTGCCACCATGGTTGTGCTCTGTTGGTTTTAAGGCTACTGTGGAGCTGGGGAGAAGGGAATGACAGTAAGTCAAATTAAAAATAACACAATCTCTGCTGTTCTTAATAATGTTTTTCAGTTTTTCTTGAAAAAACCCTCGTTAGATTCTTGCAGCCTTTGGTTAATTTCCAGGGTTATGAAAATGTTGATTTTGACAAATTTTGCCAGTGTTTCTGTTACTTTTATGGAGGAACATTCTGTAAATCCCACTATCCACTGAACTTCTGAAAGTTGTTCTTTCATAATTAAATGGAATTAGATGAGTCAGACACAAATATCTGTAATAACCAACCAGTTCCTTGACACTGACTTTCTCATTTTTTTAATTATTTCCATAAACAGAGTTCTCCAAAAGTGCTAGGTTGTTCACTTTGTCCTTATGTACCAAAATTGGAAATAACTACAAAGAATATCACCTTCAGTCCACTTACCACTGTGAACTTAAAAAAAAAAAATCCTAAATCCTTGAAGACCATAGCATTACTTTGGAGCCACTTGGGTAACTCATTAAACAGCTTTGAAAGTTAGCACATTCCTATTTTCCTTCTATTGAAAACAAATTAGACAGTAGAACTAATTCAATTCAGGTAACAAAGAATAAATTTAGCATACTAAAACCTGTATTTTAGAGTAGTGCTTTGTCAGGATGTGTGTTTTACTTTATGTACCTGTGATAGATACATAAAAGATAGCCAAGATATTCTCATCCTAATCCCAGAATGTGTTACTATTTACCTTAGATGGAAAAAGGGACTTTGTAGATGTGATTAAGTTAAGGATTTTGAGATGGAGAGATTATCCAGGATTATCCAGATGGGTCCAATATAATCACAATGGTCTTTATAAGTGAGAGAGGAGGCAGGAGGGAGAGAGTCTGAAAAGGAGGTTGAAATAATCCAATTGCTGGCTTTGAAGATAGAAGGAGGTGGGGCTATGAGCCAAGGAATGCCTACAGTTTCTAGAAGCTGAAAAAGGGAAGGAAATAGAATCTCTCTTCCACCAACTAAATGAAACCTTATTATTAACTTCATGAGATTCATTTCAGATTTCTGACCTACAGAACCATAAGATAATGTTTGTGTTGTTTTTAGCCATTAAATTTGTGACAGTTTGTTGTAGCACCAATAGAAGACAGATTGCAAACATTTATGTCATTTGCTTTATGCAGGAAATTCTAAATTTACCTGCTTTACAATAGTTTTTGTCCCATATGCTGGTAATAAAATAACTGTAGGGGAAAGCAAGCATGAAAGGGAGAGCAGAGAGTTGAATGACTTGTAAAGGCAGCAAGGATGAAAGCAGATTGTAGAGTTTAAATGCATTCTTTTTTTTCCTGGTAGAGTATTGCTTTCAATAACCTCTATTTGTTCAAGGTATATATAGAACACAGTGTGAACTTACAGTTTATAAAATGTACAGAGGTACTTTATTTACATCTTGGTGGTTTCTTATGCCTATGTATAAGAATCCTGCTCAGAGATTTCTGCATTCACTTGCTAACTCTGAGTAGCAAAGCCACTTTGGGTTGCTGCTTTCTGTTTCACCAGGAATCATACCCACCACTGCCATCTTGCTCTCCTCTACTATCATTTCAAAATTTATGCAGAATATTGAACCAGATTTTTTACCAATACCTTTTCCATTGCAAATACTGTGTAGAATTTGCCTATTGGCAACAGTAGAAATCGCCAGAGTTTTTGTTAATATTGTGCGTGGTATAGTGGGGGATGGGAGACTATGCAGAATACTTCTGCACCATCCCAGAGAGACAGGGTTGTATGCACATTATTAGTGAGATATAATTGCCCCAATTCAATGGAAGAAGGTGAAGTCCCTTTCTAAAGAAATCACTCTTTGCAACTTTTAAAGATTTAGGCTTTAAAGACCACATATGTAGGCTGTCTTCATGTCCCACACTCCATTTACCATGTATCATTGGACCACTTTTTTGTTTTTGTTTTCTCTCCTGTGCCTATTTGGGGTATTAGTCACTAAAGATAGCACACAGTCAAGAGGAAGGTAACTTGAAGTACAAATTCCTGAGAGTAAATATCAGGGCTTGAATAAGAAGAAAGGAGAGATAATAGAAAAAAATGGCTTTTGCAGAAGGAGACTCTGTTCTTTAAAAGCTAACACACTTTTTCACCTTCCAAGCTAAGAATTATAAAAACATCCTTCTGTATCCTTCTGTTAAGCAAATAACCTGATACTTACACTTATCCTCATTCTCAACTTTTTTTTCCGCCCCGCCCCCCCCTCGCCCCTTCTCTCTGCAAACAGACCTCCAGTGAAACACACATATAAATACATGGTCACTCCACATTCATACCTCTGCCAATTCTTCCCTCACATGTAAACTTTAGGAAGTTCCACTCTAAATAGTTTTCAAATCCAAGCTGCCACTTTGATTTCATCAAATCAAGCCCTTGTTGAGATCAAACCTTTGAAATGAGAGAAGATTTTTAATCCATTTACACCAGATGGAGTCCAACTCTCACAGTCTTGAGAGCTGCAGGATTAGGATTTCTCAAACTCTTTCCATACTCTTACCTCCCACATACCCAGCATATTTTACAGCTACTTTAATCAAATTGTATCAGCACTTGCATTTGAACAAAATCAGGGAAAGAATGTTTTCTGTAAACCAGCCTTGCTGTAACTATTGGTGTACTTTAGTGACAAAACGCTGCCTTTCTCTACCAGGATCAACAAATAGAGATGAAAACAGGGCTTATTGAAAATAAACCTGAAGCTAAGCCTTTCAGAGAGGGGTGACAAAGTTGTTTTTTTTTTTTTTTTAATGATTGAGATTATGAGAGATATTTTTGTAATAACTTAAAACATTTATGTGAGAATAAAAGAATGAAAATGGCAAGCTTCTTCAACCATAGCTAGTGAAATTCTGAATTTAAAAAAAGCTTTGTCTAAAGTTACATTGTGTTCATTTTCTCAGCAAGACAGAAATATCGTTCGTCATATAATTTGCCTTTGATATTAGTAGCTTACTAATGGCACCTTAAAGAGATGTTAAATTTCTGGTAGCTGCCAGTTACTCAGCAAAGTCACTTCCCTTTTCTTCTGCTGGCACTTGCCAGAGAACAAAGGTGGTAATTTATGTTCTCTGATTCAAATTACAACCCATAAGGTAATTTGTGAAGTTATGTGCTACACAAACAAAGCCACATAATCTAGGCTTGGGAGCAAAAACCGATGGGCATGAGGAGTCTGGGTGTTGTTGCAGGTGGGCGGCATCGCAGTCACTCAGAATCTATGTAACAAGCACAGGTGCGTCTCCAGAGCCTGTTTTATGACTCCTGAGATGTGATCAAAACAGTACCTGTGAGAAGGAGCCCTCGGGTGGTGAAGGCTCTTTGTCATTTGTGACATTTACAGACGAATCTCTTCCAATATCATCTTAAGCTTAAGCAGAAAATGCTAGATTTAAAACATTTAGTGTTTTAGGATGAACAGGCAGTTGGGAGCTTATACATAACAGGCAATATATGAAAAATATCATGCCTTAGAAATGTAGAACCTTGTCACTTGCTGGCTAAGCACAACAGTACAGAGGAGAGTGAAGAGCTAAGCAAATAAGTAGGGAAGAAAAAGGGGTAATCAAGAGTATCACTGAGCAGTTGACAGCTTAGGTTTTCATTAGGAGAAGAACCCTGAGGAATTTTATCCCAATGAGCTTCAATCCCCAAAAGTCTGTCTCTTGGAAGGTCAAGGTGCATGGGAGATTGCAGCCGACTTGATGGGTCCACCAAGTGTCTCCTCAGCCTCCTCTATGTCAAAGTACTTCAGCCTGATACCCAGGGCAGCACCTTGCTGGGGAGCTGCTGGAACCACGGAGCTTGGTGCCCTTTAAACATGGCACACAATGTGGGTCATGAGTAACACTATCCTTTCTCCCCTTAGTTGGGGTCATTTTGCAGTAGATGTTTTATACCATTTCTAGAGCCTTATGATGAGGTTATGAATCAGTTATCTTTGGTATTAGCTGACTTACTAATGCAACCTTTTGTGGGTTCCTTCCCTTTCCTGTGTCACCTCCCCATGCCTGTTGCATCTCCTTACGTCTCAAAAAGTCAAAAACAAAAACTATATGCTCTTAAACCACATCTCAGGTTCTGCTTCTCAGAGGAACCCAACTAATAGTTGAGAACCTTTTAGAATCATTACAAAGCGGGATTTGGTTCCCTAGTCCTCAAGTGGTAACTCGAAATGGGATATAAAGAAAGGTAAAAAATGAAGATTAGAAACAAATTGGGGACTGGAGGACTGGGTTACACCATGTAGGGGTTGTGAGAAAAAAACCTTTCCTGAGCTAAAACTCTGCATGTATTCCTTACTAGGCAGACACCATGGGCAAAAGGCTCCTTTACCAAGCCTTCCTTCTAAAGCGTAGACAGTGCCTCTGCTTGGGAGTCCTTAGAAAATATGTGTTTACAGGGAGAGTGACTCCCAGTGGGTGTGCCATTCTTGATGCCCCTTCTCCAGCACACTCTGCACATCTGGATGGTTGCTCTGGGCTCCCCCTGGTCCATGATACCTTTCTTGGTGAATGCCCAGCTCAGAAGAGCAGAGAGACTAATACGTGAGAGACACCCTTGACCAGTGGAAAAGATGGAGCCCACGGATCAATGCCCCTGTCCTCAAGCAGAAGTACCTGGAACACTTCTCAGGAAATCTAGGTGGAATTGATCTACATTGCCCACAATGGTGACCTTGACAATTCACCCTTATGTTGGCCCTCCTTCTGAGGGTCACACCCCAAATTATCTGCTTGCACCCATGTCCTTCAGCATCTTCTACTGGTGAGAATCCACACTAATGCAGGTGAGTTGGAATTTTTTAAGGTAGCATCATATTTGAGATACCACTATGCAATTAGTAGACTTCAATGAAATCCTGGAAGACCACATTCATTTGAACGTGAGTACCACTATGGTGTCTGCCTGAGAAGCTCCCCTTCTCTGCGTGCGCTTCTGGGTAGCTCACACCATTCTTTAGTTCGATTCCCTCTTTGGAAAGCCTTCATACCTGCTTTGCAGCAGCCTGAGGATCATAGTTGCTATTGTTCATTCACTAAGTCATGTCCAACTCTTTGCAGCCCCATGGAATACAGCATGCCAGGCTCCCCTATTCTTCACTATCTCCCAGAGTTTGCTCAGATTCATGTCCATTGAGTTGGTGATGCTATCTAACCATCTTATCCTCTACCACCCTCTTCTCCTTTTGCCTTCAATCTTTCCCAACATCAGGGTCTTTTCTAATGAGTTGGTTCTTTACACCAGGTGGCCAAAGTATTGGCGCTTCAGCATCAGTACTTCCAAAGAGTATTCAGGGTGGTTTTCCTTTAGGATTGACTTGTTTGATCTTTTTGCAGTCTAAGGGACCCTCAAGAGTCTTCTCCGGGACCACAATTCGAAAGCATCAATTCTTCAGTGCTCAGCCTTCTTTGTAGTCAGTGGCCCTGACCCCACAGCAGGCCACTATCAACCCATGCCTCCACCAGAAACTCCCAAACATACACAGGCAAGTCTGGCTCAGTGTCTTCTGGGGTTACTGCTCCTTTCTCCTGGTCCTGGGGTTCATACAGTGTTTTGTTCATGCCCGAGATTCTCGTTTCCCCAGTCCTGGGTAAGTTCTGTAATCAAATCCTGCTGACCTTCAAAGTTAGATTCCCTGGGGATACTCAGTCCCTGTGCCAGATCCCCAGGTTGGGAAGTCTGTTGTGGGGCCTAGAACTGTCATAGCAGTGGAGAACTTCTTTTGTGTAATTGTTCTCCAGTTTGTGAGTCACCTGCCCTGTGGCTCTATAGTGGGGCTAATGGTGACCTCCTTCAAGAGAACTTATGCCGCATGCTGAGCCTCCCAGGACTACTGCTGCCAGAGCCCTTGTCCCCACGGCAGGCCACTGCTGACTCATGCCTCCTCAGGAGACCCTCAAACACTCAAAGTGTATATTGTCACCCTACTTATTTAACTTATATGCAGAGTACATCATGTGAAATGCTGGGCTGGATGAAGCTCAAGCTGAAATCAAGATTGCTGAGAGAAATATCAACCATAGATATGCAGGTGACACCACCCAAATGGCATAAAGCAAAGAGGAATTAAAGAGCCTCTTGATGAAAGTGAAAGAGGAGAGTGAAAAAGTTGGCTTAAAACTCAACATTCAAAAAATGAAGATTATGGCATGTGGTCCCATCACTTCAAGGTAAATAAATGGGGAGACAATGGAAACAGTGACAGACTTTATTTTCTTGGGTTCTAAAATCATTGCAGGTAGTGACTGCCACCATGAAACTAAAAGATGCTTGCTCCTTGGAAGAAAAGTTATGACCAACCTAGCCAGCATATTAAAAAGCAGAGGCATTACTTTGCCAACAAATGTTCATCTAGTCAAAGCTATGGTTTTTCCAGCAGTCATGTATGGATGTGATAGTTGGACCATAAAGAAGGCTCAGCACTAAAGAACTGATGTTTTTGAATTGCGGTGCTGGAGAAGACTCTTGAGAGTTCCTTGGACTGCAAGGAGATCAAACCAGTCAATCCTAAAGGAAATCAGTCCTGAATATTCATTGGAAGGACTGATGGGGAAGCTGAAACTCCAATACTTTGGCTACCTGATGCGAAGAACTGACTCACTGGAAAAGACCCTGATGCTGGGAAAGATTGAAGGCAGGAGGAGAAGGGGACGACAAAAGTTGAGATGGCTGGATGGCATCACTGACACAATGGACATGAGTTTGAGCAAAATCAGGGAGATAATGAAGGACAGGGAAGCCTGGTGTGATTCTGTCTATGGGGCTGCAAAGAGTTGGACAGAACCGAGTGACTGAACAACAGCAACAGCTTTCCTTATGGTCCAGCTATCACATCCATACATGACTACTTGAAAAACCATAGCTTTGACTATCTGAATCTTTGTTAGCAAAGTGATGTCTCTGCTTTTCTGTTTTTTAATTTTTTTTAATTTTATTTTTAAACTTTATAATATTGTATTGGTTTTGCCAAATATTGAAATGAATCCACCACAGGTATACTTTTCAATACACTGTCTAAGGTTTGTCATAGATTTCCTTTCAAGGGGCAAGAGTCTTTTAATTTCATGGTGGCAGTCACCATCTGCAGTGATCTTGGAGCCCAAGAAAATAAAATCTGCCACTGCTACCACTTTTTCCCCTTCTATTTGCCATGACGTAATGGGACAAAATGCCATGATCTTAGTTTTTGAATGCTGAGTTTCAAGCCAGCTTTTTAACTCTCCTCTTTCACCCTCATCAAGAGGCTCTTTAATTCCTCTTCACGTTCTGCCATTAGAGTGGTATCATCTGCATATCTAAAACTGCTAATATTTCTCCTGGCATTCTTGATTCCAGTTTGTGATTCATCCAGTCTGACATTTCACATGATGTACTTTGCATAAAAATTAGTTCTTTGGGGAAAGGAGAAGGAAGGTTAGGGCTTGTGAAGCCCCCTGCTTCCTTGAGACTTAGATAAAGGGTAGGGGTCCTGGTCTGCACACATGGATGACCATGTCTCTACCCACAAGGCTGAGCTTCAGGGGACTCTCCAATGCCAGGGTACCCATTGTCCTCCAAGAAATAAGGAGTCACTTTGCAACCTTCATATAGGCTTCTAACCAATTATTATTGTTTTATGTTTGGTTCATAGACTAAGAAAATAAAAACTTCTTTCTAGTTTTAGATGTTCCCTCAAAAGCACCTAATTAAAAACTAATAACTATATAAAATGTGACAGCTTTAAATGTTACCATCACAGCTGAGTTTCTATAAAACTCTTTTGTTTTTCACTGTAGAGTGATCACTGCTTCCATGTCAACAGTTTCTTTCAACTTCATGAGGTAGCTTTATTTAATTCATAGCTCTTTAGTGGGAAAACTTTTCCTCAGGTGTGACCCAGGTGGTATGGAGACTAAGGAGTGTGGGCACAGGGGTCCCATGGAGGAGGGGGCCCCTTAACCAATAGACACTGCTCTCCAGGCTCTCCCTAAAATGACTGCTCCTTCCTGCCTTTCACCTCACTGGAGAAACATGATGGATCTGATTTCTCACATTGTAAACATTTCCCCCACCTTCCAGGGAGATGTTGTGAATATGCAAACAGAAGAATGTGGGTTTCTTTATTCAGATAGCATTTAAAATTATTTTTAGTAGAGGAGCCTATATTGAAATGAAGTTAGGATGTAATTTTGTGCCTCTGGATAAGAATATATACTACTGTTGAGAAGTAGAGTGCTATTGAGAGGTCCTATAGGTATCTGGTATGCTCCTTGTGCTGTGTTTACACGTCAGGGAGTGTGAGTGGAGAGATGATGCTCAGAGTTTGCTCCAATTCTCTTTACATCCCCTCTCCCGGGAAGAGAAAAGAGCAGCAGCCACAGCCAGGGCAGTGGTTAACTCTGCAAGGAAACTAAGGTTTGACCACTGCTCTTGACCTGGGAGGGTCATCCGCAAGCACAAGGGCTGCCCAGAGAAAGTGTGAGTTAATACCTGAGCTGCTACCGCAAACTGGGGAGTTCAACTCAGAGGGTAGGCAGGAGAGAGAAGAGGAGGAGGAAGAGGATAAAGAGGAGGGGAACGGAAGCAAAAAAAAAAAAATGTGGGGGTGGGGTGGAGAACAAAGGGCACCATTTCGATAGCTCTTCTCTGAAAGGCCCATCATCTCCATTTACTGGGGCTCAATAGCAGGCCAACTTGGATCTCTCCCGGGTATGGGATGTGCACTTCTCAGGAGGACCCTGAAAGAGGAAAGAGGAAAGAGGAGGAAAGGCAGGGAGTGGGGAGGAGGAGAGGCAGAGAGAAAATGAGAGAGAGAGAGAGAAAAGAGAGAGAGAGAAGAGTAGGGAGAGGGACAGGGGTGGGAAGGAATGGAGAAAAAAAGAGAAAGGGGTGGGGGAGGGGAGAGAAAAGAAAGGGGAAAACCCCCTTGCTGACACGGGGCATAACTTAATTTTCACGGTGCTGGGACAGCTGTATCGTGTAATCTGCCATGGCATGCCATTAAAGCTTCAATGACTTTACTGACCCAGAAGGGAAACTCAGACCGTGGAGAGGCTTTTGAAAAGAAGTGGTGATCTTTCACGATTTATGAGCTTGTCTTAAAGAAACAGACTCCACTCACTTTAAATTAATCACCCTTTCCAGGGTGCATAGAAATCGGGGTCTCTGTGCTGTGCCTGCAGTGGCCTTGAGAGCCGGTCCACCTCCACCCCGGTGGAGGTGGTGTCGGTGATGGCACAGGTGGAGGTGATAAGAGGCTGCAGAGGTGAAGGTGGTGGAAGAGAGGATTTTCTCGGTGGTTGCTTTCCCGAAAGGAGACTGGCGCCCCCGCGGTGGCCAGGGAAGCGCAGAGGGGACAGCGGGGCTGCAGGCACTGTAACTTGCAAAGGAGGAACACAGTGTCCTTGGGAGGCTGGGAGGTCAGAGCAGGGGTAGCTGGCAGGGGGTGGGAGGAGGGCATGTGTGTGGTGGGGAGAGGCCTTATTCACGTTCTTGGACTTGCATTCATTGTGCAAGAAGAAAAAAGAAACCAGGAGAAATATAAGGCATTTCACACCCTGATGAAATGCGAGACCTCCCGTGTGATTAAACTGCTGAAAGGAAAAGTGGAGTATTACCAGACCCACTTTATCCTCGTCATTTTACATATTTCTGAAATCAGAAGGTAAAAAATCTTGTCTTAATGTGCATACATTTAGTTAAGTTCTGGCAAAGATGTATTTCCCCAAAAGGGACCTTTTGGAGAACTGACAACCCTAAAATAATTAGCCCTAATATCCAAGTAAAGAATCCCATGATTAGAGGTTTTCTTTAACTTGATATCACCAAGCAAAATACTGCATTTTGCCTCAAAACACCTTTGCAAATCTTTGAGTTTTCTCTGGGCAACTGAATAAGCTCTGCAGAGGACAAAGGAGTCTACAGTGAGTACCCTGCACAACACTCTCCCTTGATTCCACTTGGGGGTTACCTTTTTACCTATTCTCTATGTCAGGGAGTGCTGTGTTTTAACACATTTTGGAGCCTCTTGCCTTTCTACCATTTCACCAACTGACTGCCTTCCAATGACTTCTGATGTAGTGAAAACTATTCAGATCCTAAATGATCTGCCCCTCCATAAAACTTTTTCTGCTGGTAGAAATCAGATCCAGCTTGAAACAATTTTGAGGACAGCAGATAGTCAGTCTGTTCTCCCTATCGTCGGAAAAATGTTGTATCTCGTCTCTAGACAGTGATTAGAAAAAACACCCTTCTTAAAAGTTGGTTTTGGGGCTTCTCTGGGGGCTCAGACAGTGAAGAATCTGCCTGTAATGCAGGAGACCTGGGTTTGATCCTGGGCCAGGAAGATCCCCTGGAAAAGGGAGGGCTGAGTCCCTTGGACTGCAAGGAGATCTAGCCAGTCCATTCTGAAGGAGATCAGCCCTGGGTGTTCTTTGGAAGGAATGATGCTAAAGCTGAAACTCCAGTACTTCGGCCACCTCATGTGAAGAGTTGACCCACTGGAAAAGACTCTGATGCTGGGAGGGATTGGGGGCAGGAGGAGAAGGGGACGACAGAGGATGAGATGGCTGGATGGCATTGCTGACTCGATGGACGTGAGTCTCAGTGAATTCTGGGAGTTGGTGATGGACAGGGAGGCCTGGAATGCTGCGATTCATGGGGTCACAAAGAGTCAGACACGACTGAGTGACTGATCTGATCTGATCTGACCCACCCCACTATTCTTAAAAGATGGCATTGGTCCATATTTTAAAGTTTGGGCACAGTTAACAGACTTCTAAGACTCATACACCAAGATGATGGGAGAGAACAAAAGCAGTGGCAACAACTCTTGGTCTTGTGGAATGCTCGAGCATGGTGCCACTGATAGCATAGCCCTGCATCCTCAGACACGCCCTAATGCTTCTGAGTTGTCAGCAAGGTGGCACATCTCCTGATGACTGTCATGGGTGGGGGTGCACTTCCTTCTGTCCACCACCAGTCAGGGTTTGATGATTTCAATTTTGCATTTATAAGCTCCAGTCCTATCACAACATTGATGAAGACTCTATGCACTTTATATAGATTTCATAGTTATTCTGTTTGCATTGCAAATTAGGCAGGCAGCATGAGGGAGATCTCTGATGACAGGTTTTTATTCCTGATGGAGAATAAGACTTACTCAAGAAACTATAAATATAGAGCCTTGCCTGATCTAGACACACTGGGTTAGGTCTTTTAGGGTGGGGCCAAGGCAGCATCACTGAAAATTTTTTTAATGTACTGAGGTGACATTAACATAACATTAACCAATTTAAAGTTAGATGAACGGTTGTTCATTTAGTACATTTAGTAAGCACCACCTGTATCTAGTTCCAACATATTCCATCACTCCAAAATAGAACCCAGCTCCCATTAAGCACTTTCTCCTCTTTCCACCTCCCTCCAGCCCCTGGCAACCACCAGTCTGCATTCTGTCTCTATGGATTTACCTAGTTTGAGTATTTCATGGAAATAGAATCATACAGTATGTGATGCTTTGCATCTGACTCAGGTATGTGTGAGTCGTGTGACTCACACTCAGGGCTATGCTATCCCTTCTCACATGTGAGAAGGGATGTGTTACAGCCGGAGGACTCACAATGGTCCCTGGAAAGATAGAGAGAGCTTTTTCTTTGAAAAGTTTTCAGTTTGAATTATTATCAAACAACTTTACACATCAACCACAAAATAATTAATAATTCCATTTACTTTATAATCCACCTTACAGCAACAATTTAAATTTCTTTATGATCTCTGGATTTTTATGCACCTATGTGGATTTAACTTACTGCAATGATAGAATACATTTAAAATTTTGCTCTCCTTGCAGATACTATTGTTTTCTATATACTTTTATGTGTAGCTAATATTTACATTTGTTTACCTCTTTCGGCTGTTTTATAATATGCGTGAATGTGTGCTCAGTTGCTGAGCCATGTAAATTTGTATCAGGGCAGAATTTGTCTAGACTAGAAATGGACCACACGGTATTTATTAAAGAACATGTGACCAGTGGTTGTCCTCAGTCTTTTCTCTGGAGATATTGGCTGCACTATAACAGGACTTGTCTGTTGAGGAGATAGTAATCAAAAGCATTGAGAGTTGCTTCCTTTCCTTTCAGATTTTCTGGAATTTTCTCATGCTACATAGAGATCTTAGACTTGGTGTGGAGCTCTGTTTTCACAGATTTTCTGGATCAAGAGGCAGAGCACTGACTCAGTCTCAGGAGCCCTAGAATCTCTAATATTAGTCTCCCCTCTGAGCCACCTCCTTTTGCGTCTCTGGGATAGCGCTTCCTCGGCATCTCTTGGGCTCTTTTCTCAATGACCTTGGCTTGCCTCTAGCAGTGGTTTCCAATGGCAATGGCTATGGACCCACTTATATGAGACTTTGTAGCTCCAATATCCAACACCACCCTGACTACAACTTCTAGACCTTTTAATTCAGACTCTTGGTATAAAGATTTGATGCCTGGTTCCATACAGCGACACATCACTTTGGTCTAATCTGATATGGCCAAGAATGTCACCAGGCATAAACACAGCCACTTAAGCTATCTCTTTAGCCATTTTCCCAATGGCGTGGATGCATTGGGCAGGCATCCCACTTCAGCAGTTATTATTATTATTATTTTTTGGCCTTCAACTCATTCACTTGTTTATTCATTCATTCACTCAAACAAAATTTAGTGGATATTTGCTTTCTGCAGGGTGCTAGCTGGGCTCACCCATATAGTTACGAAAATGAATAAGACACTGGCAGACATGCACTCAGGTGGCAAGGAAGGTGACCATGGTGTAGGACTCAGATGAAGTGTGGTGGACCCATATTTGCACAGGTCTGAGGGGTATCAAACATCAAGGTATATTCTGGGGACTGTAAGCAGCCTGTTTGGGGAGCAAATGCACGTGTTACTAGGGGAGAGCTTGAGAGGGCCAGAGCATGAGGATTTCATATGCTTTATTAAGTAACTTAGCTCAAACTTTAGCCCTTTTCTAACAGTTGGATCACAGACTCCTCCAGGGAATCAGGAAGGTGTTCCTGGAGATCAAGTCATTAAAGACTTTATAGGATACATTTAAAGTTTTATTAAAAATAACCAACAAATGTGCTATTGCTTTCATTCTCTTAAAAGGGTGGTGAGCATGACTGATAATTAGTGGAGGCCAATGACTGTGCTGAAAACTGTCACTTGGTTTGAAAGTTGTTTGGCTTTTAGTCATGCAAAGTCTATGGATTTTTGGTTTGAGGAGGAATTATAAGGAACAAAGGTATCAAAACATGACAGACTAGTGAGGAGCATAAATTTGAAAAAAATTCTCAAAAATCACCTCCAGATGATCATCACCATGTCAGTTTTTTTCGGTCTGACAAAAAAAAAAAAAAAAAAAAAACACCCTTCAGAATACACTGTGGAAAGAAGACATTGGTGTTTATATCCAATTTAGCTTTAAAGATTCCTGACACTCATAGCATTTCATTTATATACTGGTTGTAGACAGTGATCCGAGACCTTTTCTTTTCTCATATCTTAGAAGTCAAACAGAAAAATTGTTTTAAAAATCAACACCATCATAATTTTAATTGCAAAATTCAAGAGTTCCAAATATAAGGCCATTAAGAGACTTTTGGAGAAGGCAATGGCACCCCACTGCAGTACTCTTGCCTGGAAAATCCCATGGATGGAGGAGCCTGGTGGGCTGCAGTCCATGGGGTTGCTAAGAGTTGGACACGATTGAGCGACTTCACTTTCACTTTTCACTTTCATGCATTGGAGAAGGAAATGGCAACCCACTCCAGTGTTCTTGCCTGGAGAATCCCAGGGATAGGGGAGCCTGGTGGGCTGCCATCTGTGGGGTCGCACAGAGTCGGACATGACTGAAGCGACTTAGCAGCAGCAGCAGCAGCAAGAGACTTTTATGTCAATTGTGAAGCTGTGACAAGTTAGTTCAGTTTAATCTGCAATGTAAGATGTATTTGTACCCAAACCAAATCAAATATAGCACATAATTTAGTAATGTATTCATCAACAAACAATGTTTTTCCTTACAATTAATTTATAGTCATCTGAGGACTTGGGTCATATTAACTGGGAAAAAGTCAAACCGTATCTTAACATGCTACTGATGTTAGAAATGAATTTTATGATTTGTACAAATATACTTCTATACAAAATAAATATTTTACTTGATCACTTTTATCACTTTCATAAAAAAATCAAGTAATGATTAAAAATGTTCTAAGAGGCTCTGTTAGATTACATACTAGAATGAAAAGTGTTCTGTTTAAGTGACACAAGTTGGAGCTGCTGATGAGGTTAATGGGAAGACAACAGAAATTTTAAACAGGAGAAGGATTTGACCCAAGAAGGGCCCTTGGATCCTCTCCTGGTGTTAGTGCTAGTACCCTCAACTCTGTTCAAAGGCAGATTTCAGAGTGTATGCAACAACATTTACCAGAGGAGAGTCTGATGTTAGAAAGTGTCCCTAGCTCCCTACTTTGAGATGGGTTGAAGTTACACAATTATACGCACTTTTGTTGGCGGGAAATTGCAAGGGTAGCGCCAAAAGGAAGTCCTTACATTATCTTGGTCCAGGAAACTTCAGCACATCTTGGAGTTGGTGTTTTAAAATGTGAGTTTGGTTGTCTTTCAGGAATGGTAAGGTCAACAGATCAGATAATGAGTATCAATGGATAGATAGTTACTCTCAGTTCCCAACAGGAGAGGGCATGCCACACTACCCAGGGCCATGTGGGAAAGCACCAGGGTCAGGCTGCAGGCAGGGGAAGCAGGAGGAAAAGGTGGACAAGGGCCTTCACTGAGGTTTCTGTAGGAAGGAATGGGCGAGGCAGTACAAGCAAGTTTACGATTGGCTTGTTTGAGTAATTGCAGTGGACACAGGGGGGTAGGGAGTATCTATCATTGTCCATAACCTGGCTCTGGTGTGATTAGGGAAGGGAAATAGTGGCCTGGAGTGTAAGAATCTAATAAAGGTGGAGGTGAGGGCAGGGGTGGGAGTAGATATGGGCTCTGAATTGGTTAAATTGCCTTTGAAAGGCATTCTCACTGGTATATCCTTTACTGTCTCAAAGGGCAGTCGCACCAGTGTCAGTCAGGCCTCATGATGTCAACACATCAGAAATGCAGAAATAAAAAAATCATGATTAACACAGCTGGTCCCTTTAAAGCCACTGAATTAATGCCAAATCTGATGACTTGGACTGACTCTGATGGTGTGTAGAGGGCAGGGGAGTGAAAGGCAGATCATGAACTGTAGTTCATCTCAGCTCCTCTGCATAATCCACCAATGGCTTCACCTTAGTCACAAATGCATATTAATCTGTATGACTGTGCCAGTCATGTGCATGACTCTGTCCAGTTTCTTTAATAGCACGGAACCCAGAATTCCTTTGTCAGATGTGGGCAGAGATTGTGCTGGTCAGAAAATAAATCTGGGCCTGCACAAGCCAATTCTGGCTGAAAACGTCTGTTATTGCCTGTTAGCTTCAAGGAGTGACTGCTCTTCCTTTAAGTCATGTGTGCTCCTCTGTAAGTGGTCACACAGCTATAATGTTCAAAAAGATTTCTTGAAGCAAGGACAGAGCAAAAGAGAAGACATGTAGACAGTATCTTATCAATTTCTGGCTTATAAAATGGACATCACTCATCTTTAGCCTGTGATGCCCTCCAGGGGTCCCCTTCTGCCCAGAGCCCAGGTTCTGCCCAACGACAGAGACCACCTCTAACCAGCACTACCCAGGAGTGAAATCCTACACATTCAAGTTTCTCAAAGTAAAAACCAAGAAAAGGAGCCTACTTTGTCCCTTCCATCTATCTTAGTCCCAATCTCCCAATTCCTGTCTCCTATCTAAAGAGTCCAGTCTTTATCTGGGTGAATGACCTCATCATTAGGATGATTCTTTACTCATAGAGATTTCACCTTACTCCTGCAGGTCTCAGAAGAACAAATGTATCTCAGTAACACATAAAATTCAGAATTCTAAGCTGACCTAGTTCTCTGGTGCCATGTCCTATATCATCCCTGGAACTTGTGACTATGATGAGACAATCACCCCATGATCGGGCTATGCTATATAGATGGCACAGTTGGCACTAAGAAAGGCAAACTATCCTCTGTGTGCCTGACCTAATCAGGTGGCCCTCAAAAGCAATTAGACTCTTCCTGGTGAAGTGTACCTGGGATCTGACATAAGAGTGAGTCTTCATTTCTGGCTTTGAAGACAGGAGGGGCCATATGGCAAGGATTGTGAGCAGCCTGCCAGAGCTGAGAGCAACTCCCAGTTGATAGCAATGAAACTGGGAACCCAGTCATACAACTGCAAGGAATTGGATGTGAACTTGGAGGAGGGCACCAAGCTCCACTTAAGAATGCAGCCTGGTAGATACCTTGATTTTAGTCTGTGGGATTATACCTAGTCATGGTGTCTAGGTTCAAGATCTGGGAACTGAGAAATAATAAATGATAAATGTTTTAACCATTACACTGGTAGTAACTGATTATGCAACAACGGAAACCAATACCAAGTCCAACCTCCTTGAATGATGTGCATCTAAACAAGTCATCTCAGTTTAGTTAGTAAGTTAGTTAGTTCAGCCAGTTAGTTAGTTTAGTTAGTTAGTAATTGCTCAGTTGTGTCCAACTCTTTGCAATCACATGGACTGCAGCATGCCAGGTTTCCCTGTCCATCACCAACTCCTGGAGCTTGCTCAAACTCATGTCCATCGAGTCAGTGATGCCATCCAACCATCTCGTCCTCTGTTTTCCCCTCCTCCTGCTGCCTTCAATCTTTCCCAGCATCAGAGTCTTTTCCAATGAGTCAGTTCTTCATTTCAAGTGGCCAAAGTATTGGAGCTTCAGCTTCAGCTTCAGCTTCAGCATCAATCCTTCCAATGAATATTCAGGACTGATTTCCTTTATGATTGACTGGTTTGATCTCTTTGAGATCCAAGGGACTCTATGAAAAGGCAAAAAGCAAGTCATGGTCCACATAGGCTGTTGCCAAAGAAGAATTGATGATAGCAGGTTGTGTTGTAAAATGATTCAATGTACTCTGAGATCTACCATGAAAATGACAGCTGGAGTCTCTTATTTACAATACAAAATCTATTGCCTCTTCCTACAGAGTTGTTTAGATGGCTTTAAGAACAGGCAAAGCACCTGAGTGAGTATCACTATGCATCATGATTTCCAAGAAAATGTCCAAAAGGATGGTAAAGAGTGAAGGGAACATCTTGAAGTGGATTGTTGATGGAGACTGTCTACAAGATGGGCTGGATTTCTCTGCTTTCTAGATAGTGAACAAAAGCAAAAGTCTTATTAAACTACTCATCAGTTGATGCCTTAAATCCACTTCTTTTCAAACAATAATGAAATTTAGAAAGTATTCTGGGTGATGCTCTTTGCTTTTAGAAAGAAAGTGAAGTCACTCAGTCGTGTCTGACTCTCTGTGATCCCATGCACTGTAGCCTACCAGGCTCCTCCACCCATGGAATTTTCCAGGCAAGAGTACTGGAGTGGATTGCTATTTTCTTCTCCAGGGGATCTTCCCTACCCGAGGATTGAATCCAGGTCTCCTCCATTGCAGGCAGACGCATTACCATCTGAACCATCAGGGAAGCCCCTCTTTGCTTTTAACCCTTGTCCAAATGTATTGTGTGATCTGCCCAGGACCTAAGAGTTGGGTTCCTGACACTAGGATTGGGGTCAAAAGACCCTGTGTCATACAAGAATAAATGGAACCATGTGGTATCAATATATTGACCAGAGACATAGGGGGGAGGTTCCTCTCATGTGAACTTGACAATAAACAACTGGTTACCAGTCTTTTCTAAGCCAACGTGTATTGATTTGGTGATGTTTGCAGGTGTAACTTAGGTATACCCAGATGTTCTAAGCCCTATGGGCAAGGATGAGATATGTTGTGGGTTGTGGGCAGTTCCCAGTCCCAGTCCATTGAATTACTACTTTAGAGAGCCTTATGGCATTTGTTTTCAGCTAAATTTTGTGCAGATGATATCACTGTAATGGCAGAAAGCAAAGAGGAACTAAAGGGCCTCTTGATGAGGGTGAAAGAGGAGAGTGGAAAAGCTGGCTTAAAACTCAACATTAAAAAACTAAGATCATGGCATCTGGTCCCATCACTTCATGGCAAATAGAAGGGTAAAAAGTGGAAGCAGTGACAGATTTTATTTCCTTGGTCTCCAAAATCACTCTGAATGGTGACTGCAGCCATGAAATTGAGTAACTGAAATTATTGGTGCATGTTAAAAAATAAATGGGAGATATCCTCACCACCATCACCATCACCAACCATCACCATCATCACCAACACCATCACCTTCATCATCACCTCATCACCATCACAAGCACCATTATCACCACTGCCATCATCATTACCTGTTATCACTAATTATCACCATCATAATTATCACCCATCCTCAGGCATCACTGTCGCAAGTATCAACATCAGCATCACTACCACCATCACTAAAATTATCAACATCATTATTCAAAGTGAAAGCTTGCCACCGTTTAGTCTATTTTATTTCTTCTGGCTTGAAGATTACCCAAAATGTCAGACCACCAAGAAAAAAAGGCATAGTCAATATAAAAAAGGCCTGATGGATGTGGTTATTCCTTTTCTAGCTTTTCACGCCAAGGTCATTGAAAGTGAAAGTGAAAGTTGCTCAGTCATGTCCGATTCTTTGTAACCCCATGGATTATACAGTCCATGGAATTCTCCAGGCCAGAATACTGGAGTAGGTAGCTATTCCCGTTTCCTGGGGAACTTCCCAACCCAGGGATCGAATCCAGGTCTCTTGCATGGCAAGTGGGTTCTTTACCAGGGAAACCCTCCAAGGTCATTGCTATGATATGAATGTTTACATCCCTCAGTGTGGTGGTATCAAGATGTGGGCCTGTGACTTTCCCGGTGGTCCAGTGGTTAAGAATCTGCATTTCCAACGCAGAGGATGCAGATTTGATTGCTGGTTGGAGAACTAAGATCTCATATGCTACATCAGTTCAGTCACTCAGTCGTGTCCGTGTCTGACTCTTTGCGAACCCATGGACTGCAGCACGCCAGGCCTCCCTGTCCATCACCAACTGCCAGAGTTTACCCAAACTCATGCCCATTGAGTCAGTGATGCCATCCAACAATCTCATCCTCTGTCATCCCCTTCTCCTCCCACCTTCAATCTTTCCCAGCATCAGGGTCTTTTCAAAAGAGTCAGTTCTTCGCATCAGGTAGCCAAGGTACTAGGGTTTAGGCTTCAACATCAGTCCTTCCAATGAACATTCAAGACTGATCTGCTTTAACATGGACTGGTTGGTTCTCCATGCTGTCCAAGGGACTCTCAAGAGTCTTCTCTAACACCATAGTTCAAAAGCATCAATTCTTTGGCACTCAGCTTTCCATATAGTCCAACTCACACATCCATACATGACTACTGGAAAAACCATAGCCTTGACTAGAGAGACCTTTGTTGGCAAAGTAATGTCCCTGCTTTTTAATATGCTGGCTAGGATGGTCATAACTTTTCTTCCAAGGAGCAAGCATTTTTTAATTTCATGGCTGCAGTCACAATCTACAGTAATTTTGGAGCCCCCCAAAATAAAATCTGCCACTGTTTCCATTGTTTCCCCATCTATTTGCTATGAAGTGATGGGACCAGATGCCATGATCTTAGTTTTCTGAATGTTGAGCTTTAAGCCAGCTTTTTTACTCTCCTCTTTCACTTTCATCAAGAGGTTCTTTAGTTCTTCTTCACTTTCTGCCATAAGGGTGGTGTCATCTGCATATCTGAGGTTATTGATATTTCTCCCGGCAATCTTGATTCCAGCTTATGCTTCATCCAGTCCAGCATTTCCCATGATGGGCTCTGCATATAAGTTAAATAAGCAGGGTGACAGTATACAGCCTTGACGTACTCCTTTTCCTATTTGGAACCAGTCTGTTGTTCCATGTCCGGTTCTAACTGTTGTTTCCTGACCTGCATACAGATTTCTCAGGACACAGGTCAGGTATTCCCATCTCTTTCAGAATTTTCCACAGTTTATTGTGATCCACACAGTCAAAGGCTTTGGCATAGTCAATAAAGTAGAAGTAGATGTTTTAATGGAACTCTTGCTTTTTTGATGACCCAGCGGATGTTGGCCTTTTGATTTCTGGTTCCTCTGCCTTTTCTAAATCCACCTTGAACATCTAGAAGTTCAAGGTTCATGTACTGTTGAAGCCTGGCTTGGAGAATTTTGAGCATTACTTTACTAGCGTGTGAGATGAGTGCAATTGTGCAGTAGTTTGAGCATTCTTTGGCATTGCCTTTCTTTGGGATTAGAATGAAAACTGGTATTTTCCAATCCTTGGGCCACTACTGAGTTTCCCAAATTTGCTGGCATTTTGAGTGCAGCTCTGTCACAGCATCCTCTTTTAGCATTTGAAATAGCTCCACTGGAATTCCATCACCTCTACTAGCTTTGTTCATAGTGATGCTTCATAAGCCTCACTTGTCTTCACATTCCAGGATGTCTGGCTCTAGGTGAGTGATCACACCATCATGATTATCTGGGTCATGAAGATCTTTTTTGTATAGTTCTTCTGTCTATTCTTGCTACTTCTTAATATCTTCTGCTTCTGTTAAGTCCATACCATTTCTGTCCTTTATTGAGCCCATCTTTGCACAAAATGTTCCCTTGGTATCTCTGATTTTCTTGAGGAGACCTCTAGTCTTTCCCATTCTATCGTTTTCCTCTGTTTCTTTCCATTGATCACTGAGAAAGGCTTTCTTATCTCTCTTTGATATTCTTTGGAACTCTGCATACAAATGGGTATATCTTTCCTTTTCTCCTTTGCTTTTCACTCTCTTCTTTTCATAGCTATTTGTAAGGCCTCCTCAGACAGCCATTTTGCTTTCTTGCATTTCTTTTTCTTGTGGATGGTCTGATCCCTGTCTCCTGTACAATGTCACAAACCTCCGTGCATAGTTCATCAGGCACTCTATCTATCAGATCTAGTCCCTTAAATCTATTTCTCACTTCTACTGTATAATCATAAGGGATTTGATTTAGGTCATACCTGAATGGTCTAGTGGTTTTCCCTACTTTCAATGTAAGTATGAATTTGGCACTAAGGTGTTCATGATTTGAGCCACAGTCAGCTCCTGGTTTTGTTTTTGCTGACTGTATAGATCTTCTCCATCTTTGGCTGCAAAGAATATAATCAATCTGATATCGGTGTTGACCATCTGGTGATGTCCATGTATAGAGTCTTCTCTTGTGTTGTTGGAAGAGGGTGTTTGTTATGACCAGTGCGTTCTCTTGGCAAAACCTTATTTGCCTTTGCCCTCCTTCATTCTGTACTCCAAGGCCAAATTTGCCTGTTACTCCAGGTGTTTCTTGACTTCCTATTTTTGCATTTCAGTCCCCTGTAATGAAAAGGACATTTTTGTGGTGGGGGGTGGTGGGGGTTGTGTTAGTTCTACATGGCATGGTTAGAAAAAAAAGTGAGGCCTTTGGGAGGTGATAAGATTGTGAGAGGGCTTCCTTGGTGGCTCAGATGGTAAAGAATCTGCTTGCAATGCAGAAGACCCGGGTTTGATCCCTGGGAATGGCAGTTGACTCCAGCACTCTTAACATAATAAAGACCTTGGTTACTTTTGTTGTTATTCAGTTGCTCAGTCCTGTCCAACCCTATGACCTCGTGGACTGCAGCATGTCAGGCATCCCTGTCCTTCACCAGCTCCTCAGACAACCATTTTGCCTTTTTGCACTTGGTTACTTTAGAGGTACATAAAATTTTGTGCAACTACTTTGCCTTTTGGCAGTGTTCCGCAGAGTGGCATATAATTCTTATATTTGCTTCAAAATTCCAACTAATTTTCTCCTGGAACAGAATAGATTGGTGGTTAATTGAACCTGCCTGCATTAGCATGACTTATACAGTTGTAGGATTTGGGGGGCTTAAGGGATCTTCAAGATGATCCTTTTCAATCTTTCATCTCTCTGATGAGAAAACTAAGCTTTGCAACAGAGTGTTACTTTCCCAGGATAAGAAAGTAAAGCTAAGATGGAAATTCTGACTCTTAAACCCCAATTCAGTGTTCTTTCTTTTTTATAATCTAACTTTTTTAATAATCTAATTCTTACTGTGGCTATTTGTACTCTCCTGGAGTTAGTGAGTCTGTATAAATTCCAACAAAGTATACATGGTATATGTGTTTGTATAAATGTTGAGAAATATTTGATCCCTGAATGTACTTTAAAATAATCTGACTCATAATGATTTTTAAAAATTTTTTATTTCTATTACTATTGATGCTATTCTATTTCTTCTGGCCATTCTTTTCGCTCAGTAACTTCCCAAACAAAACAATGTGACAGGTAAATTATTAAGCTATTAGTGTGTGTTCTTCCATCTCAGTATCATTCCCTCTGTTCCAAAAAGGACTCTTGACTCCCTTGCCACAGGAGAAGACGAGGAAGCATAGTCAAGAAAATGGAGGTAAGAGGTCTCCCTAAAGAGAAAGAGATTAGGTGATCTGGTCCATGGGCCTATGGTGAGGATGAAGCAAGCTTCGAAAGGATGGCTATGGGTGATTCTTTGGGATAGACAAATACTCCCAGCTCATTTTCTACCCAGAGGGGAACCAAAGATGCTAGACTTCAGAACACCTTATTGTCTTTCTTGGCCATTGGGACCTTAGCTTTAACCAAAGCCCAAATACCAAAGCTCCTTCATCCCAGCATTTAGATCTGATTGTGATGCCTAAGTTGTTGGGAAACCCAATAGCGTGTCTGTGGAAAGCCTTGTGTTAATTACCTATTGCTATGGGAGATGCGTTGGAATTGATGCTTTTGTATTGATGCTTTCGTATTGTGGTGCTGGAGAACTCTTGAGAGTCCTTTGGACAGCAAGATCAAACTAGTCAGTCCAAAAGGAAATCAACCCTGAATATTCATTGGAAGGGCTGATACTGAAGCTGAAGTGCCAATACTTTGACCACCTGATGCAAAGAGCTGATTGATTGGAAAAGACTCTGATGCTAGAGAAGACTGAAGGCAGGAAGAACAGGATGACATAGGATGAGATGGTTGGATGGTATCACCAATTCAATGGAAATGAGCTTGAGCAAATTCCAGGAGTTAGTGAAAGATGGGGAAGCCTGGTGTCCTTCAGTCCACGGGCTCACAAAGAGTCTGACTCAACTGAGGGACTGAACAACAACAATGGGCCAAACCACCCCTGGACTTAATGGCTTAACATAACAAAAGATCATTTATTTTGAATACGAATCTGCACTTTGAGTTGATCTCTGCTGGAACAGCCTTCCTTAGGGAGAATCTAAGAGAATCTACTTACAAAACAGGTTACTCATTTGGCTGAGGGTTCGGTGCTGACTGTTGGCAGTGGATATGACTGGTGATGGAAGTAAAGTCTGATGCTGTAAAGAGAAATATTACATGGGAACCTGGAATGTTAGGTCCATGAATCAAGGCAAATTGGGGGTGGGCAGCAGGAGATGGCAAAAGTGAACACTGACATTTTAGGAATCAGTGAACTAAATGGACTGGAATGGGTGAATTTAACTCAGACGACCATTGCATCTACTACTGTGGGCAAGGATCCCTTAGAAGAAATGGAGTAGCCACCATAGTCAACAAAAGAGTCCAAAATACAGTACTTGGATGCAATCTCAAAAACAATAGAAGGATCTCTGTTCATTTCCAAGGCAAACCATTCAATATCACAGTAATTCAAGTCTATGCCCCAACCAGTAATGCTGAAGAAGCTGAAGTTGAATGGTTCCATGAAGACCTACAAGACATTCTAGAACTAACACCCAAAAAAGATGTCCTTTTCATTATAAAGGACTGGAATGCAAAAGTAGAAAGTCAAGAAACACCTGGAGTAACAGGCAAATTTGGCCTTGGAGTACAAAATGAAGCAGGGCAAAGGCTAATAGAGTTTTGCCAAGAGAATGCACTGGTCATAGCAAACACTCTCTTCCAACAACACAAGAGAAGACTCTACACATGGACATCACTAGATGGTCAATACTGACATCAGATTGATTAGATTCTTTGCAGACAAAGATGGAGAAGTTATATACAGCCAGCAAAAACAAGACTGAAGGCTCACTGTGGCTCAGATCATGAACTCCTTATTGCCAAATTCAGACTGAAATTTAAGAAAGTAGGGAAAACCATTAGACCACTCAGGTATGACATAAATCAAATCCCTTATGATTGTACAGTGGAAGTGAGAAATAGATTCAAGGGATTAGATGTGATAGAATGCCAGAAGAACTATGGACAGAGGTTTGTGACATTGTACAAGAGACAGATCAAGACCATCCCCAAGAAAAAGAAATGCAAAAAGGCAAAATGGTTGTCTGAGGAGACCTTACAAATAGCTGAGAAAAGAAGAGAAGCTAAAGGCAAAGGAGAAAAGGAAAGATATACCCATTTGAATGCAGGGTTCCAAAGAATAGCAAGGAGGGATAAGAAAGCCTTCCTCCGTGATCAATGCAAAGAAATAGAGGAAAACAACAGAATGGGAAAGGCTAGAGGTCTCTTCAAGAAAATCAGAAATACCAAGGGAACATTTCATGCAAAGATGGGCCCACTAAAGGACATAAATGGTATGGACCTAACAGAAGCAGAAGATATTAAGAAGAGGTGGCAAGAATATGCAGAACTATACAAAAAAGAACTTCATGACCCAGATAATCATGATAGTGTGATCACTCACCTAGAGCCAGACATCCTGGAATGTTAAGTCAGGTGGGCCTTACAAAGCACCACTATGAACAAAGCTAGTAGAGGTGATGGAATTCCAGTGGAGCTATTTCAAATCCTAAAAGAGGATGCTGTGAAAGAGCTGAACTCAATATGCCAGCATTGGAAAACTCAGCAGTGGCCCCAGGACTGGAAAAGATCAGTTTTCATTCCAATCCCAAAGAAAGGCAATGCCAAAAATGTTCAAACTACTGCACAATTGCACTCATCTCACACACTAGCAAAGTAATGCTCAAATTTCTCCAAGCCAGGCTTCAATACTACGTGAACGATGAACTTCCTGATGTTCAAGCTGAATTTAGAAAAGGCAGAGGAACCAGAGATCAAATAAACAACATCTACTGGACCATTGAAAAAGCCAGAGAATTCCAGAAAAACATCTACTTCTGCTTATTGACTACGCAAGAGCCTTTGACTCTGTGGATCACGACAAACTGTGGACAGTTCTGAAAGAGATGGGGACACCAGACCACCTGACCTACCTCCTGAAAAATCTGTATGCAGGTCAAGAAGCAACAGTTAGAATTGTACATGGAACAACAGACTGACTCCAAATCAGGAAAGGAGTATGTCAAGGCTGTATATTGTCACCCTGCTTATTTAACTTATATGCAGGGTACATCATGAGAAATGCTGGACTGGATGAAGCATAAGCTGGAATCAAGATTGCCAGGAGAAATATCAATAACCTCAGATATGCAGATGATACCACCCTTATGGTAGAAAGCGAAGAACAAAAGAGCCTCTTGATGAAAGTTAAAGAGGAGAGTTACATAGCTGACTTAAAGCTCAATGTTCAGAAAACGAAGATCATGGCATCTGGTCCCATCAGTTCATGGGAAATAGATGGGGAAACAATGGAAACAGTGACAGATTTTATTTTGGGGGGCCCCAAAATTACTGTAGATTGTGACTGCAGCCATGAAATTAAAAGACCCTTACTCCTTGGAAGAAAAGCTCCAACCACACTAGCCAGCTTATTAAAAAGCAGAGACATGACTTTGCCAACAAAGGTCTATCTAGTCAAAGCTATGGTTTTTCCAGTTGTCATGTATGGATGTGAGGGCTGGACTATAAAGAAAGCTGAGCACCAAAGAATTGATGCTTTTGAACTGTGGTGTTGGAGAAGACTCTTGAGAGTCCCTTGGAAAGCAAGGAGATCCAACCAGTCCATCCTAAAGGAAATCAGTCCTGAATATTCATGGAAGGACTGATGGTGACGCTAAAACTCCAATACTTTGACCACCTAATGTGGAGAAGTGACTCGTTTGAAAAGACCCTGATGCTGGGAACTACTGAAGGTGGGAGGAGAAGGGGACAACAGAGGGTGAGATGGTTGGATGGCATCACCGACTCAATGGACGTGAGTTTGAGTAAGCTCCAGGAGTTGGTGATGGACAGGGAAGCCTGGCGTGCTATAGTCCATGGAGTCGCAAAGAGTCAGACATGACTGAGCAACTGAACTGAACTGAACTGAAATCAAGATCTGGGTAAGAGTTTCCAGGCACAGATATGGGGAAGGAGTGGCCCCCTGACCTGGGTCCTTTTAGTCCTGGCAGCTTACTAGAGGATTAGCGGAGGGGACTCATTTGAGTTTTTAGAGGAGAGTTTGGTAGGGTGTGAGGTTGGGGGTTGGTTAAAGTGGCAATCCACCCCCACCACAGAGTCTTCAAGTGAAGTGACCTCCCTACCTGTATAAATTTGGGCCACATTAGTTTCCTTTTCTGTAACTGAGGCAATTAGTCTATCTGTCTGTGTACAATTCAAAGATGAAACTAAACGCGTCTAGCACAGAGCAAGTGGTCGGTCAGTGGTAGCCAATATTAGCCATTGTTAGAGAATGGAAAATTATTGAAAACTTTGAAGTTGGGGAGTGATGTGAACAATACCAAGAAGCAAGATTTTTAAAAGATGAATGTTGACAGCAGTGTAAACACTTCAGAGGAAGCTGTGTTGGGGAGGAGGCCGTAAATGAAGAGGCAACTCCAAAAGTCCAGGAGTACTGAAGGCAGAATTTATAAAACCTGGGGAGTGTATGGAGGAGGTTGAGACACACAGGATGATATATCCTCCCAGGAAAAAGTCAAAGATGATGTTAGGGTACATGTTCTAGGTGACCATGAGAACGGAGTGAAAAGGCTTGAAAGCAGAAAGTACTCCACTTACCTCCTCATGCCCCATCCCCACCCCCACAAACCAGGAGATACTGGAAAAGGATCTATATTCAGGCTGTTCCTTGGGTTACATCCACGGCATGTTCATTTAATCATAAAATACTGGCCACAGAAGGTGTTGTAGTTCATAGGCCACACACCTCCAAGTATTAGATAAAACTTGAATAGTATGTCTTTTATCTTGCTCTTTTGCAGTAGAAAAAAAGAATATTGAAATATAAGAAATGAATAAAACCAAACAGGAGTCCAAAATAAGCTACCGAAATGCCTAAAGAGATAAGTAAGCTTCAGAAAATAAACATTTTACCTATTTATTATTCCCCCTACAGAGTTACCATCAAGTAACCCTTTTGAACCCTTTCCTCCCACCTGAACTTCCTCAAGATCATGAAATTTCCAACAATGGGGCTGGCTGGCCAAATGGAGAAGTCGAGGAATGTATATCCTTATGTTTCTTCCTCTAATACAGCAACGTATCTTTCCAAAAATTCAATAGTTTCTACCTCAAGGTAAATATATCATATTATAAGTTATTTCCTTTTATATTTGTTTTTCCTGAAGTGCTTTGAGATCTCCAACAGAAAGCATGTGAATGTTGTAAATTCCTGCTGTCATTGGTCGTATACTTAATATGATGACACTGTTTTAGATTTTTACCACCTTCTGTTAAAAAAATCAAATTATTGACTTCTGTGTAATTTTTCCTGTGGTTCCCTATCACTTTTCATTTAATCAAAATATTTACATTTGTATTTTTAATTAATTCACAGATATTTACAGATTTGTTGGTTGCTTTTCCAGACAATAAGGTAGCAATGATTATTTTATGAGTGAAATCATGTGAACATTTTTATAACTCAGAGTATATACATGAAAGGAACAAGGGACAACAGAAGGAAAATTGGTTTTCTATTTCTTATTTTAATAAGTTATAGAAATACAAATAGTAGGATGATTGCCAGCATTATCAACATTAATTTACTAGGTGTTGAATATACAAAAAGAAGATAAAGAACAAAGTAAGGAGGGGTCTGAATGGCAGGAATTTGTTAATATCTGTAACACTGCAAATTCATATTTCCCTTGAATGAACAGTCCTCCTTTAGGGATGTATCCTATATGCTTGTAAGTGATCAGAACGTATGGGCAAGTAACCAGAGTTCCCAACTCTGTGCCAGCCAGAGGAGAAGAAAAGGATATATTGGTGTCTCTGAGTGAGATAGGGTGGGGAAGTGGTCTGCAGTTATGACCCAGGATGGTAAGAGAAGAGTAGAGGGAAGATGGTTGACTTCAAGCAGCTAAGAACCATTGCGGTTATAGGAATTAATTAATTTCCAGGGCTATGCTGCTCAGACCAGATGTCTGTACCAGGATCTCTGAGTAGAATTGACAGGGAGGAAAATATAGCTCATCCCTCATAATAACTACCCCTTCCAGTTTCTGTATTTGATGCCTTGACATCTGGGCACTGCATGGACTGCCCCTCCCAGGGCTAGCTAATTCCTGGAGAGAGCAAATGATTTGCTTATGAGTGTGCCTTTTATATGCAAACCCAGCCAGTCCAGAGCCCAAACCCCAACCACCTCCTTTATGGGGCTCTTATATTCTGGGTAGCTATCCACCTACCCTAATTACCCAAAGGCCGGGTACCAGCTCCTTTGCCCACTGAAATTATTCAAACTAGCCAATAATAAACCTACAGACCCTGTCCACCAATCACTTCCTGTGGAAACTGCAATAAAGACTCTTGCCCACATGTCCCTCTCGTTCCATCTGCCTCCTGAGCAGCCCTGGTGATTCCCTGTGTGGCCCTCTGTGGTATGCCATGCCCACTGTTTCTAAGAATCTGTGGGTATGAAAACTTTTTTCATGACAGTCATTTCTGTGTCTGTGTGTCTTGTTGTTCAGTCACTAAGTTGTGTCCAACTCTTTGTGACCTCATGGACTGCAGCACACTAGGCTCCCTGTCCTTCACTATCCCTAAGAGTTTACTCAAAGTCTGTGCATTGAGTCAATGATGCCATCAAACTATCTCATCCTCTGTCACCCCCTTCTTCTCCTGTCCTCAATTTTCCTCAGCATCAGGGTCTTTTCCAATGATTTGGCTCTTTGCATCAGGTGGCCAAAGTATTGGAGCTTCAGCTTCAGCATCAGTCCTTCCAATGAATATTCAGAGTTGATTTCCTTTAGGATTGACTACTTTGAGCTCCTTGCTGTCCAAAGGACTCTCAAGAGTCCTCTCTAGCACCACAGCTTGAAAACATCAATTCTTCAGTGCTCAGCCTTCTTTCTGGTCCAACTCTCATATCCATATATGACTACTGGAAAACCCACCTTTGTTGGCAAGGTGATATCTCTGCTTTTTAATATACTATCTAGGTTTGTCATATGTTTCTATCCAAGGAGCAAGCATCTTTTGATTTCATAGCTGCAACCACACACTGTCCACAGTGATTTTGGAGCCCAAGAAAATAAAATCTGTCACTGCTGCTACTTTTTCACCTTCTATTTGCATTGAAGTGATGGGAGTGGATGCCATAGTCTTAGGTTTTTCAATGTTGAGTTTTAAGCCAGCTTTTTCACTCTCCTCTTTCACCCTCAAGAGTCTCTTTAGTTCTTCTTCACTTTCTTCCATTAGAGTGGTGTCATATGCATATCTGAGGTTGTTAATAATATTTCTTCTGGCAATCTGGACTCCACTTTTGATTCACCCAGCCTGGCATTTCACATGATATACTCTGCATATAAGTTAAATAAGTAGGGTGACAATATGCAGCCTTGTCATACTCCTTTCCCAATTTTATGTGTGTCTTAACATATTTAAACAAAACAAGTCTTGGGGGCCTTGTAGGACATATATTGTTGCTGGTGGTGGATTAGTCACTATGTTATGTGTGACTCTTGCAATCCCATGGACTGTAGCCTGCCAGGGTCCTCTGTCCATGGGATTCTTCAGGCAAGAATATTGGAGTAGTTTGGGTTGCCATTTAATTCTCCAGAGTATGTTCCTGACCCAGGAATCAAACCGAGGTCTCTGGCATTGCAGATTCTTTACCGACTGAGCTATGAGGGAAGCCCCTAAGTTAACCTTAAAAATGCATTCTAACATACAGTAGGTACAGACAAATACTGTTTGATTCCACATATATGAGGTACCTAGAACAGTCAAATTCATGGTCACAAAGTACACTAATAGGTGCCAGGGCCTGGACCAGGGCAGCAGTGGGTAGTAGGAGGTAGTAGGAGGAGGGGGAATGGGGATTTAGTGTTTAATGGGGACAGAGTTTTAGTTTAGGAAAGTGAAAAATTCAGGAAATGAATGATGGTGAGAGTTGCACAACAATATGAATGTATTTACTGCCTCTGAACTGTACAGTTAAATATGGTTAAAACAGTATGCTTTATATTATGTGACTTTTGCCACACAAAAAAAGAACATTTAAAAATATCCCTGTAAAAAACTTTCACATAACTAGAACTGTTTAGAAATGAAATGGATCTCCATAAATAGAGCAGTTCCTGGTTCTAAAGAAGAGTAATCAGAAGTCAGCAGTTCAGAAAATGAATAATAGATTGTGTGTGTGTGTTGAGGAAGGAAATTAGATGTCTTAGATAACTTTTAAGTTTCCTCTTGTGTGTATTATTCTGTATAATCAGACACATCCAGCTTAAATGCTTGGTCATGCTACTTATTTCTATGCCTATGCACTTCAATTCAGTTGTGTACCATGTTTGAGAGAATGTGTAACATGCTGCTAGCGTTTGTAAAAGAATAAACATGAAATTCAATATCATGCTCTCCTGTCATGAGTAGCTCTACTGTGTGTCATTTTGTAAATCCCTAACCTGTCTTTGTCTGGCATGATTGCCTCAATACACCGGTGGTACAGCTGAGGTGGGGAGCTTGGTGGGGAAGGGAGATCAGTGTTAACTAAGCAGGTTAACAAGAAGCATTGACTCTCATCAGGGTTGGGTTCTTCTTTCATCTGGAACTCCTGTGAAAAACTTCTTACTGTTTGTTACAAAATCACCTCCAAGATACAGGACAGAGGCTCTTGAGTCAGAGCCAGTTAGAAAAGCCAAAATACATATGGGAGGAAGATATACTGGAGTTTGGAGTCAGAAGTAGGATTTGGTGGAAGTGTCAAAGTTGAGCCTTTAGAACCTAACAAAGAGGAGATCAGAGCTAAACTAGGTTGGGTATGTGCATGCTAAGTTGCTTCAGTCGTCTCCAACTCTTTGTGACCCTATGGACTATACCCTGCCAAGTTCCTCTACCCATTGGATTCTCCAGACAAGAATATTGGAGTCGGTTGCCATGCCCTCCTCCTGAAGATCTTCCCAATCCAAGGATCAAACTCATGTCTCTTATATCTCCTGCACTGGCAGGCAAGTTCCTTATCCCTAGCCCCCTAGGAAGCCCCCCCCAAAATTGATTAAAAGCCACTGAATGCATTCC
Source organism: Bos taurus (assembly GCF_002263795.3). NCBI lineage: Eukaryota > Metazoa > Chordata > Mammalia > Artiodactyla > Bovidae > Bos > Bos taurus. The sequence goes on along the minus strand of NC_037335.1, from coordinate 80,066,379 downwards.
TGTGAAACTTATGAACTTGGGATTCCCTTGGCTGATGGGTAAGCATGTGATTCCTGAGGGTGTCAGGTTGGCCCAAATGGTCAGTGAAGGCAAACTGAACACCTGTCTTACGTTAGGTTCCTCTGGGAACACATTCTAAGCTGAATGTTGATTGGGGAGTGTGCTTAGGATTAACATTTGTAAGGGGGTGAGGGGAGCAAGATGGGGCAGAGGGAGTAAGTTGAATGGTGATATGGTTCAACCAAGACCACAGCTGGTCCTACAGGTAGTTCTGGAACTGGGGTAGCTGTTTAGAGTTGCCTTGGATGGAGACAAGGAAGTTGGGCCTTTGTACCTTCTTGATGGATTTGGGCTATCTGGGAAAGGCAAAGGCAGTTAGTCCGTGGACATGCAACTGTGAACATCAGCAGCCAACTCTCAGGACAACTAGGTGAGTGAGTACTTCAGTCCTGGAGTGGGATCTGGGTGACACATCCACTCAGCATCCCATGAAATAGAAAACTGGCACTCTCCTATCATTGTCTCAAAGCAGTGTCGAAAATAGTAAGCTCTGCTGGACCAGGAAATGGAATCGTCCAAACCTGTCAATGATGAGCTTTCCTAGCTCTTATGAAGTTTAGAAGAATCCACATGTGATGGGGACTCGTAACCCGAGGAGGTTCCTCTAACTAGTAGCAGCTGACTTGGCTCAGCTGTCTACTGTGCCACGGAAGACAACACTAGTGTCTGGCTGGGGAGGGTTCCAATTACTAGTGAAATGAAAGAGTGAGGTAGTCACCTGAAATGTGCTCATCGGTTGCAATTCATCCTTCCTGCGAATCCTTAGCATCATTTCCCAGGTTCCTCTGACTTAAAAGCATGATCATTCAAATCAAGATGCAAAATGATCAATTGGAATTCCTCTGCTGCTTCCATGCTTGCCTCCTGCCCCAGCCTCCCCAGCACACATGCAGACAGACTCATATAAGTACAGTACTGTTCTACTATATCCTTAATTTTACAGATCTCCTGCTGAAGTTTCTGACTAATGGTAAGTTATTTGTTCAGAAAGATTTTATGGCTCTCATAAAATGTCAATTACAGTTTTAAAATAACTTGTAGTTTTTCTGTAACATGATGCTGCCATCTTGGTTCCCAGAGGGTGTATTAAATTCAAGTAGCAATAACAAATCATTTAAGCAATAAATAAATAACCTGAGACAGAGTGTTGTTAAGAGTTAATAGTCTCCCATACACTCAATAGAGGGTGAGGCTTCACTCAATTAAAGTGACCCCGGGAGGAGGGGGCGGCCAGGGGCCAAACTGCACCCAGTCATTTTGTTGGAGGTATTCAACCCGCACACATTCATTTCCTTCTTTATGTTGTCTCTTTTCAGCAAGGAAGGCTCTCTGCAGTCCCTGGGTCCAGAGAACAATTACGGTACAGTCTCAGAGAACAGAAAGAAAACTGGGGTCATAAATATGTTAAATGAGTGCGTGGGTTTAAGTGGCTTTGTAAATGGAACACGGAGGGAACCTTAGACTAATTAATGAATATGAAGCAGTGGGAAAGCTGGGGGGTTTGGGGGACAGTCTTGTTGTAGGGTGAGGATTCTACAACTGTATCATTATTTTCCCCCAGGAAGGTGCACTTATTTATTTTAGAAATATTTTTTTTAAGATGTCAGAGTGTCTTGATGGAGAATACCAGATGTGGGTGAAAAAAGAACATTTGAAAGAGAAATCCTATTTACATTGTATTTTCTCTAATAAAAGCTTGGCCTAAAAGGATGATTTTACAGATTTTTAAAAAGTGTTATCCTTGTATTTTAAGAGGGGAACATCAAAAAAGAGGAGAAATTTCATACTTTTTATATGAAATTGCAGCCCATTCAAATATATAGACTCTTTCCTAGTAAATGGCCTTTGTTAACTAAGTTCCATTTGGATCAAAGCAAAGATTAAGATTTTATGATGTGTGCATTTCCATATGCTCTAAAATATTTTAGTTTTTCTATTTGGATCATTTACTATTTTTGTTCCTTTTTTATGTTTTTAAGAAAATTTTATTTGCACGAATAACTTTGGAGAAAGTTAAAGGATGCCTGTATATCTCATATGACCCCTATTGAATCCACGCATGATTTCTTGAGTTTGGGCTATGTGAGGCTAGCCAGTGCTGGCACTCTGAAAATGTCCCTGAACTTGGAGGACACTCACAGTGTGAGGGCCAGCCAGAGACCAAGAGCCAGACAGAGGCCACAGAAGAGATGCAAATGGACAAAGGGTCAGAGAGAGAAAAGAAAGAATGAGAGAGATTGAGACGGACACACATGCACACACACACAGAGAAGAGGAAGGCTGAGAGACTCAGGGGAGATGGGAAAAGTAGACAGGCACAAAGCCACAGAGGGACACCAAGAGACGAAGAGAAAACAAAAACACAAAACCACATAAGCAACAGAGAAGTGACTGGCACAGACTTCCTTGTTTAATTGATTAAATGGCTGAGCTGTGAACAATGGCCTAAATTGAACCATTGATCTAATTCAGTTGTTAATATACTAAAATGAGCACACTAACTGCTTGTTTGGGGGCTGTTTCAGTGGTCTTAGCTGCAACATTGAAAAAGAAAAACCTTGCCAAAGCCTTTTATGTTGATAAAACCAACTCATTTTATTTTTGTTGCATTCAAAGCTGCAGGATCACTGAATCACAATCTTTATATGGGTTTCACAAATGATGTTTGTTCTTCAACAAGTTTTATTAAGCACCTGTCATGCTTCCCCGGTGGCTCAGAGGTTAAAGAGTCTGCCTGCAATGCGGGAGACCTGGGTTTGATCCCTGGGTTGGGAAGGGCCCCTGGAGAAGGAAATGGCAACCCACTCCAGTATTCTTGCCTGGAGAATCCCATGGACGGAGGAGCCTGGTGGGCTGCAGTCCATGGGGTCACAAAGAGTCGGACACGACTGAGTGACTTCACTTTCACTTTCACAGGAATGGCAGGATAAAGGTTTTGTGTAAAGAACACAAAAATGCTTGAGGAGCTATAATTGTTCCTCAACTATAAGGAAATGATATTCAGGGTGACATGATAAGCACATGTCAAACTAAATTTATAAAGATAAGAATTGAACAGCATAAGAAACTACAGAAGTGATGTCACAGGAGAAAAATCAATCAATTATCCTAATGAGGGGTTGCTACTGTTGTTCAGTCACTCAGTGGTGTCTGACTCTTTGTGACCCCATGAACTGCAGCACGCCAGGCCTCCCTGTCCATCACCAACTCCCGCAGTTCACCCAAACCCATGTCCATTGAGTCCGTGATGCCATCCAACCATCTTATCCTCTGTTGTCCCCTTCTCCTCCTGCCTCCTTCAATCTTTCCCAGCATCAGGGTCTTTTCAAATGAGTCAGTTCTTCACATCAGGTGGCCAAAGTATTGGAGTTTCAGCTTCAACATCAGTCCTTGTCTGACAGAATGTGTTCCACTGGAGAAGGGAATGGCAAACCATTTCAGTATAGTTGCCTTGAGAACTTCATGAACAGTATGAAAAGGCAAAAAGAAAGGACACTGAAAGATTTGTAAATTACAGTATACCTTTTTTTTTTTTTAAGTGTCAACCAGACCAGGCTGGTAAGGTATAGCAAGGGCTGGTAATGTTTGTGGGGATGCAGATATACTCTTTTTCATCACATATGTTTAAAAATATCCTTCAACCTCACAAAGGGATGTGTCTCCCACATTTCATGAAAAACAAGATTTTCTTGTTCTATTTTTCCTTTCCTAATTTTGATAGAGACATGAGTATACAGAAATATTTCTTAAACAAGAGCAAAGCAACATTGTGATCACGTGGCAAATGACAATCAATGGCTCCCTGCTGTGGGGCCTCATTAGGGATTGGTGTGGCCTGTGGTGAACCAGAGAACATCCCTCTCAAGGGAATAGCCACAATGCAGCTTTTTTTTTTGCTACCGTGGAACAACGTCAGCCCAATGTTGCCAGATTTCCTGTTTGTCCAACAGAATTTTATAGTAAAATCTTTAGATTTTTTAAATGTCGGTTAAAACTTTTTAAAACAAAATACCATGAGGTCCAAACAAAATGAGGTCAATTCAGCAGATAGGCTGAGGGTTTGCAAACTCAGCTTTATAGTCAGAATCTTACAGTTTAGCACTTAATTGTGGATTTCCAGTTTTCTTCACTGCTATTTTACAGGGGGCTAATTTCAACTCCCAAACTCTTCACAGTTCCTAGGGCTGGAGATTGGGATAGGAGATTGCAACCTGTATGTGTCTCTGTGTGTGTTTGTGTGTGGGGCGGGGAGGTGGGGGAGTGGGATGGGGTACTTCTCTCCACCTAGTGCCTGCCTCTGTGCTCAATATATGTAACAAATGCATAGCCAACACTATTGATTCTGTACATATAATCAAATATTATTTAAATAAATGTTTCCCGGAAGGCTAGCACACTACTTCACACATCTAGTAAAATAGAGCCTGAGACTCAAAAAGAAGTCTAACTAGATGTTACTTTAAGTGATAAACAATGACCCCGTAGATTTTTCTTGCTGAGATCTAGTCTATTAGGAAGCAGAAATACCACTGTTTCTCATAGTGGACCATCATATTACTCCTAAAGTTAGGTGGAGACTAGATGGATTATTTCCAAATATTGTTCTTTCTTTCTGAGCACACATAGAGACTGTATTTCCCAGTCACATTTGCATTTAGTTTGAGGGTATTTTACTGCATTCTAGGCAAAATAATGTAAGCAGATATTATACACATACTATTTCCAGGAATGCCCATAGAAATCTCCTTCACAAACCTCTGTGCGTTTGTGCTGTCACCTGTCATGTCTGACTCTTTGCGACCCTATGGACTGTAGCCTGCCAAGTTCCTCTGTCCATGGGATTCTCCAGGCAAGAATACTGGAGTAGGTTGCATGCCCTCCTCCAGGAAATCTTCTCGGACCAGGAATTGAACCCGCATCTCCTGTGGCTCTTACATTGAAAGAAGATTCCTTACCACTGAGCCACCAGTGAAGTCCACGCAAACCTCAAAACTCCCTCAATTCCCATGCTGCAGCATTTGCAGACACTATATGTTGAGGATGAAGTAAACATAAAATGGAAGAAGCCTGGATCCCTGAGTCACAGCTTGGAGGAGAGTCACACATGAGCACCATCTGACCTGCATCAAACTGGAACACAAGCAGGAAATAAACATACTTGCATTAAACCACTGAGAATTGAGGGTTATTTATTACAGCAGCCAGCACTACCTAACCTAATACCTAACAACATGTCTTTTCAGAGATGGTCTAGAAAAAAAATTGACTATATGTATAGGGCTTCCCTGGTAGCTTATCTGGTAGAGGGTCTGCCTGCAGTGCGGGACCCAAGTTCAATCCCTGGGTCAGGAAGATCCCCTGGAGAAGGAAATGGAAACCCACTCCAGTACCCTTGCCTGGAAAATCCCATGGACAGAGGAGCCTGCTGGGCGACAGCCCATGGGGTAGCAAAGAGTTGGACACGACTGAGTGACTTCACTTATATGTATAGGTGCTTCAGATCATTCTAATGTTATTAACAACAGCAAATTACTAAGTAATAATATCCTTTATTTAGTTAACAAAACTCATTCGCACATTATTTTATTTAATGCTTACCGTGCAGCTCTGTGAAGGTATGCTAATGCTAAGTCGCTTCAGTCGTGTCCGACTCTGTGTGACCCCATAGACGGCAGCCCACCAGGCTCCGCCGTCCCTGGGATTCTCCAGGCAAGAATACTGGAGTGGGTTGCCATTTCCTTCTCCAATGCATGAAAGAGAAAAGTGAAAGTGAAGTCGCTCAGTCGTGTCTGACTCTTAGCGACCCCATGGACTGCAGCCCACCAGGCTCCTCTGTCCATGGATTTTCCAGGCAAGAGTACTGGAGTGGGGTGCCATTGCCTTCTCCGCTGTGAAGGTATAGAATAGGGCTTATTATCATTGGTAGAGATTAGGAAACAGAGATGCAGAAAGGAGCTAAACTAGAGTTATTTTGAGTCCTCATTTAGTCCTCTCTTCATCTACAACTGTTTATGTTTAGCAAAGAATCCCTAAAGAGATTGAAAGGATGCTGAACTTTGTTATCTGATTATTTTCTCATATTCATATTTCAACTTGATACTCACACTTACTACTTGTGCCAAGCCTTCAGAGCAGCTGACATTCTTGTCCTCATGGTAATTCTTATTTCTTCTGTTAGACTTCTCTAAAAAGAGAAGAGCATTGTGCAACTTCATCTCCTCTATATTATGATTAATGATATCTATAAACTTGGATTTTTACAGTGCATTGTATCGCCTGGGAAAGTATAGAATTGCTCAGAGTTTTTCATCCGTGAGTAGAATACATACACTTACACAGTAAGTACAATTAGTCATTTTGCTTTGATTTCTATTTCACTTGCTATTGTACAAATTGATAAAATTTTTCTTTCTTTAAGGCAAAATTTAAAATATTCCATAAATAGGTTGTACTTAAAAAAAAGTCAAAAACACCTTCAAAACCATGTTTTGTAGAACAAATGACGTATCAGAAATGAATAAGCTCAGGGGATTTCCAAACTGTTATCTTCAAATGTCTCACGCCAAGGTCATGTATTTGGTCAGGCTTTCCTTGCCCTCTCATTCAAATCTTTTGTAACGGTATTGTTTCATCATGGCCCTAGGCATAGCATAGTGTATACCGCAACTCATTGGTTTCAGTCAAGGGTAATGTTCCCACATACTCCCAACCCCCAACACTTGGCAACGTTTGCTGACCACGACCTGCGGGCTGAAATGTATAGCTTATACAAGCTCAGAGGCGTGTTCAGAGGGCCCCAGGTCTGGTTTATATTCTTCTGTTGCCCTTTATAATTCCTAATCATTTTATTATTGAACTTGTATTTTGTAAGCGAGGTCTGATGTGACATTGGATTATGCGGGTGAGCAGAAGAGATGCACACCATGTGTGTGACTGCCTTTCCTTGCCATCCCCTTCACACTCAACATTCATGATGCCCCAGGGGCACAAAATTCCAGTGGCCTGCCCTGAGCAGGAGTCCAAGAGAACTCCTGGACAGTATACATTCAGCATGTTTCACCTAGGATTGAGCAAGCAGAAGCATGTGGAGCCCCAACAAACCACACCATAGAAGGAAAGGGAAAGACAGAACAACCGTAGTTCCTTTTCTTTTCAGACCTTCCTAATTCAGCAGTGACCCAAAGGGAGAGATCTTGAGTAGAATGGGCCCATATTTTGTGTAGCATATTCACTGTTCTAGGAAAAGTGAAGGGCTTTCCCGGTGGCTCAGTCTGTAAAGAATCTACCTGCAATGTGGGAGACCTGGGTTCCATCCCTGGCTTGGGAAGATCCCTCAGAGGAGGGCATGGCAACCCACTCCAGTATTGCTGCGTGGAGAATTCCCAAAGAGAGAGGATCCTGGTGGGCTGAAATATGAATTGTGTAATTTCAGAGATTCTGCATATGGTGCAAAGGCTCTTACATTTGCATTAAAACTAGTATTCTGCAATATAAAGATGAACAGTGAAATTTATGATAACAATTTAAAGTTTTAATTTTTCTTGTTAGAATGACATTAAATAGCAAATTTCTAAAAACACCATGGCAAGTAGAAAGATAGAGACTGTGGAAGAAGGGGAAAAGCTGTATGTTTAAGCACTTTTTATGTCACATTTTCCCTGCTTTTTGAACCATATTTTTCATTTTGCACTGGATAGCTAGCTGGCCCTACTGGATACATTGTCCCAACTGGACTGGGGATGGTGCTACTGGCATCTAGTGGGCAGAGACCAGAGAGGATGCAAAACATCCTGCAGTGCCCAGAGGATTATCTGACCCCAGACGACTGTAGTGCCCAGAATCGAGAAACCCTGCAGCATTTCAGATCAGATCAGTCGCTCAGTCGTGTCCGACTCTTTGCGACCCCATGAATCGCAGCACGCCAGGCCTCCCTGTCCATCACCAGCTCCCGGAGTTCACTCAGACTCACGTCCATCGAGTCAGTGATGCCATCCAGCCATCTCATCCTCTGTCGTCCCCTTCTCCTCCTGCCCCCAATCCCTCCCAGCATCAGAGTCTTTTCCAATGAGTCCACTCTTCGCATGAGGTGGCCAAAGTACTGGAGTTTCAGCTTTAGCATCATTCCTTCCAAAGAAATCCCAGGGCTGATCTCCTTCAGAATGGACTGGTTGGATCTCCTTGCAGTCCAAGGGGCTCTCAAGAGTCTTCTCCTACACCACAGCTCAAAAGCATCAATTCTTCGGTGCTCAGCCTTCTTCACAGTCCAGCTCTCACATCCATACATGACCATAGGAAAAACCATAGCCTTGACTAGACGAAACTTTGTTGGCAAAGTAATGTCTCTGCTTTTGAATATGCCATCTAGGTTGGTCATAACTTTCCTTCCAAGGAGTAAGTGTCTTTTAATTTCATGGCTGCAGTCACCATCTGTAGTGATTTTGGAGCCCAGAAAAATAAAGTCTGCAGCATTTAGTTCCACTTATAACTTTTGCAAGTAGGTATCAAACCCCTTTGGAAGGAAAGTTATGACCAACCTAGATAGCATATTCAAAAGCAGAGACATTACTTTGCCAACAAACGTTCATCTAGTCAAGGCTATGGTTTTTCCTGTGGTCATGTATGGATGTGAGAGTTGGACTGTGAAGAAGGCTGAGCACCGAAGAATTGATGCTTTTGAGCTGTGGTGTGGGAGAAGACTCTTGAGAGTCCCTTGGACTGCAAGGAGATCCAACCAGTCCATTCTGAAGGAGATCAGCCCTGGGATTTCTTTGGAAGGAATGATGCTAAAGCTGAAACTCCAGCACTTTGGCCACCTCATGCGAAGAGCTGAGTCATTGGAAAAGACTCTGATGCTGGGAGGGATTGGGGGCAGGAGGAGAAGGGGACGACAGAGGATGAGATGGCTGGATGGCATCACTGACTCAATGGACGTGAGTCTGAGTGAACTCCGGGAGTTGGTGATGGACAGGGAGGCCTGGCGTGCTGCGATTCATGGGGTCGCAAAGAGTTGGACACGACTCAGTGACTGATCTGATCTGATCTGATCTGATCAAACCCCTTTAGGTCATGGGCCATCTCTTTTCTTTCCAATTCATAGAGTATACTTCCTGGCAGTCTGATAGAATTTGATAGAAAGTGATCATAAATACTGTTCTGTTAAAAAATAAAAAGAAATCTTTCAATGTTCTTTGTTAGTTGCTGTCATGACCTTCATCATACATTTATTAAGCAACTTATCCAACTTGCAAACAGTTTGCTGGGATCACGTAAGTGACAAAACTTGAAACAGTAGTCTAATCTCTGTCCTTTGTTATATCATAGATTAATTACTTCTCTCACAATTGATGTGCAGCTAGAAAGGCATAATTTCAAAAAGATTTTGCCATGCACTTAGGAGGCAAGAATCAGAGAAAGGAAATATTAACTATAGTCACTGGTATTAGAAACTTTATGGCATTTTATCATTGGTTATAAATGGTTATCATTTGTATCATTTCATCAGTGAGCAGTTTGAGACTCAGTGAGGTTAAATAACCCCTGCAAGTTCATGTATCTAAAGAATGTCAACTGAATCAGGAGTTTGTATACACTACTGTATATAAAATAGATAACCAACAACGACCTACTGTTTAGCATAGACTATACTCAGTATTTTGTAATAACATAAAGGTAAAGAATCTGAAAAAATAGATATGCTTTTATATGTAACTGAGTCACTTTGCTGTATACCTGAACTATAGTTGATTATAAATTTAAAGCAAACTGGTAAAATCCAAATAAAGACTGTAGTTAGGTTAGCAATATTGTAAAAAAGAGAGAGAGAACGTCAACTGAACCCCAAAATCAAACTCAGGTCTGTGTAACCTCAAAATATATAACACAGGACAGGTCCTCTCGGTGGCCACACTTCACACCTAAAGGTTAGAATGTGAACCTCTTTTGTGGTTAACCTGTTCAGTCAGCCACCACATCATGTACATGCTCACACCCAGAATTGTGGGTTAGGTTCACGTCTTCTGGAGGTTGAGTTGAATTCCATTCCTATCCCGCCTCTTGTGAAGTGCCCCTTGCTAGGAGGACACACGTCCCGGTGGACCCAGGACACACACTGGGCAGGGAAAGAGGGGCTGCTTGCTGATAAGTGTGAGATGAAGTGAGGGAGGTGAACGGTCAGCACCCACTGTGACCACGGACATGTCCACTGCATTTATTCACCAGGAAGAAGTCAAAATGAAAAGTGGAGAGGAAGGTTAAAATCACAGGAGGCATTTTATAATTCATTATAAAATGACTCCTGTACCATGTTTTTTGGTTCCAAAAGCATTTGTGGAAAAAAAAAATTCAGCAAAAGTTCTGATATCCTAGAACACACATCACAAATATCTCAAATGCAATTGTTCCTTGTTCACAGAAAAGCCCGGTTTCAGGCCTGGGCCAGAGTGCCCTCCTTTCCTAGTGTCTCCTTGGCTGTGTACCTGTGCCTGCAATTGAAGTGAGTGTGAAGCAAAGGATTCTGTTTCAAACAACCTCCAGAGGACATGAAGCTAATATTTTGGGTTTGTGCATGTACAGGATGTGGTGGCTGACTGAACAGGCTAACCACAAAAGAACCACAGCTCTTTCTCTCAAAAAACTTTATTTCTTCTCTTCTTTCTCTTCCACCTCCTCCTTCTTCTCTTAATCAGCTCCTACTAATAAAATACAGGCAAATTAAACATGCATTAATGGAAGACACCAGAGGAAAAGGAACTTCATAACACGAGTGAGACTGAAGGTTCAAATCCGGGGCAAGAATCCAGCCCTGTACCACCTTTTCATTTGAATCACCCTGCTGCTGACCTGCTTCTCACCCTCTACCCCTCAGATTTCTCCTGGGCACCAGCCAGGATCCAGAGGTATGAAGCTAAACCTGACGGTGAGCACACATATTTGTTCCCATTCATAAGGGTCCATGACCACAGAGAACAGGAAGTTAAGATGCAGAGCACAGCCCTTAATTTGGACTTTGTTCATATGCTGGGTAAGTCCCACTTAGGTGACTGGATTTGCGATTTCATGAGTGAGAGACTCCTAGTTCATGGCTGTGTCACCTTCCAGAGCCAAGGAAGGCAGTGGGTCAGAGACGTGTGCTTTTGTCCAAGATCACAGCGACTCTTGGCAGCAGACCCTTCAGTTCAAGCTTGCTCACTTCGGGAATCCTGCCAAGCCTCGCACTAAATGAAAACGATGACATCTAACTGGGCAGGGTTGTGGTAGGGGGAACACTTCAATTTACATGAAAGAGAAGGGTTAAATGAGAAAAATTAATTCATTGTTATGTGATAAGTATAAAACACTTTAAAAATGAAGAGACTGCCATTTAATTAAAATAAATAAATTAAAAGCTGGCTTCTCCTTAAAAAGTTACCTTGATGGCTTGTGTGGCCTGGTAGCAGCCGAAGGCAACGTGGAAGCGAGAAATCCATTGTAATAAACCTCTGAGCTTTGCCCTATTAAAAATGTCAGACTAATAAATCACACTTTTAATGACCAATGAGGGGGAAGATCAATAAGTTTGGGGAAGCCATCTATGGACATGTCATATGGTGCTACTTAACGTAAGATCACTGAGGTGGCAAATATTTCACAGCAATAAAAAATTCAATGTTAAGATCCAGATTTAGAGTATTAAGATTGTATTCATTCTTAAGCCAGAAGTCTTGGCTTAAATTCTCCTTTTTTAGGCACTATTTAGTCTTTCAGATTGTACATGTGTTTAAAAATAAATAGCGGTGTGTCTTGTAAATTTCTATTTTCAGAATCTTCGAAATGTAAAACAAAAAAGAAAAGGCTGTTTTATAAACCCGAGTTTTAAAAAAAAGTATTCCTCAATTTGGCAATTATTTAGTATATTGAAACAACAACAGGAAGTCAGATTAAACAAAAGGGTAGAATTTACTGTTGAGGCCATGAATGTAAGGGTATACCCAATGGCCCCGCAGGCTTCAGTGCCAGCAAAGATCAGACTGTCAAATGCAAGGAAAAATAGATCAGTGAAAGAAATAATTCCAGGCTTATAATTATTCTTAGTGACTTTTTCTTCTCTCTTCCCTATACCTCCCTACCCTGAGTTACACATATATTCATGGACATTCTCACTGGGAAAATAAAAAAGCTAATCCCCACATCTTTTATAAGTTATTCATTTTGGTAAAAGTTTCAAAATTGCCTTATTTAATGAGTCTCTCTTCACAAGTACAAAAGATATAAATAAGGTGCAGTGATGGGCAGTAAAGGAAGCCCTTTTGAGGTCTTGGGGAAACTGTTTAGCGAGGATTGAAGACCACTTCTGATGCTCACTCTAAAAGAAATATTTTAAGCAAACCATAAAAGTAGGCTTGACCCTTCCATGGGCCCACCATAAATCAATTGTTAAAGCAAGGGTGAAAACTGGGAGGAGGTCAGAGGTGGGAGAGAGGTCACAGGGAAAGGACAGTGTGAGAACCCACAGCAAAATCTAGAGGGGAGATAGGGCAATCTTTTGGGTGAGTAGCATCATTAATTCAGAACTACACTAATGAAATTATAAGCCATACGAAAACTCCCACAGCAGAACTTAAGACCTAGGGTTGTCAATTATAAGTTCCCTGCTCAGCAAAATGTGGACTGAACCTTTGTTAAAAGTAAATATCAATCCATCTGGCCTTTAAGTCCTTAGGAAATTTCTTTCAAATATGCACGAAGGCTTGCACTTCTGTTTTTGGTTTATCAGTAAAGATCAGATCTTAAAATATACATGTGCTTATCAGACATCAATATCTCGTTCATGGTTTCTCCAAGCATGTAATTTTTGCCATATTCTGGGGAAGGTAGCTTTCAACTTTTTCCCAAATTGATCTTATACTCACAAGCAAAGCTTTGTGATAACCTGTTCATTAAGAGAGAAATTGAATGATGAGATAGTTTGTTGACTAATCTAAAAAAAGAAAACTTGCTTTGTTGAAAATTTTGTACCAAGTGTAGAGTTTGAATGATCTATATTTCTAATCATTTGTTTCCATGGAGTGGAATCAAGTTTGAAGCCTAGACAATTAAAGTGATTCACATTTAAATGAAAGGTGACTTGATTGATTTGTAACGACACAATTTATTTGGTAATAATGACATTCCTTGAGTTTGGCCAGGAAAACAAAGGTTGATTTACTTCCTAATAACAAAGACAAATGGCCCTTCTGCTGCAGCCTCTTCCTCATTCTCAGCAGCTCAGGGCCAGGTTACAAGTGGACTCTGCTCTGTTCTCCTTCCTGTTAAGGGAGAATTCCAGACAAAATCTTTCAGAAACACATACCACAATGGTACTGATAATGGAAACTAGACAATTGTATACCTGAAAGTTTAAAAAACACATGCTATTTTTTCTACTTGCAATTTCACAATTTGGAATTTAAAACATAGGATCATGCCAGAAAAGTTATATACCTCATGGAAAGCACCTTAACGTCGACATTTGTAAAGATATAGCTCTGGTTAGTGTACATTTTAAAGACAGATAAATATTGGAGTAAGTATTAAATTATGTTGACATTGCTCATATTTTAAAAGAAAATAATCCTTAAAAATGGTTTAGTGTTTTATACTGATGGTTCACTTTAAATAAGATTTTTAAAACACACATATAGGTCAAATAAAAGTAGGGAGTGTCTTCCTAAGATTAGTAAGGAATAACAAAAATAACATAAGGGCAAACAGATTAATAAGATAATCAATTTTTAGCAAATATGTAGTTTATATTTTTATATGATAAAAATCAGTGTTTTTTTTAATTCCCATTTTTAAAATTAAGGTATAATTAACATATTATATTAGTTTTAGGTGTATAAGATAATGATTCAGTATCTGTATATATTGTGAAACAATCACCACAAAGAGACTGGTTAACACCCATCACCACACATAGTTGCATTTTTTTTTCTTGTGATGAGAACTTTTAAAACCTACTCTCTAGGCAACTTTCAAATATACAATATAGTACTATTAACTATAGTTGCCATGCTGTATACTTCATCCCCAGGGCTTCTTTATTTTATGATTGGAAGTTCACACCTTTTGACCTCCCTCATCTATTTCATTCACCCTACTCCTCTATTTTATTTTAATGTGCTTTTAAATATCCATAGAAAAGCAGAGATGTTTGGAACTTTCAGGAAGCAGAGGCCTTCATGGAAGCAACATAATATTTATCAACAGGTGAATGGATAAGGATGCGGTGTGTACATACAACAGACTATTACTCAGCCATCCCACAGGTGAATGGATAAGGATGCGGTGTGTACATACAACAGACTATTACTCAGCCATCCCAAGAGCACAGCACTGCCACTTACGGCAATATGGATGGACCTAATGATGATCAAATTAAAGGAAGTGAGTCAGACAGGGAAAGACAGATACTGTATGCTCTCACTTATATGTGGGATTTAAAAAGTGTTGCAAATGAATCTATTTGCAAAACAGAAACAGACTTGGAAACATAGAAAGCAAACAAAAGGAAGGGAAGGAGAAGGGATAAATTAAGAATGTGAGACTGTCAGATATACATTACTACATACAAAATAGATAAGCCGCAGGAATTTACTATAAGTACAGGGAACTGTATTCAATATTTTGTAATAATCTATAATAGACAATAATCTGCAATGCATGCATATATACAAATACACAGGGCTTCCCAGATGGCTCAGTGGTAAAGAAGCTGTGTGCCAATGCAGGAGATTTGGGTTTGATCCCTGGGTCAGGAAGATCCTCTGGAGAAGGAAATGGTAACCTGCTCCAGTATTCTTGCCTGAGAACTCCCATGGAAAGAGGAGTCTGGTGGGACTACAGTCTATGGGGTAGAAAAAGAGCTGGGTATGACTGAGTGACTAAATAACAACAAACACATATATATGTATCACTTTGCTGTATACCTGAAACTAACACAATTGTGTAAAACAACTATGTGCTGTGCTGTGCTCAGTCACTTCAGTTGTGTCTGATTCTTTGCGACCCTATGGACTGTGGACTTTGGACCCTATGGACTTTGCAACCCTATGCGACACCATGACTCCCCATGGCTCCTCAATCCATGGAATTCTCCAGGCAAGAATACTGGAGTGGATTGGTATGCCTTCCTCCAGGGGATCTTCCCGATCCAGAGACTGAACATGTGTCTCCTGCATCTCCTGCACTGCAGGTGGGTTCTTTACCATTGAGCCACTGGGGAATCCCAATTTAACTATACCTCAATAAAATAGAGAAAGAGTTCTTGAGTAACTTGCAAATTTCCCTACTGGCCAAAGTAGCCATAAGAACAGTTTGAGGGAGACCCTGGCTGGGGAGAAGAGGCCAAGTCAGTCAGAGAGATGTCCTAAGGTGATTTTCCAAAGAATTCTTTCTTGCATGACAAAAATGGAGCAATACAAAAATTCAAGAAGAAAGTCTAATCTCATCTTTGTTCCTTCCTGAAAGCAGAAAACTTTTCCATTTTGACTCTGAAAGGAAGTTTCAGGTAGCTGTGTTCAGGAGCTGACAGAAGAGCTCAGGAACAAATTGTCCTTTGCCTTCCAGGGAGTGTTCACTCATTCAGCACCTGTGCTGTGTACCACACCCTGCTCTCCAGCTCATGACAGGGCAAGGAAGGAGGCAGGCTGGGACACTGCTGTCCCGAGCTTTGGTCCTAATGGAGAGGTGGGAGGATAGAGGACTAAAATGTAAGTGAAAAGGACATTTCCTGACAGTGATAAGAGCTAGGAAAGTGATCAACAGGGCAAAGTGATAGGTCAGGGACACATCTGAGAGCTCAGATGTGCACAGTCAGACAGGTGACCTGTAAGTCATGTTAGCAGGGGGATGGTGTAGACAGCTATTCAGTGTAAACAAAGGAAACTTGTTTTGTTTTTAAAAATCGAAGAGGTTCAGGGTCTAATAAATAATATCTAAAATTCACAATGAGTAAATGCCGACATATTGTCATTTGAGTTATTTTTAACGATAGTTGAGAATATGACAGCTGAAGTCGGCTCTCTCACTCTATTTGGCCTCTCTATTCCAATTCTCTTCATGCCTTCCTCCTTTCTGGAGATAATCACTAGCATGACTTTGGTGTGTGGTTCTTCCAGCCCATGTTTATATATTAGAGTCCATATTTTCTGGATGCTAATATATAAATACACATGCAAATATACATAGATTATATATGAGTATATATCTGAGATACACACACGTTTATAATTGAACCAAATGTAGGTCTACTTGCCCATGCACAGTAAAGCCAATCTACTGACACTGGATTGTGGTGAAGGGAAGTGTAGTGTTTATTGCAGGGCGCCAAGCAAGGAGTCCAAGTAGCTAGTGCTTAGAAGACACAAACCCCCAAAGGCTTCCAAGGAAAAGGTTTTTAAAGATAGAGTGAAGGACTGGGGTGGTCAGGTGTGTGATCAGCTCATGGATGGATGTTCTTGTGATTGGTTGGTGGTGAAGTAATCAGGAGTCAACATCACTAAACTGGTTCCAGCTAGTCTGGGGTTTTCATGCTAGTGGGCAGCATATAGTTAACTTCTTCCACCTGGTGGGAGTTTCAGTATCTGTAAAACAGCTCAAGGGACATGACTCAGAATATTATCCATAGGCCTTGAAGAAAAACTAAAGGTCCTTGACTTTGTTTAATAGCTAAAGTATTATTTTGTCTTCTTTGATTGTTCTCCTTTCTTTCTGCATGTTCTTGCTTCTCTGATAAAATTTATTCTTTGGAACTCAGGGAAGGCCTAGGAGGCTAAAGTTTTCTATGGGCAAGAGGCAGGTGGAAGACATGGGTCGGGGTAGGAAACTGTCCTTGGAAGGCCCCATAGGGTCCTGCTTGGTTGCACATATGTATTCAGTAAGGTGAGTAACTACCAAATTAATACACAACATAAATAGCATTAGGTCATAAACAGAGACAACTAGATGGTAGATATAATGATGATAGCCTCATATGCAAAATAACACAAACATACAAAGTATTCAGCAATAACTTTATGGAGAAATATAAATAAATTTTTAAATGCTGAAAGTTAAAAAGTGAAAGTATTAGTCATTCAGTTGTGTCTGACTCTTTATGACCTTATGAACTATAGCCCATCAGGCTTCTCTGTCCATGGAATTCTCCAGGCAAGAATACTGAAGTGGGTAGCCATTCCCTTCTCTATGGGATCTTCCTGACCACAAGGGTCAACTCTGGGTCTCCTGCACTGCAGGCAGATTCTTTTACCATCTGAGCCACCAGGGAAGTCCAGCTAAGTGCCTAAATCAATGAAAAGAAATATTAAGTCCTTGGAGAAGAAACTAACATCACAAAGATATAAATCCTCCCTTCAACTAATCTATTCAGTTCAGTTCAATTGCTTAGTCATGTCTGACTCTTTGTGACCCTGTGGACTACAGCACACCAGGCCTCCCTGTCCATCACTAACTCCCAGAGTTTACTCAAACTCATGTCCATTGAGTTGGTGATGCCATCCAACCATCTCATCCTCTGTCGTCCCTTTCTCCTCCCACCTTCAATCTTTCCCAGCATCAGGGTCTTTTCAAATGAGTCAGCTCTTTGCATCAGGTGGCCAAAGTATTGAAGTTTCAGCTTCAGCATCAGTCCTTCCAATGAATATTCAGGACTGATTTCCTTTAGGATGGACTGGATCCTTCTGGATCTCCTTGCAGTCCAAGTGACTCTCAAAAGTCTTGTCCAACATCACAGATCAAAAGCATCAATTTTTTGGCGCTCAGCTTTCTTTATAGTCCAGCTCTCACATCCACACATGACTACTGGAAAAACCATAGCTTTGACTAGATGGACCTTTGTTGGTAAAGTAATGTCTCTGCTTTTTAATATGCTGTCTAGGTTGTTAATTGACAACTTGAGACAAAGTCCACATATATATTTTAAAAATTTAAGAAGCACAAAGAGTAGACTCATTGGAAAAGACTCTGATGCTGGGAGGGATTGGGGGCAGGAGGAGAAGGGGACGACAGAGGACGAGATGGCTGGATGGCATCACTGACTCGATGGACGTGAGTCTGAGTGAACTCCGGGAGTTGGTGATGGACAGGGAAGCCTGGCGTGCTGCGATTCATGGGGTCTCAAAGAGTCGGACATGACTGAGCAACTGAACTGAACTGAAGGCAATCTTTAAAATCCAAAACAAGAAGAAGTTTGTCCTACAAGGCTAGAAAAAGTATTATAAAATTGCAGAATCGATAATCACATACATTGGTAAAAATACACAAATAGACATTGTTCTTCATTGTATCTTGACAATTTTGTTTATAAGAGCATTCTTATACTGTTACTTCTTCAGTTAGTAAATAATTCATTCTCTAATTTATAATGAATAATTCCACTTTAAAAACGAATGGAAACATTGTAATCTGGCTGATATCTTAAAGTCTCGAAGACAGGAATCTCTGTTGATGTCTGTCTGAAGAAAAACCATTTTCTGGTGAGTGACTCAAGAAATGCAGGTAAAATTAACTAGCTTCTCTGGGTCATTTATTTCCTTACATGGAACAGCAAGTTGTATGTGAAATATTACATATTATACATTCTCTTACATACAGATTCTATTAAATATTAAAAAATCATGTGAGTGTTTAATGTCAGACTGTGAAGAAACCCATGATCCTTTACAGCATGTAATTCATTTTACAAAAGAAAAGACTGAAGTCCGTGGAACCCAATGACAACAATTCATCCAATGTTTGTCAGTATGGTTCTCACATGCTGGATAATACCAGGAGCCTGAAGGAATCTTTAAGGAGCTCCTAGGATGAAATCACAGCCAGTATGTGCATGCAAGCAAGCATGACTTTGCCAGTGAATGCTGCTGATGACAGTTGGACACCATGAGACAAAATTCATCAGACTTACTGGGTGCCTGTGCCCCTACCTGAGATACCTCTATCTGTGTCCACCATTTTCCCAGCCAAGTTTATCCTTGAAAAACAAGTGGTTCTCTTTTCTGTGATTCTCCCTGGAATACTCAGAGGATTTTTGCCCATTTTCCTTAATTACCATTCTGCTATTTAAAATTAATCAACTCAAATGACAAGTGCTCAGACCAGAAGCCACCATTTGGGTGACTGTGCCCCAAGTCTTTATTCACATATGATAGTATTATAATAAAACTCTGCTCACTTAATGAAATGTGAAAGTTATCCTTCAATTTTTGAAAATATGCTAGAGATTTTTTTCAAATATTATCCCATGCTGGCTATGCTAGGAACTATGGATTTAACTGACAGTGAAACTGAGGCTCAGGAAGGAAGGTCACCTTCCCAGGGACAGAGGAAGAGAGGACAGAGGCAAAACTCCCATCAAGGTCCAGCTGACTCCAACCCTCTACTTGCTATCTTCCATGACACCAACAGTCAACTCAGTTTAGAGTCTGGGCTCACTTAGAGAGCTACAGTGCCCCCTACGACTTGGAGCTCTAAAAGACTGGGATTCCAAGGGAACACAGGATGCAATTACCTAGAATTCAATCAGATTCCTCTGTGGTCCTGTGTCCTAGTGTCTGTCGCCAAGCCTCCTGGGCTGCACCGTTTTGCCATGTCTTTGGAGGGTTAGCAGTGCTTCATTTTGTGTCTGCTTAACTTCAAGAAATTCTGCTTACACTTAGCATTTATCTGTCCTGATGATTAAACAGGTGCAGTGTCATGTAAAAGAATAAAACAACAGTTTGTAAAAATAGTGGTGTGAGATACTGATAGAGATACCTTTTACCCCATACCTTTCATTCACTTGGTTCCTGAAAGCCAATATCTTTCCCATTCCTTTATGCTATGAAGCTCATCTTTGCCCCAGTAGAGTCTTAACATTTACAGTTCCTTCTGCCTTAAAATCTGGTGTACAATTTTTCTCAAGGCTGCCTCTTTCCCTTCAGGTCTTGAGTCAAATACCAGCATCTCAGAGGAACTTGCTCTAATCTCCTATTTACTACAGCTTCACAAATATTCTCTACCAAATCCCTTAGTTTGATTCTTTCATATCTTTTGTCTCAATATGAAATTATCCTGCTGATTTATTTTCTTGAGGTTAAAGATCTTTCTTCTTTTTCTTTATTGAATCTCCATCACCCAGAATAGAGCCTAGAAAATGGTGGCAGTTCAGCTAATATTTGTTAAATGACTCATTGAGTGATCAAGCAATCACCTAACAGAAACAGAGAAAATGATTTGAAAAACCTTTTCGGCTACATTTCTCAGAAAGAAATTTAGAATGAAAATGGGCGGGGGGAGTGGATCATACTTTTATTCGGTTCCAAAGTCTGGGTCAGTAAATGCTGATTTCAGAGGCAAGAGAAATCTGAGACTTGATCACCTCTGGGTTTCACATCACAGTTCAGAAAACTCCTCTTATAAGCATAATGGCCTATTCGGACCCTCAACCTCCCCACTCCTTTGGCATGAGTTCTGGTCCCTGCAAAGGTTGCTATTTACTGGGTTTCGTCAAGCCAACACAAAGTAAATATTTTCAGTTCCTGAATGCTGGCAAGAGCAGAGGAGAGATCAGGTGACAGTGCCTGGGAATCAACTCAATCCCAAGCACCAGCAGCTGGGTTCTGTGCACGCTGGGAGCCCACGATTAAGAACATATGGCCAGGGCGGATTCCCTCCAGCAGCTCTGTGACACGCTGGAGTTTATGCAGCACTAAGGAAGAAATCAACAACAATAACAAATCAAGTATCAGGTGCTGTCAGGCCCACGCATTCTCCAAGGCTTGTAAATACCCCCAAACAGAGATGCTTGTCTTCACAGAAGCACAGGACTAGAGGATGGGTGATGAAAGATGCTCAGCAAGTCAGGAAGAGGGGCAAAAATAGCCCTACAAAAATAGCAAAACAAAGCCTTAGTAGTTCTGAGCTCAAATGTTTAAAAATCACACTTATCGCAAATAAAAATCTCCGAAAGTTGTGCCTGCTGTTTGTTTTTTCTGCCTTAGGAGAACAAGCTTCTGGCATCAGATAGAATACTTGAAGAGCCATCTGAAGTGAAGCCACACTGAGGCTCAGAGTCACATCTCTGTTCTCGAGCAGGGTGGGTGGCAGCTAAGCCCTCCCAGATGCTCTTTTCCTCTTGGCCAACTGGAGAGAGTATTAGGGCTTGCCCAAACAGTCCCCAACAAGGCACTTTTATTTAGTTTCTAGCATGATTAATCTAATTTGTTTTAGGTTCTGGGAAACTGGCTATACTACAAGGTAGCTTCCTGGAAACTTGCAGAAATTTACATCCAAAAATTCTTGAGCACATTAGATATTAAGGGGCCAACTGTATGTGTTTCAAATCAACAAGCTGCTACATAGGTGAAACTGATCTAGAAAAGTTTTATAGTTTAGAGGAAAATTGGGTTTTGAGAAAACAGCTTAGTTTTTTTCAAGTTTTCTTACTTAGGCTTACCTTTAAAAGATGGCTAGAATCCCCTGATAAGAAAGGTACTAAATCCATCATCAAAAAGGTACAGATAGCACTTCTCTCTGTTGCTGTTTTAACTTTTTAAAAGAATCACTAGGAGTGGAGAAACTTCTGCCTTAGAAGCTGGCCGACTGCTCTCTGTGCCAAGTGCAGACAGCCAGGATCATCCTAGTGGTGAGGCACAGCCCTGGAATGGAAGCACTCCATCCTGCCTATATGGAAGAGAATAATTGAAAGGGAACAGAGCTCATCTCCAAATGAAAAAATGGACTCCCAGTAATTTTCCTAAAAAAACATAGCCAGTGAAATAATGAGAAAGCCGGTTGGAAAAACTCCATCTCCTGGTTTCCTGTCCACAACCATCTCTATTCTGAGGCCCCAACAGTTTATTTTGGAGCTTCCCTGGTGGCTCAGATGGTAAAGAATCTACCTGCAATGCAGAAGACCTGGGTTTGATTCTTGCATCAAGAAGATCTCTTGGAGAAGGGAATGGCAACCCACTCCAGTAGTCTTGCCTGGATAATTCCATGGACAGAGGAGCCTGTGGAGCTCCTCCGGGAGTCCATGGGGTCACAGAGAGTCAGATACCACTAAGTGACTGACACACAGTTAGATATTCCCAAGGGGTGCAAATCTAGAAGCCACTTTTGGAAGCTCTTTTCCATATCGAAACGGTCCAGCAGGGTAGTTTTATAGGACATGGGGTTTTCAATTCAGGGATTTATGCTCCATCCCTACCCTCCCAAATTCAGAACTGACTTTTACAAGTATTTACTCATAACTTCCAAAAGTAGCTTGTAAATCCAAACTAAACCTCTAAAAAAATAAGCCACAAACCAAAGCTCTTTCTACTTGCCTTAAACCTTTAGCTATATGTGGAAATCATCTAGACTTTTCAGATGCTTAAAAACTATGGAATGTTTGGAAGGAAATGACCAAGAAGAAGGTATTTTAGCAGGTGCCTATTAGGTTCAATCTTACGGTTGTCCTCTCAAAATGATTTTAATTTTTGAGTCAAGTTTATGTCATAGTCTTAGTAGGAATATAGTAGATGTAGCTCTTCTTTTCTCAAAATAGCTTCTATTTCATAAAGAACAAAAGTTTAACCTTTCTTTTTTGTCTGTGAAATAACTGGCAGTTAAATTCTCTTGACAATGGAAATTTGTTTTAAAGTAAGAAAAATCTTATCACCTACTCATGCAACAAATGGGAGATTTTTTTTTAAAATACTTGACAGTATTCAATGTGGAATTTATTGCTTCTTAACATTATACCCTATCTTTTTTCATGTATTCTTTCCAAGAGACAACATTTGTCATGAGTAAAGCATTGTAGTAGATTTCATTCACAGGATCTGGCATTAAATATAATCACTTACCTTCAAGACCCATTACTTTACCCATGTAAATTAATGCATGGGCTCCAGTTTCCGCTCAATCTTTTGGAAAGCTACCAAATTAAGTGGGAAAATTATGTGAGTAGTAAATCAGATAACAAGTGTTAGTCACCAGTCGTGTCCAACTCTTTGCAACCCATGGACTGTAGCCCACCAGGCTCCTCTGTCCATGGGAGTCTCCAGGCAAGAATACTGGAGTGTGTTGCATGTCTTTCTCCAGGGGATCTTCCTGACCCAGGATCAAACCCAATTCTCCCACACTGCAGACAGATTCTTTACCATCTGAGCCACCAGGGAAGTCAAAATAAGATATTATTGGTCAATTTGTGATATTAAAAAAAAGTTACCATGAGAAGTCTGTGCTTAGCACACCATGGGACATGAAATTCAAGTGAATGAAAAGTGATAAACATTTCTTCATTGGGATTATTATGTCCATTAAAAACTGCAGTTCTTCAAAACTATCCCATTCTGGGCCCTCTTATGATATATGTTCAATCTAGCCACAGACTAGTGGGAAGAACTGGTTTCTAATAAGCAATCCCATCTCAACCACTTTCAAGATTAAATGAGGTAACCACATCAGGTCCAATTTACCTGCAGAATCTCTGTTCTAAAATTTCACAGTACATTTCAGTTGCAAAGTTTGTCAACTTGCATAAGATTAGCAAGATATAAGTTTAGCTTGGTATAAAATCAGCTCGTGCAGCTAAGAATACAGCTTAGTTTTGAGCTTGAAGGTGAGCTTCTCCTGTCAGGACCTTGACTGTAATAAACCCTGCACTGTGCTCACAGGCATACTAACTTTAGACAATTTTTAATAGACAAGTTGTTAACACCTACTTGCTGGTTTTTCTTTCATATTATATATATCATAACTCTCTGGAAACTAAATACCTGTCTAGAATACTAATCAAGATAAAACAATTTAGAACTTGAGAAGAAACTATGGGCTATAAAGTTCTCTAAAGAAATTGTTTGGCCTGGGGAATTTATAATAATCCTATTCTAAAGAGTTTATTTGTGAGAAAATATTTATAAGAGTGTGTGTGTTGATGGAGTTTTAATTTTCTCTCCTTCACTAGAGTGTAAGCTACATGAGGGCAAAGAATTTTTGTCTTATTTTTGTTTTCTATTTTTCCACCACTGCTTTTTTCTCAGAACCTAGATCAGTGCCTGACATGTAGTAGGCACTCAGTAAACACCTTGGTGAATAAATGAATGAGTGACTGCTCAAATGTAGGGTCTCTACTCTGTGTGGTTGAATAGATGATTTCATTCCCACCATTGGCACACACTACCAGGAAATTCAACCAGACTGAGAGATTTTCATCTTAAAATCTTGGTGGGTAGAGTACAAAGGAAAGTGTGTATTCCTTTGGCTGCTATTTTTATTTATGAGATGTGTTTCTAGAAGGTTTGCTAGGTGCTTCCTTTCCCTATTCATAAAAGAGAGAGTGGATCAATTTTATGGTGTTTGTTTTCAAGGAAAGAGAGAAGTGTGTCCTTGAATTTTCCAGGCCACCTACATCAGACAGCAGTCAGGCAACCAATACATCTTGGTTCATTTGATTTAGAAAAATATTTACAGCAAACATTCTCTGTGACTAAAAAGTCCACTGATTTTTTAAAATTTTTCTCTCTGCTCAATTCCTGAATGGAAAGAACCAAGGATGAAATGCCACATAATTGATTTTTCTGAATCTGTCATGATTTGGCCAGGATGGATAGACTCTTGCGTTCTCCATCTCCAGGGCCCAAGAGGGATACTTTGTGAATGGACTTGCCTGACCAGTGCTGACTTCTCATGCTTAGAGGCAGAGGAAATCAGGAGGCTGTTGGCAGATAGCTGCTTCAATCCAACCAAAATGGCAGCCTGGGGTCCCCACCATACATTCGCCTGAGAGCGGCTTGGCTCACCTTTTATCACCTCTTACTATACATATGCACATACTTAGGTAGAGAACTAAAAGTGATTTCCTGCATTTTTTCACTAAATTACTGAGGCAGGTGGAAACAGTCTCAGGACTATTTGACTTTGGATCTCAGTCCCTTGGCATGGAATCTGACATATTAACAGATGCTGGCCATTGTTTTCAAATGCTAGGGTGACCAATAGACCTGGTTTGCAACATTCTCTATTTTGTTGTTGTCAGTTACTAAGTTGTGGATAACTCTTTGCAACCCCATGGACTGCAGCACACCAGGCCTCTCTGTCCTTCACCAACTCCCAGAGCTTGCTCAAACTCATGTCCACTGAGTTGGTGATGCCATCCAACTATCTCATCTTCTGTCATCCCCTTCTCCTGCCTTCAATCTTTCCTAGCATCAGGGTCTTTTCCAGTGAGTCAGTTCTTCCCATCAGGTGGCCAAAGTATCAGAGCTTCAGCTTCAGTATCAGTCCTTCCAATGTATATTCAGGGTTGATTTCCTTTAGGATTGATTGATTTGATCTCCTTGCAGTCCAAGTGGCTCTCAAGAGTCTTCTCCAGCATCACAGTTTGAAGGTATCAATTCTTTGGCACTCAACCTTTTTTACTGTACAGTTCTTGATTTTTAGCAGTGAAATTCCAGGGTCCAGAACAAACTTGGATGGTAGGTCACTCTGCTCAGAATTCCCCAGAGTTGCTCATCAACTTGCAGAGTTCTCAATTAAGGTGAGTTTACCTTTCACAAATTTCTGTATCACCAGTCTCATCAACCTGGGGGCACACGGCTTGCAGAAAGTCAACAACAAATTTTCTGTTTTAAAAAAGTAATATATTAATTTGTGCTATAAGAAAGTTCTTTGTTTTGTTTTTCAAATACCTGTCAGAATAATCAGTTAGCATGAAAAATGAAAAGGTTGTGAGTAGAAAAGAACAAACTAAAATAAGAAGCATGACAAATGATTACAGGATTCGTACATTGCTTTCCTTCCTCCACATTATTTGCCAAGTGACGTATTGCAGACATACTGGTCAATACAAAGGATCAGGGTAATAGTTTGGATATTTTGATATGAAAAGGCAATTTAAAAAATAAATGCCAGGAAAAAAATCACCAAAATTTTTTCATACCCCCTTTTAAAAACAAGAGTAAAATACAGATGTAACAAAAGAAATATCCCATCATTTAGTAACTGTGTTTTAAACACATCTTGCATGTTATGGATTTTCCCAAATGAAATGCCACAGAGAAGAATGCACATTTTACAGTCCTACACATATTTAATATTACTGTTTTTACAACAGCTGTTGCTTTCACAGAACTTTAACCCTGCTGTGTAAATGCATCACCAGGAAAATACTCAGGTTGTCATGGAGACAACCTTAGCCAAGGCCCTTTGCTCCGTTGAACTGGTGTCAGCTTTCAGCCTCCCTGCATTCCAGTCTGGCATCAACCCCCGGGCTACAGCTCAGACTTCATTAGAGGCCCTGATGAAGGACAGCGCAGGAATCTGAGGCAATTACCAGAACTGTGTGACCGCTTTCCATCAATACACCTGATGGGAGAACTGAAAATTAATTCCAGAGGGAACGATGGTATTAATCAAGATTTCCTGGCATCTTCCTTGAAGAACGCAGCTGTCTTTTTCTAGCTAATTTTAGGCCCATCCATTGTCTTAGCAGGGAGAGATAACATTACAGCTGACATTTGGAAGATTATTTAAAGTATCATATAACAAGTGCCACAAGTGTAGGGCCAAAATTTCAGTGTTCCTCAAAGAATTGGTAAAATTTTGTTACCCCATGAAGAAAATATAGAACCACATTTGCACTGAATTCTGCATGCTGGTAATCCATGAGAGCATCTTCTTAAAAATGTTGAATACTGTGTTTGACTTTAAATAAAATTGAGCACGAAGGGGTCATGCAAAAACATATTGAATTAAAAAGCAAAATTGATAATCATGTGGTCTTTCTTGCAAAACATTACAGAAGAGAAGAAAATGAAGTCCTAGCTTGGCTAACCACTTCAGCGAGCAAATTAAAGCACAATTTTTCTAAAATAGCTAGGTCTTACAATCTTGAAGGCATGCATACATGCATGCATGCACACACGTGTTACTTTATGTTTCCGTTATCCCTAAAAAATCCCAAATGCGTTTAAATACATACATGCGACACAACCAAACAAGTGCTTCATTGGCCACAAAGGACGCTTACTGAATTGTTGTCAAGGAACTGATCAAAATTGAAACCGTTTTAATCAATCCGTCATCAGATGACTTTGTGTGGTGGTAACTCCAACAGACTAAGGGACAACAAGCAGACACAAGCAAAGCTACATTCATGTGGAATCCACCTTAGAAATATAACTGAATCAGACTTGTACTTAAGCCACAAATACACGTGCCTAAATAAACCAGAAATGTATGACAATTGACATGTTTAATGAACTGATGACAGGGTGAGAAAGAGATGGAGTCGACTTTAATTTTTCTTATCCCTTCCTTGAAAGATCTCTGGAATCCATACTTTCTTAAGAAATTTTCACTGGAGTCCAGTCACGCTGCCCACTTCCTCAAATACTTATGACTGAGTCACTAGATAGCATTTTATGGAGCACGTTCTTGGCCACTGTGCGTGATTTGTCCCCATGAGCCAACAAGTATGATGCTGCCTTCGTGGAGCTTCTGTTTTTCCGAGCTGTTCCTTTGCCACTGTAGTTTTCGCTCATACTGTGGTTCATGTGTTTCTGAGTCACCATATCTACAAATGCTTCAAAGGGCAGGAGATAGACAGCTAAAATAAGTTGTTTTTTAATAAAATTTTTAAAAATGAAATTGTTATCAGCAAGAAGTTAAAGAGCATTCAAGGCCTATGACTTACTTTATTTCTGATTCACTTTTTGAAGAGTAATTTTTTGTCCCATCATGGTCACTTTCTTTTTTCACTGAATTTGCCCTAGGTCAGCATTAGAAAAAAAAAGTCAAAGGCAAAGAAGAAAGGTGTGTCATAATTAACATTACTTTAGGTAATGGGCCATAGGTGTTATTTCAAACAAGATATTTCAAAAATCAGTGGCAGCAAAATAATTGTGAAATATTAAGCAATGTGTTATGTGTCTTCTATTCAAACAACTCAGTTGTGGCTGTATGCTCATTGCCTCCAGGGAGAGATGTGACATGGCTGAGGCAGAGAAAAAAATGTTGCTTTCTTGGCTTCCAAAATCCTGATCCCTGAGGGAGATACAGAGGACTCCAGTAGAGAGAAAGTGCTTGGAGTAAACAAGTCCTACCCAGGACTTCTAATGGGGAGCACATGGGATGAGATGCAGGGGGAGGTAATAAGATCAGAGGGGTGAGTGGTCCTGGGAAAGAACAGCTGTATTCAAGGGGTACTGAGTGGAGAGGAACAAGGACCATCCCTGCAAAAGGCTACCATGAGAGGCTTGATCAGTGTCCAGGTACCAGATGGGACTTGGAGACCTAGTAACCAGACTATTACCAAGGCACAATTAAACAGGAAAAACACCTCTTTGAGTACCCAACTTTTCTTTTTCCCCGTCCAACATGCTAGCTGGCATCGACTTAGTTCTATTGCCAAGCCTTTACGGGAGCTTTACATGTAGCTCATGGTGTTCATTGTGCCCTGACTGGGTCTTCTGCCCCTCACCACCTTTGTCCTCTTTTTGAGAATCTGGGACCATACACCAGTCACTGCCTGGGCCCAGGGCAAAGGGAAATGGATTGTGACAATTCCTTCCTGATATGACACATGTAACTTTTGCTCACACCTCTTCAGCCAAAACAGATCAGGTGCTGAGCCTGATTTCAATGGAATACTCAGCCAAAGGAATGGGTGGGGGGACTACTCAGACAATCTGCCACATGTACTCTGTGTAGCAAGTAAGCCCTTGGCAGGTGGTGTCATGAGAGAGGGTGTGGTGGTCCTTGGACACCTGGCAGGTACATCTGTGTGGATGAGTTAGTGTGAAGGCGTGGGATGGTAGTGGGTGCCTCTATATCTGCAGGTGAACAGAACCAGCCTAAGATACAGCCAGAGCCAGGTCAAAGAGATGATAAACTCCTTGAGGATCAAGTTGTAGGTTTTCTGTCTCTCCTCCATATTTGCCACACAGAGTGCTGGGCCCAGAGGTAGCACTCAGTACTTTTCAATGAATTCAGCAGAGGTTGTAAGAAATGACAAGGGCCAGACCAATACAGAGTGATTTCAACTTGTAACAAAAAGAAAGGAATGAGAACATTCTACATCCTGTTGACATTCTGCATAGCAGACTAGCATTGAAAAGTCTCACTAGGATCCCTCAGAAAAGCTAAATATCATGATGATAAAGAGTTGGAGAAATGCTTTTTCTTTGAGTTTCTGTTACTTGCAACCAAGAGTTTTGAGTACTACTGTGGTTTGTTAAGTAATTACCTAATAAAGGCAGAGTGGAGGTGCCACATAATTATAAAACTCAGAATCAATCATCCTGTATCTATCATTCCATTACATTTTTCTTATCTTAATAAAATATGACAAAAGATTTTCAAGCAATTAAGCATTTTTTCTATGAGGTTTTATTAGTTGTAATGTTAATTTGTTTTATTGGATGTGGTTACTGAACTTTCAAGTTGTTTCCAAATTTCCAAATTTTGAACTCTGCTAGAATGAATGATTTTATTTATATACCTAGGAGAAGCATTCCTGGTAATCTGATAGTTTGGAATCTATCAGTTGAGAATTGAAAGGCATTCTTTCTTTAATTCTTTAATTAATTTATTTTTAACTAGAGTATAACTGCTTTACAGTGTTGTGTTAGTTTCATGTGTTAGTTTCTGCTGTACAACAATGTGAATCAGCTATGTTTATACATATATCCCCTCCCTCTTAAGCTTCCCTCCCACCACCCCATCCCAGCCCTTTAGGTCATCACAGAGCACTAAGCACAGCAGCAAATGCAGCTCAATATCAAGAACAACAACAACAATGATAAACAACTCAATGAAAAAATGGGTGGAAGACCTAAACAAACACTTATCCAAAGAAGACATACAGATGGCCAACAAACACATAAAAAGATGGTCAACATCGCTCATTAGTAAAGAAATGCAAATCAAAACAACAATTATATATCACCTCAGACCAGCCATAAAGACCATCACTGAAAGGCAATGATAAATTGTCTTTCAGAGAGATAAATCAATTTACAATCCCCGCCTACCCCTCAAAAATGCTTTAGGGCTCATTTTTCCACACCCTAATCAGCATTGCTTTCTTATAAAGGAATCTGGAGCTAGGCTGCGGTGTTCTGGATCCTCTACTGGTGAGGGATGTGACCCAGTCATGGGACCTCAGACACTCGCTCAAACTTGCCAGCCCCTAGTTCCTTCATCAGTGGAGTGGGGATGAAATACTCCTATCACATCCTTCCTTTCACTATGTAGCCAGCCTTCAGGTGCTTTTTGTGACCAACCCACTTCCCCATCAGAAAATAAGGTGGTGTGTGATGTGCCTTTTGCCTTTGGTCCATTATGCATCCAACAACTATTTACATAGTGTTACTTGAGAGCATTTGGAGAACACCTGTCCAAAAATCTCTCCTGCTGAAATTTCATGCAATTGAAAATGTTGAGGTTACAAATAATGAAGAACATTGCCCTTTGTTAAAACACACTGCACAATAATCCAAGGCTTAAACAGAGTTCCAGAAGTAGAATTTGCATAGGAGAATTTTTAAAACAGAACCAACTTAAAGTTTTACAGTCAAGTACAGGAGAAAGGATAGTTGTGAAACATAAATTCTGCTGTGGTAAACTGAGCAGGTCAAATTCAGGTTAATAATTTTTTAAATTTTAAGTGTTCAAGTTATTAATATTATGTATCTATAGATACACAGAGTGGTCCAGAAGGTGAACTCTTCCCACTGGTTCTGAGTCTTAAATAAAACAAACTGTGAACATTGGGATGCAAAGACACACTGAAAAACAGAAAATGCCTTTAGTAGACATTTTATCTGCAATAAAATAAAATAAAAATTTTTAAGTATGCTTAAAACTGTTGAGGACTGAGATCTTTAACATATTCTGTCTTCTTTGTTCTATTTTAGTGAATATAAGAATATTATAAAGCTTTGCATATATATTAATTCATAACTTTAGTGTTTATAACCTCATTTTCCCTTATAGTGTCTTAAGATTTGATTATAAAATTCTCCTATTCTAAAACTTTCAAAACACGTAATCTTCCTAGTGGTCAAGAAAATGCTGTGATAAACATCAGCATACATACAAACACCTTGGTACTTCTGAGATATAATCATAAGTGTTAAAGACTATAATCCTTAATAAGTTACTGAACATTTCTGTACCTGAATTTTCCCATCTATAAAACAGAATATTGTTTGTAATAACATTATTTTAGAGTGTTCTTATGAGAAAAAATAAGTTTATACTATATCCCATTTTGCTGACTTCATGATACTGTCTTCCACTTTCTTGCATATCTGAAATCCTGACCATTAATGGAATCTCAGTTCATGGTTAGTGAGACATCATTCTGTTATTCTTACACCTGGAAAAACATCAAAGTTCCAGCAACAACAACAAAAACGTTCCAGCAACCGCATTTGCAGGATGGATATCAGCACTTGGAAGAAAGTCCTGGCCACAGTAGTGGAGCATTCTTAATTTCTAGGAACCGGATGACTGTGGGGAGGAGGTAGGTGAAGAGGTGGGGCCACATGGGTTTTCCAAAGTCCTGGAAGTACGAACCAAAAGTAGACATGTTCTGCATAATTTTCAAAGCCAACTTCAGAGTCCAGGACAAGGGACTTTCAGTTCCTTTATGGACTGTCTCAAAAATGACTGTATCCTCGACATTCTTGTTGTCACAGGAGAAATTGTGTGGAAACCAAACAAATAATGATGCCTCTGCATGTGAAAAAGTTCATTAATACTTTAATCATTTTGTTTTGCTCACATGTCCCTTTCTAGATATGAACAGTAATTCAGAGTGCACCTCTATGCCTAAATAAATCTGAAAGAACATTAAGTATGGAAGAGACATTTCAAGTGACAGGCATTCATTATGTCAGTGTTTAACTGACAGTCCTTTTTTCCTTCACTTGCTGTTCCATAAAGAGGAGTTGTATCTTACACTCATTGGTGATTTAGTTTGGATAAAATATGGCATGTGTAGAGTTCAAATGGTATTTGGTGTAGAGTAAGTGCAATGTGAGTTTTTGCTTTTATTTTGCTGAGGAATGAGATTATGGATCTTTAATGATATTTCCTGGATCTTTGCTTTCTAAATTGTCTACCCAGAGCACTTCTTTTTTAATTAAAAAAAAAAAAAAAAGGTGGTCAGAAATGCAGGTGCCCCTGAGAGGAAACCACATGCAGTTCCTGACTCCTTGAAGTAAATGATTAGACAAGATACCCCTGGAAGGACCAAGAGAAGGGCATAGTCTGGCTCTTGCAGTCCGGACTTCTGGTAGACCTGCCTGAGCAGTACAAGTGGCCCACCGGAACAGTCTCTTTAGCCTGTGTTCTCTCTCCCAGCTCTCACATTCGGCCTGAAGTTGGGTCTGACCGACCCCCCACATCTGGCCCACAGCCACTAGAGCTGTTCTCCTTTCCCACCAGCTGTGCCCCCCATCTCCGCCCCCCATCTCTCTGAGGCAGCACAGCCTGACAGAGATACAGTGAGGGTTTCACATGAGATTATAACTGTTCTACTGACTACATTCAAAAATTGAAAAGATCAGGTGAAATTACTTTAAATAGTATATCTTGGAAGGACTGATGATGAAGATGAAACTCCAATACTTTGGTCACCTGATGTGAAGAGCTGACTCATTGGAAAAGACTGTGATGCTGGGAAATATTGAAGGCAAAGGAGAAGGGGGCAGCAGAGGATGAGATGGTTAGATAGCATCACTGACTCAATGGGCGTAAATTTGAGCAAACTCCGGGAGATAATGAAGGACAGGTGAGCCTCACATGCTGCAGTTCATGGGTTGCAAAGAATCAGACATGACTTAGCAACTGAACAACAACAAATTAGCCTAGTATATCCAAAATATTATTATTTCAATGTTAAATGACAACTATTTATGCATGCCTCAGCTGTGCCAAACTCTTTGCTAGGCACGAGGGTAGAAGGATGAATAGACAGACAGCCGCAGCTCCTCCTCTCCTGAATGGGATTTGTTTGTCAGAATCTGCAGTTAATATGTGTTTCTTCTAAACTGACATAGATGAGAAAGGTTGAATAGATCACATTTCTTTTAGACCTGATTTATAATTCTCATTGTTACCCTGATTTCTTTCAGCCTGTAACTGACTTTGAAAACTATTATAAGCCTATTGCTCAGGGACATATTTTAAAACCTATTCAACATTAAATACATACATACATACACACACATGCAAGGCCATTAAAAAAGTCTCCAACTTTCATATCTAATACTTTTATCAGAATTAGTATGTATAATTTATTTTCCAGAGATAACCCAAGGAAAAGGAAAGCATCTTTGTAACATAATTTGGAGAACATTTGTACAAAAGTATGTCTTCCTCCACCCACAGCCCATCTAAAATTCCCTCCATTAGAAGCTTTCTTTGGGTTGAAAATTATCTTTATCATTACTTATTTTTTTAAGCACCTATTTTTTGCTAGGTACTGTAGAATAGCAAGGAAATGCCCCCCACTTTCCTGCTATGGGTTGAGTGGTCTCATATACCCTCTGCCCCTATTCCAGGGAACTTGGACCCCCATCCCAGTGGTTAGGGGGCTGCTGATTTTCCCATAGGCACTTCGATCGCAGAGGAAAACTGAAGGTGGCGTGAGACTATATAACCCTTTTGCAAAACTTCAGAGTCTGTAGGGAAGGAGCCAGTGAGAGAAGCATTGTTAACTCTAAATAGGAAGTCTTCAGCCCACACAGTGAAAGGATTAAAGGAGCTGGAACAGAATCAAGGTACCCACTGGGGCAGCACAGATGACCATAACACAGGTAAATAATGTATGGTGGTGGAAGGCTCCTATGGGTTTGGGAAAGGAAATAGGATGGAGGAAGGAATAAGGATGGACAACAACATATTCAACAAAATACCGTATTCTAATATCATCTTGATCTAACACATCTTCTGCTCTGATGGACTGGCCTGGTGATGTAGGATGTTGACTGTAAGCCAGGCTGGATCACCTAATTCAAATGCTTAGCTCTATTCCCTGAGAAGAAGCTAGCCATGATGTAAGTCACCAAGCCCAGTGGGTAAGGAGCAGAAAAAGTGGATCAAGTAGGGAACTAATAAACCCCAAGAGTTTCTTTTGAAACCTGCATGTTTGTTTTGACACTCCCCTTGCATTAAGCAACGTTTAGCACATACATTACTCAGCAATAACATGTAAGGGAACCCCATCTGTGACTTGGTAGAACTTAGTGTCCAGGGGGAACATATATTTTAGAGCAAGGAAGTCTTAGAGAAGAGTGGCTCAGAAGTAGTTTAAGGCACTTGGAACTGGACAGGCTACCAAAAGTGCCCACATGGATGGATGAGTGAAGGCATGAATGGCTAGAAGCTGTCTGCCAGAACACGTGACTTTGAGGACAAGAGGTTACCATCTTTCTAGATTTTTGCCTGGAAAATCCCATGGATGGAGGAGCCTGGTAGGCTGCAGTCCATAAGGTTGCTAAGAGTCAGACACGACTGAGCGACTTCACTTTCACTTTCCACTTTCATGCATTGGAGAAGGAAATGGCAACCCACTCCAGTGTTCTTGCCTGGAGAATCCCATGGATGGAAAAGCCTGGTAGGCTGCAGTCCATGGGGTTGCACAGAGTCAGACACAACTGAAGCGACTTAGCAGCAGCAGCAGCAGATGCCTCAGCAGCATGTGGGCCCTTGGGTTGTAGCACAACCTCAAGAGGAATTTATGGGGAAAGCCTAGATTAAGATAAAGTTTCCTCAATAATGGTGGAAAGAGTGCTCGAGATGACAACTAACTTGAATTTTAAAGAAGGAAGTCATGCTTCTCCTATGTGTGAAAGTTTGGACTAAGCTTCCTACCTGTTTTGTATATACTTAAGGGGACTTGGATGAGAGATGGTGCAGGGGCCAGGCTGGGGATTGGTGTATAAGAAGCACAGTTATAAGAATTTTCAAGTATCTGAAAAGTCTCCATGTAGAAGATGGATACAATATGTTTTTCCTATGCTGCATTTAAAACAAAGGTTGGAAATGCTGGTTTTTACATTGAGAATACAGAAATCTGTTCCAGTTGTTGGGAATGTCTCTTAATTTAAAAATTCTTATCTTAATGTAGTGGGTGAATTTCCTGGCATTTGGATGAATTTAATCATCAAAAAGGACATTGGCAAATTATTTGGATTAGAGACCCTGCTATCTAGGATGCTGAGAAAGAGAGTTCTTATGCAGGATGGAGTTTGGGGCTATGTGCATCTCAGGAATGGGAGTGGAGGGACCACTGTGTTGAGCCACTTACTATGTGCCCATTGTTGACCTTAGTCTTTTTGACCACCCATCGCCTGAATCCTTTTTCTGACCTTGGGGAATTTCCTATATTGTGCATCTTAATGTCAGAGATGTCCTCCCAGTGTCCGGTTTGGAAATGCCAGATAATCATTCTCAGCCTGGCTTGCTGGCATCCAAGGCCTGCTGACAGTGACAGCAGTGTCCCTATCAAAACCTGCTCTTCTGTGCGACATAGTCTCCTTTGTTGACACAAGTCTGAGCTTTGTTCTCCAGCCCTCATGGAGAATCTGATTTCTTCTTTGCTTTAACATTTTGTTATAGAGAGTTTCAAGTATGCATGCACACACACACACACACACACACACACACACACACACACAAGAAAAGCAAAACAGATCTCTCATGTATTCATAGCAGTAACTAGTATTTTGCAATTCTGCTTTTTCTCTACCTGATGACCTTTTCTCTGGAATTTTTTAAAATGCAAATCTCTGATATTATGCTATTTCACTTGTAAATACCTTAGTATATTAGGCTTTGTCAAGGCCTCTGTAAGAATCATAACTTTCATGACAATATCACACTAACAAACCTCACTGTAACTCTTCCCAGCCATAGCACAATTTCTCCAATTTTCTTTTTAAGGTAAGTTTACTTGAATCAGGATCCAAAGGTCAACAGTTACCTTTGATTGTTAGGTTTCTTATGCCTTCTCTTTTATTCAATAACAACATTCTTATATTTTTTCCATACCATTGATTTGATGGTTAAACACTTCATTTTCCTATAGAACCCAATATTCTTATACATTGCTTCTGCGTTTCATTCAACCAGTGTGGACTTCAGTTGACTGCAACTAAGAATTGCAACTGAAATACAAGTTCTTAAGGATCCCAGTTATACAGAGGAGGAAACTGAGGTTCATCTGGTTTAAGGAACATGCGAAGTTTTCCAAGTCAGTGAGTGTCTCAGCAGGAACTGGAATTCACAGCTCTTTGACTCAGCATCTGTAAGTGACCATCATGCTTTCTCCCAACTCCCTTTCACTCTACCATTCTTTTAAGTCCATCACGCTCCTTTCCTCAATCTCAAGGTCACGTCAGCCAGTAACACACCCCAGAAATTCAGAACACCTGAGTTCTCACTGCCTGCAACAAGTTTTGGCTTTAGTATAATCTTACACTTCCTGCCAGAATACAGGTACAGAATTGGGTAATTATAAGTGCATTTTATGTATGTATCTTAATTCTAAATGTACTAGGCTGTGTTGTTGCTCAGTTGTGTCCGACTCTTTGTGGCCCCATGGACTATAGCTTGCCAGGATCCTCTGTCCATGGAATTTTCCAGGCAAGAACACTGCAGTGGGTTGCCATTTCCTTCTCCAGGGGATCTTCCTTACCCAGGGATCAAACCCGCATCTCTTGCATCTCCTGCATTGGCAGATACATTAAGGCTGGCGGTTCTCAAAGTGCAATCCCAGGACCAGAAGCTGCAGCAGCATTTGGGAACTTATGAGAAGTGCCCCTATAGGGCTCCTCAATTAGATTCTCTGAAGCTGGGGCCCAGCCATCTGTGTATTAACATGCCTTCTAGGTGATTCTGATGCCTTTTCAAGTTTGCAAACCACTGTATCAAGCCTTCCCACCTGCATATTCCCACAACATCACAGTAACATAAAAAGTCCCCACTGCTCCCTGGCAGCGCCTCTAAGACTACACACAGAATGCCCTCTCTTCAGCCACTACACACTTTTTATCTACCACTAAGTTTGCTGTCAGCTTCTTGGTATTTAGAAAAATGTTACTATTTTTTAAACGTCATAATTAAATCTCTCATTCCCACCAATGAAATCACAGTACTGAATGAAACCACACATTTCAGATACTCAACCCTTGTTCTTATCTGTGAGAGCAGTGTTTGTTAAAGTTGTAGCTAGACAGCTTGCTTCCAGGCAAATGACTCCAAACTACCTTCAAACCTACAGAAGCTCCCCGAGGCTGAGGGACTTTGAAAGACGTTGGCTGGGCTGATGGACTGTCTGCTCCTGGCAGGCAGTTGCTGGTTCCAGTGGTTGCTGGTTCCATTTTTCTCTGCTGGTTGATGAAGGGGTCAAAAAAGTTGAAGAGACAATAAAGGATAGTAGGGAGAAGGCTTAAAACTTTATTGTTGTTTTTCAGTTGCTAAGTCGTGTCCGACTCTGCAACCCAATGAACTACATCACACCAGGCTTCCCTGTCTCCTGGAGTTTGCTCAAACTCATGTCCATTGAGTTGGTGATGCCATCTAACCATTTCATCCCCTGCAGAGTCTTTAAATCATTCATGAATTTTTCAGGTTCTTGTTTTGTGCTCTGGGGTAAGCCTCACTTGCCTTGTCTTTTTCTAGCTCTCTTTCCTTACACCTAATCATTTGGCTAAAACTCCTGCCACTGGATTCTCACCCTCTCACTCATGATGGGTAAGAGCAGGCATTTAGTTCCCCATTCCCACCGGTTTGGATCCGTGTTCCTCGTGGGGCAGCATCCGATCCCCAGTCTCCCCTCAACTCCAGGTTTCACTGGGTATCAGCCTCGAGGGACCATGACATGCCTGGGTCCTCAGTTGTCACTGACCTGTCCTCAGTACTGTGCTTGGTCCCCACTCAGCCTGAACTCTATATTCACAATTTAAGCCCTTTTGGGAAACAAAGAAGTGCAAGACCAATCTTTGCAAGGCACCATCTGTTTTTTCTCTCCTGTACCAGCTTTTTTTTTTTTTTCTCTCCTAATCTACGTTCTTTCTAAGACAGAGTGATACGTCAAGAATTCTTAGCACTTTCTTTCTCAATCTACTCCAAGATTTCCCCTCATACCTTTTGCAACTTTCTGAGCCATACTAAATTTCCCACCACTGAGAAATGAGCTGATTTTACTAGATTATGTCAAATTTCAGCTGTGCTGTACACCACACACACACACACACACACACACACAGGCTTGCCTCTCCATTCCATAGTGTTTTCTCTTCAGAAAGTTAATGAAATATCCCCACAGCAACTCAAACCACTAACACTGATTTTTTACAAAGTAACAAATTGGAAATTTCTGGAAAGAGCTTGCCCTATAATGTTTGGACTTCATATTTATAGTTTGTTTCGGGTTGTGTCTTACCCCAGGCATCACTCCCCTTCATTAAGTAAAAAGTAAATATGTCTCTAGTGTTACCAAAACAAGCTGCTGTTTACCCAAAGCCAGCTATCTGAACCCAACCCCTCTTTCTGGGAGCCTGAAGAGGGGGACTGGCCTGAGACCACAGGCTTCACAGAGTTGAACAGGCAGCAATTCACGGGCCAAGGTGAATTGAGAGCAAAGAACATTCTTTTATCCTCCACCTTCCTTAGGTTTCCCTAGTTCTTTTAGGGCTGTCATGGGCTCTTAACATGATATAAGAAGGTGCCCAAGGATCACTTACTTCTCTTGGCATGGGAATATTTCAGGGGTTTACGCTCCCCTATCAATCTCTCCTTCTTCTTGGCTCTTTCTCACCAGGCTCCAGAGTGAAAAATGAGAAGGCTCCAATCGCACATATTAAACCATAGCTAATTATTATTAGATCAGTTTTCACTTTTTCCCAATCCAACTGTCACATGCAAAGGTCTTAATTTACCAGCTCCAATAGGCCTGAAGTGAAGGGAAAAAGGAGAATGAGAGGTTCCAGGGATGAACCAACTTCAACGGGCTTAAAAGCTTTGTAAGTAAAAAAGCTTTTAGGTCACTGAAAGTAATGGACTTCAGTCTTCTCACGGGAATTGCCCCTCAAATGCTGCAAATGTTGTTGATGTTCTCTGAACTGAGGGAAAATGCCTGTGGGAAGCTGGGATCACTCTAAATTTAGATATGAGGCCATATAAAAGCCAGGCACTGAGAGACACCAAATTTCACTTTGGGAAAAGACCCTTGAAGTAAACCTGTGAGCACCACAAACTCTTCAAATCCTGGTGGTCACCATTTTATCATCACAGGCAGGAAAAGGGATCGTGTATGGATAAGACCCAGAGATCTTGAGTCTCACTTTAATAAAATATTCATGACCCCAATCAAGGGTATTAAATTCTTCCAGGAGGCATGTAAAGTCCCAGAATCGGCTCAGATGCACATATATTGGGAGTTTGGAGCCTGGGGTTTGAGATGGGACCACAGAGAACTGAGTCCCCATTCTGGTTCACCTTGAACTGAAGTTGCCCAAGGGTTGCGCTCAGTTGCTCAGTCGTGTCTGACTCTTCGCGACCCTATTTACTGTAGCCTGCCAGGCTCCTCTGTCTGTGGGATTCTCCAAGCAGGAATACTGGAGTGGGTTGCCATTTCCTTCTCCACAGGATCTTCCCCACTCAGGGAACCAACCCATGTTTCCTGCAGCTTCTGCATTGCAGTCGGATTCTTTACTGCTGAGCCACCTGGAAAGCCCCCTAGGAATAGATCCATGCAAAAATGGAAACTATCCAGATGACAGGTAGCACTGCCGATTATGCAGAAAAGATGAAGTAATGAAGTAAAGAAGACATGGTGTGGAGCTAGTCAGTTATCCATGAGGAAAATAAAATGAAATCCAATCCTTACCACACACAATATACAAATTATTTCAGGTGGGCTAAAGGTTTAAATGTGAAAAGCACAACTTCAAAACTTTTAGAAGATAATAGAATATCTGTTTTTATGTTTTTGCTTTTGTTTTTTAGTGTGGAAAGGATTTCTTAAACAAGATGAAGAAGGCCAATCCATAAATGAAAAGATGGAAAAATTAGATTATACTAAAATGTAAACGTATGTTTATCAGAGAACACACAAAAATTTAAAAGCATAAAAAATTCACAAATTAATAGTGAATATATGCATCATGTATACATAAAAACTATGTGTGTATACATATACACCAAACAAAACAAATACAGAAAATAGAAAACAAAATAAAATTTTTTTTAATCAAAATAAATAAAAGACAGGAGTAGGCATTTCACAGAAGAGGGAATCCAAATGGCCAATAAACATATAGAAAGATAGTCAATCCATTATCAATCAGGGAATTACCAAATGAAAGCACTTTATACTCACCACATGAATAAAACCATCACAGTAAGGTGATTACAGAGTAAGGTGGTACAATCACCTTAGAAGAAAGTGTACCATTATCTGGTGAAGTGGAGCTGCACATGTCTGATGACCCAGCATTTCCACTTCCACATGCTGCCCAGCTGCACTGTAGACATGGCTGAGAACTCCTTAGATTAATTGCTTTTAATAACAAAAACCTAAACTTGGTCACATAGGAATGAATGAATCAATCAACCAATTAATCAGTGATGCAGTTGTACAGTGGACTATCAGAGAATAAAATAATTGAACTCCAGCTATTTCTATCCATCTTCATAAACTGAAAAAGTATCATGTTGAGATATATATGTGATATATGTATATGAAATGTCTACCTGTCTAGAAAGAGCACATACAATGTGATTCCAATTATATGACGTTTCAGAATAGACAAAACTGGCATCTTATTTAAGGATTTGTTCACATATAATGAAATCTATGAAGGAAGACAGGAGAATGATCACATCATACTCAGGACAGTGATCTACTCTTAGTGAAGGAAAGGGTCTCTAGTGTGGGAGGGGCACACAGCAAGCTTCAGAGGAATTGGTATTATTCTATTTCTAAAGCTTAGTGGTATATATATTGATTTTCATTTTATTATTTTAGAGCTTTTATGCAGTGTATATCATCTCCTTAGTGTATGTATGAAATATTTCTTAGGATAATTGTCAATTTACAGGGATTTTTTTTTTTTTGTATAAGGATTATGGTAAGTTGGTTGAGTAATAATAACTTTCAGAGCATGTGAATGAGACAGACAGTAAGAGTTATTGTTACCATCAAGGAATCTCTAAAAGAAACAGACTATTCACATAGAGAACTGAGCTGAGAGCATCACTTCTGGAGATTACAAAAAATATTCCTCATCCCCTTTTTAAAAAATGTGAATTTGTTCTATTAATTTTTAAAAATACACATTCCCTAGCATGGCATTCAGAAGTCACTCAATAAATATTTGTTGAACGAGTGAGCAGATGGATGAAAATAAGCAAATTCTTCCATGTTTTAGAGTTATTTTTGTACATGTTGTCTGTTACCACCCAGCTCAGACCAACCCATAGGCCTGCTATAAAATCCTGCTGCTACCTGTGTGTTGACTCCTACCCAAGTCCTGAGTCAATGGAAGTCTGGATAGTTGGGTGGAATGGAAAATTTCCTTTCCCCTGATGACTCAAGGTCTAGCCAATGTCTGATGTCTTGACCTGTGTCCGGTGTGCTTGAGGTGAACTTAGCTTCAGGACACAGCAACAGACAAGCCCATCGTTTCCACCTGCAGAACACATTGCTGTTGTGGAGACCCAGAGTTGCCAGGAGATGTGGAAGGAGTTAGAAGATTCTGGATTAGAAGATGTCGTCTATTACAGGGACCTGGAATCAGGGTGGTGGGCCCTTGACACAACTGGCCATGGCTGTGCGGGTGTAGGTGCTGGACAAGCAGAGGATGTGAGCTGGGGGTTGGGCTTCCATTTTCGGGCAGCCATGATGGACCATGTGCATAATAAAATGGCATAGTCTTATACAGAGAAGAGTGAGCAAGCAGAAGAAGAGTTAAACATCTGGAGGGAGAAACTTTATAATGACCTCTTACCTTAAGTGAAGCTGGTTGATTCAATAAGCCCTGAGATAACAATAACATAAACAAATAGCAATAGCAAAATTAAAATTAAAAAAGAAAAGTAAAGCTAGCAGCAAAACTCACAGTGTTTACCCTGTGCCAGCACTTTAAACACAATGCACTCAAGTCTTGTTTGTGAGTTAGAAATGCCCACTCTACAGCCAAGAAAACTGAGGCATAGGAATTTTATCTAACTTGTACAAGCCAAGTGTGGAACAATTACCTGAATCCAGCCAGTTTGGCTCCAGAGGCCATACTCTTAATCTTGGTATTCTTCTATCTCTCAGAGGGTCTTCAGGTAGGTTGGGTTACTTGCAAATATTCCCTGACTAAATGAATAAAGCAAATTTTTTTTGAAAAACCATACTGTTGCCCTGCTCTGTATGTTTTATCCATCATGAGCAGGTGGACAGGCCTCTGCCTGGGCCCTGAGTCTTGCATCCCTTCTGTTGTCTGAAGACTTGAACTTTTAAGATGATAGCCCAATTCCAGGGAGACTTGACCTGTTTGCCTGGTATCACTTCACCCCCATTTTTATTGCTCTGGTGTCTGCTTTTCTGAGGAAATACTGTGAAACTCAAAGCTCTGAAATTTTCCCAAACTTGTGTTATTCAGAACATAAGTTCTGAAAGATATTACAAAACAGAAATAGACTCTCAGACATAGAAGACAAACGTATGGTTAACCAAAAGGTAAGAGAGGGATAAACTGGGAGTTTAGGATTAACATATACACACTACTGTATATAAAATAAATAACCAACAAGGACCTACGGTATAGCACAGGGAACTATTCGATATCTCGTAATAACCTATAATGGAAAAGAATCTGAAAAAGAATAGATATACATAAATATGTATAACTAAATCACTTCACTGTACACCTGAAGCTAACACAACACTGTCAATCAACTATAGGACTTCCCTGGTATTTCAGCTGGTAAAGAATCCTACTGCGATGCAGGAGACTCCGGTTCAATCCCTGAGTTAGGAGGATCCACTGGAGAAAGGAAAGCTACCCACTCTAGTATTCCTGCCTGGAGAATTTCACGGACAGAGCCTGGCGGGCTACAGTCCATGGGGTCACAAAGAGTCAG
The DNA here is from genome assembly GCF_002263795.3 of Bos taurus. Classification (NCBI taxonomy): domain Eukaryota; kingdom Metazoa; phylum Chordata; class Mammalia; order Artiodactyla; family Bovidae; genus Bos; species Bos taurus. The sequence continues at coordinate 80,023,191 of NC_037335.1, read as the reverse complement.
ACATGACTGAGCAAGCAAGCACACGTATACTTCAATAAAAAATAAAGACTAAAGAAAAACAAGTTCTGTAAGATGTTCAGTGTTCTACAGACAAATTAACAAACAAAAAACGTTTTTAAAAATGAGCAAAATGTCATGCTGATCAACTTGTCTACCTTTATCTAGCATCTCTATTCAGCTTATACATCCAGGGCCAAGCAAACTGCAGCCCCCATCTTGCTGGTACAGAGAGTGCGTTTCTATAACTAGGTGCTTACACATTTTGTTTCTCTCCTAGTGATGTCTTGTTAACATGCAGTGTTGCCCTCAGAATGGTTCATCACCAGTTTCTCTACCCTATAGATGCATTGTTCCCTTTATGAAAACCGATACAATAAATGGAAAATATGTGCCACGCTATGCTTTGAACCAGTGTACATTACTTTTATTGTCAGAATGATTTTTCATTTCTGCAACAGTTACTCAGATTTCTATTATTCACTTTATTTAATATAAATTAAGTGAACCTGGCCAAAGCCAGAAAGAGAAAAGAAATCATTTTTAATACTTCTAGAGGTAGATATTTTTACTCTTATTTTTCAGAGGAGAATCTAAAGCTTTGAGTGCGTGTAAGCTTAGTCACTCAGTTGTGTCCAACTCTTTGTAATCCCTTTGTAGCCCATCAGGCTCCTCTGTCCATGGGATTCTCCAGGCAAGAATACTGGAGTGGGTTACCATTCCCTTCTCCAGGGGATCTTCCCAACCCAGGGATCCAACCCAGGTCTCCTATACTGTAGGCATTTACTTTACTATCTGAGCCACCAAAAGCCCGAAGCTCTGAGAGGTTAAGTAAAAATGCTTTAATATTATAGAGGTGAAAATGGTAGCAAATGCTGCATATAAAAGGCTGTAAAGAAACCTGAATATGCTTTTTAAACTCATTGTTTCCCAATCTTTTTTTTTTTTTTTTTTAATTCCTTATAAGGTCCTAGAAGTCAGTACCCTGAGGAAACACATTTGGGAAAATGCTCAACTGTGCCATGTCATGACTGTTCACACAGCTGAACCTTGCCCATGATTGTGACTTTATGAAGCAGAGGTGCATTCGATCTCCGGATAGGGAAGATCCCCAGAAGTAGGAAATGACAACCCACTCTGGTATTCTTGGCTGGAAATTTCCATGGACAGAGGAGACTGGCAGGCTACAGTCCATGGGGCTGCAAAGAGTCGAACATGACTGAGCGACTGAGCACAGAGCATTTGAGGTTTGGTGGGAAAAGCCTGGATGTTGGCATTACAGAGATCAGAAACCAGCCCACCACCAGGAAAGGATTTTAAACAAGCCAGGGTTCAGCTCCCACCTCTGTAAACCCCATAGGGTTATGGAGACAGTTACATGGCGATCATGTATTTCAATCTAAATTGAATGATGTAAATAGGCACTCAGAAAAGGGGAGATGATACTACATTTTGTGGGTGCAGGTAGAAAATTAAGGAGTAAAAATGAACAGAAGCTCTACCGAAAGAGCTGTACTTAGCTCTACTAAGCCTGATTTCTCCATCTCATCTGCCCTTCTCCACTTGACCTAAGTCCATCCTACACCTACAGCAGTCAAGAGCTGCCATAAGTGGAAACCAGGGACAGGAATGGCAGAATATCATATCAAATAACCTGCATTAAAAATCAAACAAACTCTAGAGCATTGCATTGTTCCCTTCACCATGTGTCTCTTCAGCCTCCAAGCTGGGACGCTTTTTACTCTTCCTAATTCTAAGGAACTCCAGGAAAGCATCTACTTCTGTTTCACTGACTACATTAAAACCTTTGATTCTTTGGATCACAATAAATTGTGGGAAATTCTTAAAGATATGGGAATACCAGACCACCTTTCCTGCCTCCTGGGAAACCTGTATGCAGATCAAGAAGCAGCCGTTAGAACCCAACATGGAACAACAGACTGGTTCCAAATTGGGAAAGAAGTATGTCAAGGCTGTATATTGTCACCTTGATTATTCAACTTATATGCAGAGTACATCATGCGAAATGCCAGGCTGGATGAAGTTCAAGCTGGAATCAAGATTTCTGGGAGAAATATCAATAACCTTAGATATGCAGATGACACCATCCTTATGGCAGAAAGTGAAGAAAAACTAAATAAAAAGTCTCTTGATGAAAGTGAAAGAAGAGAGTGAAAAAGCTGGCTTGAAACTCAATATTCAAAAACTAAGATCCTGCATCTGGTGGAAAAAGTGGAAATAGTGACAGACTTTATTTTCTTGGGCTCTAAAATTACTGCAGATGGTGACTGCAGTGAATTTAATGTTTCACTTTATGAAATTAAAAGATGCTTGCTCCTTGGAAGAAAAGATATGATGAAACTAGATAGATACTAAAAAGCAGAGACATCACTTTGCCAACAAAGGTCCATAAGGTCAAAGCTATGGTTTTTCCAGGAGTCATGTACAGATGTGTAAGTTGAACCATAAAGAAATCTGAGGTGGATGAAACTGGAGCCTATTATACAGAGATAAGTAAGCCAGAAAGAAAAACACCAATACAGTATACTAACGCATATATATGGAATTTAGAAAGATGGTAAAAATAACCCTGTATATGAGACAGCAAAAGAGACACTGATGAACAGTCTTTTGGACTCTGTGGGAGAGGGAGAGGGTGGGATGATTTGGGAGAATGGCATTGAAATATGTATAACATCATATATGAAACGAGTCGCCAGTCCAGGTTCGATGCACGATACTGGATACTTGGGGCTGGTGCACTGGGACGACCCAGAGGAATGGTATGGGGAGGGAGGAGGGAGGAGGGTTCAGGATGGGGAACACATGTGTACCTGTGGCAGATTCATTTTGATATATGGCAAAACCAATACAATATTGTAAAGTTAAATAAAATAAAATTTAAAAAAAAAGAAATCTGAGTTTAGAAGAATTGATGTTTTCAAACTGTGGTGCTGGAGAAGACTCTTGAGAGTCCCTTGGACAGCCAGGAGATCAAACCAGTCAATCCTAAAGGAAATGAACTCTGAATATTCATTGGAAGGACTGATGCTGAAGCTGAAGCTCCAATACTTTGGCCACCTGATGCAAAGAGCTGACTCATTGGGAAAGACCCTGATGCAGGGAAAGATTGGGGTCAAAAGGAGAAGGGGGTGACAGAGGATGAGATGGTTGGATGGCATCATTGAATCAATGCACATGAATTTGAGCAAACTCTGGGAGACAGTAAAGGACAGGGAAGCCTGACGAGCTGCAGTCCATGGAGTCGCAGAGAGTTGGACGTGACTGAACAACTGAAAAACAGTAAATTCTAAGGACAGCCCATCTGTTGAAGAATTATTTTTTCCTGGATTGGAGGAGGTGGAGAAAGGGAAGAAAGAATATTGCCCTTTCATTTTGGCAAAGATCTTATAAGGACCCACCTCCAGCACCCCCCTGGTAGAGGGAGCTGCTTGCCAGCTGGGAGGACCCAAGGCTCCTCCAATCAGAAGAACTGAAGAATTTAAAGGGCTAGGCTTTTATTGCAGACCAATTTCTCAGCCTTTTTCACTGGGCTTGGAAGCCAGATCCCTGCAGGCTTTGCCTTTATCCAGGAGTCTGCTGGGATTCTGGAAAGACAGCTCTTGTGGGATGGAATAAGCCCTTGATCTGGGACAGGGGTCAGCAAACATTTTCTGTAAAGGGCCAGAGAGTAAATAGTTCAGGCTCTGTGGGCCATATGGTCTCTGTCTTAATTACTCAACTCTTTCCTCGAAGCAAGACAGCAGCCAAAGATAGTATGTAAACGTGGTTGTGTTCCAAGAAAACTTCATTCGTGCGTGTTGAAATTTGAATTTTATGTAATTTTCCTGTGTTACAAAAGCTGCTTATTTTCCCCCTAACAATTTAAAACTGTAAAACTCATTTGTATCTTGTATGCCATATAAAAACATACGATGGGTAGGACTGGGTCCATGGCTGCCAGTTGCTGAGCCCTGATCTAGGAAATACTGGGATATTTTGAAAGAGGGACTTTAGATAAACATTTTACCTTCTATGAACATGAGTTGGAGAACCAACCAAGCACCAGTGGGATACAATGTGAGATAATGTCTGTGAAGTTGTTCTGATAACTATAAGGTGTTTTTATAAATTAACATTAAGGTTATTGAGGTAAGTCTTAAAGCAGAAAAGTTGGTTCCAGTGTAAAAAGACCTGTAAATTGTCCAGGGATCACTTTTAAAAGGAAAATTTCCACCTCTGTGGGAAAAAATACAGTTCAAATGATCTTTTCCAAGTGTTTTGTGTTTTGTAGGGAATGAAAACCACAACCAAAATGTGACTTGTGGTTTTGGATGTTGGAGAGGTTTTGCCACCACTTATTTTAAAAGTCATAAAAATCAACCACAAAATATCTAATTTCTCAAACTATTATTTATTACCATTTAATTAATTACACTGTTGGTCGAAGCTTTTCTTCCTCAATTCTCCTCTTTTCTGTGGTTTTTCCCTTCTACTAACAACACCTGAAACAGGGCAGTAGCCCCTATGTCAGTGAAAACAAGAAGTAAACTCAGTTCTTGAGGACATGAATTGTCTTCCAGCCTCAGGCTGACAGATGTTCCGGGATCTGTAGAATGGATAAAATCAGTAGGAAAGGGGGTCTCAAGTGGGACCCTTTAAGTCTTGCGTTCCCCTGAGCTTTCTTTCCAGGGGTGGGAGGGTCATGCTTACACTGGCTGCAGAGGAAGCCGGCAGGGCTTTACAGGTATTGTGAGGAGAACTTCTGGCCCAGATGGAGAAGTCTCTTTCCAAAGGTTCCCAGTGAGCCCTCAAGGGCTGTGGCCCCCCAGTGGTATTAAAAACTCTGATGAAATGGAGGCCAAGTGTGAGGGACCGATGTTCTGGGGAAGAGAGAAATGTGGAAGGCAGAGAAGAGGGAAGGCAAGGCTAAGGAAATGTGGGTACACTTCATTTTATCTTTAAAATATAAATTTTTGTTTTACTTTTTATTGTATTCATTTCTATTTTATTTTATAAAATGAGAAACATAGAAGTTGACATCATGAACAACTGGGGAGAAGATCTTATCTGGAGGAATTACCTGGGGTTGCACCATGCATTTAACAACTCAGAATCAATCATAGATTCAAAAGGAAAGATGAAGGGGCACTAGAAGTAGAGTGGGAGGAAGGAAGAGGGGAGAGGAAGAAAATGGAGAAGAGAAAATCATTGCAAGAGCTCAGACCTTCCTTCCACTCTGCTACTTCACCCATTAGGACAGCTCTGGGCTGAAGCATGTGGCTTCTGGACCCTCCATGAGGCTCGCTTCATCACTAAGTGCGGGCATCCCCTCTCTAGAATTTATACCTGCTCATTTTCCATTTCACAGATGCAAGTCAGCAGCTGGATTTAGTTAGCCATGAAAGGACTAAAATAGTCAAGAGAGAGGTCCCATTTCCCCCTTCCCCTCTACACTTGTCCTCTATTTTCCTTTCCTTCTTTTTTCTTCTACGCCCCCTCCTCATGAATCTTGACTAGCTGAGAAACTCAAGGTTTGCACAGTTTTCACAAGTTAATGGGATTGTACAAATGACTCCAAGCAAGAGGTGCAAAAACAAGAACTAATCAACAACTGCAAAAAAATTTGAAACTGCCACTTGAGCCAAAAAGTGTCAGGAGCATAAAGACTGTGAAGGACTCTACAAAGCATGGCCTTGCTTAAGTAACAGGGTCTGCAGGTTCTCCCCAGTGTGCATCAACTGAATAGAGACTTGAACGTCCATCTGAGTTCCTTCCATCATTTTCTTGTGGCTGAACTCAACCGAAGAGCACTCTTGACAAAACCTGGGTTGTTTGGTGCTGATGTGTTGCCCTTCTGAAGGATTTTGAAGAGCTTCCCCTTTGCATATCGATTTTTACAGCTGTGGTTGTTGTGAGGGTAGCTCTCCTGCAGGGACCTGGAAGGATCTCTGTGTGAGTCCCCCATACACTTCCCTTTACCTCCTCCATATTGCCCTCAATCCACACTCATAAACTGAACAGACCAGGAGTTCTTGACAGAATGTTATATGGGGGTACCTAGAGGTGGTAGGCTTAGGGCTAGTGGAGGAACCATGATTTTGGGGTTCCACATCCAGCCTCATTTCAACCAGGACCCCCCTGGTTATGCTTGTTGGACATTGAGTTCACTTAAACAAATTTTAAGTAAAAGTTGGAAAACTAGAGACTGAAAAGAACACCAAGATTGGAGGCAAATCACAAGTCACTCAAGAGTCTAAGGACAGGGATGCGGGAGAAGGGAGGAAATGGCTCTGTCTTTCGAGCATTGGCCCTCTGACTATTGATTGTCTATTCTTCCTCATTTACAGCAGCTCCTCCTAGAGCTGTGTTCCAGCTCAGACTCACCATCCTCCTTGTCTGGCATTGCCTGGAGATAAAACGTATAACCATGCTGTCCATGTGAGTACAGCACAGTACGTGGAGAAACAAGGAGTTTTGAGACAGATACACCCAGGCTAAGATCCCTGGCCCTGCCATTTATGACACCTGCAACTTTTAGGTTTTTATTGAGTTCTGTGAGCCTCAGTTTCCTTTGTGAAAAAATGAGCACACAAATATTTAATACTTCTTGAAGTCAGTAAATTTTCCCTTCCCCTTCTCTTTTTAACTATATCCACTTGACTTCCATTAAACAGAAGAAATACAGATCTCCTAGGAGCATGTGCATGCTAAGTCACTTCAGTCATGTCCAATTCTGTATGATCCTATGGACCAAAGCCTGCCATGCCCCTCTGTCCATGGGATTCTCCAGGCAAGAATTCTGGAGTGGATCTCCTCCAGGAAATCGAACCCATGTCTCTTACATTTCCTGCATGGCAGGTGGTTTTCTTACCACTAGTGCCACATGGGAAGCTCCCTAGGATCCCAGCATAGCACAATACTCCCATTTCAAGCATTAGTTTCAGAAAGGAAAAAGCACAACATCAGTTGTTATTGAGGTACGCTCATCAGAGACCATCTCAGGCAGAATTGTCTGTTTTACTTTTTTTTTCTTTATAATAGACTTTATTTTTCACAGCAGTTTTATATTTATGTAAAAGCTGAGATGACTGTCTAGACAGTTTCCATATACCGTGTACCTAGGTTATCCTATTATAAGCATCTTGTATTGTATGATACATCCGTTTCAATTAATAGCAATTAATGTTAACTGAAGTCCGATTTTATTATTATTTCCTCAGTTTTTCAATAATGTCCTTTTTCTGTTTCAGAATTTCAACCAGAATACCATGTTACATTTTGTTGCCAAGCCTGTTTTGGTTCCTCCCGGCTATGACAGTCTTTCAGACTTTCCTTGTTTTTGATGATCTTGACAGCTTTGAGGAGTACTGGTCAAGCAGTTTGTAGCATGCTCCACTACTGGAGTATGTCTAGAGTTTTTTTCTCATGATAAAACTGGGGTCATGGGTTATCAGGATAAAGACCACAGAGATAAAGGGCCATTCTAGTCACATCGAGAGTACACTGTGAATGTGACTTATCCCTGTTAATGTTGACCTTGAACACCTGGCTGAGGAAGTGTTTATTGGGTCTCTCCACTGTGAAGCTACCCTCTCCCTTCTGCACTGCACACTTTGGAAGGAAGTCTGAGAGATTCATCAAATGTGGGTCCACATTAGGTCCTCCAGCTTTCTCCTCCTCCTTCTGCCAAGCCAGCTTCCCTTCTGTGTATGAACTGTATAAACATGGGACTCCAGTTATTTTCCTTGCAATTTTAGAGAATTGCAAAAATATCTAAATATTCTCAAAATGTCTTTTCTTTCACCCAAGCCATCGACTTTTTCCTGTCTTTAGCAAAGCATGATCTCTACTTCAGAGTTCATGTAGTGAAATGTAGGATGATTGTATATCCACCACTATATTCTTGCTGGGACCAACCTTTGTGGCTGCTCCAACTGCTCAATCCCAAATTGATTTACATGGGTCAACAGAAGAATGGACTGCAGTTTCCCAGACCAAGGTTCCTCATAGGCAGTGACGCCTCTATGAAGAACGGGCAAGACATGGTGGGTGCGCAACTCAAGGAGCTGAATGAGTCAGGCTAGGCTAGGTGTATGCTGCTGTAAGAAGCAATTCCAAATTGCAGTGATTTCGTATATAGTGTTTCTTCATTCAAGCAAGGTCCACTGTAGGTCTGCTGACTCTCAAGGATAACTGACCTTGACTGGAGACAGATCTCTTTAATCCCGTGTCACTTGATTCATCTCCTGGCTCTGTGCTCTCCTCAGAAGGAGAAGAGATGGCTGAGAGGTCACATGTATCTTCATGGCCTCTCATTGGCACTTGTACTTACAGTCCATTGATCACAATAGACCACATGACCCACATCTGTCTGCATCTTGAGAATCCTTGGATCATAGGCTCAAGTCTCTCTTCTGTACAATCAAATTTTTCCCTTTTGGGATAAAATTTTGTGACTGACACAAAGCCCTTCCAAACGTCTTCCCAGATTTCCCCCCAAATGCATGGAACTAAGTAAGCCAACTCTTGCAATATCTCAATAACCTTTATCTCACTTTACATTGATTTTCTCCCTCATTATAATATAACCCATTATTATAAAGATCAGAAGTGGGTCCTGCCCAGTACAACTATTGCTCAAGAGTTAACCCAAGTTGATTAAATGCTCACCTTGTTCTTGGCTCACCTCACTTTTTTAGTTGTAAAAATATGAAACATTCTGCAGTCCTTTTTTCTTATTTGTTTTTCCATAAGGGCATATTGATGTATCTTTTTCCCTAAATTTGAAAACTTAACTCCTTTTATTTCGAGTTACCAAACTTGATGACTCTCTCCCTCCATCAACTCCTTCCCCTTCTTGAAATTCCCTGTCTGCCCACACAATATGGGGTCACCTAGGCGATTGTCACTTCACCGATCTGGACCTCAGTTTCTTCATCGGTAATATGAGAGGTTAGAATGAGTTGTAAATTCCAGTTCAGTGGTTTCACAGTGTGTGCAGAACCTTTGCTGTTTTTGTCTTTTTCAGCACCTGCCTCATCAAGATATTTCCCCTTTTAAATCATGGGATGTGCTCATGATGCAATTAAGGCCTGAGATGTTTTAAAACAGAAAATAAAGAAGTCCTTATGAGTTAAACACTGGACTAGAAATCTCTCCCTTAGTTTAGAAATTTCAACTTTCTTTAATATTCTCAAACAGTTCTTCAGGAATTAAATTATTTGGTATCATTCGTTAATTTACATGACTCATTATACAGTTTACTCGAATTTAAACAGCATTGTGACCATAGGGGGCTTCCCTGGTGGCTCAATGGTAAAGAATCTGCCAGCCCAGGCAGGAGATGAGGGTTCAATCCCTGGGTTAGGTAGATCCTCTGGAGAAGGAAATGGCGACCCACTTCAGTATTCCTGCTGGGAGAATCCCATGGATAGAGGGGCCTAGCAGGCTACAGTCCATGGGGTCACAAAGAGTCGGACACGACTGAGCATCTGAACACAGCATGCGAATGTAAAGTGGGGAAATATAAAACTCTCCTTGAAAGAATAATGTAATTGACTCCTAGGTATTTTTTTCCCCATGGTGTTTCCAAAGACTTAGTTACTTGAAACCAGAACTAAATAAAATTATTGAGTTAATTTTGAAGTAAATGGCTACCTATATTGATGAGATGCTTCTATAGAAACTAAAACCTCCACTTATACTTAGGTCATTTTCTTGTTTGTTTTAATTGCATAAAAATATAATAACAATATAAAGGATTTTTGTTTTCAGGAAATGGAATCAATCTTAACCCTGTCCCCTTAAGATAATTTTTGTGTTTGCCATTTCTTTCAAGATTAAACATTGAAAGAAAAATGGATTTTTCTTCCTCAGATGCTACAGTTATTTATTAAGCAGTATCAACTTTTAAACCGGTTAGCCCAACGTAATGTTTAGGTCATGACAATGAATGCATTGACTTTCCTCCCAAAGCTGAGAACACATCTGTGAACTCTTTTTAGCAAACAGTTGCTGAACTAATTATCTGCCTACCTAGGAGCACATAAGAATTCATTGTGAGCTTTAGTTACAATGAAGACCATTAACAACGGATTCTACAGTGTTTTGGGCTTTTCAAAGATGGTGTAAGGAGAGAGGGTGGCAGTACAGATACATGGAACACCATTTGCCCACCTGCTTTCCTCATTTCCCTTTTTGTTGTTGTTCTGGGTTCTTGCTGCTAATGATGAAATGTAGATAAAGTGCCTCAGCTGCTGGAGAGAGTTCTCCATCAGCCAGTGCTCTCCTTTCCATATTATTTGCATCATTGAAATCCAACTAGTGCCTGGTTTCCACTTTGATGCTGATTGAGGTTTTGGAGTATTTTAAAACAGAATTCTGGGACTTCAGCTGTGAGAGTTTACTCTAACTCTGTGCTTTCACTGTAGAATTCCCTTTTGGCTCCAGGAGACAGATCTGTGCGGGATAAGAGCCCTGAACTGAGAGTCTTAGCCCAGCATTAGCTTCTGAGTCTGTAACCTGGGATGAATCCCTTATCGTTACTACTTTATTAGAAAATGGAAGGGTGGGGATGCTACCATCACCTGCAAAAGGCATTTGTAAGAAATTAAAAAGTTATGATTTATGACAATGATATCATAATCCAGACAACCTAGTGTTGGCATTAAGACAGATAAATAGATCACAGAGAAGAGAGTCCAAAGATAGGCCCATACTAAGGTGCTAAGGTAGTTCAATGTTGAGAAGACTGTGTTTTGTGTTTTAGCAAATGGTAATAGAACTACTGGACATTCAAGTGCAAAACAAAGCAAACAAAAAAGCCACCTCAACCATACTTTCCATCATACTTAAAATTAAACTCACAGGACTTCCCTGGTGATCTAGTGGTTAAGATTTTGATTTCCAGTGCAAGGGGTATGGATTCAGTCCCTGGTAGGGAGCTAAAATCCCATATGTCTCACAAGTAAAAAATCAAAACAAAAATCCAGAAACAAAATTGTAACAAATTCAATAAAGGCTTTAAAAATAGTCCACATCACACACAAAAAATAATGATAATTCAAAATGGGTCATAGACCTACATGTAATACCTAATGCTGTAAAACTTTTAGTAGTAAACACAGAGAAATATTTCTTGCAACTTTACTACAGGGAAGGAAAAATAGGCATAAATGAATAAGTATAGCTGAATTTTATCAAATATGAAATCTTTATTCTTAAAAGGCCCTGGTTATTGTTGCTATTATTTAGCCATAAATCCTGTCCCACTCTTTGTGACCCCATGGACTGCAGTACACCAAGCTTCTCTCTCCTTCACTATTACTCAGAGTTTGCTCAGATTCATGTCCATTGAATTAGTGATGCTATCTAATCATCTCATCCTTCGCCCCCCCTTTCTCCTTTTGCCTTTAATCTTTCCCAACATCAGGGCTTTTTCCAGTGAGTCTGTTCTTCAAATCAGGTGGCCAAAGTTTTAGAGCTTCAGTTTCAGCATCAGTCCTTCCAATGAATTTTCAGGGTTGATTTCCTTTAGGATTGACTGATGTCATCTCCTTTCAGTCCAAGGGACTCTCACAAGTCTTCTCCAGCACCACAGTTCAAAAGCATAAATTCTTTGGCACTCAGCCTTCTTTATGGTCCAATTCTCACATCTGTACATGACTACTGGAAAAACCATAACTTTGACTATACAGACCTTTGTTGGCAAAGTGATGTCTCTGCTTTTTAATACACTGTCCAAGTTTGTCAGTTTTCCTTCCAAGGAACAAGCATCTTTTGATATCATGGCTGCAGACAACATCCACAGTGATTTTGGAGCCCAGGAAAATAAATCTGTAACTTCTTCCACTTTTCCCTCTCTATTTGTCATGAAATGATGGGACCAGATGCCATAATCTTAGTTTTTTGAATGCTGAGTTTCAAGACAACCTTTTCACTCTCCTCTTTCACTTTCTTCAGGAGGCTCTTTAGTTCTTCTTCATGTTCTACCATTAGGGTGGTATTATCTGCATACCTGAGGTTGTTGATACTTCTCCCGGCAATCTTGATAACAGCTTGTGATTCATCCAGCCTGGCATTTCACATGATGTACTCTGCATAGAAGTTAAATAAGCAGGGTAACAATATACAGCCTTGTTGTACTCCTTTCCCACTTTTGAACACTTCAGTTGTTTCATGTAAGGTTCTAACTGTTCGTTCTCGACCCACATACAAGTTACTCAGAAGACAGGTAAGGTGGTCTGGTATTCCTAACTCTTGGAGAACTTGGCAGAAGCAATGCTCCTTCCTCAGACCCTCACTCACTCTTACCGTCTTACCCCTTCCTCCAGGCATCCCTCTGAGGTCTCCCCATGGGCAGATCATGGGCATGTTAATTTTTTCATGTCTATGACCAAACTTATCCTAGTTATGTCATCTGCAACACAAAGAATTGGGCTAGTCATTTGTTCTACCTGATGAGAAAAGATGGAACTAATTTTGTTCTTAAAACCCAGGAGAAAAGATAACCAATAGTGTTGGTTATCCTGCATGCCTTATGGTGTGACCAATAAATAAATAAATTTATGCATTGTAACTCTCACTGCAATCAAGATTAGCTGAGGGGCTTGCAAAATCTATGAAAGCCTGAGACCACCCCACTCCCCATTTCTAGGGAATCTTATTTCATTGATCCAGGAGAGAGCCCAGATATTAGCATTAAAAAAAAAAAGTCCTCAATGATTCTAAAATGCAGAATAAAGAACCACTGTCTAGTGGGGGAAGGAGAAAGTGGGATGATATGAGAGAAGACCATTGAAACGTATATTGAAAGTGAAAGTGTTAGTCACTCAGTTGTGTCCGACTCTTTGCGACCCCATGGGCTATATCCTGTCGGGCTCCTCTATCCATGGAGTTCTCCAGGCAAGAATACTGGAGTGGGTAGCCATTCCCTTCTCCAGAGGATCTTCCAGCCCAGGAATTGAACCCAAGTCTCCTACATTGCAGATTCTTTACTGTCTGAGCCCCCGGGGAAGCTCAATATATACATTAAGTAAGTGTTAAGTCGCTTAGTTGTGCCCGACTGCTTGCGACCCCGTGGACTGCAGCCCACCAGGCTCCTCTGTCCATGAGATTTTCCAGAAAAGGATACTGGAGTGGGTTGCCATTTCCTTCTCCAGGGGATCTTCCTGACCAGGGATAGAACCCTGGGTCTCTTGCACTGCAGGCAGATTCTTTAACGACTGAGCTACAGGGAAGCCCCAATATGTATATTACCATATGTAAAATAAATGGCCAGTGGGAGTGCAATGTATGCCACAGGGAACACAAAGTCAGTGCTCTGACAATCTAGAGGGGCAAGATGGGGAGGGAAGTGGGCGGGGCATTCAGGAGGGAGGGGACATATGTATACCTAATGTCGATTCTTGTTGATGTATGGCAAAACCATCACCATATTGTAATTATCCTCTGATTTAAAAAAGAATCACTGTCTAGAGAGGACATCTACCAAGGTACACCTTGGTAGCAAAACACATGACATTTTAATTACTTTCATTCCTGTTTAATTGTTTATTGAAGGTACTGGAAGAGTGCAGGGATGCTTTCCATCTCTAAGGTTAAAGCCGCAGAATCGGAACAGCTACCAGTAACTTCAAATCTCACAGTTAAACTCTGACACCTTCTTTTATAAACTAAAGCAAGTTTTATTTTTTTATTTTTTTTTTTAAAGCAAGTTTTAAAACTAAGCAAGTTTTCTGGGGTTTTTTAAATTGTGGTAAAAATATGTACAATATGGAATTTATCGTTTAGACCATTGTTGAGTGTACAGTAGCATTAAGTATATTCACACTGTTGTGCAACCATGACCATCCATCTCTAGAACTTTTTGTTTTCCCCAGCTGAAATTCCACACCCATTAAGCACTAACTCTCCATTTCTCCTCCCAGCCACTGTCAATGACTAGTCTACTTTCTGTATCCATAATTCTGACTATTCTAAGCCAAAAGGAGAGAAGTATCAAGAAAAAGATGAATAAATAAGAAAACCTATATTCCTTCGCTGAATTTCCTTCGTTGATAATTGCACCTTGGTCTGGGGTGATGGGACTCCTTTCTTATGTTTTCTTTGCCAGCTGTAAATATTAATTGATCTAAACAATCTTCATGCCAAGGTAGGAAGCACGGGAAGAAGAAGTGTTGGGAAGGAGAGTTTTAAAGAACATAAATTCAGGATATTGGATGTGATGTAAACAAGTGTGCTGGATTAAATTGTTTTCTGGAATATGGCATTGAGAGCATGGTTTTATGAGAGATGGTTGAGAAGGTGGGGAAACAGAAAGTAGGAAAGAGTTGCAATGTGACTCTGACCCTAAGCCGTGGGAAATCTTATTTTTTCTGAAAGTCTCTCTGAAATGAAAAAACATGTACTTTTGTTGTTATTGTGCATCTAAAGGAACTCCTCGAACAGATCCTTTGCGTAAATCTCCCTGCTTCCCTCTGGCATATGGTGTTGCCCCCTATCTTTTCTTTCCCAGTCCGCTTTACCATAGCCCTTAGCAAGAATGTGTCATCAGTCAATGGATCACGGTATGGGGAGAGGGTGCTATGTGATTGGAGGCTGTGCAATTATATATGAAAGCTGAGGAAGACACTCAGGCAACCTATGACGAGTCCCAGTACTAAGGAACTGACATCTCCGGCCAACAGCCTGTGAAGGACAGGAAACATAAGCTCATAAGTTCTTGTCTTGATCATTAACCTGATTTTCTATTTTGTGCCCAAAACACTGCATGTGTTGGGTCACTGTTTGTTGAATGAATAAGCAACTATAGGACATAAGATTGGGGTTTTCAGTGGGAAAAGAAGCTTCCAATATAAGTGAATATGATGAGAAAAATCAGTTTTAGAGGCAATTGAGTAAGTAGTGTAAGTACGTACTATTTTGCATGAGTATTCCCTCACCTAATTCTAGAAGTTAGGTGTTGGCATAGAACGCAAAGAAAACCGACTGAAAACCAAGATGGAACACATATGTGATATGACTGTCACATCTTGCCATCCTCTCTGGACACTATGTCCTGAAGAGGACATCCTTCTCAGACAAAGGAGGACCATTCTTCAGGAGAAGTCTCATTCCCAGCAAGAATCTGTCTGGGGGAATATAAAGAAATAAAATACAGAAAACTCCATGTAGAATTTTCAAAAAGGACAAAGTAGTGAAATGTTCAATCTGAATTCAATCTACAAATATTCAGGCAAGTAACTGCAACCACATACCTATCTTCAAGATGAAAATCACCAACCTCTTACTCCACCCCTCCCCAACCTCCTCCCCCTTGGCAACAACCAGTCTGTTCTCTATATCCATGATTTTGTTTGGCAGATGCTGCTGGAGAAGACTCTTGAAAGTCTCTTGGATAGCATGGAGATCAAACCAGTCAATCCTAAAGGAAATGAACTCTGAATATTTATTGGAAGGACTGATGCTGAAGCTAAGCTCCAATACTTTGGCCACCTGATGCAAAGAGCCGAATCACTGGAAAAGAGCTTGATGCTGAGGAAAATTGAGGACAGGAGGAGAAGGGGTGACAGAGGATGAGAGAGTTGGATGGCATCACCAACTCAACAGACATGAATTTGAGCAAACTCCTGGAAACCGTGAAGGACAGGGAAGCCTGGTGTGCTGCAGTCCATGGAGTTGCAAAGAGTTGGACATGACTTAGAAACTGAAAAACAACAACAAACTTTTAATATAGAATGGATAAACGACAAGGTCCTACTGTATGGCACAAAGAACTGTATTCAATATCCTATAAGGAACCATAATGGAAAAAAAAAATAAAAACCAAATATATAACTGAATCCCTTTGCTGTACAGCAGTAAGTAACACAACATTGTAAATCAACTGTACTTCAATAGAAAAAAATAAAAAATAATAATTTAAAGCAAAACACAAACACACAGATGAAAATCCCCAAGGATGATAGTTGCAGAGAAATTTAGATGAGCATCCAGGAGAGTGTTTATCTCAGAGAGCTGTTTCCCAGTAATTTCCCACTTAAAATTTTTTAAATAAGTTATATTTGTCATTGCCTTTAAAGACCACTATGACAGCTGCCCTGAGCAACCAGCAGTGTGCCAAACACTTTCCATGTGTAACACGGGGTTCACAGACCACTGTCCCTGCTCAGTGGTCAGTCTTAACTTAGTCCAGTTCAACTCTGTCCTCACTAGTGTATGCGTCTCCATTTAGACACCCATGCTGAGTAGGACGGCAGCAGAGCAAAATCTGCAGGCTTGACTGGGCATCTTTGTCCATTGGTGAGTTAGTTCAGGCCAGTAGCTTAGGTTTGCCAGCACTGAAAACGGAATCATCACCTGGTGAGTATCCTGGAGGAAGGGATGCATGGAGGTTAGGGTCTGGTGATGAGATCACCCATCACAGCTCTCCCTGTGATCTTTCTCTTGATGTCCTCAACCGGCAGTTTCAACATCCTTGTGGACAACTCCCTGAGATGCCATCCTAGGCATCAGAACCCCATCATCCTTCTTCCTACTATCCTACTCCCTCCTCTATCTCCTAAGGATTCCATCCTGGCACCAGCCTGATCCTTAATTTCAAAGCTGAGTTCACCATTCACAAAAGAACTTGTAACTTGTTAAAACCAAATCCGAGTCATTAGCCATAGAAAAATTGCTTCACTGCTTCTCAAGAGAAAGGGGAGAGGTGATGGCTCACTCCTTTTAAAGCAGCCAAGAAAGGGAAGATACTGTTAGTGAAGATACCCACCCCTCACACTTGACACTGTTAAACACTAAATATTTGCACCCTTCTATGTAGCTCAGTCGGTAAAGGATCTGCCTGCAGTGCAGGAGACCTGGGTTCGATCCCTGTGTTGGGAAGAGCCTCTGGAGAAGGAAATGGCGACTCACTCTAGTATCCTTGACTGGAAATCTCATGGACAGAGGGGCCTGGTGGGCTGCAAACAGTGGGACAGGACTGAGCGACTTAATGCTTACAGATACATTATCTCAGTTAATCTTTCAAAATAGCCCAAGGAGGTGAATACTATTCTTTGTTGTTGTCTTCAGGTGGGAAATTCCTGGCTGAGAGAAGACGAATGACTTGCCCGAGGTGGCACAAGCAGTCGACCCATGGCTGGGATTGAAAACTGAGGCTGCCAGTCTCCAAAAGCTGAACAGGCTCTTCACCCTTAATCTACCTGCCCCCATCTGATTCTCATCCAAGTTCCCGCATGAAAAAGTCATTTCAAACACTGTCAGAGAGAAATATTCCAGGTACCAAGGTTTATAAAGCATCGCTTTTTTGCTGATCAATTTTTCCTGGCAACTTTCCTGAGGGAACCAGACGTGTTTTGTTGGATTGCAGAGCACTATTATTGCAAAAAGAAGAGAGACTCCGGCACAGCTGGGGATCAACCATTCGCACTGTGTCCTTGTATGGCCTCCTGGGACAACAACCCCCCTTTGCTGCTTCAGATACTGTGAGTGGGTCAGAAAAAGACACTCAAGTTTTCCCTTTGCTGATGCCACTTTTCCTGCTTCCTTTTTAAACAGCAGTAAATCTGCTTCAGACATCCCCAAGCTTCCCTCCTATTTTGAATTCTAGGACAGAGACCAGTTTCAGTTGGGAATAAAATCGCGTGAGACTTTGAGACTTTTTCACTCAAACCTCTAGTGTTCTTTATCAAGACAAGGTGCTTTGAGCAAGGGAAAGAGGATTTCAACAGAAACAGACTGGGCAAGACATCAGAAAATGTCAATCACAAACCAGAAAATGACAATAATAACAATAGTATTAAAATAGCTAACATTCACCCAACATATACTATGTGTTAACTATTCTAAGCATTTTATGTATTATATATTAACTGATCTGTTCTCCAAACAATATTATGAGTTAGATACTATGAATTATGATGTCATATTTCAGATGAGGAAACTGGGATGCAAGGAAGTTAACTTGCCTGAGTTCACAAAAGGATTGAGAGTTAGATCCAAGATTTAAACTCAGGTAAGTTGGAGCCACTGAGCTCTTAAATGCTGGGATATTCTGAAATGATTGATTAGAGCTTTAAACTGTAATTATTTAATTGGGTGATGAGAGTCATACCTATTGTTGGAGGAAATACTCAAACATAACTAACATATTGGTTATTAAAATGATAATACATAACTAGGGAAGGAAGAATAATTGCTTATAACAGAACAGCTATTCAGAAAGGAGAAATGCAGTCTGTATGTCCTGGCTGATGAGCATCCTGGAGAAAGGAAAACAATGGTGCCTGAAGCAACCAAACTCAGATTCCTTGACCAGAGCCCAAGGCAAGCAGAAAGTTCAAAGGGTCTCTGGGCTGGCATTCAGAAACATTCTAGAGAGGGGCAGGTGTTCTCCAGTAACCTGGTGACAACTCCACATATGTCTGATTTAACTTGTGTTTTATAAGCCTCATCCCAGACTGAAATTCCTGCGGGCTACATGCAGAAATCAGTGTCTTGCTCCCCTCTGTGCCAGCTCAGAATGCCTAGCAGAAGTCTGGGAAAAGACCAATAACAGTCCTTCCGGGAGGGGGGAGAAACAGAATTAGCAATTCAGGCAGGCAAAGAGACTGGTGTGCCAGTTTGCAAAATCCTCCGGTGTGATGACCACCCCTCCTCCCCGCGCTCCCCGCTTCCTGTTTGGAATGTATAGTTTCAGAAGTGTCCAGCTAATGCTTGTAAATCTTCCAGTCTTTTTGAATGTCAAATTTTAAAATATCATCTGGAAGTATCCCGGTCCTGCGATTCGGGAGCATTGAATGCTCCAGCAGAGAGAATGCAGACAGCTTGGGATGACTGCTTCGGAGAGCTGAACTGCAGCTTCATAAACTTGCCATGTGAAGCCATGATGTCATCTGTTCCCTCAGAGTTTGGGCTCCGGAGCCCCAGACCACCCACGCAGGCGGCTATTCTCTCCCCGCGTCGTCGGGAGGGACCTGCCTTTATAAATGATTCGAGGTCTAAACGGAGGAGGACGTAGCTTGAATTGTTACACAAAAGTGCTGCCCGCGACAGTGATAAGCATTTGGACATGTCGATGTGGTGATTTTTTTTTTTTTTTTTTTCTTATTTGAGCGTTTGAAATTCTCTGTGACACACAGTGAGAGAGAGTGAGACCAGGGTTGTTTCAGAAACAGGCTGGAAAATCTGTGATAGAAAAGTAGCGAGAGGGAAAATATATAAAAAGAAGGAAACTCGAAATATTGGGGCAGTAAATAGATCATCAGCGATGTGAGATTCACATGTGACTTTTCCCCTTCCCCTCCCCAACCCCATTTCTTAGTTATAAGAGGGAAATTGGAGGGAGGGGAGAGATGCCACACTACTGAGAAGTGAAGAAATGAATTTTTCAAAGCAATTTGAATAAAACCTAATTTTGAATATTTGGGTGTTTTGATTGTTATTAACAATACTTAGTTGGGAAAGAGGAAGTACTCATTTGGGGCTCAGGTCTTCCAGACCAATCTACCTCTATTACAAGCAGTCTTGACCACTGGGGCCCTGGTAATGTGGCAAGCGATGGGAGGGAAGGGGCCCTGTCTGCTGTTTACCTTTAGGACAGTAAGAGGGTTAGCTGTAGGGAACAGGCTTCCCAGGGGGCTCAGCAGTAAAGAATCTGCCTGCCAAGCAGGGTCAGGAAGATCCCCTGGAGAAGGAAATGGCAATCCACTCCAGTACATCTGCCTGGAAAATTCCATGGCAGAGGAACCTGGTGGGTTACAGTCCAGTGGGATATGGCTTAGTGACTAAATAACAAAAGTATAGGGGAGGGGAGGGAGAATAATCAGATAATAATCAATAGCACTGAGCATGTTGATACTGCTAGATAGAAAAATTAACTTGAAAACAAAAATACCAATTCTGCTTTGTATTTACAGGAACAAGTCATCCTAAGGCTGGGGTTCTTGACCTTTTCTGAGTCATGGATCCCTTTAGCAGTTTGGTGAAGCCTATGGATAAATTCTCAGAATAATCCTTTCAGAATTAAGCAAAATACATGTGGTTATAAAAGCAATTAATGATATCAAAATGTATTTGTCAAAATATTTCAAAAAGTCATTAACATGTTAAAATGTATGCTTCTTTATAGACTCTTAAAATAATAAGATCCAGTGGTGAGTTTAGTTAAGTACTGTGATTCCCAAGTCTTGGTGAACATGATATTTGCAGGAATTGCAGACAATGTGTAACATTCTGAGGTCTCCATTGGTGGCAAAGTCACAAGTAGTACCATTACAACTTGTGGTCAGTTGCTTGCGTTTATAATTGAAGGAAATACTGAATTTCAGCTAGATGTTAAAAACAGAGATTGTCTTTTCCCCTTGAAGTTCATGGATGCTCCTGTTAAGAGCCCCCATCCTAAGGAAGTCATTTTCAGGCAACCAAGAAAATTCAGAATTGGAGAAGAAAGTCAGTCCTGACTAGTGCAGTGTCTGACCTCAGACTATTCCTCAAATCTTTTCATGAAGAAAATATTCAAAGAATCATTTTCCTAAGAGTTCCTTGCGACACTGGGCACAAGGAACTGTATGTTGAGACCTCTGTGTGGCGGTTGTTCAATTGCTCAGTCTTGTCCGACTCTTTACAAGCCCATGGACTGCAGCACGCCAGGCTTTCCTGTCCTGAGACCTCTCTCTGAAGACTGTAAAACAAATGCAGTCTCTCCTCTTTGGAGTGGAATGCCCTGATGGGGATGGTGGTGGTGCCAGATGGAAGATGGTAGGCTGATGATGTCTGATCCACATGTTAGCAGTACTTGACCAATAAGACAGTGTCCAGTGGAGGTGGAATAGGCAGAAGAAAGGAAAGAAATGGGAAAAACCCTCAGATATCTTTGTTGGTCTTATTTGACTGATTCGTGAACTCATATGAGCATTCTTCAGCTGATAAAGAATCCGCCTGCAATGCAGGAGACCATGGTTCTATTCCTGGGTCAGGAAGACCCCTGAAGGAGGGATAGGCCACCCACTCCAGTATTCCTGGGCTTCCCTGGTGGTTCAGATGCTAAAGAATCCACCTGCAATGCAGGAGGCCTGGGTTCTATCCCTGAGTTGGAAAGATCCCCTGGAGGAGGGCATGGCAACCCTCTCCAGTATTCTTGCTTGGAGAATCCCCATGGACAGAGGAACCTGGTGGGCTACAGTCCATGAAGTCACAAAGAATCAGACATGGCAACTAAGCACAGCACAGCAGATGAGCATTCTTCTGGGGAAGCTCATAAAGCCATGGGGTGGGGAAGCCTCCGCTGGTTGAGTCCTGTATCAATAGAAATAGGTGATGCAGGCAGCACTGTCAACAGGTTTTATTGGTTGCCTAACCTGGCATCCAACTTCACCTTCCCCTTTCCTAATAGGACTCCTTACCTCATACTGCCTCCAACTCATCCCCCCACCATTTGTGATCTCTGTTGGGGGAAGCTTCAGGAGTAGGGCATGACCAACTTAAATCCATTATTGTGCTCTCTTCTCTGGCCACAGTCATTGATTCAGGGGTGGGCTTGCCACTTAAACTGATACAATCAAAATGACTTTCAGGACTCCCACTGGGGCAGGCTAGGAATGAAACACTTTCTTTTCCCCTGAATTGGAAGGGTAGAGATATGAAGCCTGAACCTACAATGGTCATTGGGCTACCAAAAAGGAAGATCAATTTGAGGATAAAGAGAAAGAGAAAGGCATAATTAATGTTACGTCAGAGAAATGAACCACAATCCCAGATGAAACAAATCTCAAAGTTCAGTCTCCAGTTAGATTTTCCATTAGGAGAATTAATGCTTATCCTTCTTGTTTAAGCCAGTGTGAGTTAGGCTTTCTGTTACTTGTAGCTCAAAGCATCCTAAATGATAAAGCAGATTATCTGGCATAATTAAGCCATTCATAAAGCACCACATTTTCCAAAGAATCTTTTAGCATTTTCCAAAGTTTTACCCAAACATCTACCACTCTGTCCTTTCTTCCATGTTGCATCTTCAAGGGGATGACATAGGATGTGTGTCTCAGAGTCCAAACTTCCAAAGTGAATTCTCAACTTCATCACTAACTCATCTCATGACCAAAAGTAAGAAACTTTGCCTCTCTGAGCTTTAATGTCTTCATGTGTAACATTAGACCACAGATGTAAATGGTTGGAAAGTGAAAGTGAAATCACTCAGTCGTGTCCGACTCTTTGTGACCCCACAGACTGTAGCCTACCAGGCTTCTCTGTCCATGGGATTTTCCAGGCAAGAGTACTGGAGTGGGGTGCCATTTCCTTCTCCAGGGGATCTTCCCGACCCAGGGATCGAACACAGGTCTTCCACACCGTAGGCAGATGCTTTTACCATCTGAGCCAGGAGGGGCTTTAATCCTCAAAGTCCCTTTTACTTAATGCATATCCAATCATATCACAAAAAGGAGGGAACTAGCCTCTTCTAAAAAGTCATCCCCGTTTGACTGATGGCTTGAAAAAGTGGTTACCTTTCTGGGATGCATTCATACTTGTGTTAATATTATAGAACTGAGGATTTTATGTGACCATGAATGTTAGTAGTCAAGGAAATATAAGACTATATTTAGAGATTTTCAGTCATTCATTCAATAAGTTCTATATACCAGGAATTGTAGTAGGCAGCAAGAATATGGAAAGAAAAGATAGGCAGCCTTTGTCTCTAAGTGGCTCTCAATGTAGCAAGGAAGACAGCTAGACTGCTGTATACAGTTATGCAGGTTGTACACTGAACAACTCTGGGGTTGCATTTCATGCCAATTCTATGTGACAGCTCAAAGAGACAAGCAAATAAAAATACTAACTATATATTTGTTGGGCAGCATATGCTCTGTGATCCCCTCTGTGTTGGAAAAGGATGTTGAGATATGTATCTATATCTATACCTTTAGACAATCTCTATAAAGAGACACGTGGAACTGTTAGCAGAAGTTAATTCTGAGAAGTAGAACTAGAAGGAAGTTGAAATGGGGAAGAGGGAAACTTTACTCTGTACTTGATATCTTTTTGTCCTGTTTTATTTGTTCCCTACAAGACAAACTTATCATCTATCAAGATACAACTTTCAAACCTCAGCAACTGGAACCTAGCTAAATAAGTGCTCAGTAGAGATACACCTGTTCTGCAGCATCACAGAGGTAGGGCCAAGCCTGCCTGGTGTGATGGCTAATTTTACCTGTTAACTTGCATGAACTAAATGATGCCCAGAGAGCTGGTAAAACATGGTTTTTTGGCATGGCTCTAAGGGTTCTTCTGGAAGACATTAGCATTTGAATCTGTAGACTGAGCAGCAAAGATTGCCCTCATCCATGCAGGTAAGCATCATCCAATCCATTGTGGGCCTGAACAGAAACAAAAGGCAGAGGAAAGGAAAATTTGCTCTCTGCCTGAGCTGGGACATCCATCTTCTCCTGCCCCCCAGACATTAGTGCCCTTAGTTCAGGCTTTCGGACCCAGACTGAGACTCACAGCATTGACTCCCCTGGTTCTCAGACCTTTGGACTCAGACTGAATTGTACCACCAGCTTTCCTATTTCTCCAGCTTGCAGAATTTCAACACCCACAATCATGTGAGACAATCTCCAAAACGTATAAATAAATATCTTATCAGTTCTGTTTCTCTGGAGAACCCCGACTAATACATCTGGGATGACAGGAGTCATTCAAGTGATGGAGGAGGCAAAGCATGTTTCAGAGAGAGGGAGCTGCATGGACAAGGTACAAGGCAAGGGAGGGGGCTGTCGATCACAAACTGAAAACTTGGCATAGTTGCAGCATGGACAGTATATGAGAAAATGACAAGAGTTGAGACTGCAAAGATTATGCAGGGCTCAATAGTTAATCGTATTAAGGCAGGTGGTATGGATCCACTGCAGGATTTCAAATAGGGGAGTGACAAGTTTATACTTGGGTCCTAGATCACTCTCAGAGTAATAAGGTTAAAATGGAGACCACACATGTGGCATCCATACACACACACATGCACACGTACACACCCATGTAAAACCTATATCAGAAATGTTAACGAACTTTTTACCTAATCTTCCCTAGTCTTTCTTCCTTTGCTTTACTTTCTTTTTAGTATTCAAATCTTCAATCTACTTAGCATTCAATCTACTTCAACCTACTTTGTTTGTGATGGTAAGTTGCTTTGCTTTATTTCCAAACATTTAACCAATTGTCACAATACCATCGATTGAATAGTTAATTCTTTTTTTCACTTATCTAAAATACCATTCTTGTCATATATTAAATTCCTGTAGCCATCAGAGACAGCTTCTGAACACTTTCTTTTCAAGTGGTTTATTTTGTGTCATGTTTTTCAAAGCACTACAGCTTTATATTTTTTAATATCTGATAATTCAAATGTTCCCTTATTGCTTTTTTTCTCCAAATTGTCTTAACTAGTTTTATAAATGTATGCTCCCAGATTAACTTTATAATCAGTTTGCCAAGTTCAAAAGAAAGAAAATCTCTGGGATTGTTTTGGAATTGCATTCAATATATAAACTATTTTGGGAAAAATTTAGCACTTTTACCACTATGAATTCTTAAATTCATTAAATCTGAGATAGTAGACAAGTCTATCCTTCACTTTTTAAAGAGAATGATAATTTTTAATAGTGTGTTATGAAAAGTACAGAAGTAAATTATGTATTTGGTTTCCTCCCCACCCTGCACAATGACAACTTAAAATGATCATTTATCATGGAGGTTCAGAGTGAAAAATTCCAGTACTTTCTGAAATAATGAGGACAGCGCAATGAAAATTCCATGACCACCATGACACATTTCCTTATAAAGCCTTCCAGAAGTCAGTGAGACAGGTCCTGAAATAGTCTCACTTTTGCAGTAAACAGCTCCCCAGTCAAACAAAGTCACCCTACTACACTTTCAGGTGAGAGTTCTTTTTTGTTTTTAAGAGATTTTTTGATATGGACCATTTTTAAAGTTTTTATTGAACTTTTTACAACATTGCTTCTGTTTTATGTTTTGTTTTGTTTTGTTTTTGACCACAAGACATGGGATCTTAGCTCCCCTCCAGGGATCGAACCTGCATCCCCTGCATTGGAAGGCAAAGTCTTAACCACTGGACTCCCTGGGAAGTCCCAAAAGTCTTTCTTTTTTCCCCGTGTGTGTGGTTTTTTTTTGCTGTTTGTTTGTTTGTTTGTTTTAGGTTTTCATAAGCAGCCCTTCCATGGAACTCCAAAATAGTGTTTCCTATGAATTGAGAAGTCTTAGCAGCCTGGAGACAAAAACACCCCGTATTTTAAGGAATCTTATTATAGTTTTATTTCATGCTAACTACTCTCCTGACTAGATGCTAAAACAACTTCATTCCCTGCAGCAAATCCTAGGGAGAGAAATGGTTCTCTTTAGGACTTTAACTGAGTATAATGACATCTGCCAAAAGAATGTTAGGAAAAACACACTGAGGGTCCGTGGCCAAATTCCATGGCAACAGCTGGTGAATCACAGGTGTTGTCAGGAAAGCCTTCAGCCTCGCTTAAATGGTCTGGAGAGTTCTTTATTATTTTAAACACCACGTTTGGAGAGTGCTTAATTTGCTCGAATTCAAACATTCCTCATGGGCAAAGTGCAATGTAAACAATGCTCTAGGAGAAAGTCATGTCAACCTAATTTGTTATTTGCAAACAGGGTGGTGAAAAACAAAGTGCTTAAGGATTTTCTGACAGTGATGTTGCCATTTCGGCATTTAGGAAGGTTACGCAGGAATAATATTCTCCTAGTTCACTCAAGCACAATGTGTGATCTATGACATTAGCTGGGGGAGATGGAGACTTCTAGACAGATTCATGCATCTGCCTTTGCAGAGGGGGATGAGATACCCAGCTAGAGGCTTTGGATGGTGGGCCACCTTCAGGGTGCAGGAGCATTTTGAAGGTACTCACATCTGCCTCATGAGCTCCAGTCCTAATCTCCAATGTGGCCTAGGGTTCAGAAAGTGAAAAAAATCCCCCAGAAGCACAGAACCCATGGGCACTAAATGCCACTGCATACAAGAATATTCCTGAGTTATCATGACAGAGCAGGGCTTTCCTTTCTGATTTAATCCAGTTCCTATTATCACATATGATTTCATTTATTCATTCCTTCATCTCTCAAGTATTTCGTAAAGAGCTTTTGAGGTCCAGGCCATTTGCTAAGGCAAAGATGCACAATGGGAACAGATATCATCCTTATCGGTGAGGGGCTGAGGGTGAGAGAAGGACAGATGAATAACAGCAGCTACAGCAGAGGAGCAAGTGCTCCCAGAAGACAGAACTGGAAAGGATGGTTCAAGTCACAGATTTCTCCATTAGCCGTGTCAGTGCCCCACTGCCCCTCCAGGAAGAGCTTCAGCTGCATGACCTCAGCGATCAACCCCTGACTTCCTTCTGACCAGAGTGATTGGTCTGGGGATTAGCCTGTTATCCAAGCTGGGAGAGAAGACTCTCCTTTCTCTCTGTTCACCATCCAGGCCATTGAAGCCACTGTGACAGGAAAGAACAGTGCCAAGGCCCTGAGAGGAGCAAAGATGAGGGGGAGACATAGCCTCTTGACAGCATTGAGACCCGGGGCCAGCTCTACTTGGACCTTTCTGTGGTTTGAATATTTGACTCAATAACTCCCCCCCTTTTATTTTCTATGCTTGAGCTAATTTGAACTGAGACTCGGTCCCTTGTCACCAAGACTGCCATTTACTCCGTGTACTAAAATATGGGTAAAAATGGGGGCTTGGAGAACATGATGGGGGATGGACGCACCAAACCCATTCTGGGGACCGGAAGGAGGCTTCCTGATGGAAACGGTACCGAAACAGATGCAACAGGCAACAATGGGACCCTGAGCTACTCTGCTTCATTGTTTTGTTCCCGTTTATAAAACAAACATGACTCCTTTTCTTTCCTTTTCTTCTCTGAGAAGTACATTACACACACACACACACACACACACACACACACACACACACACATGCTTGAGGGGACTCTGTAAGGGTTGGTGGGCAGGGTCCTGGGATGAGCATTCAGTACTGTTCTCTGAGGATGGAAGCGACTAGGGAGCAGAAGTGCAGAAGGAAGTTGCCTCAGAGCTCAAGGGAGACACCTTTGCATGGTCAGGATGCCACTGGCACATCCATGGACGGCCAGGGTGCCGGTCGGCAAGCACTTCTGTCACTTAAGCAGATGGGAGGAGCCCCTCCCCTGTCCCACAGTGGTCACCAGCTGAGCTGAGCCCTTCTCTCCCAAGGACCATGCTGCTGGTGCTTGCTGCCACTTCCCCTACAACCCTCCTCCATCATCCCCTGAGGAAGAGGGGGAGGCCTTTCCTGAATGTTCAGGGGCCCAGCGGTTGAACAAGGCAAGAGATGGGCATTTCACCAGAAGGAACCAGAGGTGCCAGGGCATGAGTGCACAGAATGGCACGTTGTATCCAGAGGACTCCAAGTGGGGCCACCGTGGAGCTAGACTGCGTGTCATCAGTCACACAAATGTACACGACCTTGAAAGGATATATTGGGGAAAGTGTTCTGCGATTATAAAGTGCTCCACAGAGGCTATTTTCTATTTTGACACATTGCAGGGGTGTTTTGAGACCTAAATGAGATCACACTCCCATACAGTGGCTCTGAAGGTTGGGAAGGCCCAGTGCACATGCTAATTAACAGAGTTTGGGGTACAGCTGGGTTCCAGTTCAGACTACAAAGGAATAGTAAAAACTGAACTAACAGTGAATTTCTCTCAAATCCACACTATTAAATGTGTTTGTTGTAAACTATTTTAATTAAAATACTTCCTATCACCTCTTTACAGATAAATGAATGATTTCATTGTCTGTTAGAAATAATTTCCTGCTAACAAATTAATTAGACCACCAAGCTTCATACTTCAAGCCTGAGAGTTATTTTATTGATTTACCACATCACTAAACCCACTCAATATGACACTAAAGTATACACATGTATATGAATTTACATGTGTGTATGTGTGTGCACACGTATTTTTTGTTTTCAAATCTGTATCCTTTATCTTAGGACATCATTACTTCACTCCCAAAATGCTGCAAAGTTGTCTTAGTTGCTCATTCTGTTTGCCCGCATATTCATCATTCCCTACAGTTGCTCCAAAACCGAACATTCCACTTGATTTGGCTGTAATGTGCCTCCTTTAATTTTGAAAAGACATACAATAGAGACTAGCAGTATAATTATAAGAAAGGAAAAGGAAAATTATTATTTATTCCAGGTGCTATGATTGTTTACCTGCTGCTGCTGCTGCTGCTAAGTCGCTTCAGTCGTGTCCGACCCTGTGCGACCCCATAGACGGCAGCCCACCAGGCTCCCCCGTCCCTGGGATTCTCCAGGCAAGAACACTGGAGTGGGTTGCCATTTCCTTCTCCAATGCATGAAAGGGAAAAGTGAAAGTGAAGTCACTCAGTCGTGTCCGACTCTTCACGACCCCATGGTCTGCAGCCTACCAGGCTCCTCTGTCCACGGGATTTTCCAGGCAATACTGGAGTGGGGTGCCATTGCCTTCTCCAATTGTTTACCTAGACACCCAGAAGAAGTAGCTGAAATATTATTGGCACTAGTAAGAAAATTTGGTAACATTGCTTACTATGCAATAAATACCAGAAGGACTACTCCTGAAAAACATTTGAAACAAACGGGAAACAGGAGGTCTTTAGGGGTATGATAGAGGTTCTGAGTACTGTTCCTTTGGGCTCCAAAGCATTCTAATTGTGACCACGGCCTCATTAAGTCTCCTGTGGAAAACATTCCTCAGTTCCTAGTCTCTCTTCTCTAGCTGGGGAGGCCCTGATTCAGCTCCAAGGTCAAGGTGAGACCATGACGTCTTACTCATTGTGATACCTTGAGAGAAGCAACTCAAAAATAAAAGTAGTGTATAGAGATGCTTTCCTGCCCCCTTCCTCAGAATACCTTTTTCTTTCTCATCCACGAAGCAATGTGAGCATCTTAGGACAAGATCTTAACAGCATGTGCAGACCCTGGTTCTGCACACATCTACCTACCATCCCCTCAGCATGGTTTTTCCTGGAAAAAAGAATGGTCTACCCTCAAGGAGCATTTAGGTCTCCACCTCTGCCAGATAACAACACTTGCAATGTTTAACAAAAGATTGTTTTCAGTTTCTACTTATCAAGTTCACAAAAATTTAAAGTTTTGGCATCCCCCAATATTGCCGAAGTTGTTATTATTGTTGTTGTTCAGTCTCTCAGTGGTGTTCAACTCTTTACAACCCCACAGACTGCAGCACACCAGGTTTCCTTGTCCCTCACTATCTCCCAGAGTTTGCTCAAACTCATGTCCATTGATTTGATGATGCCATACAACCATCTCATCCTCTGTTACCCCCTTCTCCTTTGCCTTCAATATTTCCCAGCATCAGGGTCTTTTCCAGTGAATCAGCTCTTTCACCAGGTGGCCAAAGTATTGGGACTTCAGCTTCAGTATCAGGCCTTCCAATTAGGGTTGATTTCCTGTAGGATTTACTGGTTTGATCTCCTTGTTGTCCAAAGGACTCTCATGAGTCTTCTCCAGCACCACAGTTTAAAAGCATCAATTCTTTAGCACTGTCTTCTTTATGGTTCAACTTTCACATCTGTACATGACTACTGGAAAAATCATAGCTTTGACTATATGGACATTTGTCAGTAAAGCAATGTCTCTGAATTTTAATACACTGTCTAGGTTTGTCATAGCTTTCATTCCCAGAAGCCAGTGTCTTTTAATTTCATGGCTACAGCCATTGTCTGCAGTGATTTTGGAGCCCAATATTGCAGGAGGGGCTTCCTCAGAGATAAGTCTTCAGTTTGTCTGTACTGACCTGGCTTGAGGCACACTTGAGCTGAGACCTTGAAGACCAGCAGGAGTTTACCCAGGAGGAGGAAAGGAGGGGATGGAGAATGGTCCTGGCAGAGAAAACAAGAGGCGAGAGGGAGAACTCACTAGCAGGGAGGCACAGTGATGGGAACTTGCTGATTGAAAGTGACAAGGTGTAGATTAAGGATAGAAGTGGTAGGTCCAGATCACAGAGGATAAAAAGGACACTAAATTATCACTTCCCTTCATCAGACTTGCTTCCTATACTGTACATTGTAGATTCACAGGAAGACTTCAATGAGAAAATGCTCTTTTCCTGTCTAATTTGCATAATGTCTTTCTTGTCTCTGTTATTCCCCTCAACAGGAACATAGGTAATGATGGTGACAGCTACTAAGAAACCAGGAAAAATCCCATCCACCACAAACCCTATTCTTTCAAATCCTGGAATTCATAGCTCCTGCCATTAGAGCGAAACCATATAGGCGGCCAGAGTCAGACAGCTGGCATAGACTAGTGAGTTCTCAATCCTCCCACGGAATGGCTGGGCTTTTGTGGCTCCCCCTAAAGAATACAAACTTTCTCTCCATGAGCTTTTCCTCATAAGGCCATTGACTATGGCCATTGATAGAGTTAGACTGCCCAGGTTCCAAGTTGGTGATATGCACCAAGAGGCTTGATACATTAATCAATAACGTTAAATAGAAATTTTAACATAAGGCTATTAGTTGCAGCCATATACAAACATTTTTAATAGGAAGCCATCTGAATATCAGATGGGGGGCAGGTTTTTAAAAATTCTATCTTTCTAGGGAAGTCACAGAATGAAAAACTAACAATCTTATGCTTTAATATTTAACAATATGGAGAAATTCTCAGTGTATCAAGTGAAAACCTGAGTATCAAACAGTATATTAATTGCAATTTCCATTTGATGGCACACGTATGATGAATACACAGAACTCAGAAGTCAATACTTTAAAATATTAACATTAACTTTCTCTGAAAGATATGGCTCTGGGTGGTTTGCTTTTCTTGTCATTCTTTTCTGTTTTCTTCCAAGTGTTAAAAAATGTAATACTGTTACAGTTAGAGAAAAAGACCAATAATATTCAGAAGAGCCTGTGTTTTACATGGCAAACACATTTTCCTGACTGGATGTGCATCTGAATCACATGGCGGTCTTTGTGCAAATAAACCAAGATCTGATTTTTCCAGAATGTTCCAGAAAAATGAAACATTTCTGTTAGAATTATCTGTCCATGTCTGTACTCGAGCAAGAAAACACAGACACAAATACACAACACTTTTTCTGTTGTGCTGCCCTACAATATTTGGGAGCTTGGCTCCAAGTCCAAAATTCCAGTTGCCTCCTCCAAAGCTGGGAGCCTCTTGCGTCTGTGAAACGCAAGCTGCAGCTCCCTCGGGACAGGACACTCCTCAACTTCCTGCCTCATTGCAAAGAAAACTGCCCTTGTGTGTACAGGCCACACCACCAGGGCAGAAAATGAGAACCGCTTGGAAAAACAGCAAGATGCCTGCCATAGTTTGTTTGGTGTCTCACAAAATAAAATCCATCTTTCTTCACCAGATGAGAGTCATTGCTTTCAGATGATTTGGAGGGGGGTGTCAGTCCCTGCTCTGAAACTGGAAAGCTGGCAAGTTTTCCAGAACTATGTTTTCATGGATAGGAGAACTTTATGAGAAAGAAATACGATGGCAGGGGACTTGATTTCTATAGAATTTGTATTTCTATAGTCTTCTGTAGATTCTTCCAGATGTTGATGAGATCTGTTCCATCAGAATCTCCAGGGATGGGGCCACTGGCCCCTACATTTTAATAAGATTTACAGATGAGTGTGATGGAGAGCAAAGTTTGAGAATGACTATAATGGCAATATGCCAAAGGGGGGTCTAGAGTAGAAAAACAGCAGCAGTTAAAGTACATGCAGCATTTGCAGTCATGATATTTAAATGCAGTCTTAAATTTTTTTTTTTTTAAAGATTGTCTCCTTTGCTAGAAAGGGCTACATGCCATTAGTTTACTTCATTCACAGAATCCTCTCACAAGCTGAATAGGAACAATAAAGCAACCCCAAAGCACACCCAGTCACAGCCCTAGGATGCCACATAAATCAGCTCAGGGCAAGCTGGACCAAGCCGGGTGAGTGCTGCCAAAGCGAAACAGCCCGTCTGGTGACCAAACGCTATTTGCCTATTAAGTGCATGTGTTGACTTTTGTGTGTGCACCTAGAGAGTCCAGTCACCACAAACCCAAGGGTCAACAGCCACTTGGGAGCCTCTTCTGCACTGAACAAGTGCTGCGTTAAGTAAAACCAGGATTTGAACAGCTTAGCATCCTACTAGAAGCTACTTTTTGACGTTGCATGAACACGTGTGCTTATCTGGAAAGGGGGTTGAAACCCATGAGCAAGGTGGACTTATTAATAACACCCCTTTCACTCTCAGATTTATCCCAGTCTGTGGATATATCATGTGGTCACCTAACCTCAAGGTCAAAGTGATTGCACTTTGGCTAAGGGAGCATCAAGGAAGGAGAATGGTTAGTAACTCTCCCAAACAGCCATGAAGCAGTAACCAAACAGCACCCTTCACTTGGCAGACAGCAAAAACAACTGCCATCCTTTCTTCACACCCCTCTCCACTCACTGTATATATTTTTAACTCTTTCAGTTTCTTTAATATCCACCATCGTCTGAGCAGCCCAGGGCAGTAAATGTATGTCAATTTTCACTTTTCAGCATGCACGCTTTATTCCCAAATTACCCCAGTAACCCAAATAAGAAAGGAGAAAACGCACAAGAATTACTGTGGCCATCTGGAATGCATAATGTGGAAAGATCTGCAATACATTACATGGTCTGGAAAGTGGCTGGTCGAGTTCCAGAGAGTTAAGACAGACTTCAAAGTCTGGCTGTACATCAGTGAAACTGCTGATCAGCTCCGATATTTAAAGTGGGTGTAGATGAATGAATTTATTACAGTTTTTATCTCCTGGGCTCAGATGGGGAAATGGAATCATAGTCAGGTTTTCCTTTAATTTCGTGCTGTATTTTTTTTTCCTTAGATTTTCTTTTTCTCCTCCTTAATACTGTACTCTGTCTTGATTTTTCTTTCTGGATGGAAGCATCCCTTCTTTATCTCTACTGTGAACCTGAAAACCAACTCATTTGTATGACAACTTAACTCCAGAGACTGGTGATCTGATCATGAGATGCTGTGCATAAAGGGTCTCAATTAAAAATCTATGTAACTTCCTAGTCTTTATTCTTTCTCTCCTGATGGAGTAAGTCAATAGCTGGGATGTGAACTCAGCTGCATGGACATTATTTCTAAAATTGGATTGGGGTGATATCTAGTTGTATTTC
This sequence comes from Bos taurus, assembly GCF_002263795.3. NCBI lineage: Eukaryota > Metazoa > Chordata > Mammalia > Artiodactyla > Bovidae > Bos > Bos taurus. The sequence goes on along the minus strand of NC_037335.1, from coordinate 79,989,933 downwards.
CTGACTAGAAATACTTTATGAGTAAAACCTGGTCTCAATAAATATTTGGAAACACTTAATTTGAGGACTGCTGTCAGAAACTCCCTTTAGGAAGGGATGAAAGACTAGTTCTTTGGTCAACAGCCTGAAAATCCCCTTGAGAAACAAGCATCTTCTCATCTCTGCCAACTGGATTGCTTTTATCTCCATACAAATTTATCTTGACCCTTAAAAGAACCTCAACAAATAGAATCTTAAGCCAACTCCATAGCAAATGCCTGCACGTCTCCATCCTCAAGAGCTCTTAGGGTTACTTTTCTAAACTCTAAACACAATTCATTAGCTAAGAAGAAGCATTGCTTCGGATCTTTTATGGACTGAGAAGAAAAGAATTGCTTTTCACACACACACAGAAGAAAGAAGTACACCAAGAAGGGAAAGGTAATGTCTCATAATGGTCTACAATGACTGCTTTCCTTCTCTACTATGACAAATATGCATTGGAAATTTCTCAGATTTCTACAATAATTAGAGGATTAAAACATACCCAGAGTCCCTCCAAAATGTTTAGGACTAGCTCAGAACAAGATGATAAACTAGGGTTTCACTTCCAGGTGCCTCTCAAGCTCCTGGCCCCTTTTGCACTTTCAGGGAGCTCTTTCTCTACCTCCCTCCCCCAGGAGTCAAAGAACAAGATATTAATTCTTTAATGAGTTGACCCTCTGAAAAGCCTTTTTAATTTTAAACAAGAGTGGGCACATGGACTATATTTAACCCAAGAGAATGAATTTCTCAGTAGGACATGAAAAAAAAAAATTGTGAGGGCATAGGGGGTCTTTGACGCTCTTCAAACTGTATCATGACAGCTTTTCTATACTCAGAGGATGATGTTAGCTAGAGTTCTGGAGATCAGTGAGCTGTTTGGATCCTTTTAGAAGAAAAACATAATTGAATATGCTTTCTCACCATGTGCTATATTCCCAGCTCAGTTATAATACTTAAAAACAGCTGACAGGTGTTCTTTATTGGTTTCCTTAAGGCTGTCATAACCAAGTGCCACAATCTGGATGGCTTAAAGCAACAGGAACGAGTTACCTCGCAGTTCTGCAGGCAAGAAGACTGAATTCCAGGTATGGGTAAGGCCATGTTCCCTCCAAAACCTTACAGAGTTGTCCCTGCCACTCCCGCCCTGGGTTTTCCTTGGCTCGTAGTAGCATAATTCCAACTTCTGCCTCTCATCACGAGATTCATGCCTCAAATCTCTGCATCTTCTTTCCTCTGTGTGTGTCTCTGTGTCCAAGTTTCCCCTTTGCATAGGACACCAGTAATCATGGTTGAGGGCACGTATTCATGATCTCATCTGAACTTGAGTATGCAGTATCTCGGTATCTGTGAGGGATTGGTTCCGGGACCTACGTGGATACCAAGATCCAGGGGTGCTCCAGTCCCTACCGTTGATCTCCCCTATCTCTGGATCTGCATCTTCAGATTCAACCCACCATACCCGGGGTCATATTTTCCGTCTGCAGTCGGTTGGACGGGTGGATGGGGTACCTGCAGAGGAGGGCTGGATGTGCTCTCAAAGATCCTATTGACTAAATGAAGTCATGTTCACAGGTACTAAGGGATGGTTAGGACTTCAGTATATTTTTTTGACAGTGGCACAGTTCAACACATACCATGCTCCTAGATCAGAACAACTGAAGAAGAAGTACAACTGGGAACATTTTCTACAGGCAGCCCTTTTAGCTCCTCCTTGTTGGAAAGAAGTGATTCAACCTTGAAAAGCCGAGGACAAATGCCATGATAATTCTAGACACCCTAGATAGCTCTTGAGTAGTGAGATGACAGATCGCTTCATGTCTTCCGTATCTTCATGCCTCAGTTTTCAAGTATGTAAAACTTATCTGCCCTCCTTCCACAGAAGAAAGAGAACTGCTTAATATCCTGCATAACCAGCATATCCCAGCGGCAAACATTTGGCTGCTCCCTCTGTGAAACCTCCCCAGTTACTTCCACCTCATTCTTCAACTATTCTCTTAGGAAAAGAGACCCTGAAGAACTTGTATTTGGGAACTTGTATCTGTTGGGAATGAGAGGGGATCCAGAAGGTAATAAAGAGTAACTGTTTTCTCCCCTGACCCACAGACTTGTTGATTCCCTGTCTAACTCAATACTTCCTCTTTGCTAATTTCACAAAGTACATTCCCCTCTGCTCTATAACTGACAAATCTCTCTCTATGATATTCTGATTTTTTTTTCACTCTTTACATGTTCTAAGGATTATTTAGCATGTGTGTGCACTAAGTCACTTCAGTCATGTCTGACTTTTTGTGACCCTATGGACTGTAGCCTGACAGACTCCTCTGTCTACTGGATTCTCCAGGCAAGAATACTGGAGTGGGTTGCCATGCTCTCTTCCAGGGGATCTTCCCCACCCACGGATCAAACCTGAGTCTCTTATATCTCCTGTACTGGCTAGAGGTCCTTTACCACTAGTGCCACCTGGGAAGCCCTTATTTAGCATCAGTTCAGTTCAGTTCAGTCATTCAGTCGTGTCCAACTCTTTGCGACCCCATGAATCACAGCACTCCAGGCCTCCCTGTCCATCACCAACTCCCAGAGTTTACCCAAACTCATGTCCATCGAGTTGGTGATGCCATCCAGCCATCTCATCCTCTGTCGCCCCCTTCTCCTCCTGCCCCCAGTCCTTCCCAGCATCAGGGTCTTTTCCAATGAGTCAGCTCTTCGCATCAGGTGGCCAAAGTATTGGAGTTTCAGCTTCAACATCAGTCCTTCCAATGAACACCCAGGACTGATCTCCTTTAGGATGAACTGGTTGGATCTCCTTGCAGTCCAAGGGACTCTCAAGAGTCTTCTCCAACACCACAGTTCAAAAGCAATTCTTCACCGCTCAGCCTTCTTCACAGTCCAACTCTCACATCCATACATGACCACTGGAAAAAGCATAGCCTTGACTAGATGGACCTTTGTTGGCAAAGTAATATCTCTGCTTTTTAATATGCTATCTAGGTTGGTCATAACTTTCCTTCCAAGGAGTAAGTGTCTTTTAATTTCATGGCTGCAATCACCATCTGCAGTGATTTTGGAGCCCAAAAAAACAAAGTCTGACACCAAATATGATATGATTTTAGGGCTAAAATCTGAAATATGCCCTGTTTCCACCCAAAAATATCCTCCCTAATGTACTGAATCTTAAGACCTGAGACTGCCCTGGAAGAGAATCCATCCTGTCCAGCTTATGTGCTCATCATGGTTCCTCAGGGCACACAGATTAGAGTTTCAGCTTGATATTCACAGCCCTCAATCACACAATCCATACCTAACCTTTCTGCCACTGTCTTTGTTTACATTGTCTCATATTCTCTATGTGCTGGTAATGCAGATTATTCATCTTTCCTATTCCATACACATTTGTCCCCTTCTTTTACTAAATGTTATTTAAGGCATTCCACTTGCTGGCATGCTGCACTCCGTGGGGTCACAAAGAGTCAGACATGACTGAGTGACTGAACAACAACAACTTACTGTAAATCCCTTTAGCCATAACACCCATTTAAATTCTGCATATTTAAACCCTTTAAGGTGGGCTTCCTCAGTGTCTCAGAGGTAAAGAATCCCCCTGCAATGCAGGAGCCACAGGAGACGCAAGTTTGATCCCTGGGTCAGGAAGATCCCCTGGAGAAGGAAATGGCAACCCACTCCAGTGTTCTTCCCGGGAGAATTCCATGGATAGAGGAGCCTGGTGGGCTACAGTCGATAGGGTTGCAAAGAGTCAGACACGACTGAAGCAACACAGCACACAACTTTTACGGTGCACTGAGATGACCCTTACCTCTCTTCCAGTTGGAATTCATTTGTCTGAACAATCACTCACAACATGTGGATCTACACTAGCATGCTCTATTTTGCTGGAGTAATTTATACTAATCTTCTACCACCACCCTTTACCACTCTGAAATCCTACGAAATAGAAACTTCAATTCATCCATCTTAACATCCTTACTATAAACTGTAACTCACAGCTTGTGCATAATATATGGTTATAAATGCTTTAGTCCAGTTCTGAATAAGATTCAGCTCAGGCTTTGATCTCTGTTTCTAACACAAACTACACCAAGTTATTGACATTTTATTAGCCATTTATACCTTAGCATAAATGTGGTTCCAACCCTTTATGAGATTGTTATAAATATTACAAAACATGTGTGCATGATGACAGGGTTGGAAAGCAAAACTGAGATGATAAAGGGTTCCATTGATAAAAATTCCCTTCCACTGTCTTAGGAGGCATGAACTTCATCAAAGTGTGTGGCTCATTCTGCTGCCTCTGAACTTTGACCAGGGTAGATTCAGAACAAAAATGTTGAAAAATAAACATTTTTTTTTTCAGTAACTACATTTTGGTATCTCTCATCAGGCCCCTGAATCACCCTTCTTTCTAGCAAATTTTTACCCAAAGAGCTCTCACCCAGTAAGTGGTTTCTTCCTATTTGAGAAGTTCTCCATTTCACTCTCACACTGTTCTTGATTTCTGCACAAATTCCTTCTTGTGGAATTGTCTTGCTAATAGAATGGGAACTTTCCTGTGGATTTGCACTCAATGTTTAGGACAAGTTTCACATGATATCATGTTCTATAGGAACTTAAATAGAGATTCAGAGTCCTCCCTGTGGTCCAAATTATCTGGTGGTATATAATTCACATGCATTTGCTTTCAAAAACCACCAGGTTTTTGAAACCAGGTTCAAAGGAAAGTCACATTACCACACAGAGTGACCTTGTGGAAGCACCAAGGACTTCCGAATGACAGTACCAAGTGATGACAAAAGAATCTGCCTTCCACCTGGGCAGCTGATGACCCTTTCGAAGGCTTAGATCACTGCATTTTATCTCATCCCAAGGAAATTCCTTTCCTAGCTGAGCATGTTCAAATACAGACATGGAAAGGGGTGACCATCAGATCCATACCATCAGATGACCTCAAAACATCTAGAATGAATAGTTCAGTGGGAAGGGCAAAGCGCTTGAAGCCAGTCACGGCCTTAGGGTTTGTGAGCCTCAGTGGTTCCATAGGTGGGATGAAGAAGGCCTTTGATCCCACAGATATGTGATTAGAAGGTAAGCAAATTGCCAAACACAGAGTCAAGGTCATAGGAAGTGCTGAAAATATATTCTTCCCCATTCATCCTACTGTTCCTATTCTCATTGACTCTACCTGTAAGTAGGGATTCTACATCAGTGGAAACATCTATCTTAGAATTTCACTCTTCTGATTAAAATGGATAGAGCAAACCCTCCTCATCCAAGACCCTCACATCTCGTGCTGTTTCCCTCCAACCCATGAGCCCATGCTACAAACACCAAACCACCATTATTAATTTTCTCCCCCACTTCTCAGGCTTCTCACCACAACTTAGAGGGAAAAAAGACTGAAGAAAAGATTTCCAACATAAAAAACTGGCAAGAGACTTTTAAAAAACTAGCAGAGCTTTTCAATAGAGCATTCTACGATGACGGCAATGTTCTGTGTCTGCACTATCCAATGCAGTAGCCACTAGTCATATTTAGCTAGGGTGAATAAAGAACAGAGCTTTTCGTTTAATTCAATTTTAAAATTTAATTTTAATTAATGTAAATTAAACAGGCAGGCGGCTACCATACTGGATGCCAGATATAGATCAATTCTTCTCAAGCTTCAGTGCACCTAATGCTCATGGGGATTCACGCAGGTTTTGATGTAGCAGGTCTGGAGTAGAACCTGAGATTCTGTATTTCTAAGACATAATGCTGATGCTGCTGGACCAGAGACCATACTTTAAGAAGCAAGGATGTAGCTTATATTATGCAAAGAGCAGGTTTTCAGGAAAAGATAGCAACCTGAAAACAGCAGAGAAAAGATATGAATAGGTGATTTACAAAAGAGAAAAGCCCAAATGTTATTCATCATATGAAGATGTCCAAACTCACTAGTAATCAGTGATGACAAGAAAAAACACCATTGTGTCACTTAATAACTATAAGACTGGCAATGGTTAGAAAGCTGGATGTCACCAAGTGTTGATGGGGATGTGAGAGTACAGGAGTGTCACATCCTGCTGATGGATGGATGGATGGGCTGGCAGCCATTTTGGAAAGCAATCTCAAACAATTTATTTAAATGAAGTACTTGCATACTCATGACCCAGCTATTAATTTCCTTAGTATGTATCCCAAACGTCTCATACAGGTTGTACAAGAAGATTATGACAAGGAAGCAGAGTCGAGTTAGACATCCATCACTGGGACAGTTCAGTTCAGATCAGTCACTCTGTCATGTCTGGCTCTTTGTGACTGCATGGACTGCAACACGCCAGGCTTCCCTGTCTATCACCAACTCCCAACGCTCAAACTTATGTCCATCGAGTCATTGATGCCCTCTAACCATCTCATCCTCTGTTGTCCCCTTCTCCTCCTGCCCTCAGTCTTTCCCAGCATCAGGGTCTTTTCAAATGATTCAGTTCTTCCCATCAGGTGGCCAAAGGATTGGAGTTTCAGCTTCAGCATCTGTCCTTCCAATGAATAGTCAGGACTGATTTATGGACGGACTGTAGGATGGACTGGTTGGATCTCCTTGCGGTCCAAGGGGCTCTCAAGAGTCTTCTCCAACACCGCAGTTCAAAAGCATCAATTCTTCAGTGTTCAGCTTTCTTTATAGTCCAACTCTTACATCCATAAATGACTACTGGAAAAACCATAGCTTTGACTAGACAGACCTTTGTTGACAAAGTAATGTCTCTGCTTTTTAATATGCTGTCTAGGTACATCATAGCTTTTCTTCCACAGAGCAAGTCTTTTAGTTTCATGACTTCAGTCACCATCTGGAATGATTTTAAAGTCCTAAAAAACAAAGTCTCTTGCTGTTTCCATTGTTTCCCTATCAATTTGCCATGAAGTGATGGGACCAGATGCCATGATCTTGGTTTTCTGAATGTTGAGTTTTAAGCCAATTTTTATACTCTCTTCTTTCACTTTCATCAAGAGGCTCTTTAGTTCTTCTTTGCTTTCTGCCATAAGGGTGGTGTCATCTGCATATCTGAGGTTATTGATATTTTCCCAAGCAATCTTGATTCCAGCTTGTGCTTCCTCCAGCCTGACATTTCTCATGATGTACTCTGCATATAAGTTAAATAAGCAGGGTGACTATATATAGCCTTGAGTATTCCTTTCCCAATTTGGAACCAGTCTGTTGTTCCATATCCAGTTTTAACAGTTGCTTCTTGATCTGTATACAGATTTCTTATGAGGCAGGTCAGATGGTCTGGTACTCCCATCTCTTGAAAATTTTCCAGTTTGCTGTGATCCACACAGTTAAAGCCTTTGGCATAGTCATTAAAGCAGAAGTAAATGTTTTTCTGGAACTCTTTTGCTTTTCTGATGGTCTAACAGATGTTGGCAATTTGATCTCTGGTTCCTCTGCCTTTTCTAAATCCACCTTACTATCCAAGATGGCAGATTAGAAGGACATGCGCTCTTCTTCCCCTGCGAGAACTCCAAAATTATAACTCATTACTGAACAGCTGGCAACAGGAGAATGTTGGATCCCACCAAAAAGAGATACCCAACATCAAAGGGCAAAGGAGAAGCCTCAACAAAATGGTAGGAGGGGTGAAATCACGTTTAGAATAAAATCCCATTCCTCTCAGAGAACTCAAACAAAACCTTGTGCATACCAGCAGAACCCCCAGAAACTGAGCCAGACCTGCCTTTGAGTGTTTGAGTGTCTCCTGCGGAGGTATGGGTCAACAGTAGCCTGCTACAGCAGCAGGAACTCTGGGTGCAGCAGACCTGGGTATAGCATAAGCCCTCTTGGAGGAGGTCGCCATTAACCCCACCACAATGCCACCAGAACTTACACAGGACTCAGGGAACAAACTCTTGGAGGGCACAAATAAAACCTTGTGTGCACCAGGGCCCAGGAGAAAGGACCAGTGACCCCACAAGAGACTGACCCAGACTTGCCCATGAATGTCTAAGAGTCTCCAACAGAGGTGTGGGTCGGCAGTGGCCTGCTGCAGGGTTGGGGGCACTGAGTGCAGCAGTGCCTGCCCGGACCTTTTGCAGGAGGTTGCCATTATCTTCATTACCTCCACTATAGTTTGGCCTCAGGTCAAACAACAGGGCAGGAACACAGCCCCACCCATTAATAGAAAATTGGATTAAAGATTTACTGAGCATGGCCCATCAGAACAGGACCCAGTTTTCCCCTCAGTCAGTCTCTCCCATCAGGGAGCTTCCAGAAGCCTCTTATCCTTATCCATCCCTGGGACAGTGGATGGTAAAATGCGGTAGGTGCACAGCATGGGATGCTATCCAGTATTTGGAAGTGTTATTTGTGATGTGCCTGTAGCAATGTGGATGGGTCTTAAGATGATATCATTGAGTGAAAAAATATGAATCAGAATGAGACATACAATGTAATATTATGTTCATAAATGAAAATATCTGTTATAAAATCACAAGTCCTGTTTTGAAAAACTATATTTTAAATATATATATTGTATATGATGAGTGAAAAGGCAAAATAGGAATATGGAATGAGTATATGGAGGAGAAATGAAGCCAGATAGGAAATGACATGGCCTGTGAAGATGTGGTGGGTAGCAAAGGAGAAGTCTTGGATTCAGTACCCCTGACAAGCTGGTTTCTGTGCCCTGACCAGACTCATCTCCTATTGTGTTGTCCAGGTCATTCCTGCCTAGATGGCCAAAAAAGTAATTCTATTGCTGTCCTCCAGACACACCCGGGTCATTCCTTCACAGAATACTTTCCAAGAGTGGAATCTCCCTAAGCCCCTGATCCATGGGAACCCTGGGCTGTTTCCTTTGGGAAATCTCCCCTGACATCCAAACCAAAATGAGCACCTTTTTCTCTGAGATCTGCCATACCTATGTTCGGCACCTCTGATTTGGCATTGATCACATAGAAATGTGCATCCTTGGCTGCCATTTTGTAATGACACAAAATTAAACAAGCGGCTTCCCTGGTGGCTCAGAGGTCAAGAATCTGCCTGCTGGTGCCGGAGACTCCAGTTTGATACCTGGTTTGGGAATATCCCCTGGAGAAGGAAATGGCAACCCACTCCAGTGTTCTTGTCTGGGAAATTCCATGGACAGAGGAGCCTGGAGGGCCATAGTCCATGGGGTTGCAAAAGAGTTGGACATAGAATAGCAAATAAACCACAACAGCAACAAACAAACAAAGGCACAGCCAGGGCACCAACAACAACAAAACCTGTCCCTGGAGCCTGGAAGTTCCTGGAAAACAAGGTCAGTGTCTGAATTTTTTTCATGACCCTCATCAGGGTCTATCACTATATATTTCAGAGACCAGCTTTATGAGAATTGACTGATTTGGTTAACTTTCATCTTAAAAACTATTCTTTTATGCAAAGAAAGTGCAGTATTTACCTCTCATCTGGAAGGTAATGTGCTTGAAAAGAGAATTCAAAATTAAGTCAGAAGCATGTAGAAAAATAGGGTTTGCAGACCAATATCACTGGTGATCCTTATAAATACTTTTATATTCATTAAGCTAAAGCAATAAAGATAAAACACTTAATAAAGATAACGTCAACAGAACTTTATATATCCTAAAATAAACATGATGAACACTTTGTTCAGTTAATCACAATTTACCATTGCTTATTGTCCAGTATCTTTTCTGGCAATCTTTCTTTAGCAGTTTTAATGTGTTACTTGTAAATTTGACATTCTTTGTTTATAAACAGTGGGTATGATAATAACTACCATTTGTTGAGTATCTACTGTATTTCCAATGATACAGACTTGAGCTCATTTTTCTCCTTACAAACCTGTACATTTTATGGCTGAGGAAACAGAAGGTCAAAAGCAATGAAATAACTTCTTGAAGCCCATCCGTTAGTCATCAACCAAACAAACCTGGTTTCATACCAGGTTCATCTGACTCCCCAGTCCAAATCCTTTCCATAATCCACTCTGCCAAGGAGTTTCCTAGTGTGTCTGATTCTCCAAGTGAATGTCTGTTTGATATTATTACTCTGAACAATTAAGTCATATAAAGAAGTGGCCCATGATTTACATAAATCAGTGACTCTCAAATGCACTTCTAGAACTTATCTGTGATTTATTGCTGAATTGGTCAAGGGATATAGTTTTTAAATCTTCCAGATAACTATAACGTGCAGCCAGGGTTGATAACCACTGGCACAGATTTAGGATGGGTGCCCAGATATAGGTCTACATATGCTGAAATAGGAAAGGATTTGTATAGTAAAGTTGCCCTCTTGTACAGCACAGGGAATATGGCCAATAATTTGTAATAACTATAAATGGAGCATAACTTTTAAAAACTGTGGATTACTATATTGTATATCTCTAACTTATGTAATAGTATACACCAATATAAAATATAATTATATTAATTATACTTATGTAATATTATATACAATATAAAATTTTTAAAAAAGAGATAAATGTTTGCTGGCTTTATACAAAATTTAAATAAAGATATAATACTATAAATGTAGTATTTTAAAGCTGAAAAATAAGGTTGCCCTCAGCACTTTTCCCTAAATTAAAGGAAATCAACCTTGAATATTAATTGGAAGGACTGATGTTGAAGCTGAAGCTCCAATACTTTGGCCACCTGATGCGAAGAACCGACTCATTGGAAGAGACCCTGATGCTGGGGAAAATTGAAGGCAAAAGGAGAAGGGGGTGGCAGAGGATGAGATGGTTGAGTAGTATCACCAACTCAATGGACATGAACTTGGGGAAACTCTGGGAGATACTGAGGGACTAGGAAGCCTGATGTGCTGCAGTCCATGGAGTCACAAGAGTTGGGCGTGACTTAGTGACTGAATAACAACAACAGAGACAAGCCTGTGACCTTTTTTCCCTATATAGTGATTAATTTTCTTTCATCTTTCTCTGGCTTCTTCTTACCTTTTTGACATAAATATCAAAACAGGAAATGATTTCTCTGTTTAGACTCTGATAAGTGCAGAGCTTCGTACTAAGCCACTTCGATTGTGTTGGACTTTTTGCGACACTGTGGACTGTAGCCCACCGGGCTCCTCTGTCCATGGGATTTCCTAGGCAAGAATACTCACACATCCTTTTCCAGGGAATCTTCCAGACCCAGGTATCAAACCCATGTCTCTTAATCCCCTGCAATGGCAGGTGGGTTCTTTACTACTAGCGCCACCTGCAGAGCTTCAGAGCAGTGACATTCTCAGGACTGCCTTGGTCAGGGTAGCCTAGGTGCTATAACCAACCACGCCACATCTCCATGGCTTAATATGACAGAAGTTTGGTTCTCCTGCTCATACGGTTCAGCAGGCAGCCTTCCACAAAGGGACTAGGGACCCAGGCTGTCCACCCCTTGGCCGATTTCTACAGCCTCTAACCCCTCTGCTGGATCCTTTCTATCTGGTTGGCAGATGGGGAAGAGAAGTGCATCAGAGAGTCCTATCTTATGAGGGAACATTTTACTTGACCAAGACTGGAGAGTTACATGTCCTTTCTACTAACATTGCTGCTTAGTTCAACTCAAGGTCACTTATGACCTTCAGATGTTTCCCTGTGACTTTCATCGAGGATGTCTTATCTTCTCTTAAAAAAAAATTAATGTAATATTTATTGAGGACTCACTGTCCTATCAGTTCAGTTCAGTTCAGTCGCTCAGTTGTGTCTGACTCTTTGCGACCCCATGGACTGCAGCATGCCAGGCTTCCTTGTCCATCACCAACTCCCAGAGTTTACTCAAACTCATATCTGTTGAGTCAGTGATGCCATCCAGCCATCTCATCCTCAGTTGTCCCCTTCTCCTCCTGCCCTCAATCCTTCCCAGCATCAGGGTCTTTTCCAATGAGTTCTTCGCATCAGGTGGCCAAAGTATTGGAGTTTCAGCTTCAGCATCAGTCCTTCCAATGTATATCCAGGACTTAGTTCTTTTAGGATGCGGACTGGTTGGATCTCCTTGCAGTCCAAGGGACTCTCAAGAGTCTTCTCCAACACCGCAGTTCAAAAGCATCAATTCTTCAGCACTCAGCTTTCTTTATAGTCCAGCTCTCACATTCATACATGACTATTGAAAAAACCAAGGCTTTGACTAGAACAGACCCTTGTTGACAAAGTAATATCTCTGCTTTTAAAGATGCTATCTACGTTGGTCATAGCTTTTCTTCCATGGAACAGGCATCTTTTAATTTCATGGCTGCAATCACCATCTACAGTGATTTTGAAGTCCAAAAAATAAAGTCTGACATTGTTTCCACTGTTTCCCCATCTATTTTCCATACATTGATGGGACCATATGCCATGATCTTAGTTTTCTGAATGTTGAGTTTTAAGCCAACTTTTTCACTCTCCTCTTTCACTTTCATCAAGAAGCTCTTTAGTTCTTCTTCACTTTCTGCCATAAGGGTGGTGTCATTTGTGTATCTGAGGTTATTGATATTTCTCCTGGCAATCTTGATTCCAGCTTGTGCTTCTTCCAGCCCAACGTTTCTCATGAGGTACTCTGCATATAAGTTAAATAAGCAGGGTAACAATATACAGCCTTGACGTACTCCTTTCCTGATTTGGAACCAGTCTGTTGTTCCATGTACGGTTCTAACTGTTGCTTCTTTACCTGCATACAGATTTCTCAGGAGGCAGGTCAGGTGGTCTGGTATTCCCATCTCTTTCAGAATTTTCCACAGTTTATTGCGATCCACAGAGTCAAAGGCTTTGGCATAGTGAAAAAGCAGAAATAGATGTTTTTCTGGAACTCTCTTGCTTTTTCCATGATCCAACGGATGTTGGCAATTTGATCTCTGGTTCCTATGCCTTTTTTAAATCCAGCTTGAACATCTGGAAGTTCACGGTTCAAGCACTTTTGAAGTCTGGCTTGGAGAATTTTGAGCATTACTTTACTAGGGTGTGAGATAGAGTACAATTGTGTGGTAGTATGAACATTTTTGGCATTGCCTTTCTTTGGGATTGGAATGAAAACTGACCTTTTCCAGTCTTGTTGCCACTGCTGAGTTTTCCAAATTTGCTGGCATATTGAGTGCAGCACTATAATAGCATAACCTTTTAAGATTTGAATTAGCTCAACTGGAATTCCATCACCTCCACTAGTGTTGTTCGTAGTGATGCTTCCTAAGGCCCACTTGACTTTACATTCCAGGATGTCTGGCTCTAGGTGATCACACCATCATGATTACCTGGGCCATGGAGAATTTTTTTGTATCGTTTTTCATTTATTCTTGCCACCTCTTCTTAATATCTTCTGCTTCTGTTAGGTCCATACCGTTTCTGTCCTTTATCGAGCCCATCTTTGCATGAAATGTTCCCTTGGTATCTCTAATTTTCTTGAAGAGATCTCTAGTCTTCCCCATTCTGTTGTTTTCCTCTATTTCTTTGCATTGGTCACTGAGGAAGGCTTTCTTATCTCTCCTTGCTATTTTTTGGAACTTTGCATTCAGATGCTTTTATCTTTCCTTTTCTCCTTTGCTTTTCGCTTCTCTTCTTTCCACAGCTATTTGTAAGGCGTCCTCAGACAGCCATTTTGCTTTTTTGCATTTCTTTTCCATGGAGATGGTCTTGATCCCTGTCTCCTGTACAATGTCATGAGCCTCCGTCCATAGTTCATCAGGCACTCTGTCTATCAGATCTAGTCCCTTAAATCTATTTCTCACTTCCACTGTATAACCATAAGGGATTTGATTTAGGTCATACCTGAATGGTTTAGTGGTTTTCCCTACTTTCTTCAATTTAAGTCTGAATTTGGCAATAAGGAGTTCATGATCTGAGCCACAGTCAGTTCCTGGTCTTGTTTTTGCTGACTGTATAGAGCTTCTCCATTTTTGGCTGCAAAGAATATAATCAATCTGATTTCGGTGTTGACCATCTGGTGATGTCCATGTATACAGTCTTCTCTTGTGTTGTTGGAAGAGGGTGTTTGCAATGACCAGTGCATTTTCTTGGCAAAACTCTATTAGTCTTTGCCCTGCTTCATTCCAAGCAGGCCAGGCCAAATTTGCCTGTCACCCCAGGTGTTTCTTGACTTCCTACTTTTGCATTCCAGTCCCCTATAATGAAAAGGACATCTTTTTGGGGTGTTAGTTCTAAAAGGTCTTGTAGGTCTTCATAGAACCGTTCAACTTCAGCTTCTTCACCATTACTGGTTGGAGCATAGAGTTGGGTTACTATGATATTGAATGGTTTGCCTGTTATTTACCTGGGGCCAAACTATGGTGGTGCAGATGGTGACTGCAGCCATGAAATTAAAACATGCTTACTCCTTGGAAGGAAAGTTATGACCAATCTAGACAGCATATTAAAAAGCAGAGATATTACTTTGCCAACAAAGGTCCATCTAGTCAAGGCTATGGTTTTTCCAATGGTCATGTATGGATGTTAGAGTTGGACTATAAAGAAAGCTGAGCACAGAAGAATTGATGCTTTTGAAGTGTGGTGTTGGAGAAGACTCTTGAGAGTCCCTTGGACTGCAAGGAGATCCAGCCAGTCCATCCTAAAGGAGATCAGTCCTGGGTGTTCATTGGAAGGACTGATGTTGAAGCTGAAACTCCAATACTTTGACCACCTGATGCAAAGAGCTGACTCATTGGAAAAGACCCTGATGCTGGGAAGGATTGAGGGCAGGAGGAGAAGGGGACAACAGAGGATGAGATGGTTGGATGTCATCACCAACTCAATGGACATGGGTTGAGGTGGACTTGAGGAGTTGGTGATGGACAGGGAGGCCTGGCGTGCTATAGTTCATGGGGTCGCAAAGAGTTGGACACGACTGAGCTACTGAACTGATGGATGAAACTATGGTGGAGGTGATGAAGATAATGGCGACCTCCTTCAAAAGACCCCTATGTGCCCTGCTACACTCAGTGCCCCAACCCTGCAGCAGGCCACCACTGACCCGCCCCTCTGCTGGAGTCTCCTGGACACTCACAGCTAGTCTGAGTCAGTGTCTTGTGGGGTTACTGCTCCTTTCTCCTGGGTCCTGGCATGCACAAGTTTCTGTTTGTGTCTGCCACTGTCCTGTAGGAACTAGCTAGATACATTTCGTATGTTATATTATTGAGCTTGTGTGTGCTCAGCCATTTCCGACTCTTTGTGACCCCATGGACTATAGTCCACCAGGCTTCTCTGTCCATGGAATTTCCCAACAAGAATATTGTAGTGAGTTGCTATTTCCTCCTCCAGGGACTCTTCTTACTCAGGGATCAAACCCATTTCTCCAGCACCTCTTGCTTTGGTAGTAAGATTCTTTACCACTGAGCCACCTGGGAAGTCCCATGTTACCTTATCACATTATCAAAATAACCCTGTGAGGGATATGCTGTCATTATTCCCATTTACAGAAGGCATTGAAGCTAATGGAATTCAAAGGACCTGATCACACTTAGATACCAGATGGCAGAGCTCAGGTATTCTACTACTTCCTACTGGAGTGTTTGGCTTTGATTACAAGATAGTAATTTACAGAGGAAGACCCACTTTCCCACCTGGCCTCCTGAAACTGTGCAAAGTATGCTGAGTCTCTCTACAGTGTGCACAGTTATCTCTGTTAGATAGCATCAGAATACCTCACATTTTGTTATTCTTTAACATTTGCTTGATAGTAAAAGCAAAATGCTTTTGATATAACAATTTAGTGTGTTCATTGCCAATTATTAGTTTTAATTTAATAAAAAATCCTACAAACAGATGTAGGATTAAAGTGGATTGTCTCAGTGTCTTTCAACCTCTAGTAAACCTGGATGACTATTTTGGCTCCACTGACAAGAAGGTGCTTCATTCCCAGAGTGCAAAGTTTCCATATTTCAACTGCCAAAAAGAAAGCTCTAACCTGGGAACCTTCCCCCACATCCCCAACCAAGTTTCTCACTTCAGATCTCTTCCTACTCAATTCTTAAATATCTAGACATTGAATCCAGCCTATAGATCCTCCCCAGGTCTGCTTCCATGAAAAGAGATGTAGTTAGACCTCTTCATTCACTCCCTCACCCCATTTTATGCCCATTTGGACCAGGTGCAGAGCTAGATGCTGGAGAGATATAGTGAAGGAGAGAGCCTCAAACATTGATTCAATGAGCTTATGGTTTGTTGTGGAGGTGGAATACACAACTGGCCATGATAATTCCTGATATTCACTCAAGGATAGTGATGTGCTATGAGGTATGGGCACATAGAGGAGAGAGAAATTAATTCTGCTGGGAAAAAAAGAAATGAAGTGGCATTACAGTGACATTCGAAGTGAGCATTAAGGGAGAGTGGGAACCTTTAAAGCAGAAAAGGCAAGGAAGGGCATTCCAGGCCAAAAGAATGGCAGAAGCACATGGCCAGTAACTTGGTGGGGCTCAGACATGGTGATCAAAGAGGAGAGCAGGGAGAGAATTTTCTAGTGGAAGCAGCCAGGAATCATCACAATTTACTGCTGCTGTTGTTTTCTTGTTGCTGTTTGTTTTTGATATTTTGTTTTGAAGAATAGATAGATAGTAAAAGAATATCTGGAGCTAGGAGGACCAATGAGGAGACAACTGCAACAGTTATGAGGAGGAAATGATGAAGGACTGAATGAGATCTTTGGAGCCAGGGAGGAATTACAGGATAGAGGGATCATTTCAGAACTGTGAAGATGTGGTATCTCCGAGGGTTGGAGGAGAAGGAATAGCAAGCAATCTGCTTCCCCCACCCTGGGACCAGGCACTACAATGTGGGGGCACTCTTAACCAGCAGAGCCAATGTCAGGGGAGGCCAAGGAGGAAGAGGACTGTGATCTATGAAGACAAGATTGGAGATGTAACAGAAGAGAATGTCTGAAGTGGCCACTCTGGGTGGATAAGAGCCCTGTTGTAACAGATATTTGAATGCTGACTGTGCCCTTTGCTGATGACTTAGTGATGAGACAGGTAGTACGTCTGGTTTTAAGACCAGGAATCTAAGGCCTGGCCCTAGCTCTGATCTGCCTCTAGTTGTATAACAAAAAGAGTCTAGCCATTTAAACTTGGTGTTTCAGAATATTCATCTTTAAACTAAATCTTGTAGTAGTTAGCCTCCAAAGTTTTAAACTCAGTTTAAAATTCAGTTCTGAGGACTGAAGCTAGTTCATAATGAAATATACACAGAGAAATAGGAAAATAGCATAGATTATATAAATATTTAGGTAGGCATACAATAACTAAATAACTGGATGGATGGATGGAGAGAGAAGGAGGAGAAAAAGAACTGCAAGCTTGAAACTACAATTTCCATTTTCTGCAAAGGACTTTCTTTTATCCTAAGAATATATTTTTACTTAGTTTTTTGGCATTAAAATGTTCTTTCTTTTGTTAAACAGTGGTGAGAGTTGATAGCAGTTGTTTTAAACTTTTAATTTTTAATCTTTAAAGTTTTTTTAACTTGAAACTTCCCAGGCTTCCCTCATTCTCAATTTATTTTAAAAATTTTCTAAATCTGCCAAATCGAACCGTCTGGGAGCCAAATTCCCAGCTTTTCTCCCAGAAATGTAGAGGCAGGGGCCAGGCGACGGCAGCAGAATGGTGTTTATTTTTCACAGCCCCTGCCCCTCACCCTCACCCTACCCGTGTGAGCAGTTGTTATCCAGAGAGCACCACCAGCCCACTGATGAGTGGAATGTGATCCAATCCCACCCCAGAAATTAGAGGATTTGCTTCTGGGGACCTTCAAAGAGAATCTCCATTTTTTCCTGTCTTTTCTCCTTTATTCCTTTTATTCTCTCTCACACACCAAAAACAGAAAGGAAAGAAAAGAAAAAGAAAGGCAAGAAAATCAGTGGGAGGACAGAAAATTTGTTCTCCAGATGATATTTCTGTTCATCCTGGGGTCCTTTAAACACCCAGCCACCCTCCTCCACCTCCCACTAGAGCTGAACCAAGGGCTCCTGTTACATAGCCATAGAACTGTCAGCAAGAACACATTTTTTTTTCCTTCCAAAGAGTAGTTTGCAGTTGGAAGGTATAGAGATTGGTTATGGTAAAGCTTTGGTTCATGATCAGATAACACAGATTAAGTTGATGTATAATAGGATCTCAGCCTATAGGGCAATTATGGGGTAGCCCAACTGAAACCTCAGAAGAAACGTCATTTTCCTCATTCAGGGAAACTAAACATAATATCACAAAGTTATACACTGGCCCTAATCCTAGTGCGTACCAACTAATCATAATGGAATAATAGGTAATAATAGTTATTATTTTTCAGTCATTTACCACAGATCAAACACCCTTATACTGATCTCTAAAGTAAAAATTATTTCTCTCTCAATTTACAAATGAGAAAGCTGAGACTTAGGGAAATTAGTTCCTGGCCCAAGTTATACAATTCATCAGAAATGGAGATAGTTTCTGAATCCAGATTTGCCTAGTCACAAGCTCTCATTATTCCACAAATTGGAATAAACTGTTCCCCCATTATCCCCCACTCTGGAACCATTGCCAAAGCATAGCAAGACAATGGCATGAAGAGATGGTCCCTCTCGCAATCTGACAGAGGAGCTAGGCCTGTAAACAACAAGCTATGATGCTGTGGTGAGCAAGATGCATTGTTCCCTCAGAGAAGCCTTCCATCAGGGCTGACATTGGAGGACCAGGTGCTATGGATCCTGGAGCCACTCAAAGTTCCTTCGAACAAAAACACCAGGGTTATCATTTCACAAGAAAAATGATCAAACACACAGTTGAAGGTAGAATTCAGCTTTCTTTTTGTGAAACCAGGATAATTCTTCAGTAGAAAATTAAGTCATCTTTTTCCAGATGAGCTTGTTTCTGAGGCAGCTAGTGAGGAACCACCTACAGTTCTCAGCAATGGTGACTGAACTGCCTCTGAGCACTGCCATAAACCTTGGTAATAAATTTAGGACCTGCCCTGCAGCTTCAAAAATGACAAAGTACCATTAAAGACAGGTATTCTTTGAAGGGACAAGGGGATCTGAAGAGGGGCAGGGTGAGAAGATTCAGAGAGGAAAGGGATGCCCTTGGCTTCTGACTAGTACAAGCAATGAGACGGAGGTGCAGCATTAAGACAAAGCAGGACCAGGTAACCTGGGCGAGAGAACCCAGTGTGCTTGAAGGTGGAGACAAAGTTCCAGGTAGAGGTGAACGAGGTTAAAGAGGACCCCTTAGTCAAAGATTAGAGACGTGAATGTGTTTCAATGCTGCTGGGAACAGTGCAGATAATGTTGAAGACAGGTGAGAGGAGACAGCTGATGGTGTGGGGTTGCTAAGGTGATAGAAGGGTGGTTCAGAGCCTCAAGGAGAGATGGGAGGCACCATGGACACAGTGCAGATGAATTTAATGTGCTGCTAGAAATTGAGGACTGTTTGCTGAGTATTTTTTTTATTCTTTGTGAAGAAGGAATTGAGAGTATCTGTTGAGTGTAAGACTTGAAGGGTTACAGAAAGTTTGAAATAACCACTACAGAGGTGGGACAGCCCTAAGACACGAATAATATGAGGATGTCCTGAGCAGTGCTGGGGCCCCCAACTGAGTCTAGGGTGGGGACACTCTGGCCTATAGCTGTGCAGCTTGAAGTGTTCCACCAGCACTCTGCCCTGGGGCCAGGAGTCAGGAAGAGAGGTTGGGGTCCCACAGATAGGTCGGTGAGATAATCAACCCAAGGGACTAGGAGATGAAGGAAGGAAGTGAAATCAGAGGGCATCCCACCTTGCAAGAATGTAGTCCTGCAAGCTTCAAGGCTTTGGCCAACTTCTGAGACTGTGTTAGAACACTGTACTCAGTCACGGGGTCCAAGTGGCTTCAGAGACACTACTTGATTCTGAACTACTATCTCTTTCCCCCAGTCTTGCCTGTTCCCTGGTTGGTCTATCCCTAATTGGATCCACAGTCTTTTCTACCTTCTACCATCCTTAGGAATAGCCATTGAAACAATATTACCTTGGCCTTTATTTGGGTGTCTTAAGAGTTTTAGTAGGTCTCCCTGACCTATAAAGAACTGGTTTGATTTAAATTCTGAAAATTCATTAGAGAGATTCTGAGGACCTTGGAAAATGTATGCATTGCTGCTGTTGTTTCTCATTTCTGTAGAAGGAAGGTGGATTTGCATTTTAATTTTTAAATTATGTAGTACATCAACACATGCTTTATGTATATTTTTAAAAATTTGAGAAGTATACAGAGTTTTTTTTTTTTTTTAAGTAAAAACACACCTTTAAGTTCAGTTCAGTTCAGTCGCTCAGTCGTGTCTGACTCTTTGCGACCCCATGAATTGCAGCATGCCAGGCCTCCCTGTCCATCACCAACTTCTGGAATTCACTCAAACTCATGACCATCGAGTCAGTGATGCCATCCAGCCATCTCATCCTCTGTTGTCCCCTTCTCCTCCTGCCCCCAATCCCTCCCAGCATCAGAGTCTTTTCCAATGAGTCAACTCTTCGCATGAGGTGGCCAAAGTATTGGAGTTTCAGCTTCAACATCAGTCCTTCCAAAGAACACCCAGGACTAATCTCCTTTAGAATGGACTGGCTGGATCTCCTTGCAGTCCAAGGGACTCTCAAGAGTCTTCTCCAACACCACACTTCAAAAGCATCAATTCTTCAGCGCTCAGCTTTCTTCATAATCCAACTCTCACATCCATACAAGACTACTGGAAAAACCATAGCCTTGACTAGATGGACCTTTGTTGGCAAAGTAATGTCTCTGCTTTTGAATATGCTATCTAGTTTGGTCATAACTTTCCTTCCAAGGAGTAAGCATCTTTTAATTTCACGGCTGCAGTCACCATCTGCAGTGATTTTGGAGCCCAGAAAAATAAAGTCTGACACTGTTTCCACTGTTTCCCCATCTATTTCCCATGAAGTGATGGGACCAGATGCCATGATCTTCGTTTTCTGAATGTTGAGCTTTAAGCCAACTTTTTCACTCTCCACTTTCACTTTCATCAAGAGGCTTTTGAGTTCCTCCTCACTTTCTGCCATAAGGGTGATGTCATCTGCATATCTGAGGTTATTGATATTTCTCCTGGCAATCTTGATTCCAGCTTGTGCTTCTTCCAGCCCAGCATTTCTCATGATGTACTCTGCATAGAAGTTAAATAAGCAGGGTGACAATATACAGCCTTGACGAACTCCTTTTCCTATTTGGAACCAGTCTATTGTTCCATGTCCAGTTCTAACTGTTGCTTCCTGACCTGCATACAGATTTCTCAAGAGGCAGGTCAGGTGGTCTGGTATTCCCATCTCTTTCAGAATTTTCCACAGTTTATTGTGATCCACACAGTAAAAGGCTTTGGCATAGTCAATAAAGCAGAAATAGATGTTTGTCTGGAATTCTCTTGCTTTTTCGATGATCCAGAAGATATTGGCAGTTTGATCTCTGCTTCCTCTGCCTTTTCTAAAACCAGCCTGAACCTCTGGAAGTTCATGGTTCACTTATTGCTGAAGCCTGGCCTGGAGAATTTTGAGCATTACTTTGCTTGCGTGTGAGATGAGTGCAATTATGTGGTAGTTTGAGCATTCTTTGGCATTGCCTTTCTTTGGGATTGGAATGAAAACTGACCTTTTCCAGTCCTGTGGCCACTGCTGAGTTTTCCAAATTTGCTGGCGTATTGAGTGCAGCACTTTCACAGCATCATCTTTCAGGATTTGGAATAGCTCAACTGGAATTCCATCACCTCCACTAGCTTTGTTCGTAGTGATGCTTTCTAAGGCCTACTTGACTTCACATTCCAGGATGTCTGGCTCTAGGTGAGTGATCATACCATTGTGATTATTTTGGTCATGAAGATCTTTTTTGTACAGTTCTTCTGTGTATTCTTGCTACCTCTTCTTACTATCTTCTGCTTCTGTTAGGTCCATACAATTTCTGTCCTTTATTGAGCCCATCTTTGCATGAAATTTTCCCTTGGTATCTCTAATTTTCTTGAAGAGATCTCTAGTCTTCCCCATTCTGTTGTTTTCCTCTATTTCTTTGCATTGATCGCTGAGGAAGGCTTTCTTATCTCTTCTGGCTATTCTTTGGAACTCTGCATTCAGATGCTTATATCTTTCCTTTTCTCCTTTGCTTTTCGCTTCTCTTCTTTTCTCAGCTATTTGTAAGGCCTCCCCAGACAGCCATTTTGCTTTTTTGCATTTCTTTTCCATGGGGATGGTCTTGATCCCTGTCTCCTGTACAATGTCATGAACCTCAGTCCATAGTTCATCAGGCACTCTATCTATCAGATCTAGTCCCTTAAATCTATTTCTCATTTCCACTGTATAATCATAAGGGATTTGATTTAGGTCATAGCCAAATGGTCTAGTGGTTTTCCCTACTTTCTTCAATTTAAGTTTGAATTTGGTAATAAGGAGCTCATGATCTGAGCCACAGTCAGCTCCTGGTCTTGTTTTTACATGAGTTTGAGTGAACTCTGGGAGTTGGTGATGGACAGGGAAGCCTGGCGTGCTGAGATTCATAGGATCGCAGAGTTGGACATGACTGAGCGACTGAAATGAACTGAACTGAACTGAATATATACGTAATCTGAACATACGTTTCTATGTTCATGTTTTTCATAAATTGTATCAGACAATACATATTTTTCTGTGATCAGTTTTTTCATACCATGTAAATACCTTTTTCTTTTTAAAATTTTATTACAGAATATTTAAAATATAGAAAGTATATGAACGAGTATAACAATAATCAATGCACTTACTACCTAGATTTATGCAACTATTCATATTTTGTATATTTCATCAGATTTTTGAGGAAATGAAACTATAGGTAGAGCTTATTGCTCTTCTTAGCCCACCCCATTCCTATTCCCTTCCCAAGTTTCTCAGAGTAAGACACAATACTGAGAAATTGTTGGATATACTTGAACATTTTTTTAAAATCACATGTGTATGTTTCCATAAACTAATTACAGTATTGTTCTGAGAGTTTTAAAAATATAGAAATGGTCTCATATTATCCATTTTCTTCTGTGACTTTCTTTTCTCCCTGATTGACTTTCTAGGTATATCTATATTGATACATGAGTACTAAACTACTTATTTTAATGATTGGCTTTCTTTGTCTGAATATATGATGACTGTTTTATCCATTCTTGTTTTGGTTGATATTTAAGTCATTTTCAATTTTTGTAACAAACTCTGCTACAGTGAACAGAGTCCAAGATCCCTTGAGCAGGTGTGTGACAGTTTGTTTTGGACATGCCTGTCCCTTGCATGACTCTTCAGAACTTGTACTGATGAAGAATATTAGTCAATTGTTATTTTTACTAAAGAGGTGACATGCAGGTATGTTTTGTTGAAGAATACAAAGTATATCTGTAAACTGGTTATACTGCTTTCTTTGCCAACTGTGGGGGTTGTAATGGTCTCCAGTTTCCAAGAAATTGGAAGTGAGGAAATAACATCATCCCCTGAGATTAAAAACTGTCCCATTCACACACAATGGATCACAACAAGGATGTTCAGAGCCCCTTGAGAGAATGAACAACATGTCAGTCAGCTACAACTGTAATCTGAATGAAACATTAATGTTCTAAAGAACATGGCAATCACAAAGGGCCCTGTTTTCTGGAAAAACAAAAAATGGAAAGACTCAGGGCAAAATTCAACAATGCTAGTCCAGGTATTGCACAAATATAAGCAGAAGCCTGAACTACAGATTTCTAAACCAACTCTGCAGAGAGATGTTAGGTACCAAGTGTTATTCCTTATTGAATTTTAATATTCCTTACCTCCCCACTTTATCAACAAAAGATTACATTGACCGTTAGGACTTTGAATGCTTCTAGTTATATGCCATATTTTTTAAAATGTAAAGTAATCAATTAGCAGATAGCATATTGAAAAGCAGAGACACTACTTTGCCAACAAAGGTCTGTCTAATCAAGGCTATGGTTTTTCCAGTGGTCATGTATGGATGAGAGAGTTGGACTGTGAAGAAAGCTGAGCACTGAAGAATTGATGCTTTTGAAGTGTGGTGTTGGAGAAGACTCTTGAGAGTCCCTTGGACTGCAAGGAGATCCAACCAGTCCATTCTGAAGGAGATCAGCCCTGGGATTTCTTTGGAAGGAATGACGCTAAAGCTGAAGCTCCAGTACTTTGGCCACCTCATGCGAAGAGTTGACTCATTGGAAAAGACTCTGATGCTGGGAGGGATTGGGGGCAAGAGGAGAAGGGGACAACAGAGGATGAGAAGGCTGGATGGCATCACTGACTTGATAGATGTGAGTCTGAATGAACTCCGAAAGTTGGTGATGGACGGGGAGGCCTGGCGTGCTGCAATTCACGGGGTCACAAAGAGTCAGACACGACTGAGCGACTGAACTGAACTGAACTGAATCAATTAGCATTGTGATATTTTAACATTCTCATGTATATTCTTCTTATGCATTCTCTACTATTATTGGAGTCCCTTCTCAGAATGCTGATAATCTCAGGTACAGAACTGAGACCCTAAACTCCAGACTTGACTCATGATAAATAGGGGTAATGAATGTACCAACACCTAGGCAGGTGTTGGTCGCAGCATTCTGGCTCTCTTTTCCTGAGCCTACAACACACATGACTTCTATAGTGACCATGTACGTGTGTTTTTTACAGTTTGCCTCTTCCAGGTCCCATAAACTCTGAAGAGCTATATGTACTTTTTTTCCTGGCAAACAGAAGTCACGGTGACTCCAAATTCCAACACATCTGAGGAGGCAACATTGCAGCTAAATGGGTGAGTCTAAGTGCATATGCCTGTGGAAAACTCTTACAGACATGGGAATACTAGACCATCTTACCTGTCTCCTGAGAAACCTGTATGTGAGTCAAGAAGCAAGAGTTGGAACCCTGTATGAAAAAACTGACTGGTTCAGGATTGAGAAAGCAGTACGACATGCCTGTTTATTGTCATCCTGTTTATTTAACTTATATGCAGAGCACATCATGTGAAATACCAGGCTGAATAAGTTACAAGCTGGAATCAAGATGACTTATAGACACAGAGAGGGAAGGAGAAGGTGAGATGTATGGAGACAGTAACAGAGAAGCTTCCATTACCATATGCAAAATAGATAGCCAATGGGAATTTACTGCATGTCTCAGGAAACTCAAACAGGGGCTCTGTATCAGCCTAGAGGAGTGGGATGAGGAGGGAGATGGGAGGGGGGTTTAAGAGGGAGAGGTCGTATGTATACTTATGGTTGATTCATGTTGAGGTTTGACAGAAAACAATATTCTGTAAAGCAATTATTCTTCAATTAAAAAATAAAAAAAGACTTAAAATTTTTTTAAAAAAGAAAAAAAAGATTGACAGGAGAAATATCAATGACCTCAGATATGCAGATGATGCTACTCTAATGACAGAAAGTGAAGAGGAACTAGAGAGTCTCTTGATGAGGGTAAAGGAGGAGAGGGGAAAAAATCCTTCTTAAAACTCAATTTAAAAAAACTAAGATCATGGCTTCCAGCCCCATCACTTTATGGCAAATGGAAGGGGAAAGGTGGAAGCAGTGACAGATTTCCTCTTTTTGGGCTCTAAAATCACTGCAGATGGTGACTGCAGCCACAAAATTAGATGATTGCTTCTTGCCAGGAGAGCTATGACAAACCTATACAGTGTGTTAAAAAGCAAAGACATTCTTTTGCCAACAAATGTCCTTATAGTCAAGGCTATGGTCTTTCTAGTAGTCATGAATGGATGAGAAACCTGGACATTAAAGACGGCAGAGCACTGAAGGATTGATACTTTTGAACAGTGGTGCTGAAGACTCTTGAGAGTCCCTTGGAAAGCAAGAAGATCAAATCAGTCAATCCTAAAGGAAGTCAATCCTGAATACTCTTTGGAAGGTCTGATGCTGAAGCTCCAATACTTTGACCACCTGATGCATACACCTGACTCATTGGAAAGGACCCTGATGCTGGGAAAGATTGAGGGCAAGAGGAGAAGAGGCTAACAGAGGATGAGATGGTTGGATGGCATCACCAATTCATTGGACATGAACTTGGGCAATTCCAGGAGATGGTGAGGGACAGAGAAGTCTGGTGTACTGCAGTCCATGGTTCGCAAAGAGTTGGACACAACTTGGTGATTGAACAACAATGAAAATAAATGAATGCACCTCTGGGAAATTAAAGTGACTTGACCTTTTCATTGTATTGCATTTTTTCTTGACAACTTTATGCAGTTTTTCCTATGTTATACATTTATACCATTTTATTGATGATAAATGGTTATGAGAAATAACATTAGCTAGATTCTGAGGGTTATTTTTATGTGGCTTTAATTGGCATTCCAAACATCAGGAAGAACACATCACTGGATGTAAGAAAAGCCACATTTTTAATTTATGAAGTGAGAACATTAACTGACCCATCTTACAGAATGCTGGATGGAATAAGATGGTGATTAGAGCAAAGAAAGAAGAACTGTGGTTATTTTCTATGCTATGACCACTTTCCCATCAAATAATGTAATAGTTGTGATAATTACTGGTTTCTTTAAGTAAGAATTTGCATCTTTAAATATGTGAAAGTCACCAGCAATCCCCGCTGTTGTTTCTGATGTTTTGGCATCACATTAAAAAGTTCCAGATTTTTAATGAAGATCAAATTCCTCCATAACAGGAAAACATCTGTCATAAACACTGTACAAATATTTACAGGGCTTGGCTGGGCAGTTTGCAATGTCCCCGTCCTAATCGGAGCTGAATGTCCAAGGGCAAACACAGCAAGGAGACTGCAGACGAAGCAGGTTTCAGGGCGCTGATATGAAGGGCACTTAAATGTCCAGGTTGGGAAAGAAAGCGTGTTGTGGGTAGTTGCCAGTTATTCAAGGTTCTCTGATAGACTCTCTGGTCTATATTATTTAATGACAGTCTCCCATCCTTTGATCCTGTCATTGCAGATGTTTTGTTTTCTCCATGAGGAATACCTGAGTCCCAGAGGTGTTCGTTTTCCCTGATAAACCCCTCTACACGTCTATTCTGTCTGATCTAATTCAATATGGCATTTTCATTTTATCCCATATCTAAATAACGTTTATAAGGAATATTTACATCAATGAGGCCAAAAAAGAAAGGGACTGAAAAGATTTGATCAGCTTCTTAGTAAAAAGACAGCAGAAATGTCAGAGCCTTGGTTGAAAGGAACACTATCTGTCTTCCAACCTTTGTTTCTCAGCCTTACTATCACCACCATCACACAAAGTGGATCTCCAGATGGGGAACACTGTTCTCTACCAGTTCTCTATAAGTCAGTGGATGGGAGGTAGAATTTTGCTTTGGATGCTGTATTCAACCATAGGGACTTACATGAACTCGAAGATACTTATAAGTTTCATCAGCTTTGACTTTGAGGTTTACAAATCTATAAAAAATGTCAGAGTCTAGATGTCATTTAGGAATCAGTATCAAAGCTCACTCCAGGAAAAATTATGAGCTTGATTTGCATGATTACCTATTATTTTGATTTGCTACCTCTCACCCCAAATGTGGGAACGAGATAAGATAGTGTGAGTTTTGGAGATGGGCAGACATGGAGTCCAATTCAAAATCTTGCACTTCTTATGTAACCTGAGCTCATTAATAAATTTCTTTACCAGCAGTTTTCCATATCTTAGAAATAAAGTTTTTGCAGTGATGGAGTCGATGTTGTAAAAGCACTTAGCCCCATGTTTTGAGCTGAAAAAGGACTCAGTAAAGAATATTTCCTTTTTTTTTTTTTTTGCAATTCTATTCCCTCTCCTATTGCCTTTACATTTTGCCTCATAAATAGCCTGTAAATAACTCATGGATCAAAGACAAAATTAAAATGGAAATTACAAAATGTTTTAACTGAATGAAATGAAAATGCAACATAGCAAATTTGAAGGATATAGCTAAAGCAGTACACGCATAGAGGGAAATATATGCCACTAAAATTCATTTTTTAAAGAAAAAGAAAGTTCTCAAATAAATAACCTTATTTTCCACCTAAACTCCCTGGAGCAATAAGAGCATATTAAACCCAAAATAAGCAGAAGAAAAGAAATAATGGAAGACAAATTTCAAATCAATGAAACAGAAAACAGTAAAACAATCAAGAAAATCAAGAAAATTGAAATCTGATTTTTTGAAAAGATCAATAAAATCGATAAATCTCTCTAACCAATCTGAGTAGGAAAAAAGTGAGAAAAGACACAAATTACCAACATCAAGAATGAGGGGTATCACTATAAATTCTACAGATACTAAAATAATAGTGGCATGAACAGTAAAGAATCTGCCTGCAATGCAGGAGACTCAGGAAACTCAGATTCGATCCTTGCGTCAGGAAGGTCTCCTGGAGAAGGGCATGGTAATCTATCCAGTATTCTTGCCTGGAGAATCACATGGACAAAGGAGCCTGGCGAGCTATAGTCCATGGGGTCACAAAGAGTCAGACATGACTGAGTGTGCACGCACTGGCACTTATGAGCAACTCTACGCTGATAAATTCAAGAACTTATGTGAAATGGACAAATTTCTTGAAAAACACAACTACCAAAGCTAGTTCAGGATAAAATAGATAACTAACTAGAAGGCCATATGTCTATTTTAAAAATTACATTTATAGTTAAAATTTTCCAACAAATATTTCAGCCCCAAGTGACCTTACCAGTCAGTTCTACCAAACATTTTAAAAAGAAAGAATACCAACGTAAGACAAACCTGAAGAGAACGTCCTACTTCACAACTCATACTATGAAGCTGGCGTCAAAAATTACCCAAGTCTAAGGGTCTTCCCTATAGCTCAAATGGTAAAGAATCTGCCTGCAACGCAGGAGACCCAGGTTCGATATCTGGGTCAGGAAGATCCTCTGGAGAAGGGAATGGTAGTCCACTCCAGTATTCTTGCAGGCTACAGTCCATGGGATTGCAAAGAGTCAGACACAATTGAGTGACTAACAATAAATATATTACAAGGAAATAAAATTACAAATCAATATCCTCATGAATACAGATGCAAATATTCTTAATTTTTAGCAAGTTGAATTCAATAATATATATTTAAAAAGGATAATACATCATGACAGAAATAGGAATGCAAGATTGGTTTAACATTAGAAAATCAATCAGTACAATACAATCATCTCAAGGCCGAAAAAGTATTTGTCAAAATCCATCATCAAATTCTGATAAAAACTCACAACAAACTAGAAATACAAAGGGACATCTTTAATTTGATTAAAGACATACACTGTCTGGCTTCCCAGGTGGCACTAGAGGTAAAGAACCCACCTGCCAATGCAGGAGCCACAGGCTCAATCCCTGGGTCGGGAAGATCCCCTGGAAGAGGGCATGGAAACCCACTCTAGTATTCTTGCCTGGAGAATCCCATGGACAGAGGAGCCTGGTGGGCTACAGTCCATAGGGTCAAAAAGAGTTGGACACACTGAAGCAACTTAGCGTAGCACAAAACAAAGACATCTATAGAGACCTACAGCTAACATCATACTTAATGGCAAAAGATCCTATGCTTTCCCCCTAAGGCCAGGAACAGCACAACAACATCCTATCTTGCTATTTCTATTTGACAATGTCATGAAGGTTCTAGCCAATGCAACAAGGCTAGAAAGTGGAAAAAGATGTCCAGACTGGAAAGAAATAAGTAAAAACTATCTTTATGCTGAGATGACATAAATGACCATATCTAGAAAATTTTATAAAATCTACAAAAACTGCTAAAATTAATGAGTAAGTTTATCAAGATTATAATATCAATATATAAAAATCAATTGTATTTCTTAAATACTAACAATGAACATTGGAATTAAAATTTTTAAATAACATTTCTAATAACAAAAAATATGAAATATTTAGAGATAAGTCCAACAAAAGACATGAAAGAATTGTAGACTGAAAATCACAAAATATTGCTGAGAGAAATTAAAGAAGCCCTTAGCAAATGGAGAGATATACCTGTTCATGGGTAAGAAGACTCAATACTTTTAAAATATTAGTTCTCCCCAAATTGATCCCAATCAGTATCCTACTAGTCTTTTTACACAAATTTGACAGGCTGGGTCTAAAATTCATATGGTCCCCTCAAAGAACCAAAACAATTTTGGGGGAAAAAAAGAATCGGAGTATTCATACTGCCTGACTTCAAGACTTATTATTAGACCATGGTGATTAAGACAAATGTTGTATTAATTTCAAAATAGAAAAATGCATTAATGGAACAAAATGGAGAGTGCAGAAATATATCTGCCAAAGGCAATTCAGTTGAGAAAGGATAGTATTTTTTTTAATTAATTTTTATAGGATTATAGTTGCTTTGCAATGTGTTAGTTTCTAGTATCCAGCAAAATGAATCAGCCATAGGAATACACATATCCCCTCCCTTTTGGACCTCCTTCCTTCCTATTCAGTCACCACAGAGCTTTCTATTTTATACATAGTATCAATGGTGTATATGTGTCAATTCCAAAGTCCCACTTGCTCCCACCCCTCTTCTCCCTTGATATCCACACGTTTGTTCTCTATGTCTGTGTCTCTATTCTTTGCATAAAGGATCATCTATACCATTGTTCTAGATTCTACATTTACTCATTAAAATACAGTATTTGTTTTTCTCTTTCTGACTTACTTCACTCTATATGACACTCTCTAGGTCCATCCACGTCTCTACTAACGACTCAGTTTCGTTCCTGAGAAAGAACAGTCTTTCTAACAAATGATACCGCAACAATTAGATAGGCATATGTAACAAGGACAGCAACAAAAAATCTGATACCCATTCTCACATCATATGGAAAATTACTCAAAGTAGATATGGACCTAAATGTAAAACTTAAAACTATAAAAATTCTAGAAATAAAAGCAAGAGAAAATCTTTATGATGTTGAATTAGGAAAAGACTACTTAGATACACACTGAAAGTGCAATCTATAAAAGAAAAAGCTGATATATTGAACTTAATCAAAATGAAGAACTTTTACTCCTTGAAAGACATTATTAAGAGAATGAAACAAGCCACAGATTGGAAGGAAATATTTGCAAATGTCATGTCTGATAAAAGAATTTCACACAGAATATTAATAAAACCACTCAATAATAAAGAACCTAAGTTTTTAAAAATAAGCAAAAAGTTTGAGCCATACTTCACCAAAGAAGCCATACAAATTGTAAGTAAGTACACAAAAAGATGGCCAACACCATTTGTCAGTACGGAAATGCAAATTAAAATCACAGTGAGAAACCACAACAAATCTATTTAAATATCTAAAATTAAAACGATTGACCATTCCAAATGTTGGCTAGAATGGATAGCAAAAAGAACACTAACTAGGGACTTTCCTGATGGTTAAGTGGTTAGGAATCCACCTTGTAACGAAGGGGACCTGGGTTCAATCCCCGGCCAGGGAACTAATATCTCACATGCCATGGGGCAACGAAGCCTGCACACCACAACTAGAGAGATTGTGCACCACAAGAAAATATTTTGCATGGTACAGTAAAGATCCCACATGCCACAACCAAGGCTTGAGGCAGACAAAGACACAAATAAATACTTTTTAAAAGCACACTCACTAATACAGTGCAGCTGGGAAGGCAAAATGGTACAACCACTTTAGAAAATCATTTGTCAGTCTTTTGAAACTTTAAGCATACATCTAACACAATATCCAGCCGTTCCACTTCAAGGTACTTACCGTGAGAAAAGAAAACACAAAGATTTATGCACAGATGTTCATTCCAACTTTATCTGTAATCATTAAAAGAAAAAAAAGAATACCAGCCCAAGAACTAAAAACGATCACAATGGTCATCAAAGTAATGGAATGCTGTTCAACAATAAAAAGAAGTGCGCTATTGAGTCACATAATAAAATGCATCTCAAAATGCAATGATAAGTGAAAGAAGCAATATTAACAAAGTAAATATTTTATGATTCCATTCACATAAAATTTTAGAAAATGCAAGCTTATCTACAGTGACAGAAAACATTTCAGTGGTTGCCTGGGGATGTGGGGTGAAGGGGAGAGTTGGAGGGAATTACAAAGGGGCAGGACAAAACTTCTTAGGAGTAATGGATATATTCACTATGTTGGTTTTGGTGATGGTTTCACAATATAAACCTTACCAATGATAAAATTCAAATATACCCAGCTTCCTGTAAGTCAATCAAAATTCAATAGAGTCATTAAAAATTCATTAATTAAAAAGTAGAATCCAAATTTCAGTTAAAATGAATCAGTTCAGTTCGGTCACTCAGTCGAGTCTGACTCTTTGCTACCCCGTGGACTGCAGCAAGCCAGGCTTTCCTGTCCATCACCAACCCCTGGAGCTTACTCAAACTCATGTCTGTTGAGCTGGTGATGCCATCCAACCATCTCATCCTCTGTCAACCCTTCTTCTCCCACCTTCAATCTTTTCCAGCATCAGGGTCTTTTCAAATGAGTCAGTTCTTCCCATCAGGTGGCCAAAGTATTGGAGTTTTTGCTTCAGCATCAGTCCTTCCAATATTCAGCACTGATTTCCTTTAGGATTGACTGGTTGGATATCCTTACAGTCTAAGGGACTCTCAAGAGTATTCTCCAACATCACAGTTCAAAAGCATCATTTCCTTGACACTCAGTCTTCTTTATAGTCCAGCTCTCAAATACATACATGGCTACTGGAAAAACCATAGCTTTGACTAGACAGACCTTTGTTGGAAAAGTAACGTCTCTGCTTTTTAATGCTGTCTAGGCTGGTCATCCTTTTCTTCCACGGAGCAAGAGTCTTTTAATTTCATGGCTGCAGTCACCATCTGCAATGATTTTGGAGTCCCAAAAAACAAAGTCTCTCACTGTTTCCATTGTTTCCCGATCTATTTGCCATGAAGTGATGGGACCAGATACCATGATCTTAGTTTTCTAAATGTTGAGTTTTAAGCCAACTTTTTCATTCTCCTCTTTCACTTTCATCAAGAGGCTTTTGAGGTCTTCTTCACTTTCTGCCATAAGGGTGGTGTCATCTTCATATCTGAAGTTATTAATATTTCTCCCAGCAATCTTCATTCCAGTTTGTGCTTCATCCAGCCTGGGATTTCCCATGAAGTACTCTGCATATAAGTTAAATAAGCAGGGTGACAATATACAACCTTGATGAACCCCTTTCCTGATTTGGAACCAGTGTGTTATTCCATGTCCAGTTCTAACTGTTGCTTCTTGACCTGAATAAAGATTTCTCAGGAGGTAGGTCAGATGGTCTTGTATTCCCATCTCTTGAAGAATTTTCCACAGTTTGTTGTGATCCACACAGTCAAAGGCTTTGGCATAGTCAATAAAACAAAAGTAGATGATTGTTTGGAACTCTCTTGCTTTTCCGATGATCCAACGGATGTTGGCAATTTGATCTCTGGTTCCTCTGCCTTTTCTAAATCCAGCTTGAACAACTGAAAGTTCACAGTTCATATACTGTTGAAGTCTGGCTTGGAGAATTTTGAGCATTACTTTGCTTGTGTGTGGGATGAGTGCAATTGTGCAGTAGTTTGAACATTCTTTGGCATTGCCTTTCTTTGAGATTGGAATGAAAACTGACCTTTTCCAGTCCTGTGGCCACTGCTGAGTTTTCCAAATTTGCTGGCATATTGAGTGCAGCACTTTCACAGCATCATCTTTTAGGATTTGAATTAGCTCAACTAGAATTCCATCACCTCCACTAGCTTTGTTTGTAGTGATATTCAAAGACGGCTGGCTCTAGGTGAGCAAATACACCATCTTGGTTATCTGGGCCATGAAGATCTTTTTTTGTATAGTTCTTCTGTGTATTCTTAATATTTCTTGCTTCTGTTAGGTCCATATCATTTCTGTCCTTTAGTGGGCATCTTTGCATGAAATGTTCCCTTGGTGTCTCTAATTTTCTTGAAGAGATCTCTAGTCTTTACCATTCTATTGTTTTCCTCTATTTCTTCGCACTGATCACTGAGGAAGGCTTTCTTATCTCTCCTTGCTATTCTTGGAACTGCCCATTCAAATGGGTATATCTTTACTTTTCTCCTTTGCCTTTAGCTTCTTTTCTTTTCTCAGCAGTTTGTAAGGCCTCCTCAGACAACCATTTTGTCTTTTTGCATTTCTTTTTCTTGGGGATGGTCTTGATCACTCCCAAGACTGGGAGTGACTGTGGTTCAGATCATGAACTCCTTATTGCCAAATTCATACTTTAACTGAAAAAAGTAGGGAAAACCACTAGATATGCCCTAAAATGCATAATCTAAACTAAAAAGTCACATTAAAATGTGCCTGAAGGATCACATGCCCTAGTGAGTTGGTTACTGGAGACTGACTTCATCTTGGCCTCCCAGTCTGGGGCTCACACTCTTTGCTTCACGTGTAGCAGCAGTTGGTCATTCACTCTATTCCTCTACTAACTGTGTCTCTGGCTGGGGATGTGGCTAGAGGAACGTACGTGATTCCACATATTCTTCACACCCTCAAAACAATTTCAACTATAGATTCCTCACCCATTCTCCCATCACCACTTTTGAAGTGAATAGTGATCATTTTATTTTTTTTTCCAAAGTATTAGTATTGCTCTTTTTATTAAGCTGGTTGTGGGTACATGGGCATATGTTTCACTGTTATTACTATTATTATTATTTAAGCTGTATCACTCTATTGTATACACTATTTTATGTGTATTATTTCATTTTTATTTAATTTTTAAAAATTTTTATATAATTTTTAAAGATTACTTTCCATTTGCTACAAAGTATTGGCTATCTTCCCCATGTTGTCTTTTCCCCATCCTTGAGCCTGTCTCACAACCAAGAGTTTGCACCTCCTACTCCCCTCGTTTTATTTTGCCCCATCCCTCTACTGGTAACCCCCTGGTTGGAAAGCATTATGCTAAGTGAAATAAGTCAGACAGAAAAAGATAAATACAGTGTGATATTGCTCATGTGGGGAATCTAAAAAATATAGCAAACTAGTGAATTTAACAAAAAAGCAGACTTCCAGGTATAGTGAATAATGATCATTTTAAATGCTCCCTCTTCTTAAGCATCTACTATGTGCCATGTAGTTGACATGTACAAGTACCAATGGTCACAACAATCCTATGATATATATTATTTTCCTTTTGACTAAAACTACTATTGATGGTAAACAACGCGGATAGGATTGATACCTAGACTTGTTTACCAAAACGTAACAGGTCAGATAAATTCCTTGTGGTGGCAAATAATTCGGTGCTCTGATGGCAACACAATTGTCACCCTTGATCAAGAAAAGAAACAAACCAGAGAGGAGTAGAGCACTTGGATTTGCCTCCTTCTGAGTGTTTTCCTCTTCAGGCCTCAGAACTGGTCTTTAAAAAACGTTTGGCCAAGTCCTCAATGTGTTTTACCAAACACTTTTCCCCTTGAATTTTAAACCCATGTGTTATTGCAGGAATAATAGGAACCATGTGTCTCTGACATATTTGCACTTAAATCATCAAGATGTTTCATCAGAACTTTTTGATGTCTTCTGAGATTTTTTTTTAATGGGCTCCTCCTAGAAGCAGCAAGTCCCCATCACAAATAAACAAATTTAAACAAGAAGACTGACTCAGGACCCAGTTTCAGGCTGGCCATGTGGGACAGACTTGAGACTGGGCAAACTGCATCAATCTTCCCTTGCCTCAGGAGGGACTGAAAATAGAATTTGGTTTCTGGTGGTCATTTTGGAGTTTAATTCTGTTTCTAGCTTCAGATGAAACCATGAAAACTTGAGTTCAGTGAGAAACTCTACTGACTGGGTAACACTGTAAAACCTGTTCTTAGTATCTTGGAAAACCTTGGGGAAAAATTTTTTAAAAACCCTTAAAATCTTGGAAAAAGCAGAAGATAGAAGGCAAAACAATGTAGCAGTTTATGGGATTTGGTGAAGCTAAAAGCTTAGATCTTAGAGTGAAAGATTCCTGATGAAATGACCCCTTTGGGAAAGAAACAATCACAGTTGCTCAAACAAGCTGGCCCCTATTATCTCTAACAGGTGTCCCAGAATGCCCACAACCTAGAACCTTCCTTTTTGTTGGGGATGCTGTGCTGAGCTCATCCATAAGTCATACAACCTGTTGTTCAGTCACTCAGTCATATCCAACTCTTTCTGATCCCATAGACTGCAGCATGCCAGGCTTCAATGTACTTCATTATCTCCCAGAGTTTGCTCAAACTCATGTCCACTGAATCAATGATGCCATCCAACCATCTCATCCTCTATCATCCCCTTCTCCTCCTGCCCTCAATCTTTCTAAGCATCAGGGTCTCTTCCAATAAGTCAGCTCTTTGCATCAGGTGGCCAAAATATTGCAGCTTAAGCTTCAGCTTCAGCATCAGTCCTTCCAATGAATATTCAGGGTTGGTTTCTTTTAGGATTGACTGGTTTGATCTCATTGCTGTCCAAGGGACTCTCAAGAGTCTTGCAGACAAGTTCAAAAGCATCAGCTCTTCAGTGCTCAGTTTTCTTTATGATCCAACTCTCACATCCATACATGACTACTGAAAAAACCACAGCTTTGACTAGATGGACTTTTGTCATCAAAGTTATGTCTCTGTTTAATATGCTGTCTAGGTTTGTCATGTAGCATGGTTCTCTAGAATTCTTCTGAAGACAAGATAGGTTAGCTTTTCCAAAAGCCCTTTTCATGGGCTCAAGTATGTTGGAGAAAAACCAAGTAAATTTTGAGAGTCCAGGAATTGTTTTCAGAGCATCTCACCACCCACCAAGATGGTGCTAATGATATGTGGACAGAAACAGGTGCTGATTTCAGATCCCAGCCCTGCTACCTACCAGCTGTGTGTTCTTGGCAAGGTTTTTAACCTTCCCAGCTCCTTCATCGCTAGAAAGATGTAAGAATGCCATTCCCACAGGTTGGTGTGTCAATTCATGATATTGACACATGCATTGAGGTTTGTAATAAACTGAAGTTGTTACTTTGAAACCTGAAAGAATGGGGAGAAAATCTTTGAATGTTGATTCAAGGGAAAAACACTTTTTGCTTCAATGTCTTGCTAATACACTTCTTAAAAAGTTTTATAAATATATACAGTTCTTAACTTTGAGAGATGATGTCATGGTCCAGTGTCACGCCATCCTTGCTCAGTGACTTCATATGGACTACTTATTTAGGCTTCAGTCCACTAACAAATGAGAGATGGAAATGGCAACCCACTCCAGTATTCTTGCCTGGAGGATCCCGTGGACAGAGGAGCTTGGTGGGCTGCTGTCCAAGGGGTCACAGAGAGTCAGACACAACTGAAGTGACTTAGCATGCAGGCATGCATTGGAGAAGGACATGGCAACCCACTCCAGTATTCTTGCCTGGAGAATCCCAGGGACAGAGGAGCCTGGTGGACTTCGATCTATGGGGTCACACAGAGTCGGACAAAACTGAAGCGACTTAGCAGCAGCAGCAACCACTGACAAATATCTATTTGTCACATAAGGCACTTTTTCATATCCAAAGAGTATGAGGATATCCGTGTCTGTGGATTTCGAAATTTTGTGTGTTCTTAAGAATTTTAGAGCTGGAATGTGGTCCAGAATTCCAGAAGAGGAGGGAACTGGAGTCAGCAGGGCTGAAGGACTTGTTCCAGGTCACGGTGCTATATGTTAGCACTTGGGGATGATCTCTTAGGCCACAGTCCTCGCCACATCACTCCAGTTTCCAGCCTGCAGGACCTGTTTTGTTTGCCCTTCTCTTCTTTCCTTTAATCACGTTACAGTATTAAAAACATAACATGGAATCAATGTGCATCATTAAAAAAATACCCTTGTCAACTCCACAGTTGTACCTGGCCTTCCCAGCCCAGGCTTATGGCCAGAGCATGAGAAAAGCTCCTTCCTGGGGGACTCCACAAAGTACGGGCCGGGTGGAATGTCAGGAACATGGCAGTTGACCGACACATGGGGCCGCCTGCTTATGATTACAAGAATGCTCAGGGGAACTGATGAGTTTGGGAAACATTTTTGTAGGATTCTGCTAACAGAAAAAAAAGAAAGGGAATCTGGTTCATGTTAATTGACAGATTACTCCGGAAGTGTGTCCAAAAATATAAATTGGCCAATTCGAGAATGTCTGGAACAGGGAACTTTGCTGCAATGCTCATGTGCGT
The DNA here is from genome assembly GCF_002263795.3 of Bos taurus. Taxonomy (NCBI): domain Eukaryota; kingdom Metazoa; phylum Chordata; class Mammalia; order Artiodactyla; family Bovidae; genus Bos; species Bos taurus. The sequence continues at coordinate 79,951,838 of NC_037335.1, read as the reverse complement.
GGAGGAAAGTGATGACATTTGCATCCAAGCCAAACTCCAGAGAGTCACAATTTCCACATTTCATTCATTTCCACCCGGTTCTCATCTGCTTTTCTGAGTTGAGTTTCCTAAATGGGGCTGGGGTCCACATGCTTGTGATTCCTGTTAGCCTCAGTTGAATTTACCATTCTCTACTTCACCAGGCCCAGGTGGCCAGCAGCTCCCAGAGACCCCCCACCTCTGTGCAATGGGAGACCTCAGAGCAAAATAAGAAAAGGCTGAGCTAGCCTGGGGCCAGGACTCACAAATGGCTCCCAGGGAGGAAATGGTCACCTGCTAAGCACAGGGGCAAAGCGGCCCCCAGCTGCGTGAATGGAGAGGGGATGAGTGCTTGTACTCAGAGGAATGCTGCTACTTGGAGTGAGGGAGGGCCCACAGGAGACCAGGACAGCTGGAAGGAGCTCTGCCCACCTCACCAAAGCGTGCCTTGGCCATGCCACAGTTTCTGGACAGCTTAGCGGGGGATGTAGCCCAGCTGTTACCAGCTGTGGGAGCCAGCCATGGTGAGAAAATGCGGGAGGCCCATGAGGACATCAGCCACCTAGCCCCAAAGTCAGCTGGCTGCTCCCTGCAGGAAATGTCTATAAACTTGTCCCTTTTTTCTCTGTCCCTTGGTCAATAGTTATAGAAAGAAAGAAAAGTGTTAGTCTCTCAGTCGTGTCCGACTCTGTGATCCCATGGACTGTATCCTGCCAGGCTTCTCTGTCCATGGAATTCTTCAGGCAGAAATATTGGAGTAGGTTGCCATGCCCTTCTTCAGGGGATCTTCCCAACCGAGGGATCAAACCCAGGTCTCCTACATTCCAGGCAGATTCTTTACCATCTGAGCCACCAGGGAATCCCATAAGTTATAGGTACCTAAATTTTAGGATTGATGGCTATTTAACCTTTACCACTTAAGGATCATGGATGCATCAGTGCCCCCCTTAATCCATTGGCTTGGTTCCGGACCATAGCCACTGAGGACCCTGTAGAAGGTCTGCTCTGGCTACATGAACGTGCTCTGCTGTGTGTCAGGGGATTTACTGGCCCAGGGGCAGCCCACACCCAGTGACATATGGACACATAATCCAGATGGAGCAGCTCCGAGAAGTGTCCCACAAAGAGTACCAACAGGAATGAGCACCAGCTGCCCTCAGGGGTAAATAGCTGTCTAGCCCACACTGTCCTGGCAGCTCCCCAATCTCCCTTCTCTCCTCCCCTACACCCAGCAGTTCTTCCGGGGATCACTGCCCAAGTAAATGATTCACTCAAGAATCCTTGGTTTAGGGTCTACTTCTGTTGGGGACTTAACATAAAATAGGAGGTTTCTGCCATTTGATAAATACGTATTGAACACTGATGCTCCAGGTATTGTGATAGACCCTAGCGGTGCAGAGAAGGAAACAGTAACTGTAGACTGAATAAGACACACTCACTCAGCCCGCCCTCTGCATTTGTGTGCTTCTAAATGTGATATAGACAGAAAGCAACATATATCAAATGGCAGAAAGTGAAAAGTTCCATTAAAGAAGAGAAAAGGTTACTCTGGCAATTCAGGGAGGAAACATGGACATGGCTGGAGGCTTAGAAGAATTGGGAAGGCTAGGGGAAGAGGCAGAGGAAAGCTCAAAATGATGGCAGGGGAGTCACTTGGACAGATGGACACAGTGACAAATGTCTTCTTCAGGCAGAGCTGATCACATGAGGGCACCAGTCTGGCCCTGCTGACAGATCTTAGTGAGGCTTGAATGCTTAGGCTGACCAGTCTGCCTGGGGTGGGGTGCTGTCAGGGAGCTCACCTCAGAAGCAAACAGCCTTCACTGGACGATTCAGCCTCCCATGGGGAGTCTCTTGAGACTAAGTCATTTTAGGGGACTGACAATTCTTGGGGGTGGGGGATAGGGAGTCCAGAGACTGTAGTAACCATGTTTTTACTTCTGCATTCTGATGCTTTGACATCCAGGGTCTTGCTGATTTTGAAGGGACTGCCCCTCTGGTTAGCCTTGAGATAGAAAATAATTTGCCCACAAGCACAGCTTTCAAATATAAAACCACACTGAAACTATCTCCTTTATGGGGCTCTCACTTTCTGGGTCACTATTTGCCTGGCCTACAACCCCACAGCCAGGTATCAGACAAAGCACCCGAGCCCCACAGCCTGCTGAAATTATTCAAACCAGCCAGTCCTAGTCTCACCCTTTCCTTCTCATGGAAACCACAATAAAGATTCTCATCCACATCTCTTTCTTCTCCCACTACCTCCTGACTCACCTGGTACTTCCCCAGGTAACCCTTCATGACATGGCCTGCTCCCTTCTCTTGGGCTTTGTAAGTAAACAAATTATCTTTTCAGTGGTACTCATTTCCTGGTCTGTTGACCTTCCATACCTTCTTTTTTTTTTTTAATTAATACCCTACCTTTTAAAACAGAGATTCACAGAGCAAAGGCAATAAGAAGAAGTCATGGGGCAGAGAGAAGAAGGTATTGAGAAGATAGCATGGTAGAAGAGAAAGAGAGAGAGGGGCAGGCTGACTCACTGGGTCGCAGTCCTGCAGAGTGGTAGGTCAAGGAGCAGGGATACTGGCTGCTGCAAAGCTCCACCATCATCTGGTTATGAGAGTGAGATTGCGCCTGATACGCTATTCCTAGCTCCTTGATGCTGAGCTGCATGGTGGCCGGATCTGTTTTCTGTCATCCTTCAGTTCCCCTCTGTCCTGGCACATAACCTACAACGGTGCAGCTTGACTGTGTTCTTTACTCAACTAGCAGAGCCTGAGCAAAATGAACACATGGAGAACTACAGGCGAATCACTGAACTGCAGAATTTGGGCACTGGAGAAGGCAATGGCACCCCACTCCAGTACTCTTGCCTGGAAAATCCCATGGATGGAGGAGCCTGGTGGGCTGCAGTTCATGGGGTCGAAAAGAGTCGGACAGGACTGAGCGACTTCACTTTCACACATTGGAGAAGGAAATGGCAACCCACTCCAGTGTTCTTGCGTGGAGAATCCCAGGGACGGGGGAGCCTGGTGGGCTGCCGTCTATGGGGTCGCACAGAGTCGGACACGACTGAAGCGACTTAGCAGCAGCAGCAACATTAAAAATATTCTAACCCAGGGGCACAAAAAGTACTGAGCATTAAAGAAAAGATTGACAAACTGGCCTACGCCACACACACATTGATCTGCATCAGACACACACACACACACACACAGAAGTACTAAGGGAAATCTCATATAGCCTAAGAGAACAATAAAAAGATATAAAAAAATTAGGAAACAAAGAGTAATTTTAAATGACTTATATTGTTTTTTTCCTAAATAGGGAACTGTTTGAAATTAATCCCAACGCTTCCACAAAACAATAAAATTACATATTTTCACAAGTAAAAAAAAAATAGCACATGTTCATCAAGACACTGTTAAGACAGGTAAAAGGTGAGCCACAGAATGGGAGAATATGCTATTAATACATACATGACCAGAATAAAAACCTGTATAAAGCCTATAAATCAAGAGGGAAGACAAACCAATTTTTTTAATGTGCTAAAGAATTGAGTAGGCACATTACAAAAGAGAATGTCAAAATGGTAAATAAGCACAAGAAAATGTGCTGGGTACATGATAATACCAACAATTGGGAAGGATGGAGAATAACTAGGAATTCAAACTGCTGATGGGAATGTAAATTGATACAACTCTGGCAAATTGCTTGGCAATATCAACTAAAGCTGAGCATATGCATACATTGTAACCCAGCGAGTCCATCTCCACATAAAGCCCACAAATTGGTCAAATAAAATGCCAATTAAACTTTGCAGAAATCTTCAAATGTGCATATTTAAATGTGCATATTTAAACAAATATGCACACATCATCACCAAAACACACATACAGTACTAGAATGTACATAGTAACACTCTTTGTGTGTGCGTGTGTGCTAAGTTGCTACACTCATGGCCAACTCTTTGCGACACTATGGACTGTAACCCACCAGGCTCCTCTGTCCACAGGATTCTCCAGGCAGGAATACTGAAGTGGGTTGCCATGCCCTTCTCCAGGGGATTGTCCCAACCCAGGGATTGAACCACGTCTCCTGCGGCTCCTGCTTTGCAGGAGGGTTCTTTACCACTGAGCCACTGGGGAAGCCCAACCTTCTTTGTAAGAACCCAAAGAAAAATGCAAATGTTGGTCAACAATAAAACAGATACAATAGTAGAATGTTCGTACTGAGGAGTATTATACAACAAGAAAAAAAAAGAATTATAACTACATGCAGCAAGTCTCACAAACACTATGCTGAGCAAAAGAAGCTAACACTATACAGATCATATGAACACTTTCATTCATATGCAGTTCAAAACATACATATAAAGACGGAGCTGGTCTGTGATGTCAAAAGTCAGGATAGTGGTTACTTTGGATAAGCATAGTACCTGGGATGAAGGACAAGAAACTTTTCTGAAAGGCGGATAATGTTTTATGTGCTGGTCTGCATGTAAATTACATTTTCCTGTACGCTCGTGACTTGTCCATATTTTATACTTCACTGTAGATATTTACTGGAATGATCCTCTGATCTCCCTTCCTATCAGTTTATTACAGAGGTCACTGTACACCTCTCTCAACAAATGGCAACCCACTCCAGTACTCTTGCCTGGAAAACCCCATGGACAGAGGAGCGTGGTAGGCCCATGGGGTTGCAAAGATGAGAAACTTCACTGTGTCTGCTTAAATGCCTCACAAATAACAGACAGGCAAGTGGAGAATTCTTTCACAACACCATTTAGAAGACAAAGTAGAGTGAATTCTAAGAAGCATGTCACCAAATGACCAATTTGCTGAATTTCTAAATTCATTTTTAATCTTGCAACTATATTCACAACTATATTCTTGAACATAATAACAGCCCACTTCTGGATGCATTCATGAATTAATCAGGCTTCTATTCTTTACCTGTGAGGACATCTTTCTTCCCTTTAGTAGTTTTTTCATATATCTCTGAATATCATTTTTATTGTTCCCAGTTTGTTATTTTTATCCCGATCCTTTCAACAAAACCTTTTCTTGTTTTCCTAACAGTAGACAAACTTTAATATTTTTAATTCTAATGAAATACCATATTCTCCATCACAGGTTTCTATTTATTGTAAATGGTGTCTTAATCTTACAGGGAAATTGTAAAATATACTTTTCTGAACAGCAAATATGTTCATAAGAGCTTTCCTGGTGTCTCAGATGGTAAAGAATCTACCTGCAGTGTGCAAGACCCAGGTTCGACCCCTGGGTTGGGAAGATCTCTTGGAGAAGGAAATAGCAACCCAATCCAGTATTCTTGCTTGGAAAATTCCATGGACAGAGAAGCCTAGCAGGCTACAGTCCACGGGGTTGCAAAGAGTTGGACACAACTGAGTGACTAACACTGTCACTTTTTCTTTTCAAATGTGTTCATTAAGAAGCATAAATCCTATGATGTTCCTTAATAATTACGTACATTGCTCTGAAAAGAACTAAAAATCAGACAAATGTTATTTTGTAGATATCTCCAAAAGTGACAAAAACGATATCATCCAATACCAATTTCTATAAATTACATAATTAAAATTTGTAACAAGTAAACATAAATTACTATTGGAGAAATTAGTCAAAGAATTCTATAACTCCTAGAATTTTTGGTGAGTAAATAAATGGCTTTTAAAGGATTTCAGAAGAACTCACAATAAACTGAAAAATTTACGAAGGAATAACTCAAATTGAAAAGAATTGTTTAAATGTTATAGAAAAAAATCATTTAAACACTGAGAATGTGAAAGGGAACCTCTCAGCTTTGGGATGGCCTGAACACAGAAACAACCACTGCCATCTTCATTCCTAACTCACTGTCGTAACATGTTAATGGGTCTTCACCATATTCGCTTTGTCTAGTGTTTGACAGTAGAAATGGAGTCACTGTTTATGAAGATAAAGGGACAAAGAGAGAAGAGGAGAAAAAAAATGTATTAAGAGACATTTATTATGATTTTCTCTTACATTTATTGAGATATAATTGAGACGTAGCATTGTAAAAAGTTAAGGTATTGATTCGATACACTTCCATGTTGCAAAATAAAACAGCTCCATACCATCATATAATTACCATTTCATTTTTGTGATGAGAAGGGCTATTTAATGAACACTTGCTCTACGAAAGACACTATGGGGTGGGTGGAAAGGAGGCTAAAGAGGGAGGGGATATGTGTATACATATAGCTGATTCTCATTCTTGTATGGCAGAAATCAACACAATATCTAAAAAAATGATCCTCCAATTAAAAATTAAAAAAAATATTCTCACCAGGAAATTTCCAAACAGCAAAGAAATAAAGTGGAAAAAAATTGTGCAAATATAGTTAAAGTTTTCAAGGTAGTAATAACAAATTCACATATGTACTCGGCTCTGTCCTCAGCCCAATATTTTTGTCACTCTAATGCTCACAACAGCCTTATGAGGAAGGTACTAGTATCATCATGGCCATTCTATGGATGCAGTAACCGAGGTACTGGGAGTTGAAGTAACTTGTCTTAGGTCACGCAGATAGAAAGTGGCAGAGCTGGGTGTGAATCTTTGTAGTTGGTGGTACATAATCCTTGTGCTTTGAGCAGACAGCGATCAAGCTCAGGGCATGTGACCAGTTAGTCGTAGCTCCAGTGAAGTGTCAGCTGAGAAAAAAGGGGATGAAAAATCTATTTAGCTACTTGGCAAGAAAATTACATAAAAGGAAGACTTCAGAAGCGTGCTGTGCTCTGCCTTTCCATGGTCAGCCCTACCCCTATTATCTTTAATCGGTGCCCTCGTTACCATGTCAAATTAACAGCTGACGTCAGCTCTGCTCCGCTGCCCCTTTGCCACTTTGCTCCGAGCCCTGCTGTCATTCAGCCAGGTTAAACCGTCTTCCTTAATTACCCGTAGGAGCTCAGTCTTGCGCAAAGAACAGTTGGAAGATACATTAAAACAAGGGACTTTTGTTTAGTGCATGCACTTGGCCATCACAGTCACCTTTATTATGTCACCCAGGGCCAGGGGGATGTTCTAAGGGCTTAATTGTTGGGAGGCCTGGTGCGCCCACGAGTAATGAGGGGTGGGCCTTGTGGCCGGGGTGCACCTCCTCTCCTGGGCAGAGACAGTGGTCAGTGGGGCCTTGTTTCCACTAGAGAAGCAGCACAGCGCAGCGGGCCAGTGCATGGCCTTTGGGATCAGACAGGTCTGTGTTTGAATCCTAGCTTGGTGTGACCTTGCCATGTAGCCTTGGAGAAGTCTCCTCAGTTGCTCCTGTCCAGGGGGTTATGATATCTAGCTCGTAGTAATGTGAGGAGCAAATGACAGAGTGTGTTTTAGTGACTGTTAATAGTTCCCGGGTGAAATAAGCACTCACGTTTGTGTCACGAGAGAAGAGAAACTTTGTTGCCATTAAGACTATCTCCAACTATTCCAGGAGGAGCAGGACCAGGACTCCTGTGACTGCCCAGATGTGTCACCAAGGACCCAGGTCTGTGATCCTACTCTGTGATCTTGAACAAGCCTCTTCAGCTTCCTGAGCCTTCATTTCCTCTTTTGTGAGATGAACCTCAGATTTGTGAGCCTTGAACGAGATGACTGATGTCCAAGAACCTCACCCAGTGCCGTCATTTATTTCTAAATCAGAATGGGAGACAAAGTTTTGGGAAGCACAGAAAATGAGGTTCCTGATTTCTTCCCAACCATGTGAAAGTTTTATTACAACCAGCTTCCAGACAAAGGCTCTGAGACTGCTCCGCTGAGCTGTCACAGAGAAGTGTTTTCTGACTCATTCTGTCTCCTCTTTCAAAGGCTGCTGGGGCTGAATAGTCATGCTGGCTTCTTACTGTCTCCTTTCCATCTCTGGTTGGTCCACACAGGGAAAGAGCAGGAGACAGGAGTCCAAAGATGAGCCTTGCCTTCAGTAATCCCCACTGCTCCTCCTCACCTACCGCTATTTCCATTGTGCTCCTGGTCACCCATAGGTACACCTCCAATCTGCAGTCTCCTTCCCATCCTGTCTGCTCACATTTTCAGTTTTCCATGTTTTCAACCTTTCCTCTTCTTGGGGGACGAGTGAGAACTCCTGAAGCATGCACTCTCAAGTGGGGCCCTGAATTTTTAGAAATGTGCATCAGCTGAGACTTTTGGAGCACACACATGCACATACACACACATTAATGCACAAACCTACACGCACACACACCCTCTGCCATCAACAGAGAAGACAGGATTTCACAGGTAAGTGTGGCATGCCACCAGTGGATGAGGGCCCCCAGCCTCTCATGGAAATTTCTGGAGTTGATTACAGATGGGTTCTGAACAATGAGGGAAAAGGCTTGGCACGAGGGCAGCTGTGATCCATGTCACAGTGATGACTTGGCAGCTTCATTGGATCCAGAGTCAGCCCCAGCAGTGCGTGCTTCTGGGAAGTATCTCTGCCACGAAGACAAGGCCACCCATGCAAGCTGTTGCCTTCTTGCTTATCCACATCCTATTTATAGCGGCAGTTCTGTGAAACAAATGTTCCAACCATACATCTGCAAGTGTTTCTGGCTCTAAGCTCATTCCTTCTTGGTCTCAAGATGTACCACCAGAAGCTCCCCACTAGGGTTTTTCTAAGGGGAGCAGGGGGATGCAGAGTCACCTCCAGCAGAAACTCTACTGAACCCACAACAGGATCCATGTGGTGGAAAGTCAAGCCACATGTGGCCTGCGAAGAAAGGGCATGGCTTCTGTCCCCTCCCAGGCCATGAGAAGACCCTACTGGGCATGTTGGCTGTGGAGACTTGTTTCCTGCGGAGCTAGGGGGGATAGGATAAGACAGAACATGCCCATGGCTGTGCCAGTTCTTCTTACTCAAGAGCCACACGCTTTATCATGTCAAATGATGAAAATATTTTGTTTTCTACCTAGCTTGGGGGCTTCCCATTCTGGCAGAGATTACATGGATGCCAAAGCAAGCCGTCTGCTAGGAATGTGAGCAAACTGGCTGCAAGTGGAGGCCTCAAGATTCAACAAGCTGCTGCATTTTGAATCCAAGGAGGCACTGCTCACATTCTCTCTCACTGGGGACTCATGGGGCAGTAATCTCTGAGCTTGTGACTTTGTTACTGAAGGTTGACTTTATGAGAACTGCGACTCAGACATGAATTTTCTCGTTCTTAGAAAATATCTCTAAAGTGTTTGCGAATGTGTTTCTTCAGCTAAAAAGATCAGGGGAAAAACACGATGCTTCACCTTTTATTCCACCCTCACTGCTAAATACACCACAAGCCCCAGCCGCACTGACCCAGCCCTGCCCCTTAGCTCTCCAGACTTTGTGCAGGCTGCTGCCCCTCCCCCTCCCCCAGAAGCCTCCTTCCCTAAACACTTTCCTTTAAGATGCAAGACAAGTGTTACCATCCTAATGAAGCCTCCCTCAACTATCCCAGAAAAAAATAAATTATCCCCTCATAGTTTCCCGTGGCTGCCTTACCACACACAGGATGGCTTAAACAATAGAAATTATTTTCTCACAGTTCTGGAAGCCAGAAGTCTGAGACCAAGGTGTGGGCTGGGCTGGGCTACCTAACAAGGCTTTGGGGAGATTCTGTTTCTTACCTCTTGTAACTTGTGGTGGCTCCAGACACTCCTTGGCTCATGGCTCTATCAAACCATTATGCCTCCCTCTTTGCATCACTTTCTCTGTGTGGCTCAAATCTCCTCTGCCTTGTTTTTATAAGGATACATGCCATTGAATGTAGGGCCCACTTGGGTCATCCTGAGTGATACCCTCTTAACATCCTTAATTATATCTGCAAAGACTCTTTTTCTAAACAAGGTCACTTTCCAGGGATTTAGATATACGAATCTTTTTGGCGACCACGCTTCAACCCACTGTGGTCCCTAACCAAAAACCCAAACACCACCCCACTGCTTTCTATGTTGTTCAGTTACTAAGTTGTGTCCAATTCTTTGCAGCCCTATGGACTGCAGCACACCAGGCTTCCCTGTCCTTCACTATCTCCCAGAGTTGGCTCAGACTCACGTCCATTGAGTTGATGATGCTATCCAACCACCTCATCCTCTGCTGCCCTCTTCTCCTTTTGGCTTCAATCTTTCCCAGCATCAGGGTCTTTTTCAATGATCCCTTTAAAAGAATTCTGTAAACCTCTTTTGGTACTTAAGATTATATCACAGACGCCCCTCTCAGTGAGATAACCTTTGTAGTAGTTGCGTAATACTCCACTGCATGGAAGCATGATGGTTTAATCAATCAGTGGCATATAGGTAGATACCAGATTGTTTATCTGTAATTTACCTCTAAAAATATTGTCATAGGACTTTCTTTCATGAATATGCCTAGTACATTTCTGATGATGAAGACAAATGGCTTTAGTATATCTGAACCAGTGGTTCTCAGCTGGGGACAATTTCCTCCCCCACCCCCATGACGATATCTGGACACATTTTTGTTTGTCACAACTGGGGAGAGAAGGTTATTGGCATCTAGTGGGTAGAAGGCAAAGATGATGCCAAACATCCTACAACGGCCCCCCAGCAGAGAACTATCCAACCCCAAATGTCAACAGCACTGATGAGGAGAGCTCCACCTCAAAAGCTTTGTTTTGTAAGTGCAGTTTTGAAAGTAGGATGAGGCAAAGGTCTTTTGTTAATTATGTCTGTATCCATTATTTATTAATCATTCTTCTCTCACTGAAATAAAATGTTATTTAATCCCATATTTTCTTTACAAAATCTTTATTTCTGAGCTGTTTTTAGAGCTTCTGATCCTTCCACCAATCTGTTTTCCTATTCTTATGCTGCTGCTGCTAATTTGCTTCTGTGAGACCCCATAGACGGCAGCCCACCAGGCTCCCCCGTCCCTGGGATTCTCCAGGCGAGAATACTGGAGTGGGTTGCCATTTCCTTCTCCAATGCATGAAAGGGAAAAGTGAAAGTGAAATCGCTCAGTCATGTCCTACTCTTAGCAACCCCATGGACAATAGCCCACCAGGCTCCTCCATGCATGGGATTTTCCAAGCAAGAGTACTAGAGTGGGGTGCCATTGCCTTCTCCAATTCTTATGCTAATGCTATCCAATTTTGCTTAGCTTGTTACTTTCTTTTACAAAATGCAAACATATACTAGGTATAAACTCCTTATTTTTATAGCCTTACAACTATCAAACTAAATCTGCTTTACAAATTAAATGGAAATAAAATCACAAAACCAGCACACTTCAAATTAGCACAAATTAAAAATGTGTTGCCATAACAGAGTCACTGATCAGAAGTGAACAAGATCCTCAATCCTACAGCGTAGGTCCTCCTGAGTTGGGAACGCTGAGTATTTGTTATGTGAGGATCTTATGCTCTCTTGTTGTTTGCACTGATGTCAACTTTTGTTGTCACTGAGCCACAATAGTATCGTTATTCAACACAAACACATTTTCAATCTACCTCTATTTAGCACAGGACTGTTGGTGTTACTTATCATCAGTTACTTATCAGTACAGTGATAAATGCAAATATCACAGGGAGATTTTGTGACTGTACTTAGTTATCAGTGGCTGTTGGATAACCCAGAATAGGATTATGTTTATTTTTTGCCATTATAATTTCAAATAAAACACATTTTAGGTTTGAGAGAGAAATGTCAGATCCCAACAAGTACCACAGATACCAATTTGAAAAGCTCTTTGTATGTCTTTCTGGCAAACTTCTGGCAGTGAAGTTTGTACTGCCAGAAGCAAGGGAGCTCACATGGTATTCCCCTGCCCTAATTTACTATTTTGATTTCAGAAGTTTTATAATATCTGGTTCAGCAAGCCCCCTCGGGCGTTCCTCAGTATTTTTCTTTTTCAAATTTTTACTAGGAAGTCTTACACATTTGTACTTTCATATATATATTTCAAATAAAGAAGCACAATTTGTAATGCTCTGTAGAAAAATAAGAGGAATTCTGATGGAAAATGCCTTTCATGTATCCAGTGATTTCATGAGGGTCCAGACTTGAGATGTGAAGTATTTCCTCCAAGAACATGATATGTTTCCCTATTTATTTCTACCTTGTTTAAAGTCCTTCAGTAAAGTTTATGGCATTTTTTTTGTTCTTATTAAATTTAGTCCTGATTATTTTATACTGTTTGTGTGTATTGTAAATAGAATTTTCAATTTTCCCTTTTCTAACTAATTCTTGCTATGCCAGAAGAAAAGGACTGTTCATTGATTTTGTATATTTATATATATTTCAACACTTTATAAAAGTCTTGTGAATTCTAAATGTTTTTAAAATAATCTTCCAATTGTTTTGAGAATAATTAGTGTTTTCTGAAAGCAAAGATTATTTGAGGAGCTTTTAATTCTAAAGTATATTCTGCTGATTTAACTTTCTAGAACCTTTGAAGATGTTGAAAAATATCAGTAATATGGGCAGTCTCTCTTATCCTCAAACTACTGAAAACATTTTACCACTTCATGTTTGTAATCTTTAGAATATTTACTTAGTTTACTTCTGTCTAAGCTGAGTCAAAAGAAGATGAACATTCTTTAAACTTTATCACATGCTTCTCTGGAATCTATTAATATCATTATGTGTTTTTTCTTCTTGAATTAAGAATTATGTTTCTAAATTTCTTGATGGTGAACCATTTTTTCAATTACAAATCCTACCATGTTATGCTCTAATATTCATTTTAAAGCATTTTCCTGAATATTCCTTGATAGTTTTTAATTTAAAGTTTGTCATCTTATTCGTTTGTTGATTGCTCTATAATTTGTGTTTCAGTGCTGTCTTTCTCAAATATTGATGCTAAGGTTAATGGGCTTCCCTGGTGGTCCAGCGGTAAAGAGTCCGCCTGTAATGCAGCAGCTGCAGGAGACGCAGGTTGATCTTTGGCTGAGGAAGATCCCCTGGAGAAGGAAATGGCAATCCACTCCAGTATTCTTGCCTGGGAAATCCTACGGAAGGAGGAGCCTGATGGGCTAGAGTCCATGGGGCCACAAAGAGTAGAACACAACTGAAGCGACTTTGCATGCATGCACTCAAGGTTATGATAGTTTGAAATGAACTGGGGAAAACTGCCATCCTTTCTATATACCAGACAATTTTAATAACATAGAGATTGTCTATTCTTTGAATATAAAATGAATGTTAGCTGTGATTTTTGGTAGACTTTTGGTATATTTATTTTTCTATCATTTTGTCTACTTTGGTGTTTTTAGTTTGTTAGAAAATCATCCATTTCCAGTGTTTTTCAAATGTATTATACAGTTGCATAAAGTAGACACCCATAGGTTTTTTTTTTTCTTCAGTATCTCTCATTATACTTTTTTATTCTTCATGTTGAATTTTTGGTTTCTATATGTTTTTCATTCAATTCTATGATTTTATGTATTTTGTCTTTTAAAAACTAGCTTTTTATTTCATTAATTTCAAATTTTATTAATCCTTTTCTCCTATTTAATTTACTACATTCTTCTTTATCTAGTTAATTTTCTTAGTATATAAAGTCTATGTATTAAACTATACCTCCCAGAATAGTTTTGGTTGTATTCATTAAGTTTTCATTTTAATCTTTTGTACAGTTTCTAATTCCAATCTTTACTCTTTCATATGGTAAGTTACAATATTTAGATAAATGTTTCCAAAATTTTAACCAATAAAAAGTTGAAGTAACATCTTTTTTGTTAGAGCTCTTCTAGGTTTGAGGGTTTGGGGATAAAGGATACTAACAAAAGCTCCCTTATTTGAAACTTCTAGGTCTTCATTCTAATCAAAGACAAAGTTGATCTTTGTTCTTATGCCATGAGTTATAAAGAAAGATAGTCTATTCTCCATACACAGAGATAAATACAGTTTTACACTTGTCAGATTATTATTGATTTTCCTTATTATTTGTGGTTGAAGAAATTTTATATATTTAAATCATGATTTCTAGTCACATCTCATCCTTTCTATAGGATTCATTAATTCACCAAAATTTCTGACAATGGTATCTTTCTTACATGTAAATTTTTGCTCTGTTTTCATTTGTATATATTTCAGAGCATTTTCTTGAGTCTTTTTTGCATTTTCTAAATCAGTTCAGTTCAGTTCAGTTGCTCAGTCGTGTCCGACTCTTTGTGACCCCATGAATTGCAGCACGCCAGGCCTCCCTGTCCATCACCATCTCCCAGAGTTCACTCAAACTCACGTCCATCGAGTCGGTGATGCCATCCAGTCATCTCATCCTCTTTTGTCCCCTTCTCCTCCTGCCCCGATCCCTCCCAGTATCAGAGTCTTTTCCAATGAGTCAACTCTTCACATGAGGTGGCCAAAGTACTGGAGTTTCAGCTTTAGCATCATTCCTTCCAAAAAAATCCCAGGGCTGATCTCCTTCAGAATGGACTGGTTGGATCTCCTTGCAGTCCAAGGGACTCTCAAGAGTCTTCTCCAACAGCACAGTTCAAAAGCATCAATTCTTCAGCGCTCAGCCTTCTTCACAGTCCAACTCTCACATCCATACATGACCACTGGAAAAACCATAGCCTTGACTAGACAGACCTTGGCAGGCAATGTAATATCTCTGCTTTTGAATATGTTATCTAGGTTGGTCATAACTTTTCTTCCAAGGAGTAAGCGTCTTTTAATTTCATGGCTGCAGTCACCATCTACAGTGAATCTGGAGCCCAAAATATAAAGCCTGACACTGTTTCCCCATCTATTTCCCATGAAGTGATGGGACCAGATGCCATAATCTTTGCTTTCTAAATAGTTAAGTATATAATCTCTATTTTTGTCCTTATGTAAGAAGACATTCTTGAAGAATAGAGGATTTTTTAATCATACTTTCTTTTAATAGTTTATAAACATGTTTCTATTTTCTTTTAACTTGTAGCATTGTAGAAGTCCAGTATGAATCTGATTCTCCATACTTTGAAGGCAAGCATTTATGTTTGTCTGAAAGTATATAAACTTTTACATTAATGCTTACATTTCAGAAGTTTCAACAGCTTATGTCTAGATCTGAGCTGTCTTATGTGATAGTGACCTGCCACATATGAGTATTTAAATGTAAATGTTAATTAAAATTAAATATCATTTAAAAGTCAGTTTCTCAGTCACACTAATGACATTTCACACATGAAGTAGCCCCATGTGACTCTATGGCTACCATTTTGAAAAGCACAGAACATTCTGTCATTTCAGGAAGTTGTATTGGCCAGCTCTGGTCTAGTCTATCTTATTATTATCGTTATCAACAATAGGACTATTAATCCTGCATGACACTTGCTGAATCCTTTCTTTTTCAAAATTGAAGTTCTCTTTAGCTCAAAATAATTTCTTATAGTATTTGTTTATAACTTCTCTATCTCTTTTTTCTATTGAAATCCCTCAATATTGTATTTAAGGTCTCAATTCTCCAAGACCCTTGTAATTTCATTCATTGCTTTTTCTTTCTTCCTTCCTTCCATTCTTCTTCCTTCCTTTTTCATTTTTCCTTTATGGAATATTTAATGTAGTAATCAGTAGTGACTATCCTTTTTATCAACTCTTCTGTTAAATATTTTAATTAGCAAAACATTGTAGTTAAAAATTTTTTGAAGCGGGCACTCTGAATAAATTTTCCTGAGAGTTAATTTTTTTTTCTTTAAATTTGAGCATTCCATTGCTTCTTCTACTCTTGTTGATCCGTCTTATTGGTCTTCCTCCCTCAGTTGATTTCATTCTCGAATACAGCATTCTTTCATACTTTGTCTTGCTACCTGTGCCTGTGGTTCTCAGGCAGTCTTGGAACCTGGAGTAGTTTCTCCTGACTCAAGGGGCCCCAAGCTATTATTACCCAGACATCACAGACAACTGAAGACTCACACCAGGTCCCCTTTAAAACTGTAGGTTCCATTGTTTACTTTGCTCTCCCAAGTAGTTAGAAAGACCAGCGATAAGAACAAGACCTTCCAGATGCCACCATCTGAATTCCTAAGGGCTCAGGTTGTTTCTTATCTGTCACTGAAGGAGAGCCCCAGGAGGGTTCTGGGTGAAACTATCATAAAAGTTGATTCCAATTATTGACCCCAAACCACTGAGATTATTTTCCCCCAAACCACTAGCTAGAGTGAGAAAGGTGTTTTTCACAAGAGAGTCCAAATCAGTACAAGCGTTCTGAAAGACAATTTGGCAATATGATTCAGAATTCCTAAGACACAGATTTTCTTTAACCAATTAATTATTATTTGGGTGTTTATTCTGAGGAAATAATAAAGGATACATACAAAGGTTCAACTCTTAGAATATGGTTTTAATGCTATTCTTGCCTAGAGAATCCTGTGGACTGAAGAGCCTGGTTGGCTGCTATCTATGGGGTCGCACAGAGTCAGACACGACTGAAGCGACTTAACATGCATGCAAGCAAGATAGAAAAACATGAATAGGTGATAGGTAGATAAAAAATAGAAAATATTTAGATATCCAACAGAAGCAATAATTGTAATATATGCACCAAAACAAAACTATGCATTTACAATGAGATTGTAGATGTTCATGATGTAGGATTAACTAAAAAGCAATATAAATGAGTATGTGCACTAATTCCACTTTATATCTATATCTAAATCTATAAATCTCTATGTATATATAAAATGTAGGACATAATATACCAAAGTGTTAAAGGTGGTGGATTAATGAGTGATATTTGATCTTTTGAATTTTTATTTTCTTATTTTTAAACATTGAGCATATTTTGCTTATGTGATTTTTTTTAAATAGCAAACTTACATTTAAACACTTATACCAGAACTTCAAATGAACTTTTCAAAATGATGCTCATGGTCTCTTGACCCCAGCTGCCTCTTCTTGACTCTTCCAGATTTAGTCTAACCCCAGCCCACCTCTCCCATGTCACCTTCCAACACCGCATCCCCATCAGATGAGCTGATGAATGACATCATTACCAAGTCTTAAAAAAATCATGCCTACAGAGAGGGAGAAATGCTTGCTTCCCTATTCCCCTTCCTGCTCTTTTTCCAGGTTCTTATTTTACCAACCAAAGCTAAAAGGGAGCAGGAATGGGTGAGACAGGGCATTTCACATGCTGGAGCTGAGGGTCAGGGGAGAGCAGTCAAAGTTGTGGGCCAGCCGCAGTGTCAAGACACTGTTGTGAAGTTTGCAGGGTTTTGTCCATCACCAGGGTACCAAGTCAGACCAGGGCCAGCTACGGGGCTCATTGATGACATTTACGTCCTGGTCTGGTCTCCTTCAATGTCCCAGAATTAACGACCGTTAGTCTCAGAGTCTGGAATGGAAGGACAGAAGTCTTCAGTCTGCTACTATCTGCTCCACCTTGTTTCAGGCACCATGTGGTGAAGCAGGAGCCCAACATCTTCTCTCCACCAGGCTCTTAAAAAGAAGTGCCGGTGCTGAACAACATAGAGAGTCTCAGGCTGTTTAGTGACTGTCTTGAAGCTGACATTTCATTATACCCAAACTTAACTTTTTGACAAAATAAATGACCAAAAAAATGGACAAACTCTTGCTGAGCAGAATAATAAATCAAGGTGGCACTTAACCCTCTTGGCAGGTTAAGTTCTCTTTAATGCACAGACAGCCTTGGAAGCTGGCTCTTGGCCCATGTCAGGATGCTACATAATGGAGCCTTCCCACCCAGATGGAGGCTCCCTCCTCCCTGGAGATGGGAGGCCTTTCCAAGGTTGGTCTTCTGATCAATCTGTCACTGGTGTGGGCCAAGGAGTCCCTGACTTTTCTCACTCATCCCTCTGCCTCCAGTAGCATCCCATTAGAGTGGGAGCCCCTCAAGGGCAGAATTCATTTCTCCATATAGGCAGAGAGCCAGCAGGATTTGGTTACATTCTCAAGAGCTGGTTAAGATGTTCAAGGCACAGATATGGTGAAGGGGTGGCCCCCTGACCTGGGTCCTTTTAGTCCTGGGAGCTTACTAGAGGATAAGCAGGAGGGGACTCATTTGAACTTTTAGCGGAGAGTTTGTTTGGGTGGGAGATTGGAGCGTGGTTAAAGTGGCAATCCACCCCCACCATAGACTCTTCAAGTGAAGTGACCTTCTCAGGGGTTCCCAAGGGCCCTTCATCTTTTAAAGTAAAATCTCTATCATTTAGTGCCTTTAGAGAAGTGCTTCTCAAATCGCAGTGTTCATAAAAATCACCTGGGAGTTTTGATAAAAGGCAGAATCTCACAGGCCTGGGGTGGGGGGCCCGAGATACTGCACTCTGGCAAGCTCCCAGGCCATGCTACTGTTGTGGCTGCTGCTGGCCCATGGCTCAGGCCCTTAGTAGGGAGGCTTGAAGCGACACACATTGTACAGAAGCCTGTTCTTTCTACAACTCAAGTGGCCTTCCTCTGCCTCTCTCCCCCGAAGTTGGATTTCTGTCCTCCGGTGGCCTGCGGAAAGACAGAAAGATGCTGAGATGAGAGGATGGCCTTGTTTACCAACAGTTCCAACAAACGCATCACCTCTTTCAAGTTCACCAGCTTTCTGCAAAGATACTCTTTATATCTTTCACATTTGAGTTCATTCTGGGCATTTAAGGGGTTAAAGAGGCCAGAGACAGTGAGAGAAAGCTCCCTTTTCATGGCGTTTCTAACAAGCTGAACCTGATCCAAACCTTGTTTAATGAGCACTTATTTTATACAAATAAGCTCACAGGCACATACTCATCTCTAATTAAACCAGAAAGGACTCATTTGTTCTAATTGGACTGCATAGCTCAAGAATTAATTGTGAGATTGTTTAGAATTGCAAGCTTGTGACCCATTCACCGAAAGGGGAATTTAAAAAAAAAAAAACCCTACTTTAGGAATTTCACTCTATGTATTTTTTTCTGGACTTTTTTTTTCTTTTTAATTCCTGGAATCCTTAATACAAGTTGAACTGATGATTTACAAACAAAAGCAAAAACTTCTAAGGGCAGCTTACTGTGCAGTGTTACAAAAGCCTTGGCAAAGGTGAAGATAGCAACTCAATTGAGCATAATATTCTAATGTGCCCCTGAGAAAGTGCCCTCATAATTAAGGATTTGCACAATTTCTATGGGGGGAATCATGTGTCACATCATTTATCAATATCAAAAGAGTCACTTTTGTACTGGGCAGTCTGGAGGGCCTGGAAACAGATGCTCTCACCCAAGACTAGTCTCAAGCCACATTCAGCCCAAGGTGCAAGAGGTTTTTATTGGCACATCTGGTGCCCTTGGGTGGCATCGATTAACAGTGAGTTTGCAAAGGCTTCCTTGACGGGGCTTGGCATCATCAGGCTACCCTTTTCTGCTTGGGTTCTCTCTTTTGCATCATGTTGGTACAGCTTGCTGAGAAACACTGGTTATTTGCCTGCAGCCCTTTCAGCTCATCTAGCCGCAGAGAGAACATGTTAGCCCTTTGCCCTACAAATGTTATTTTTGTTTGTGTTGTTTTTTAGGAATATAGCTATATCATCCTTACTGCATACCACAAACTGTGGGGATAGGGGCAGGTGTCTTCAGAGGACCAGGCAGGCTAGGATCCAGGTGCTGTTTCACACCTGGGTGGGGAAGGGGATTGTCCACTGGTGTGGCTGTGCTCAGCTGGCTATGCCTTGGTTACTAATACTCTCCCAAGGGCAAAAGGAAACCCAGTTCACTGCCAAGAGCTAGCTGGAGCTTGTGATGCTGACACTTGGAAAAGTCTTGCTTTGACTTGTACATGGAAAGAGCACATTTCAAGTTGAATGTCAGCGATGGTGAAAAGGGGGGTGATGTTTGGGATGGTCTTCCCACGAAATGCTGCATTTCATCTTAATGACACTTTAGAGAACATATTCCTGAGAAGATCAGATTTTGACTGGGTGTTTGTCACCCAACAACCTTTATCCCTGCAAGTGTACAAGTTGATACAGTTGCTTGCTATCAACTTAAAAACCCTGGATGTCCTTGAATAAGTTTTAGGGATGGAAAAATGGAGATGACTTTGCCAGAATTACATAGCATGAAGCAACCCAAAGTGGACTGGAGTCATCCAGGATGGGAAAATGGACCTGAGCTAAAACCAGGAGAACCGTTTTACTTTGGGAATGGATTTCAATAAAGATCAAGAGAGACACCCTGTTGACAAGTGTGTCCAGTAGAAACACACGTGAACTATCTATGAAAATAGCCCCCACATATTATGCTGGGACCTGTGGAAGATAAATGGGGAGTGAAAATTTTCCCCACAAGGAGGGAGCAACCCTAACAACTCTGAACCCTGAGCAGACTGCAAGTGAACTTCTCACTAGACAATGAGGTCTTTAAGGACCGGCTTAGAGCCTCGAGTTCTCACCATCCAACACGGGGCCCCATCCCAAGCTGGGCAAATATTTTTTGGAACGAATGGATGAACAACATGAGACAAAGTATAACTAAGGTAAAGGTGAAGATAGCAACTCGATAACCATTGCCATAGCTGCTCAGAAGGGGACAAGGACCCAGGTGGGACTGAATAAGTGAGGAAGGATACTGAAGTATGAATTAAGCCTCTGTTCAGGGACTGATTCTAAATATTCTATGGCCTCTCAATTTCCAAATTCTTATTCCAGACCTTTTCCCACTCTTCTAAGCTTCCTTGGACCATGGACTGTTTGAGACTTTATTTTCTGCAGAGAAAATCTGATTTACAGACTGCTAATCCCACTGCCCACATTAGGTAACAACCTACTTATTAGATGCAAATTTTTTTTAAAAAGAGCTGATTTGTCTTTGATTCTGTTTGTTGCAGGAAGAATTTCATGAGCCAAAAGCTTTTCATTGTATATATTTTTTACATATACAATAATATGCATACAGAAGAGAATTTTAAATATTTTAAGATTCAACTGTCTAAAAAAGCTTACTTTGAATATATCTTATATTGGTTAGGACAGGTTAAGCTATGCAGTGGTAATAAGTGAGCTCTGAAATCTCAATGGCTTTGCACACCAGAGTTTATTTCTCACTATATGTTCAGGTCTGTGGCAGAGAGAGGGTTTTCACTCTAGGCACCGCTCCGGTTCCTATGAAGATACAGCTGAGAAGGGTCATGTTCCAATTCTTCTACACTTTAGCCTAGAAGTGACACAAATCACATTCACCCACTGCCCATTGGTCAGAACTTGTCACATGATTTGCTTAACTACACAGGGACTGGAACTTATGCACTTACGGAGAGCAGAGGGAATGTGTAGTGAGCACCATCATCCTTTCCAAAGAATCACCCTCCTGAATCCCAGGCCCACCACGGTGGTAAATGCATTGCCCTAATGAGGGGTGGTCCTCAAAGAGAAGATGCTTTTTCTTCCTTCTTGAGAGAATCTACAGTGGCAGGTAGCAGAACACGGGTAATATAATACCTGACAGGGAGCTGCCATGGACATCCCTGCTTCCCTAGCAAATACGAAGTTCAAAAACAAAGAAAAAGGAAATGGCAGTCCCCATGGGCTAAAAACTTACCAGAGACACCATCAGCCTCTAAGAGTAAAGCCCAAATTCCTAGCTAAGGAGCCTCTTTGATCCTTAAGGCCACCGACGTACCTCTCAGTTGGGTGATATCGAAGTGCTCTGAAAGAGTCCAGAGCAGAAGTCACTGCCTACAGCACAGGAGACTGCAGTCTGCAGGGGGATGCTGACGATGGAGTCACTGCTGGGCCTGATCTTCACATTCACAACGTCCCCAGTGTGGTCTCTGTTGTCATTTCTAACGAGGGATAGCATATAATTCTGAAAATATACCATGTTGATTGAACACCTAAAATATATCATAAGTTTTTTTAAGACCTATTTGGCATTTCTTCCTTTTCTTAAATACTTGGACATTCAGGACTTCCCTGGTGGTGCAGAGGTTAAGATGCTGCACTTCCCCCACAGGGGGAGCAGGTTCCGTCACTAGTCAGGGAAGATCTCACATGCTGGGTGGTGCAGCCAAAACAAAATTGGACATTTGTGACCTCAAAAGTCCCTGAACCCCTGAGAGGATTTACCAGGGATACAAAATCCTGGGAGTGAGTTGACAAATTCAGTGGCACACATATGTGGGTGTTAGCCCTCCAGATACCAGCCACTCTAACCCGAGACTAAAACAGGGTCACAAGCAAACTCTGCTCCAACCAGGACACAGACCACATGTACCAAGGCAAGAAGACTCAGCCGTGCTGGGGAACTTCAAATCAGCTTTTCAAGCCCCCCGCCGCCACACCCACCCCCCGCACATGTAGTGTGGGGCTGGCCTCCAATGTGTCTGAGGGATGTCACTTGAGCTGCCAAACCCTCAGAAGGTAATTGACAGAGTTGGTCAGATTTTCTAAGTTGAGAGGACACAGCATTCAGGCAGTCTGGAGACTATTGCCTTTCAGGGCTAGAAGGCGGTGCTTGGAGAAGGGGGTCTGGCCTGAGGCCCACTCAGGCTGCCTCACCTGAATAAATATCTCCATGTCACACGGATGTCACTGGAGAGAACAGCTGAGGTTCGGCCGAGCATCTGCTAAGGAACCGTCTCCTCAGTGTCAGCTCTCCTGCTGGGGCCCATCCTGCACTCTGATACAGTTCCCCTGAAATGAACAAAAGGAAACCCAGGATGGCATTTATCCAGGCTCACTGACTAAGCCAGCACAGTTGGCTCCACTAGCCTAAAGACACCTCACTGATCACTGGCTCCAAATCATCTCCAAACTGGGCTCTGTAAATCCTGCTCTGGGAGACAGATTGAAACCAGGAGCCTCATCCTCTGGGCTCCAGACCATAGCTCCCTGTGGATGGAAGATGGGCCGTCCTCCAGAGGCTTCCAACTGGGTGACAAAGCAGAGGACAAGGAAGATCTGGCCTTGGGGCAGGGGTGGGCGAGGCTGGCCTGGAAATGTGTTTGTTCCCAGTGCCTCCAGCCCAGGGAACTTGCCTGGGAACTGAGGGAGGATCAGGGACCCAGGCTGCAGGTGTGCAGCAGCCATGTAGACGCTGAACCTGGGCCAACTTCAGCAAAGGCGAAGTTGCAGTTGGGTTGTGGGACAATTATTTTGCTTTCCTCTGCCAGTGACAACTTGCGTTTGTAACTGCATTTTGCATTAAAATATGGAAAATGTGGTTGAGCTTCTTGTACAAGGCAGAAGACAGGGCCAGATGTAGGTCATGTATTTTCTGAGCAAAGAAAACACATATTTGGGCTTTCAAAAAGTGTTTTCCTACTTTTAAAGGTGTGTCAGTGAAAAGTATTTAATAAGTACCTGATAATGCCTGGCTCTAGGCGCCCTTCATATGAGAACAGCTTCATAGACACAGGCATGTGGAACTTTATGAATTGGCACAGATGAAACAGACATGCATATACCCTGCAAATCTGAAAAGTTCAAAGAAGTCTTATGTGGTGAATTTAAGATGGATTGTCCCTGTCATTTTGGAAAAACTCTCTCATGACGATGCACCAGCCATCTCCTTTACAGACACTGCTCTCCAATTCTTTCCTTCCTCTCAGTTTCACCAATAGTCACATGCCCAGGAAATTCTTCAAGGAATGTTCAAGCTGTGCTCCTGTTATCAGGAATGCACTGGAGAACTCTGCTTTTAGAAAATCAGGGATTTGTTTGTTTTTTGAAAATAATGTCCATTTGAACAACTCATGTATTTGGATCTTCTGGCTCACATCTACTCCAGATGGATAAACTGAAATACATATAATGAGGGAAGCAAGGTCCAAAGTGGAATTTAAACAGCAGATGATCGAGTCAGTAAAGAGTCAGATTCTTCTGCAACAAACCTCCATTGCCACCTCTCTGTTATCACCCTTGGGCTATGGACAAACCACGTGACCTACGTTACTTATTGCTGAGCAAATGGGCTCTTCTTAGTGGATTCTTCAGACCCTTCTTGCTCTTGCAGCAAAGTTCTATTCTGATTTATTTATACAGATCACAGATATGAGAATAAAGTGTTGAGGTCATTCATTAACGACCATAAGACTGAGAATGTTGGAAACAATGATTCTAACTTATCTGCTTGAATTGAGATTATCCAAAGCCAAGAAAGTAGAAGAGGTTTTGAGAACAGATGGCTATGTTTTAAAGATGTGGAAATATGTTTTGGGCCTTTACAGTATACTAAACATCTGCATGCTCTCTTAAGTAAAATAAGCCAACAGCATAGCTCCTGCCAAAAAAGCCCTTAAATTCCTATATTTAAATGAAAAAGAGTAGAATTCCAAGTAAAAAGAAAAAGAATAATTTTTCTTATAAATATTTAATCAGAGAAGATAAATTTCAGGCTGAAGAGGTATAACCAACTCGATGGACATGAGTTTGAACAAGCTCCAGGAATTAGTGATGCACAGGGAAGCCTGGCGTGCTGCAGTCCATGGGGTCGCAAAGAGCCAGACATGAATGAGTGACTGAACTGAACTGAGGAGGTATGACAATCCAACCTATACTAATAAAGTATGGGGAATACTCGATTTCAGATTTTTATTCAACAAGCACGCTATGGGAAGCAAAGTAGATTTGTCAGTCTTGGAATATCATAGAGTAGTGACAATAAATGGGTTTGAGCAAAAGGACATATTAATAAAAGAATGACAGATTGCAATAAGTACTATGAAAGAACAAATAAATGGCTAACTTAGAGAAGAGCAAATCATCAAAAGGCCCATCACAGGATGTTATATTTAATCTGAAGCCTAGAGTGTGAGGGGGCTTCCCTGATGGCTCAGCAGTAAAGAACCCACCTGCAATGCAGGAGACCTGGGTTCAATCACTGGGTCAGGAAGATTCCCTGGAGAAGGAAATGCCCACCCACTCCAGTACTCTTGCCTGAGAAATCCCATGAAGAGCGGAGCCTGGAAGGCTGTAGTCCATGGGGTTACAAAGAGTCAGACACAACTTAGCGACTAAACCACCATCACCACCCCCCAGAGTGTAAGGAAGAGAGTGAAGGTACTTCCAAGCAGAAAGCTTACACAGCCAGAAACCCAGAGGCAGGGAAAATGTGTGCACATTTCAGAAACTGAAAGAAGCCCTGTATGGCTGGACATGAGAGATCAAGAGGAACAGTGAGATGAGGCGCAATGAGAGGTCAGTAGGGCCAGATCCCGAGGGCTTTCCAGCCACAGTAAAGATTTGGGGTCTTGCTCCATGTGCACTTGGAAGGGGTCAAAACAAGCAGTTATGATTTTATCTGGCTCACACAATCAGAAGATTATTCTGAATATTGTGTGGAGAATGGGTTGCTGCTGCTGCTTAGTCACTTCAGTCGTGTCCTACTCTGTGCAACCCCATAGACGGCAGCCCACCAGGCTCCCCCATCCCTGGGATTCTCCAGGCAAGAACCCTGGAGTGGGTTGCCATTTCCTTCTCCAATGCATGAAGTGAAAGTGAAGTCGCTCAGCTGTGTCCAACCCTCAGTGACCCCATGGACTGCAGCCTACCAGGCTCCTCCATCCATGGGATTTTCCAGGCAAGAGTATTGCAGTGGGTTGCCATTGCCTTCTCCAGGAGAATGGGCTGGAAGAGAAGTAAAGAAGAAGAAAGAAAAGGACTCAGGAACTGTTGGAATCATCTACAGGAGCTGTTGGAATTGTCTACGTAAATGATAGTAGTGACCCAAATAAGGGCAGTGAAATGTAGGTAGAGAGGGGTAGACCAGTTAGATGTTAAAAGTTTTGTCTTCAGTATGTCAGCTTGGATATACCTGCAAAACATCCAAGGAGGGATAGTGAGCAGGCAATTAGATATAGAAGCCTGGAGTTTGCAAATATATATTTGGAAGTCAGAAGCACAAAGTGGTGTTTATACATCTGGGAATGAATGAGTTCACTGAGTGTGAGAGCACAGAGTGAGAACAGGGAACAGGACTGAGTACTAAGAGCTGCCAGAATGCCCGTATGAAGGAGCTGATGTGCAGTCAGTAGAGGAAACGGCTCTAAGTACTTTAGCCCTAGCTCTGTCACCAAGAAGTCTATGTCCTCGAGTAGAGAGATGGGTTTATATGGACCCAAAGTCTCTTGATGTTTACCACTCCATGATTTTACCAAAAGGCATTTTCCCAACCCTGCAATCAGAGGAATGTTGGGTGAATTCAGGACTTTCATTAAAGAGGTCAGCTAGGACAACATCCACATCACCTCCCCCATGTTTCTGCAGACAAAATGCTGGGCACGATCTTCCTGTGGATAGAACCCTCGGATCATTGCAAAGAAAACTATGAGTGATAAGAAGGGCCAGTGATGGATATTTGTCAACCTTGAGGTTAAATTCAAGTGTGCTTTCGAGGTGAGAAAATAACCGAGTAAAGATTCGGAGAGTCAGGAAATTCTCTGTCCAACCAGAGAGACCCAAACACAACATCAGGACTTCAACTAATAAAGGTGGATATTTCTTATGCTGGGTTTTGTGAAAATAGAAGCAAGATGGACCCTCTGAGCCTTTGGGTCACCTAGAGGCAATGGAAAGGAACCTCTCTTAGTGGCATTCTTTTATGAAGCACTTCCAGGAAATGAATGTCATAGAAAATGTATTGTAAAGGACACTGAATTACATGTCAGTTCTTGTAGGTCCTTAGGGTTAGGGTTAGGGTTAGGGTTAGGTTGTCTCCTGCAGGTTGTCTAGTCTAGTTTGGGAAGCTATAGTCAGGAAACAAATAGGGGTTGTTATTAACAAAGTTTTAAGGGGGTTGTACATGTAGTCATTGTATCAGTTTGTACTTGCTGTGTGACAGGATGCCTCAAAATCTAGTGACTTGAAGTATTAACCTTTGCAATTTTTCTGACAATTCCATGGCTCGGCTGTGCAGTTCTGATTTGCACTGGGTGGGATGATCTCCTCCATTAGCTGAACAGCCAACTAACCCAGGTTCTTTTGTGTTGTAATGACTGTGGAACTCCAAGAGAGCAAACCTCCAGATGTGAGCACTTCTCAAGCCTCTACTTGCACCGCATCGCTAATTGGCCGAAATTAGTTATGTTAACATTAATATGACTTAAATATAAATATAATATATTTTATTTTGAAGGGTTTCCCCACTGGTTCAGTGGTAAAGAATCCTCTTGCAATGCAGGAGACCTGGGTTCAATCCATGGGTTGCGAAGATATCCTGGAGAAGGAAATGGCAACACCCTCCAGTATTCTTGCTGAGAAAATCCCAAGGACGGAGGAGACTGGCAGGCTATAGTCCATAGGGTCACAGAGAGTCTGACATGAGAGAGTCACTGAGCATGCACAATATATTTAAAACATATTTTTATTTATTCATATTATTTCTCAAAATGTCATGAAAAATCACTAGATATCCTAAGCTGGAGAGCTTCCCTGATAGCTCAGCTGGTAAAGAATCCACCTGCAATGCAGGAGACCCTGGTTCGATTCCTGGGTCAGGAAGTTCCCCTGGAGAAGGGATAGCTACCCACTCCAATATTCTTGGGATTCCCTGGTGGCTCAGACAGTAAATAATCTGCCTGTAATGCGGGAGACCTGGGTTTGATCCCTTGGTCAGGAAGATCTCCTGGAGGAGGGCATGGCAACCCACTCTAGTGTTCTTGTCCAGAGAATATCCATGGACAGAGGAGCCTGGTGGACTACAGTCCATAGAGTCACAAATAGTCAGACACGACTGAGATACTAAGCATACACATCCTAAGCAGCATGAAATAGGATCTGATGTATGTTGTATAATATCCTATGCTGCTATGTAAGACAAAAAGAGAGGAAATACTGGTTGTAAGCAGGTGCATCAAACAAGAGGCTCAGTCCAGGTGAAATAAATGGCATCTGGGATTAGGTCAGCAGCTGTGAAGATGGAAAGACATGGACGAACTCAGGACCTACAGTACAGAGCTAGATTTGAAAGAACTCAGTGATGGATTGGATGTAGAAGCTAAGGTAAAGATGGGAATCACAGAAGGAGTTCCAGATTGAATCTACTTGGTTGGATAAGAGAGTAGCATCATTTATGGAGATATAGCCAAGGGAAGAGGGTGAGCAAGTCCATGATTCCTTGTGGGCGGGCTATATTCAGTGACTTTAAGAGCAGAAGTGTTAGTGAAGCATCTGGATAAATGAGTCTTCTGGGTTCCAGATCACGAATAGCTATGTAAACATTAGAGACATCAGCATACAGATGGTATTTGAAATATGGGACCAGGGGGATCACCTAGAGCCCCAGAGAGAAAGGGATCCTAAGATGAAGCACTGGGGATGCCCCAAAGTTGAGACATGGAATGGAAAGGAGGATTCAGCTGGACATGGAGCATCTCTTAATGAGATAGAAATAAACCTATGAAAACGTAAGTGCCCAGAGAACCCTGAGATGGGCATGTATTCATCTGAAGGTGTCACAGTCCTCAAGAAATGGAATGCTGGCAACACCTTAGTGCTACTGGGAAAAGCCTTTGAGGTCAGTTGCCTTTCAGAGTGAGGGAAGTGTTCTGAATAGCAGACCTGGCTGAAACAGCATTTTGCTTTCTGAGAGGCAGAAGCTGACTCATAGTTAGGCCACTGAAAACTGCTGACTGTAGAGAGGTTTGATAATCAGGTATATCTATCAGGCTAGGCTAGGCTATGATGCAGTTACAGATAAGCCCTAGAGTCTCAGTAACATGATACAATAAAGTCTTCTTTCTTGATCATATTGAAGTCTGAGGGGATTTGGGTGCCTTCCTCTACCTTGTAGCCCTCTGGACATTGTGATCTCCAAGATTGCCAAGGTAGAGGAAGGAGGGTTGGAGGAAACACACAGACTCTTGGTCAGGGGGAAATAGACAATACCCCACTTACACTGACTAGAACAAGTCACGTGACCCAATCTAATGGCAACGGAGTCTTGAAAATGCAGAGGGGCGAGAGGACTGTTCAGTAAGCCGTCCACGATCTGCTGCAATGGACCGTATACAAAATTCAAGGGAGGAAGTCCACCTTTGGCCTCTTCCAACTCAGTGACCCGTGCCTCTTTCCCTTCCACCATTTTTCCGCTAACTCAAGCTCCTACCCTGTCTCCTTTCCTCGGGACTTGGCTCTGCATCACTCAAGAACTAATAGCACCTGAAGGAGACAGTGCTCCATCTGCCCTTACTCATTAAAATGCGAATCAAGTCTATATAATGATAGCATTTCTGGCCAGCAGCAGGGAAAGAGGGGTGCCAACATACCAATTAAGCATTTATCTAATTTGTGTAATAATAATGGCTCCCTTTTATTGGGTGGTTACTACATATTGCTGCTATTATTTTACTGTTATTACTATCATTTTGAAAAGCAGGATAGTCAAGTCAAATCCCAAGTCTGAGATTTAGCAACCTTGAGGAAATTACTTAATCTCTCAATTCCTCCAACTGACTGAAACATTCACTACGAGGATAGTACTATCACCTTATTGGAGCCCCATAGAGGCTGGAAAATGACAGATGAAACATTCAAGTTGTTATGAACATAAGAAAGGCTAACAATTGGGGTTCTGGGGAGCTAGGTGGCAACCCCTGCTTGCCCATGGGACTTTTTCATTTCCTGAGAGGAAGAGAGAAGCTGGTACGGGAGGAAAAGGAAGGGAGGTCATTCTGATGGAGGCCTTTGAAGCAGGGCTTGAGGCCCTTATTCCTGGTCTGAGGTGCAGCTGCAGATGGAGCCTAGGACCATCACACCACAATGCCAATAACCATGTAGCAACCAGAGCCCCGCATCACATGCCTCTGCCTTGGAAAAATTCCACGTGGACTCTCACGCTGGTTTCTCTCCCAGGAGCTCGTTACCCTCTAACTCTTTATGGGGAGACTAGCCTGTTTCCATCCCAGGAAAGAGGCTGGCAGCATGCTAAGAATATTGACACAGCAGTGGTTTAATTAAATCCTTAGTGGAAAAACATAGCTAAGAGTTGGGGCCTACTCTGAGCTCCTGCCTTCCGCTGCTACCAATACTGGAGCGAATAGAGTCACACTTGCCATGACAGCACTCTCAAAGGAGCTGAAATGTTATTTGAAACCAGACACCTTCATGAAGAAACCCCTTGGGTATAGCAGTTCTGGGTGTGAACCAAGCCAAGCAGAGACCTGGACGAACTGATCCACAGTGTGGTGAGACATGAGGGCAGTGAGAGCGGGGATGTTGGTGACAGACGGGCCCTGGGAGATGGGGACTCACATTCCTGGGCCCTTGAATCACCCACAGGCTGGCCTCCAGTCTTTCCTGTTTGGAGCCATCTCTTAGTCACTTGAGCTGAGAACCCTGACATCCTAGACGAGACAGTATGGGAGGAAAACTAGCAGACAAGATCATTAAGCCTTTATTGGATACAAGTCTCCAAAGTTTCCATTTCCTCCTCCCTCAAAACCAGGGCTAAGCACACTTCCCAATTCCTTTTATTTCTAATCAGAATACTGGACATTTGTTAAGTATTTAAAATATACTAGACTTGCATTGTCGAATATGGTGGCTACCAGTCACACAGGACTGTCCAACACTTCCAGTGTGATAGGTTGAATGAGATGCGCTATAAGTATAAAACACACCAGATTCTGAAGACCATGTTTAAAAATGTAAAATACCATATTAATACTTTCTGTATTGATCACATGGTAAATAATAATATTTTGGATATACAAAGTTAAGTAAAATGTTATTCAAATTTATGTCACTTTTTTGTTATTTTTTAAAATTTTTATTGAAGTATAGTTGACATGCAATGCTGTGTTGTTTCAGGTACACACCAAAGTGGTTCAGATATATAAATACGTGTGTGTGTGTATGTACGCTTTTTCAGATTATTTTCCATAATAGATTATTTCAAGGAATTGAATATAGTTCCCTGTGTTATACAGTAGGTCCTTGTTGTTTATCTATTTTATATAAAATTTCACCTTCTTTAGTGTTTGTAAATGTCATTACTAGAAAATTTAAAATCTTATCTGTGCTTAGCACGATATTTCGTGGTCCTGTCCAAGGACTGGATAGGAGTTTGTTAAATGGTGTTCTATATGCTTTTCACATTATCATTTCATTTAGCTTGTTTTTCATGTCAGAACTAAAGATGTTTTCATTCTCCCCTTTCTCAAGGCATCATCACAATCAGAAGGTTATAAATCACCTGCATATAACTTGCTACACTCAATGAGTACACAGTAGACGAGATAATCTTTCCTGTTTAGAATTTATCAGAAAATAGACCTAGACTTACTGCAGCGGAACTAACATTGAATAGATAGCTACAGTATTGTCCTATTGTTTTATCTTTTTACATTTAAAAGGATTATTTAATCATCAAACAAATGATGTTCCTGAGGTCACTTGGATGTTATAGATGGGACCTTTCCAGGGTGACATGATGCCCATCTCCTTTCTGACTCCCCTTCTACCTCCTGCCCTTTTACTTGCTCTCCACACCAATCATTTGGCTTCCACCATGTTCTCTGCCTTGAGGCCATTGTCCAGCTCTTTTTTCTACCTGGAATATAACAATCTTTGGTATCACTCAAGATTATATTTCAGCAGAATTTTAATTACTGATCCCCAGCTTCCTTCAAATTTTGTTCAGTGTTATCTCTACAAAATATATCTTGCCCATCCAATCTTTGCCCCTCCATTCTCTTCCTGCTCTACTATTTCCTTTTTAGTAGCACTTACCATTTTCTAATTGTTACGCAGCTTACTCACTTGTAATGCCAAAATGGAAGCACCCCAAAGGCAGAGAGCTTGGTCTGCCTTGTTCCCTGCTCTGACACAGTCCTTTAGGATGGTACCAAGCACAGAGTAGGGTGCAGAGCTTGGAAGATAATAATGGGGTATTGAATAAAAGTGATTGACTATGGATTAGGAGGTAGTTCATCAAACTACATAAGACCAGTTTCAGTGGGGGCACAAATGCAGATGTCAGAACACAGAGAGCAGAGGAACCAACAGGAATGGAAAAAGACAAAGACAAAGAATCCAGTTGGCTCCAGCAAGAGGATGGGCTGCACTGGGCAAGACCAAGCAGGGCAGCTTGAGGAGAAGGTAGGATCAGGGGTCTGTCTTATGATGATATGGACTTGCTTTATGTCTGTAGACCAAGTAAAAAAAGTTTGTGATCAGGAAAAGATTAATGAGTGGAGAGAAATAAAGAAACACTAACAGAGTGGAGTCTGGGAAAAGAGATAAAAAGCATGCCATCAGCAGATGTAAAAATAGGTCTCAGTATACTACACAGTACATGTAAAAGGACATGTAATAGCACATGAAAAAGATATAAAAGTAGCCTCATGCATCAGAGGCTGTATCAGGAGATAATTTGGGTGTAACAAAAGTATCATCTCTATTCAACCAAAAAAGAAACAGTTTCAAGGAGTCAGGAAGCCTTCTCAGAAGCCCTTAGGGCACTCCCTCTCATGTTTCATTGGCTAGAATGGTCTCATGCCCTCTTGTAAAGCCAATATAAAAGTATTGGAATTACATGATATTTTAGAGCAATCTGGATTTACCCCTGAGGAGGACATACAGCCATCTTCTCTGATGGGCAATTCCTTAAAAAAGTTGGAGTTCTCCAACCAAGCAACAGTGTCTGCTACAGGAAAAGCTTTTTGTGTGGGATTCAGTGTTGTTTAATAACACACCTGAACTGGACTTGATATCATCTTGAGTACCACAATGGGGTGCCTCCCACACTTCGGGGAGTTAGCAGATGATCCATTAAACACACCTTTAGCTGTCCTTCAAAGAAGAATTTGTTATCATAAATCTGATTAAGATAGAAGTGAGGCTGGGCCTGCATCAGGCACCGAATGAGGGGAGAGGTAGTGTAGGGTTAGGACACCTTGACCAGAAGATGGTTTTTGTCACAAGAAGCCAGCCCAACAACCCAAAATATTTCAGCCACCTCCCGTCATCAGAAAGCTTTTTCTATGTATCCTCTTCACATAGGAAATCTTCTTCAGGATGGTCAAAACTGGAAAAAGTTGCCAGTAGGTTATCAACAGTCATAGGTGGCTAACATCAAATCTTTCTTAGGGAATTTACATTTATATGGGAGAAAATACCTCAACATAATGGCTATACTATGGTATAATTCAAAATAGGGGGCCTCCCTCCTTTTAACTGATGTTTTTTCATATTATACTTCACAGGTATACTTCTGAGAGCAGTGCCTGCCACAAATGTGTAACATATATGCAATATATACAAGTGATTGTGAAGTAATGAGATTACGATTCATGTGAGACACAGAATCCCACTCACTGCATTTTAGTTAGGGTGTCATAAGCCCTGTTTTGCCCAGAATTGTGCCCGTTTACCTGTGTACCAGTATAATTCTCAATAGCAACTCTCTCTTTTGCTCTAAAAATTAAATAGTTATCCTTAATCATATTAATTCATGTGTGGACACTTAGATATATATTTACTCACAAAACATGTATGTATATGAGAAAAAGACACTACACATTACACACAGGTAGTGTTCTAAAAGGTAGTCAGGTGTGTTGTTTGGATTTGGAACCCAGTACCCTTTAGAAACAATAGTGGTTGGGTTCCGGAAACCTTTTAGGACTAGGGATCACCACTCTGCTCTCTCCTACACTGGTGTGCACAAAAGGCTGATCTGAATTGTCTGTACCCCCTTGGACTGGCCCCCTTTATTCTTTGGCTTCCAGATGGGTTCACCCAATAGGGAGGGGATATGTTGACACCCCTGGCTCCCTCCCCACTTAGCACAAGCCAGCTGTGTCTCTCTAACAAAGGGGCCTGGCTGGTGACCTCCCTACAAATCTCTGTTACCGAGTCATGACAACTGCTTCTCCCATTGTCTTTTCAGGACTAGGCACCTAATTTTCTCTGTAGCTATTCTCCAGGTTATTACAGAATCTGCTGTGATTTCTCTACATCCTGCCCACATCTTTGTAAACAATGCCCTCATTAAACTCTCATAAATTACCTAATTTGAAGGCCATGTGTCTCATCCCTGACTCATACAAGATTCCTTTGTGGACTGATCCAAGAAACCAAGTACCATGTAACATACTGTCCCATGGAAAATTCATTCCACAGAGCAAGGCAGATTGCTGGAAAACCACCCACTCCCACAGTTGGCCCAGGGGCAGGAGGACTTTCACCATCCTGTGTTGAGTGTATCGGAGTGAACAGCTTCACCCTCCAGTCCTGAGACTCCAGCACTTCCATGGAACTCAAGGGGAGAGCTGCAAGGTGTCCAGTAGTGAAGGCAGCAATCATTCATGGACAGGAGATGTAGCTACACCCCTTCAGCTATTAGTTACGAGTTCAACTGAGGGTTTATAACTCAGAGGTGGCTTAAGTATATGCGTGCTTGTGTGGGTAGGAATAGTAATGACTCAGCACATATTTGGGGTTTCCCAGGTGGCCCAGTCTGTAAAGAATCTGTCTGCAATGTGGGAAACCTGAGTTCGATCCCTGGGTTGGGAAGATCCCTTGGAGAAGGGTATGGCAACCCACTCCTTACTGAGTGACTTCTATGCACCAGGCGATGTGATTGAAGGACTTTAAATCTACATCTCTTTAATCCTTAAGACAATCAAGAATGTCTATCTATCTACAGATAGATACTGATGGATATTCACACTTCTTGATATATGTAATATATCTATATATCGTATCAAAAAATCTAAAATTAAAATTTGAGCTTAAAGATACAATTGACTCAAAGATGAACTCCTTCCAGAAACTGAGATCAAGAAAAATTAAGCGCCTAATACGTGAAGGCACACTGGAAAGTCATGGCAGAAATCACTGGATTTCATGCCGGTCTCTGGATATCTACCTAATTGTCCATCCGTCTTAAACGTATAACTGTGTGTTAGTTGCTCAGTCATGCCTGACTCTTTGCAAGCCTGTGGACTGTAGCCCACAGGGCTCCTCTGTTCATGGAATTCTCTAAGCAAGAATACTGGAGTGGGTAGTCATTCCCATCTCTAGATCTTCCTGACCCAGAGATTGGACCCAGGTCTCCTGCATTGCAGGAAGATTCTTTACCATCTGAGCCACTAGGGAAGCCCCTTCAATCCAGAAGTCATTTGAGGAATCAGAGAGCAAATTGCCAACATTTGTTGGATCATGGAGAAAGCAAGAGAATTCCAGAAAAACATCTATTTCTGCTTCATTGACTACACTAAAGCCTTTGACTGTGTGGATCACAACAAACTATGGAAAATTCTTAAAGAAATGAGAACACCAAACTACCTTACCTATCACCTGAGAAACTTGTATGAGGGTCAAGAAGAATAGTTAGAACCTGACATGGAACAATGGACTGGTTCCAAAATTGGGAAAGGAGTACTACAAGGCTGTATACTGCTTACTGAACTTATATGCAAAATACAGCATGTGAAATTCTGGTCTAGATGACTCACAAGCTGGAATTAGGATTGCCAGGAGATGAGCTTGTAGTCCTCAGAATATTTGCAAAATAAAATATCATTCTCAAAAAAAAAGATTGCCAGGAGAAATGTCAACAGCCTCAGACACGTAGATGATACCGCTCTAACAGCAGAAAGTGAAGAGGAACTAAAGAGCCTTTTGATGAGGGTGAAAGAGGAGAGTGAAAAAGCTGGCTTGAAATTCAACATTCAAAATACTAAGATTCATGACATCCGGCCCCATTACTTCATGGCAAATAGAAGGGAAGCAGTGAAAAATTTTATTTTCTTGGGCTCCAAAATTGCTGCAGACAGTGACTGCTGCCATGAAATTAAAAAATGCTTGTTCCTTGGAAGAAAAGCTGTGACAAACCTAACTGTATTAAAAAGCAAAGACATCACTTTGCTGACAAAGGTCCATATAGTCAAAGTTGCAGTTTTTCTGGTAGTCATGTACAGATGTGAGAGTTGGATTGTAAAGAAGTCTGAGTGCCGAAGAATTGATTCTTTCAAATTGTTGTGCTGGAGAAGACTCTTGAGAGTCCCTTGGACTGAAAGGAGATCAAACCAGTAAATCCTAAAAGAAACCAACCCTGGATATTCAATAGAAGGACTGTTGCTGAAGTTGAAGCTTCATTTCACATGCTAGCAAGATTATGTTCAAAATCCTTTAAGCTAGGTTTCAGCAGTACAACGGAACCAGTCCATTGTTCCATGTCAGGTTCTAACTGTTGCTTTTTGACCCTCATACAAATTTCTCAGGAGACAGGTAAGGTAGTCTGGTATTCCCATTTCTTTAAGAATTTCCATAGTTTGTTGTGATCCAGTTAAAGGCTTTAGTGTAGTCAATGAAGCAGAAGAAGCTTCACCTGATTCTAAGAGTCAGCTCATCACAAAAGACCCTGATGCTGGGAAAGATTGAAGGAGAATGGGGCAGCAGAGGATCAGATAGTTAGAGAGCATCACTGACTCAATGGACATGAATTTGAGAAAACTCCAGGAGATATTGAAGGACAGGGAAGCCTGGCGTGTTGCAGTCCATGGGGTCACAAAGAGTCAGACACAACTTAGTTAAGAACAGCAACATTTTTCGGTTGACAATGAATACAGTTTTTTGCTAGAGTACTTATAAATATATGTATGCTGATGAAGAAAGAGTCTTCCCATTCCAGCAGTGAAGTCATCCCATTTGAGGTTAACACCAAGGTGCTATACAGGGAGGAGTACCCAGGGGATGCTGTGGTGCCCACTGTGGAAATAGTCACACTGACACAAACCTGTGATAAAGAATGCTATTTCTGGCAGGCTGGAGAGAGCAGACCAAGATGTCCGAGATGACAACAGGCATATTTAGGAAGGAGAAAAATGAGCAAAGATAATATGCTCTCACATTTGGTTCAATTTCAGCTCAGTCTGTAGGGAAATCCTGTAGTATGTTTGCACAAGGGGATGTCAAAGACCTTCATGAGGAGCCATGCACTACGTGCTGGTGATGGACACACCTCAGAGACAGGCCCCCATCAACTCTGAAGAGGCCTGGGGAAACTCCTCCTTCCCCCCCACTCCCAATCCTGCGCCTTTCCAGTGAACTGCTGGTAAGCTCTGGGCCCAGCCAGACATCTTCATAGAAGCAGGAAGGGAGAAATTATGATGTGTCTTCTCATCCCTACCTCATTCAACACCAAATACTGATCCACACAGCATTCTCCCAAGTTCTGAAGCTCTGTACATACCAGAAAGAAAGAGGTCAGGAAATATTATCCATCCCGGGCTCCCTTGCCCTGGTCTCATGGTTTGTGCAGTTTGGGCAGAACACACAGCCCCGAGATGGCTGCCAGAACACTAGCAAATCCTCTTAGTGTTCCCTGGAGGCTCCCTGTGTTTGAGCCAAAAAATGACTCATGGATGATCAGTTTCATGGTGCTAAACCCCAATCCCATGACAGCATCATACCTCATCGGCTTTGACATGCTCCTTTGTAACTGAATCTTTAACAGAATTAGGTCCCTCTTACAGTCACTCTCATGAAGAGATATTGACTACATGGGGTAATTTGCCAATCAAGGCCATTAATTTATAATCTGGATACTGTACTGAAACAAGAGACAACATAGCATTATGGATCATGAGGAGCTGTAGTTAGAAATTTTAGGAAGGTCTCCCTGGGGATTCATTTGTTTTTATCATGTTAGATTCCTTTTATAAGCAGGAAATTGTCTGAATGCTTCCCATTAGCCCCTCATAGATGTTCATGGATGTTATCCATGTTTATATTCATTTTAATGATCCAAAATAAAATTAAATCAGTATTTGAGGAGGAAATTTATGGTGAACTCTGTGGCTCCTTCTACAATTCTTTGGTTTCAAGTTAATATTAAGCCCAATAATATTATTAATAGCATTAAGACTAATAATGAAATTACAACTGCTTAGTATTTAGCACTTTGTATTTAAAAGTCCCTGTATCCCCTGCATCAGGTGATGTACATATACATGATATACATATAATCTCTAGTTTAAACCTCACATGAATTTTATAAAATAGTACTACTATTATCCCCATTGTACTAATGAGGAAACTAGAACATAGAGAAGTCAAGGTAAAGACCGTGGTCATACTGTTAAGTGTGGCCAAAGTCAGGACTCAAGTGAGGACAGTCTGACAGCAGAAGCCTATTATCAAAACAAAGTTGGAGGGAAGGGAAATGATATTTGATTTTCTCTTATCCCATATTTTTTGCTGTAGTGTTTGTTTTCCCATTTTCATCTTTCTGCAATGTTTGGAAGGCAGTAAAGAACAACCAGTCTCAAAGCAATTTACCATTTGTTGAGTCAGATGCAGTTGACCTCAGAAAAACTGGGCAGGTTTTTATTTGAAGCTGTATGTGTTAAGTCATAGTTTATCTCTGAAGAGAAAGAAGAGGATGCCAAAAGGAAAAAAAAAAAAAAGATAACACCTCATAACAGCCCAACATAAGCAATGTTGAAATCTCAGAATTACATAAGAGCTTCCCACATGACTTATTTATTTATGCTTCAGAAAAGGTGATGGTGCTGGTGTGTGGGGTGTGTGTGTGTGTGTAACAGAGAGATAGGGAGGAGAGAGGATTTTTTTCTGTATTTTTGAGAGTCGAGTCTATAGGATAAGACTTCTGGTTCTAGGCAAGTTCACAGTGAGATAAACAAGAGCTAGTACTTAAAGAAATGTGTGCACATGTGTGTGTATTTTGGGAATGAAGTTAGGATGGAATGGAGTACCATTTCATTATGACAAGGTTATTCTAAATCTCTCAGATTTCCTCTAGTTTAAAACCTTCCCAATGGTTGTAAGTCTTCCATTGCCAATTGGAAAATGAACCTGTTCATGCATTTGTTCATTAATGCAATTGTTCATTCAGTTATTCTTCTATCATCAAATTCTTATTTATATTATTTACATTTAAGAGAATCTGAAATTACATACCATTTAAGTTGCAACACAGTATGTGTAATTTTCCCAATTTGTATGGAAAATAGAATATAATGCATTATAACATATATAATTTTTATGTTATACATTGCATCACATTATATACCATGCTTAGCATATACACACAGTATTTATTTTAATCTTACATACATGTAATAACAGAATTATTGGTAATTTAAATTTTGTCTTTGCCCTTTTGGCTCTTCCAAATTTTTCACAATAAAAATATGTTACTTATGTGCTTAGAAAACACAATGATAATTTCTTTCAGGACACAGCCTATAAGTAAATCAACCTACTTCTTTATTTCCCAAATAGAAAAGCTCAGTTTTCAAATCCTACAGCATCAGCTGTGCCAAAGAGACACTCATCCTATGTGAACTTGTTAACAACCTCTTTCTCATCAAAATTCTTTATCTCCACTTATCAAATACTTTCAGAATGGGTGGAGGAATGACGTGTGAGCCCCCCTACACATGCACACATGCGTGTGTACACACACACACACACACACAGAGTCATACTGGGAAATGTGAAAAATACTAGTACTCCCCTGAGTGGCTCAGTTTGACAGCTATGACTTCTTGAATCCCCTGTGGAAATACGACCTCTGAGGGCCAGGGAAGCCCTGATCTGTCCACCCCCATCTGATCATTCATGTTCCCTGTATGTAAATGACATGAGCAGCAGAGTCCAGTCTCCCTGGCTGAAACCCCAAAGATGCATCAATCTAACTCTAAACTTCATCTAAGGCATAGAACACTTAGTTGAAAAAAAAGTTCTACTCGAAATCCTAAACTACAAGACAGTTGGTGCTGGTTTGTTAACTAGGATTATGACCGTCAGATAGAGCTACAGTGAAAGAAAAGATTGAGGAGAACATTACTAATGGGTCAGTGTTCTTCTAAAGGTGAAGACTGGACAAATCTCTCCACGTGGTCACGAATGTCACAGAGGCAGGGTAGCTGGTGTCCGTAGGGGAGTAGGCTGGCTCCTCCGCAGATAAGCAACAAGACATGTGCTGTCCCAAATTTAGGGCAGGGTCGGGACCCCTGTGCCAGTTGCTGGGACTAGCACGGTATCCCTCAGCTGTCATTAGGTTGGTTGCTCTTGTTAAAATGCTTAGGAAATTTGAGAATCATTTAATAATCTTCAATAAGCTTTCAATACGCTACAAGCATCAAAAGCAGCACAGGTCATCTAAGGCAATGACCGTCAGCCTAGAACCAAGGGATATGCGAGTGTAAGAAGTGATCTCAGCCTTTCCAAGAACTCAGCAGCAGAAGTAAGTCTGAAGAACATGAAATAGCTAGACATTACCAGAAAATAATGTATATATAAATATATGTGTAATGACTGTAAATTTTCCCTGCAACTCTTGAGTGCAAGGGACGTACCACTTTCTTATTCTTTCAGAGCAGAAAAATCTGGTTCCAGGTTCCTACCTATGTGATTAGCAGAACACCTGATGTCAGTATTTGTGGGGCCCCTTCCCTACTCCATCACAGTAGAGAAGACTCTCTAGTTATCCTGCCTTTAATCTATAATCTGCTGGCTTCTCTCAGCTCTTCTTCTTCTCAGCCTGCTGTCAGGTGCGGGCCCACTTTCATTGTGAGGCAGTCACCAGCATAGGTGAGATATTTATGGAGTCCAATTCCAGGCTGGACAATAAGACCATCTCCCTTACCCACCCCTTCCACAGCCCTGCTCCCTCCCTGGCTATGAGGTGAGGGCATGGGTCTTCAACATGCCCAGTCAGAGTGAAGCAAAGCAGAAAATTGTATGTGCAAACAAGGCAAAAGTTGGTATCTCAATAGCTTGTCCCCAGAGGTTTATGTTTGTGTGGTACAGAATGACAGTACCTTACAAAAGAGTCTTAGTTAAGAAGACAAAAGATTTCCCTACACAATGCTAGGTTGAATTGAATGGAATTTAACTAATGACTTTTCCCAGGCTCACCTTTACTATCCTGGTCATATCACATGCTTGCCTGGAAAGCCCAAAATGGCCTGGACAACATACCAGAGAGTGCCTTGAACTTCCCTTTGGCTGAAGGAAAATGCCTCTTTGTTACCAGGACCTTGTTGAAGGCCACCTCTTCCCTCTTTCCTCTTCCTTCTTTCCTCTTCTCTCTTTCCCCTTCCCTCCTCCTCCCCTTCCTCATCTCCCCCTCTCTCTCCTACTCTTTCTCTTTACCCCTTCTTTGATAAAGATGGAATAACATTGTGCTTCTAGACCATTTCAAAAATCCCCTTCAAAACTTAACCCTCTGGGATTTTTTTCTTCCAACTCCTTGGTTTCTTGTATCCCTTTATCCAAGGCATGATCTGACAAGTCTTTTATGTACATCCTCCTGGGAGATACGCAGTGGTGGTAAGTAGGTCTTAGCATCATACAGACAAAACTGAATATTTAAATTCCGCTTTCAGTTCTTACTAGCTATGAGACATTGGACAGTTTCTTAACCTCTCAGAAACCATTTCCTCAGTTAATTCTTCCCTCTGAATGCGGTTGTGAGGGTTGAATGAGGTGTTGCATGAATTCACTACACATTTCTGCTTCCCCCACAGTGCAAAGGGATATTATTCAAAACGTTCCTCATGTTTGAGTGGAAGGGCATGACCAGGGAATTCAATGTATCTTACTGATTCTTTTTACAAACTGGCAGGGTACAGAAAATATCTTTGGTGAACCTTGCAAATTTATACAGATGGTAGGATCTTTTCTCTCCCACTCTGAATTCCTCTCAGGCAAACTGAGCGTTTTAGAAATACAGTTTTATGATGATGCTCTTCAAGTCATTTCATACTCTTAGGCTTAGAAATTCAATCTTTTGGAAATTACCACCACCTTCAAGAACTAGTGTGGCAATGTGGGCAGAACCCTGAAATGCATGCTGGTTAGCCAAGGTGGGGTCCTTCCTCACAAATGAGACAGCTCAAAATCTTCTACCTCTGCGCAAAGAGAGAAATCTTCAAGAATATCATACTATTGGTACCTCCTTCCTCTGGCCCTTTGAGAGTACTACAAATAGAGGGTTTCTGCAAAGGTCTGGGTGGTAATCTCAGTTACTGGGGTCTGAATCATGGAGATGCTACATAGCTGTCTGTGGTAGATTTCACAGGGCACAAAGTCTTTGCAGCTCCTCCCATTAAGAGGTAGAATCTGTTTCCCTATCTTTTCATCATGGACGGGCCTTGTGACCTGCTTTGACTGATAGAATGTTGTTAAAATGCATGAAATCTGGAACCCCAGCCTAAAGAGAGCTTGTAGCTTGTGCTCTTGCCATCTTGGGCTACCTTGAGGCTGCCACATAAGGAAGCCACTCCTGGAGGATGAGAGGCCATAGGGAAGAGAACCCAGGTACTCAGGCCAAGGATCAGCATCACCTACTAGTCATGTGAGTGACTGGAGTCTAGTCCAGCTGACCCTTCAAATGAATATAGCTGAGTGGCCCTATGGAAAATCAGCAGAGGAACTGCCTTGTCAACTACAGTATCTTGAAAAATAGTAATTCATTGCTGTTTTAAAACACTAAGTTTGGGGGTGTTTTGTTACACAGAACAGGTTAACAGAAACAATATTTAAAAGAAGGAATCCATAGGATTCCATAGGAATTGAAGTCCTCTGCCTCAGTCTCCATGTACTAAGAATAAAAGCAAAGAAGGTCTCAAGCAAAAGTAGATTAGGTCTCCACCACAGGAGGGGACCAGAGTCAGGAATGAAGCCTGCCCCTAACTAATATGACTACCCTGGCTTCATACCATAAATGCTCAGTCTCACGTCTTCCAAGTTCCACAGATGTTTCTCCAGAAAGGTCCTGTTGAAATGCACCTGTGTCAACAGGATAAGAGGGGAACATACTAATTTATTAAAGGTAATTTTTACCTTAGTTAAAATAGTTTTTTATTTAAGTAATAGGTTTTTGAGCACTGGGTTAACAAAGGATACAAAGATTATAATAACAACAGCAACAAGAATAACATCCTAACAACAATGGAAATATGCAGTCTATGAGATACATAAATTATTTAGAATGATTCTGTTAGAACAAACAAACATGATGTTTATTCCTTTTCCTTGTTTATGCGATCATTTATTTATATCAGTATGGACACATGGATATTTATCTTATAGTATTTGTTTGTTTTGTTACTTATGCTTTTATAGCTCTGGCCATTAGGAGCTCTTATAGTTGGCCCCTGTGTTCCTTTGACAGACCCCTATTATTATGCTGTTTTGTTTTGTCTCG
This sequence comes from Bos taurus, assembly GCF_002263795.3. Lineage (NCBI taxonomy): Eukaryota > Metazoa > Chordata > Mammalia > Artiodactyla > Bovidae > Bos > Bos taurus. Next base: position 79,908,761 of record NC_037335.1, on the reverse strand, counting down.
GTTGAGTGCCTCCTTACTTTCTGTCATTACACGATGCCCCAGGCTAATCTTCTATATTTTCCACACCAGTTCTAGAATCAACCATTTATCCAAGGAGTCCTGCTTCTTTTTATTGGAGAATGGTGTTAGAAACTGAGATCCAGGCATTAGGCATTAGTGTATGTTGCTACTGGGGTCATATTTACTTTTCATTTTAAAAAACCCTAACTATGTAGTGTGCTTTGAGATATTAGCTAGTAATAATAGTAGATATGTATAACACAAAAATAAATAAATATATATTGGGAATGCATGTCCCACTTTTTTTTAACCCATGCATAATGAAAAAAAAATGTTCAGTGACCACCACTGTAGAACATTGCCATTAAAGAGATTTAACTCTAACAAATCCTAGTCTGTACAATTCTCCAGTGATTTAATGTTCTGAAGAGACACTCTATTGTTCCAGAGCTGGGTGTCCACTTCGCAGCCAAGGGTGGTAAGACATAGCTTCCTCGAGCACCCCTCTGGGTCAGGAGGGGTCCCAAGAAGGAGCTGGTGCTGTGAACTGGGCAGCTTCTCCAGGAGATGCTCACTGCAGAGGGACAGGAGGGCAGTGTGGTCAGAGGTAAAAGGGCACATGGGAGGAGCTAAGCTAACTCTCACCTGCAGGGGAGAGACACAGATTCCTCCCAGGCCACCATCACCTCGGCAGCCATCTCCTGGTTACATGATGCCTTTCACCAGGAACATAGGGGAGAGCCTGGGGACTGCCCAGTGCCCCTATGCCTATGAGAACAAGAAAGAATCTGTACACACCCAATGCCCTCTCTCTCCTGGGAAGAGTAACTTGTCCATTTAAACACAGGAACGCAGAACATGGCAGAAAATTTGGGATGACTGGTGGGGATGAGTCTGACCACTCATCACCCTCATCCCCAGATGTCTTGAGGGGCCTCATGCGTCATCTTGTTTCTACTAAGCAGTCAGTCGGAGAAAGAGAAATGCTGGGTCTCCATTTCTCCCCCTTTAAAAAAAAAAAAAAAAAAAACACACTGAAAAAACAAAGTGCCTTACTCTAGTGGAGAACATTCCCGAAAACCCAGTTACTTCAACTGGCTGCAAATATGGCAAACTATAGTTGCTGACTAATGCAGGAGTTTGACCTTAGTTTTCAAGGTCAAACTATAAGCTCGCTGGGATGTTGGCAATGCTTTTGGCAGAGGCCATGCTAGCTAATGGACTGGGTGGGAGAGATCCAGGAGATTTTGTTCTGGGTAGGACAGGATTGGGTTACCCTAAAGAGCAGCCTTCTGCCTGGAAGCAGGCCTAGACTTTTTCAACTTTCTTATTAGAGGGAAGGAACAATATTACTTATTGCCTCTGGGAAACAGAGGGTCCTGTGATCTGAGATATCACCTCAGGTCTACCAAGAAGGGTTCAGGATACTTACCCATCACAGGGGGAGCTGGGACCTGCCTTCCCCCATTCCTGTCACTTCCACTGGCCTTACTGAGAAGCCTTCAGGTCTGCAAGGCTCACTTCTTAGCAGCTGGAATACCAACAGAATCAGATGCCCTGAGGCAGCTGCCTCCGCCCCCAGTCTCTCGGGCCCTTCTCTCATGCTGTCCTCACAAAACACTCACTCCCCACAGCCTGGTCAGGGAAACAAATGCATTTCTGTCTGTGAATCCACAAGACTTCAGTTTGGGGTTAAAAGCATAGAAAATCATAGTATCAGTTATCAGTGTTGTAGCTCTAATGTTACCCTCGTCAAATCGCTGCTGATTAAAACCAGCTCTGTTAATAAACCACAGGCTTTATTTCCCCTCAAATGTCTATAATCACTTTCTGCAACCCCTATTAAAAGGCAAAACCCAAAGGAAAACACAGCTTTGGAGCCCGAGTGCCACTTAGTCCCTAGGGAAGAAGTGAACAAGAAAGAAACAACTATTTTTTTTCTCACCTTGCCCCCACTTAATGGAGTCAAAATTTTATCATAACTGAAGAAAGAAATCAGTAAGAAGCAGGCAGGCTTTACCAGGGGTCCACAACGTTCGATCAACTGAGAACAGCACTCCTCCGCCTCGTGAAACAAATGCCTTTGCCAGCCATTCCCTGCATCTGACTCACATCCTTATTACCTCCTTCTCTTCTTGCTTTCCCCTTAAGGGACTGATTTTTTCCTCCCATCTAAGCCAAAAAGAATTTCTCTGGATTAAGGGGACTGATGAAAGCATTTTTAATATTTGAGCTCAGGTTTGCAAGCTCCATAAAAACCGACGTTTCCCCTGCTTTGTCTTCCCCACCCCAGCTTCCTTGTCAATAGTTTTTCTTCCTCATTTGCTCTACAGAAACCAGTCAAGGACCTTCTCCAGATGAGGTTTTGGGGCCCCTGGCCCCTTCCCCTGCAGGACTGCCTGCTCCCAGCAGCCTCCACTCTGAAAGGCCCCAGATGCAGGATGCAACATCTTTCAAAAATGTTTCAGAATGTGGGGGTAGGGGCCCTGGGGGTGGAGTGAGTAGTACTTATAATATGACATCTTTCATGTTGATGCCATTTGCCTTTCAAGTAAAGACTGGTTTGACAACGTGCTGAGCAGCTTGGAGGGGAACAAGTTTCAAGCCTGGAGGGAAAAGTTTTGACAATCCATTCCAAGGAAAACTGGAATCTTCCCCACCCACCCCGCCTTTGACTAATAAGAGGTGGAAAGGAGGAAAGCAAACTCTTCCCAGAGCAGCAGGATAATGGTCTTTGTTCTTTGTTCTTCCCACATGTACATCTCTGTTACAAAGTTACCTTCCCTTGCTCCTCAAATTCATGGAGGCTTAGTTGGACTATAAAGAAAGCTAAGCACTGAAGAATTGATGCTTTTGAACTGTGATGTTAGAGAAGACTCTTGAGAGTCCCTTGGACAGCAAAGAGATCCAACCAGTCCATCTTAAAGGAAATCAATCCTGAATATTCATTGGAGGGACTGATGCTGAAGCTGAAACTCCAACATTTTGGCCACCTGATGCAAACAACTGACTCAGTTGAAAAGACCCTGATGCTGGGAAAGATTGAAAGCAGGAGGAGAAGGGGACAACAGAGGATGAGATGGTTGGATGGTATTACCAACTTCAGTGTACATGAGTTTGAGTAGGCTCCAAGAGTTGGTGATGGATAGAGAGGTCTGGCATGCTGCAGTCCATGGGGTCGCAAAGTGTTAGACCCAACTGAGTGACTGAACTTAACTGAACTGAACTGGCCAAATTTACCTTAAATTCCTGGAAACTTGAAAGTATTTTGTGTAAATAGGCCTTTGCTGGAGTAACCTCACCAGAAACAGTATGTGTGCTAAGTTGCTTCAGTCATGTCTATCTCTGGGACCCTATGGACTATAGTCCACCAGGCTCCTCTGTCCATGGGATTCTCCAGGCAGGAACACTGGAGTGGGTTTCCATGCCCTGCTCCTGGGGATCCTCCCAACCCAGGAATCCAATCCCCATCTCTTCTGTCTCCTGCATCAACAGGTGGGTTCTTTACCACTAGCACCACCTGGTAAGCCCCTATCCAGTTAAATGAAGTGTTTCTTAGGAGGCAAGGGACCTAGTTTTTCTTTTTTTTAAGTTGCACTGATTGGGCCACCCTGGGACTGTTCTGAGCTTGGGGCCTGAAATCTGATTGCTCTACTGGGCAGCTGCACCATACCACCCAACTGCTTGGCCTTATTTTTGTACCAAAAGTTTCCCTGGCTTCCAGGCAGAGCATCATTTTGGAACAGTAAAAACCATCTGCCATCAAATGCCTTGCTCTGACATTTTCCATCCCTTTTCATATCCAATCTCATCACCATTCCCAGGATAATTGTTTTCAGATGATGGCAATGTACCAAAAGACACACTAAATGACAGATTGGTGTGTGTGTGCGTGTGTATTTTATGATTGGCTCTATACCATTCTTTTAACAGTGCATGATAAATGTCGTCTCAAGGTACAACACCCTAAAGTGATTGGCTGACACACAAACAACAGTACAATGAATCATGCAAGAAAATTGTCCATCTAATGGAGAAGAGATGAACCCTTTTGTCTAGATGAGTAGATTTTAAAATGTGAGTATCCTATTTTTCCCCAGTGGGTGTGCTCTAGCAATTTTAGTATTTATGACCTTAACGCTAGCTGATGTTTCCATTTTAAAGATGATCTACTTTAATAACAAGAATGACCAAAATATCATTTCACTGGTGTTCCTCCAGAAGACTAGGAAAACTAATTCACTTTGTGCCAGGAACTGCTTTCTTATAAGTTACACTATTTAATCCTCAAAATAGTCTCATTTGTTAGGTATATCCAAAAGGCACTCAGAGATTGTGTCACTTGCCCAAGATCATTCTTTGTCATCACCAGGACTGTCATTGTCATTACCATATCTACTCTTTATTTGACTGGGGCCATTCAAAGTATTAGATGAACATAATTTCTAATCACATCAATAGCATTGTGAAGTAAATATTTTGGATATCACTTCAAAAATCAGTCAACTGAAGCTCAGTGACTTCTGAGGGTATGTTGGTTTTAAAATATGTCTACAAAGTCTTTGATACTTTTCCCATCAAATGGTGGACACTAATTTTTGTCTCCTTAAAAGTAGGCTACCCTTAGTCTCTCAGTTGCAATGAAGAGAATATGGCGGAAGAAAGGTCTTTGACTTTGAAAATTAGGTCACGGCATTGTAGCTTCCTGCCAGCTGCCTCTCTTCCCAGTTCACTCTGGGGAAGCTGGTTGCCATATCCTGAGGGCATGTAAGCAGCTCCATGGCGAATGGCGAGGCCCAGGTGGCAAGGGCCTGCAGCACCACGTGATGGCGCCATCTTGGGAGCAGGCCTTCCAGCCTTAGTCGAGCCTTCAGATGAAGCCCTGGCTGACATTGTGACTGCAGCTTCAAGAGAGACCCTGAGCTGGAACCACTCAACTTGGCCACTCCTGAATTCTCACCCAGAAAAACTGTGAGATAATAGCTGCTTGTCATTTTAACCTGTGAAATTCTGAGGTGATTTGTTACTCAATAATAGATATCTAATGGACATGTTTCTCTCCTAAATTGTACCTCAGAAGCAATTACATTTGCCTTTGTGTGTCCAGTGGCATACAAAATTAAGTGGGACAGGAAATGGAAGCCTATTTCCATCCCTCTTTGGACTCAGCAAATTTAAAAATATGTACCAAGTATCCTGAAACTTCATGACTGGTCACCAGGCCTGTACAGAGAATCACAAAGAGCTGAACTTGACTGTCTTTGGTTGAACTCAGTTTCCTATGGTCCAACCCAGAGTCCCAAAGTACTGTTGGCTTCTGGAGTTGGAGCTACAACCTTCTGCAATCTCCAAACAATGAAGTGGTTTTATTCCACATGTGCTGTGATGTCATAGTGAGACCCGTTGCACTGAGCTGACAGCACTTGACTGAGCAGCTTGGGAAATGACCACTGAAATCCCTCAAAGGCATTCTTGATTGCTACAAAAGTTTCCCCTACATGAAACAAATGACCTCAGCATGTCTCTCAAACTCCCATTGAAGAAATGTGAGGCTATCTCGACATCTCCACACTCAAGAATGAGTGTCTCGGTGTTACCATTGCTCCTCTGGGCCTTGACAGAGCCCTTGATGTAGACCTCAAAATAGCCTGAGAAGCACACACATTGCCAGTGAACTCGCTACCCTAGACACAGAATCCAATATGGCACAGCTGGAAAGTTCAGAGTTTGGACAAGTTCCCAAACTCTATCAGGATTTTTGAGCCATCCAAACTCATTCTTCCTGTCACTGCTTTTCCAGTGCCTAGAAGTTCTCACACAAAAGATTAAAAATGTGGAGGTTTTGCCTCTTTATAGAACTGCAAATAAAATATCCCCAAGAGAAGGTCTCCTTGATGAATAAACACATGACTTTCATTTGCCCGGCTCTGCAAAAGTGCTTTTAAAGTAATCCAGGCAAAATCTCCATGGACCACGACTCATGGGCTGACTGCTCTCCAATCCTAGCACGAGAATAACACACCCCATGGTTTTTTTTTCCCTTCCTCTTTTTAATCAAATGCATTACAGCATGCTATTACTCCTGGGGCAACAGTTCTCCAGATGGCTTTCCAGCACCACTGTGGACTCCATTCAGAAGGAAATGGAACAGTATTTCCCAGTTTAGTACCTTAAATCAGTTTGTTTTCCCCAGGTCTCTATGCATGCTGACTTCACTTTTTACTGAACTCCAAGAGGACTGAGTCTGTATCACAGCAGACAGGATCGTGTGTGTCTGAGATTATATACTGGTGCCAAAATAAAAGTAGCTTTCTCTCCTCCTTGGGGGAAGAAATGAGCGGCGTGGGGTTGAATAACCTAAGACCAAAACAATACTTTGAACTTCTTTCATGCTAAATTCATAGAGACCATTCAATAGGTTAACTCAAATCCATAAAATATATCCATATAATATTTTTTAATGATTCTGTCCAGTTTGCATTCATCCTGACTTGAAAGTCCTTTGGGGGCACAATGAAAATAGCAACCTGCTCATTTTCCATCACCCCATATCCTCCCTGCCCTCCCCCCACAGCAGCTCCAGGCTAGCACCCCCTCAAAGCTCCTATCTAGTCTTTTCTCCAGGATGATGCCTTCTCCCTTGGTGAAACTTTCCCTTCAACAACTGAGAGTAGCAGTGGACTTGCACCCACGCCCCTACATCTGTTACTTTAAGCCCAAAACACCAAGGAAACCCTTTCTTACGATATACTCAGTTCCAGATATCTCCAGAAGACAATTCCTATCTACACTGATATGCTAATAGACCATATTATCTGGTAATCTTGTTTAACTGTGACTATGTTCCAGACACTGTGCTTCATCTTGTTTAACCTTCATAACAATCTATAAAGTGCATCTTCTTAGCTCCTTTAAACAGAAAATTAATTTGATAGGGGTTGTATGTGTCCACCATCACTTACTTAGTACAAGTGGAGTATGAAGTTCTGGGAACCTAAATCTGTACACTGCAAAAGCAAGGAACAAAAGGATGAACAGAGAAAACTTCAATATCATGTGAAAAATCCCAAAATAGAGTCATGCAGAAACCATGGTGTTCCAGAAAAGGGCATGATTAACTGGATAGCTTGCATGGATGGGAAGACTGAATTGCTGAGAAGTGAGGAAACTTGAATTGGACCTTGAATGATGAGTAGATATTGGCAAGGCTTACACAGAAAAAGAGCAGCAAGAGCCTGGAAGGGTATCCAGAGAGATGGCACTTCGTGTAACAGGGGCCTGAAGAGCATGGAGTGGTCTAGAATCCCATCTAGTTTTGTGTAACAGGAGCAGAGAATACATGAGGAACAGAAAATGGAGGACAAGAAAAATCAATTGGCCAAGAATCAGATTGCAGGGCTTCTTACACCTCCTTTAGACTCTGCATCTTACGCTGTAGGTGACAGCACTCCCTCAAGGGTTGTTGTTAAATTCCAAGTCATGTCCAACTCTTTGCAACCCCATGGACTGCAGCATGCCAGGCTTCTCTGTCCCTCACCATCTCCTCAAGTTTGCCCATGTTCATGTCCATTGAATCAGTGATGCCATCCAACTATCTCATCCTCTAATGTCCTCTTCTCCTTCTGCCTTCAATCTTTCCCAGCATCAGGGTCCTTTCCAGTGAGTTGGCTACAAATTTGTAACTTGGAAGGGTATCTCTGGGGACATGAGTTGGAGAAGGGTGATCAGTTGTCTGCTCTAGACAGTCTGTAACAGAGACGGAGAAGGGGAGAGGCATAATAGATTTAGGAGGAGATGACTAAGCATGGAGGGAAAGCAGGTAGTGGTAGAAAGAAAGTTGGATTCTGGGGTAGCAGTAATGTTTAGGGGTGAATGGTACTGGTCTAAAGAATGCAAGGAAAAACTATTTTTTGTCTGGGGGAATGCAGTTACAATTGTATTATATTATATTTTCCATGAAACACTGATGTCTCCCATCTGAATATGTTGGAGGTACCTCAGAGAGAATCTGGAAGGCCCTGGCCAAGATGTAGCCATCAGTCTGATTCTGAAACTTCTCAGGAATAAATTTGACACCTAAACTTCTCACATCCCTTGAGATCTCAGTAGAAAGAGTCTGCACAAAACCTGTATCACCCTATGGAGGACCAGGAGCACAAGACTTCTCCCTCATTGAAGCAACCACCTTCACCTTTTAGCACCTGTCTAAGCCCATTAGCCAAACCTCACTGAAGAATGTTCAATGAAGGGTCTTATTGAAGAATAACACCCAGGTAAGACCCACACCCCTTCTGCCCAGCCAAAGCCTCAACTTGGAAGTAGAGAAGCAACAGGAAGGTCTACAGGTCAAGTGAACTAACATTTATTTGGCATTTGGTATGTACTGTGCAGAATACTGGGCTTCCCGAGTAGCTCAGCTGGTAACGAATCCACCTGCAGTGCAGGAGACCTGGGTTTGATCCCTGGGTTGGGAAGATCCCCTAGAGAAGAGAACGGCTACCCACTCCAGTATTATGGCCTATATAGTCCATGGGGTCATAAAGAGTAGGACACGACTGAGCAACTTTCACTTTCACATGCAGAGTACTGGTCCTCAGAGTGAATATCATGATCCTTGACCTAAAGGAGGTCACAGTTTGTGCAGGACTAAGAGAAGAGGCAGGGTGACTGAGAGAGATGGAGCTGGAGAGAAACACAGATCCAGAGGAACAGCAAGGAATGGAGTCCTCCTTGTACTAGCCCAACTTGACTACATCCTGTTCATGGTTAATAAAGATAAACCCAGGTCCAGAAGCAGCACACAGTCAGGAAAAGTTCCATCTACAATTTTATATTCAGGTGGCCAAAATATTTACTGCTGCATGTTTCCTCTTCATAACACTGATAATATTAATTACAAGTAAAATCAGTGACTTCCTTGGTAATCATTTGCTTCACGTTTGTCTATGCATATCTTGCTCACCATTGTAACCTCTTGTTTCTCATAGTTCCAGGTACATGACTGGTGCTTAAGAAAATCTTTACTAAAAGGAAATATTTTAGGGAAACCTCAGGGGGATAGAAACCACGTCTCAGGCAAATATAGGATATCATGCCCCAGAGAAAGTACCCTGTCCCTCCCCCAGTATGCAGATGCTTTTGTTGTTCACTGGCTCAGTCATGTCCTACCCTTTGCAACCTGATGGACCACAGCATGACAGGTTTCCCTGTTCTCCTCTATCTCCAGGAGTTTGCTGAAACTCATCTCTGTTGAATCAGTGATGCCATCCTACCATCTCATCCTCTGTCATCCCTTTCTCCTCCTACCTTGAATTTTTCCCAGCATCTGGGTCTTTTCCCATGAGTTGGCTCTTTGCATCAGGTGGCCAAAGTATTGGAGTTTCAGTTTCAGCACCAGTCCTTCTGGTAAATACTCAGAGTTAATTTCCTTTAGGACTGACTGGTTTGATCTCCTTGCTGTCCAAGGTACTCTCAACAGTCTTTTCCAGCACCACATTTCGAAAGCATCAGTTCTTCGGTGCTCAGCCCCCTTTATGGTCCAGTTCTCACATGCAGATGCTAAGGATGTAGTATTTCATAAACCAGACTTACTGCACAAATCCTCTCTTCAACCCCAAAATTTCTCACGAAGATTATCACTATAAAGCAGCAAAACATAGGAATCTGTCTTGAAACAAATATACTCTAGTCTATTTTCGTTAAAGATTAATCATCTCCCTGGGATGCATTCCCCATTTACTTCTCTTGGATTTTCATTTCTGAGACTTCCTCCTCTCAATGCTTTCTATCCATAAATAATTTGTGTGTCCATTTCAAAGGCTCCAGCTATCCATGACGACTTGAGTATTGTAATAAAACTGAGCCCTTGACTCTGGCACCTCCTACTTCTGCATGCTGCCCTGGTGGTGGGGCTAATTGAGAGCAATGTGGAACTTCTCTGGATTAGGTAGTGAGTCTGGATTGCATGAGAGTGAGCTAATGTGCAGATGGACTTTTAGGAAGTCAAAGAACCTGAAATAAAGCTCATGTCCAGTTTTGAAAACCTGAAAGAAGCTGACACAGACACATAAAGCTTTATTTTAGTTGCAGATGTATTCCTTGAGGACAAGCCATGCAATTATCCATCTTTGTTGAGACAGTTCATTACCAGCACCTCACATGGAGTAAGCCCTCAGCAATGATTTGATGAATGGAGTCAATCATCTACCACCACTACTAAGATTCTAGAGACAGTAGACATACTGTACTAATGTGGCAAATATTTAAGAGCAAGTGAAAATTTTCATCCCTAAAAGAGCTTGCATTGTGCTACAAGGCCACACTCCAATGGTAAGCTGAAAAAAATTAAGCTTCAAAATAAATCTCTTTCGGTTCCTGAGTGTAGAGTGTGTGCATGAGTGTGCACATACACACACACACACATGCTCACATATGTGCATGCACACATCTTCAAGGAGCATGAGTTCCTGATAAATATATTCAGACAAAGCCTGGTGGCTCAGTGGTAAAGAGTCTTCTTGCCAATGCAGTAGGTACGAGAGATGCAAGAAACAAAAGTTGGATCCCTGGGTTGGGAAGATACCCTCAGGTAGGAAATGACAACCCACTCCAGTATTCTTACCTTAAAAATTCCATGGACAGAGGAGCCTGGTGGATTACAATCCATAGGAGCACAACTGAACAACTGAGCACATACACACACACACACACACACACACACACACACAAAGGTAAGGACAGATAAGAAAAGTGAGTCCTGCTGCAGGCAGCCAGCCTCTGACTTCGGCCTCTTTATCTGAACTCTCACCTTTCTGCATGACCAACTCAAGCTTAGCTTCCTCCGCAAAGACTCTCTTGACCGGTCTCACTCTGAGGTATTGCTCTTTTCTTAAAACTATAGCAAATGTCTGGTCTGATCAAGGACAAAACGAGTGCACTTTAGAATGAAGGCAGTTGGTGAACTTATCAGACAGAAGATAAATCATATGCACCTTTCAGAGTTTGCTACTCCTAAGTGCTTCCTATTACTTTGAATAAAATCCATATTATAGGCCTTACATAATATTGTCCCTTCCTAGCTGGCTTCACTCACCTTCTGCCTCTCTCCACTTTGTTCACTGTGCCCCAGATACAATGGCCTTCCTTCAATTCCTTGAACCTTGAACAAACCAACCTTGTCCCACCCAAGGGCATTTGCAAGTGTGGTGCTCTTTTCCCAAAATCCTCTCCATACTTCATGCAGCCTGCCTCTTCCTCATTTGGGTGGCGGGTCCCTCGAGTCTTCCCCAGAGAGGTACCTCCTGACCACTCTTTCATCTCCACACCCCTATTCTTCTCTGTCATTCTATCCTGATAATAGACTGAGCTTATCATTACCTAGAATAATGTTATTTGTCTCTTTACTCACTTTATTCTCTGGGTGCTTTCTCCCACTAAGGTGCAAATTCTGTAAAATCAGCACCCTTGGCTCTTCTGTTTAACTTCTATTACTCTAGCCCTTGAAAAAGTATGTGGCACATGGTGGACTATTAGTGAAGGTCTGTTGAATGACTGATATAACAGATATTTATATGATGATATTGACAAGTTTTTTGGATGAGCAAATATGATATATAAAATATGATGTAGGACTTCCCTGGTGGCTCAGATAGTAAAGCATCAGTCTACAATGCGGGAGACCCAGGTTCAATCCCTGGGTTGGGAAGATCCCCTGGAGAAGGAAATGGCAATCCACTCCAGTGCTATTGCCTGGAAACTCCCATGGACAGAGGAGCCTGGTAGGCTACAGTCCATGGGGTTGCAAAGAGTTGGACACGACTGAATGACTTCACATGCATATCTAAATATATGATGTGTAGAATACTTGAAAGAGTGCCTGGCATATTGAAACCACTCAACAGGTTGTATTTTATTAGTAGTAGTAGAACTATCAGAGAAGGCAACGGCACCCCACTCCAGCACTCTTGCCTGGAAAATCCCATGGATGGAGGAGCCTGGTGGGCTACAGTCCATGGGGTCCCGAAGAGTCGGACACGACTGAGCGACTTCACTTTCACTTTTCACTTTCCTGCATTGGAGAAGGAAATGGCAACCCACTCCAGTGTTCTTGCCTGGAGAATCCCAGGGACGGTGGAGCCTGGTGGGCTGCCGTCTATGGGGTCGCACAGAGTTGGACACGACTGAAGCAACTTAACAGCAGTACAACTGTAGTCACTACTAGCTTTTCTTGTCCCAGCCTCCTCTTTCTGCACCTTTTTGCAAGTTCTTCATCTCCTTCTCCAGCACCCAGTTACAACTTTTCTCTATCCTCCCTACTATCAACCTTAATCCCCCCTCCTCCCATCTATACCTGTGAATCCATATGTGAAAAACGTATCATTCTTTAAAAGTAATAACCCTTCTAGAGATATTGGCCTTTCAGCACTCATCAAAAACCACTCAACAAAGAGATCACACTGTTTGAGGAATTTCAGATACTAACTGACAGGCTGAGGGTACATCTTGGACCACAACTTTTTTTCAGTGTCCCTAAAATCACACTGTGATATTATCATGTCTGACAGATCAGATCTTATTCCTTAAAAGTCAGTGCTGAAGACCCAGATTTTGGCAAAAGTCTGGTAATTATTTAAACCCCTTGTATTAGCTAAAGTTAAGCTTTATGTAACCAAACAAAGTAACATTTGTCTTTCTCCAACTCAGCCGAAGCCTTGCTCTTTCTTGCACTCCCTCCACTCTCTTGACCAGCCTGTGCCCTCTTTACCTGACCATCCCCAGCTGTTCTGCTGAAATTCACTACTTGAGAACAAATTTTTTTCCATCAGTCAACTACTCATTAGTAAGAAATTTAGCCAAGGTGCTACATGTGTAGAAATACTTGCCTGTCTTATTTCATTTTTTTAATTGCAAAATGAGAGGATATCATTGGGAAAGAAATTTCAAGAATCTGTAAACTGACAGGACAGAAAATATTTAGAAGGAACAAGGTGGAAATTTCTGGTTTCTAGACCACTTGTCACTGTTCCATTCACTAGATTAGAAAAGTCAGCCTTGGTCCACATTTTGCCTTCTGTCCATAGGGTCTAAATATATCTCTCAGAGACAATGTATTTGGGTAGAATTCTTTATAAGGAGGAATTTAATTTGCCAGTGAAAACCATGTTAGGTGTACTCATCAGGTTGAAAGATATCCCATTATAACTCTTTTATGTATGTATAAAAGGAATGACTGTGAATTAAAAAGGCCTAAAATTTTTCAGCTTGTGTCAAACAGAATGCATTTACTCCCTGCTTATATTCAGAGATAATAATATTTAACAAGCCCTATTTGGGGGCAGTTTTTCCCTTTCTGTTAGCTGTTAGCCCATCTGTTCTTCATATAAATTTGGCTTCAACCTCCACATCATTAAATTGTGCAACAGTGCTATATATGACTTCACTTCAGCATGTGAGAGATTTCATTATGAAATTCTCTGTTAGGTGGAGTGCTTGGTTTCAACTCTGTACACATTCTCTGACTGAAGGCTGAATGAGGAATCTAGGATTTAGACAAAGTTGTCTATATTGTTTTACTCAAAAAGCACACATAAACCCTCTCTCCTCTCCTTATATATTTTTATCAGGATGGGTGAAACCCCTTGTTGAACAGATCTTAGCGTCTCTGGGGTTTGGTGATTCCCAAATAGCAATCATTCTCCTATTTCCATGGTACTGACCCACGAGGTAGGTAAATTGGAGAACAAAAATCATTTGCACTCACTAGTCTGTCTTCCCCTCCTTTAAATTTCAGTAGATAAGGAACATCAGCATAAACTCCTGGGTTATACAGAATATCATAAGATCTTATAATGGGAGCTTGGAGAGCATGTGAACCAAACATCCTTCTTAGTCACAGATGTCAGTCACCCAGTCCCTCTCCGTGGTCATCTGCTTAGTAAATGTCAGGTCTGGACTCAGAGCCAAGTTTCTGATTCCTTGAGCTCAGGGTCCTTTAAAAGCCAAACATTCTTAGACTCTTACTGAAGAGAATATATCTATATAGGGAGAGCATGAAGTGAAATGAAAGATCACTCTCTAAAATATTCAGGCAAGACTAGAGAATTATTTTCTCTTTAATAGATCAATAAAAGTCAACTCATGTGAACTCAGACTACAAAAATGTGATGCTGGTGCCCTTTATGTTTTTCATCTCATTACTCATAAAAAGTAATTACATTTCAGGAATATTTATATATCTTTAAAATCCTTTTTGTGTGTGTATATATATATATATATATACACACACATTTATATCATTTTTAAGGATATATAATTTACACATGAAATACATATAACATTATGTATAAATTATTATATATAAATGTAGAGTAGTGGCTTTCCTTCTTTTTTCTTTCTTAAATAAAAGTAACCTTCAACTAGAAAAGCTTTCCTCAGAAATTAATCTGGAAGCCTGTGGGAAAAGGTCCAAAAGATTGTTAGATAGTCTGTGAATATTCTATAATTATCTGCAAAATTTTTCGCTACATGTGTATGTGCATTTCTCTGGAGAGTAAATGTCCAACGTTTTCATGAGATTCTCAAAGAGGTCTATTGGTTTGTGTGAAAACCTAATGCTTAAATAGAAGAAAAAGATGCTGTTCTCCATGGAGGGACTCTGGCCCTTGTCATTTCCCTAATGAGCCCCCACTTCCCCCATGGGATCCCCAAGGAGGTGCCATGAAACCCCTGGGCTCAGTAGGGCACATTTTAAAAACTCTCGCTACAGGAATCACTTAAATAGAAATCTAAATTCAAGAGTTTTGAGCTATTTGTTGCCTATAGACACTCCCTTCAACATCTGTGTAAGGCACGTATGTGGTCCAGACCTGCCAAAATGAGGAACTTGTAAAGAAATTAGGAGGTAACTAATGCTTGCTAATAACTGTGGGACTTTTTGGCAATGCTATCTATATCTAGAAGCAGTCTTGTTCCCTTCAAGAAAATGGGTTAAATATTCCCAAGATATATGTCTTAGAGTTAACTACAATTGCAGGAGTTAGAGTATCTTCAGAGTTAATAATATCTGGACATTCTAACCTCCTCTAGAGTTAAATAAAAAATAAACTCTTATAGTCAAATAAGAAATGTACTTTTGTGCTAAATCTATGAAGGTAAAATGTGAGGGTAGAAGGAAAACATGGGATAATATTTGTCAAGCTGATAATACCCAAATGATAAGAAAGATCATCACTGATAATTTTGGTAATATTGAGCATTCAATATATTCATATAAAAATATTTTGAGATGCGTCATATATAAAATGTTTGCACTAGTCTGGGTTGTTGGTGGCAAACAGCAGAAATGAACGTCAATTAATTTAAGCAGAGAAAGGAACTCAGTGAATAGGTGTTGCGTACCTCAGGGAGTCTATGAGAAGGCTGGAGAACAAGATATGGAGGAAACCTGGGAAGGCAAAGAACAGCCAAGATCCAGCCTTAGAAAGTGTCTCTTTAGGACATGCCCAATGGTACTAGGGACAGTGGGCACTCACTGTCACCACTCTCCACCACTGGACGTGCCAGTCCCCAGTGCTGGACTCCAGCCCCTGCAGCAGGAGCCAAGAATAATCTCTAATTAACTCTGGTCTTTGTCTCAGTCCCTGCAGATCCTCTAAAAATTATGACTTGTGTTTTTGAAAAATAACATGTTGTGGTGTGGTGAATGCACAAATTCAGTGAGAGATTAGAGGGAGGGTGACCAGTTGTAGGGTTATTGCAATAATATAAGCAGGAATTTTCAAAAGCTCCATGCTTGGTGCACTCCAGGCAGAAGTGCATCTAAACAGGTAAGGGCTGAAGACAGTGGTTCTCAGACTTTAGAGGGCATGAGGGCTTGTTGAAACACAGATCACTGGATACCACCCCTGGGTTTCTGATCCAGGAGGTCTGAGGTCGGACCTGAGAATTTACCTTTTGAACAAGTTCCCAGATGATGCTGATCTGGCTAGTCCAGAACCACATTTGTACAAGGATCTGTGAGGTTAGCTGTGTGGTGAGCCTATACATTCATCTTAAGAGTGGTGGTGGGATCTTGAGTCTTGGCATGAGCATGTGAGAACATCATGGAGATTGTCCTGCCAGCTCTCCCTGAGAACTGTGGGCTAGGGTCAGTATGAGGCACTGCCTCAGGAAAAGGGGTGGGGGTTTAAAGAGACAGAGAAGAGGACCTGGAAGACTTTCCTGATTCCACCAGCAGTATAGAGCCCAACATTGCAGTGTGTGTGCTCAGTCACTCCAGTCGCGTCCGACTCTCTGCGACCCCATGGGCCATGGCCCGCCAGGCTCCACTGTCCATGGGATTCTCCAGGCAAGAACACTGGAGTGGGTTGCCATTTCCTTATCCAGCGATAAAGCATGAAGTGAGTGAAGGGAGTGAAGTAAAGTCATTCAGTCGTGTCCGACTTTTTGCGACCCCATGGACTGTAACCTACCAGGCTCCTCCATCCATGGGATTTTCCAGGCAAGAGCACTGGAGTGGGTTGCCATTTCCTTCTCCACAACATTGCAGTAGGACTTGACTATTGATTTTCATCAAATTCATATAATCTTCCTTTTACTGAGAGTAGGACCACCTTTTATTCACTTTCTATTCCCAAAGTACATAGCACACAGGAGATGCTAGTACGTATTTAATTGATATCATTAGTTCTAGACTAAGCTACTTCTGGTCAAATGTCAATTTTCTCCTTACTCTTTCATCTCCCTACAAAAGATCATATTCATTAACACCATTGGTGGGGTTCCTCTTTCTTTTAAATATTATAAATCAAACTTCAGATAACCAAGGTGGACAGATAAGTGATTGGGGGTCATATTTTCCAATAAATGTGTCCAAGAATTAATAAAACACTTGACATTTAAAAAAAAATCAGGGACTACAACCCAGCCTTTAAAAAGAAAGAAAGCTGGCCACATTCATGACAACATGGATGACACTAAAGTTATGCTAAGTGAAATAAACCAGACACAGGAAAACAAAAACTGCATAATTTTACTTACATGTGGAATCTAAAATGGCCAAACCCACAGAAGAAGAGAGTAGAAAAATAGTTATCTTTGGAGGAGGGGGAAAGGGAGAGATGTTGGTCAGGAGTACAGTTTCAGTTCCAGTCACTAAGTTGTATCTAACTCTTTGTGACCTCATGGACTATAGCACGCCAGGCTTCCCTGTCCTTCACTGTCTCCTGGAGTTTGCTCAAATTCATGCCCACTGAGTTGGTGATGCCATCCAAAGATCCAAAGATCTAATGTACAGCAACATCACTGTAATTAGCAATACTGTATTGTGGACTTGAGATTTACCAAGGATCTGGTGCTCTTACTATAAGAGAAAAAGAAGAAAATGACATCTGTGTGAAGAAATGGGTATATTAAACGGCTTGATTGTGCTCTTTATCTCACAATGCACATAATATATCAACACATCAGGTTGTACATCTTAAGGATATACCATTTTTATTTGTTAATTATACATCAGCACAGATTGGGAAAAATCACATCATGCAAAATATAAAACTGAAGGCAATGCTCACTGGGTAATCAGCAGAGAAACCTCCCACCGAACATGACATTTTGGTGCTAGATGATTCACTCAGTGCACATTAAGAGCTTGAAATGGAAAAATATTAAACCCGCCAGTCAGGCAGTCAGTCAGTCAGTCCTTCCATTCTTGTCACTAGTGTTTATTCCAGTTCCCATAACAAAGTGGGCTTGAGTGTTTTCCTTTTCAGTAGGTTGAAGTATATGAGTAACATCTGTGGGGTGTGTTGGTACTGTTGAATGAAAGCTCAGAAATGTCAGCTTGAAATGAGTAAGACTTGGACGGGACTGATTGTAGGACAACTTCAGGTTCTCACTCATCTGAGACTCAGCATAGAAATAAATCAGAAGCTATGACCTCTTGCCCCTCCTGGTTTTCAGAGGATGAAAAAAGCATCTAGTATAATACTACACCTCCAGGTATCAAGACAGAAAAAATAAGTATTCATTTTTTTGAGAGGAGGGTAAAACTTATGAAAATATTCAAGGGAATAAAATGTTTTTTGAGAACTGTTGTTCAGTCACTAAATCGTATCCAATTCTTTGTGACCTCATGAACTGCAGCACACCAGGCTTCCCTGTCCTTCACTATCTCCTGGAGTTTGCTCAAACTCATGCCTACTGAGTTGGTGATGCCATCCAAACATCTCATCCTTTGTCACCCCCTTCTCCTCCTGCCTTGAATCTTTCCCAGCATCAGGGTCTTTTCCAATGAGTCAACTCTTCACATCAGGTGACCAAAGTATTAGAATATCAGCTTCAACATCAGTCCTTCCAATGAATATTCAAGATTGAGAACTGTGCGTGGATGTGTGTTAAGTTGCTTCAGTAGTGTCTGACTCTCTGTGATTCTATTGACTGTAGCCTGCCAGGCTCCTCTGTCCATGGGATTCACCAGGAAAGAATGTAGTCAGTCACAATTGCTTGGGTGCCTTTACTTCTACATCATGCAACCATGTTTGAAGAGAAGGACTCAGATTCAAGAAAAGGAGTATAATTGCTTCTGATAACAGCCATGAGGGTTTTAACTCACTTTGAAGAAAAGATGGTAGAGAAAGAAATGGTAACCCTAGAAAGACTTTACTGTCCAAGAAGGAGAGGCTGAGGGGCACATAGCTGGGGTGAGGGAGTAGCAGCAAAGAAAGTCATTTTTCTCTCTACTTATATTCTTCAAAAATGATATCTTTTGAAAAATTTTGTTCAGAAACCATACTGTATGGTTGTTGTTGGAAGTATGATGAAATTAGGGTATGGAAAAGACAATGATAAAAGATCTGAGACTTACAGAGAAGGTAGAGATAAATCCCCATGTCTCTGAACCTAGTTCCCACCAGCTTGAACTCTCTCCTTGCTCACATATAATCAAGGAGGAAAACACAGAGTAGATCATCAAAATACAACTGTGATCACCCCAGTGAAGTGAAGTGAAGAATCTAAAGCAGAAAGATCAGTGAGGATCAGGGATTAAGAGACAATCTTTAAAATTGGGTATACTATCATAAGACTTAAATGATGAGTAAAAGTTAGGAAACTGTTAGATTGATGCTGAAGCTCCAATATTTTGGCCACCTAATGTGAAGAGCTGACTCATTGGAAAACACCCTGATCCTGGGAAAGATTGAAGGCAAAAGGAGAAAGGTCAGCAGATGATGCGATGGTTAGATCGCATCACTGACTCAATGGACATGAGTTTGAGCAAACTCCGGCAGATAGTGAAAGACAGGAGAGCCTGGTATGCTGCAGTCCATGGGGTCACAAAGAGTCAGACATAACTTAGCAATTGAACAACAAGATTTTATCAAGGAAATTCCTATATGCAGATTGAAATTAGGCTGTGAGCCAAACAGACTTATGCCCTTTGGACTGCTCTGTGTTTTGTTTTTGTTTTTTTTTTTTTTCCCCCAAACTTGACAAGCCAGATACAGTTATATTTGTAGAACTCAATTCTCTCCTTTTGGGCATCATAACAAATGAACTCAGCATTTACCACCAATGTGTTTCTTTTTTTATGTTTTTTTTTTTTTAATTTTTATTTCTGTTGATTTAAAGAATAACTTTGTAGGGAACCAGCTCTGCCTTTCAGGGAACTATTACAAATGTGGACCATCTTGGAGAAGGAATAGATCAAAGAATTGTTAGATGTTCTACAGAGAAAGTTAATTAATTGAAACAATGAAAGTTTGAAGACTTTGAAGACATCAGAGAGACATACAGAATTAGCATCGACTGTGTAACAAGGTTCTTGGGCAACATGATTTAAAAAAAAATCATAAATGCCAAAATTGGGTCTATTCTGGAGGTCCCCACAATGTTGGCCCCAAATAAACTCTGGTTTCATCAAAATGTTTCATGGATTATTAACAGTAATTCCAGAAACTCTGTTACCAATCTTTATGGGATGATCTGATGTTTCAAACTTTTATTGGCTTCTGCTTTCAGCCAATCATTTCAGGTCTCTGAGCCTCAATTTCCTCATCTATAAAATGAAGTGTTAACTAAATTATTTAAATATACCATTACTCTTTTAAACTCAATGAGGTCTGTAACTCTTCTTTTAGATATATTGCCTTTATTTTTTAAAGCAGAAAAATTACACAGATAATGCAAAATCTATTTTTTTATAAAAGAAGTAAAACATTGTAAATTAAAGTCAACTTTATCATTCCCAGTCCCAGTCTCCCTCCATCTCTTCTATGACCATGATTAGCTTGCAAATTTTTTAAATGCTTTTGTCTACTTATGTTTGCTTATAGAAAATATATACCCGTTTTATTTGTATGTTTTCACATACAGTGTATTTTATTAAATATTTTTTTCTGTGATTCGATTCCTGTTCATTCCATAACATTCATAAAGACCTTCCAACATCAGTGCATTGAAATCTACTCCATTTCATAGTATGCATGTATCATCATGCTTCCAGGCATACCCATATTAATGAGCATTTGTTTTACTGAACATCTCTGAAAATGCCTTCTTGAGTGCATATGTAAATGCTAGAGCCAATAGTGCAAATGATTTTTATGAGTCATGGATAGGAATCCTTTAAATTTTACTAACTCCCAAATTATCCTCCAAGTAGCTATACAGATTGATAGCAGCAGTTCATGAGACTTTCCTCTCCTCACAAAGACTCTTGCTTAAGCCAAACTTTAAAAACTTTTACCACCAGACTACATGGAAAGTAACATCTCATTGTGTGACCCCAATTATTGGTGACACTGAGCACCTTTTCACATTACCTCTTTTTACATTTCAAATTTACCTATGGTGTCCACTCAAAGCTTACTGGAAATGGTCTCAAGGGTCTGAGCTCAAATTCTGTCTCTGGTATCTCTTGGCTGTGTCAAGTCACTGAATCTTTCTGTCCATACTTCCCTCAGCCATAAAAGAAGAACAGCAGCACCTGTTTCGTCTGGCTCAGTAACAAAACTGACGATGCTTTCTAGGCATTGCTGAGAGCTATGCAACTATATCGGCAAAGGTGATCAAAGAAGAATCACCAAGAGTGATATAAAATAAGGGATTTCTTACAGGAATATGACCCACAATGAATGGGTAAGGACAGCGCTGTTGTCATGACTAGCACTGGCTCTAAAGTCAGCAGGGCAGGAAGTTGGAAAAGGGCTGGAGAGATGGAGCTGGAGTTGAAACGGTGAGAGCAAGGACAAACTGGGACCCCTGACAATGCGCTGGAACTCATAAGGACAGACAGAAATCCACACTGGTCTCTCCAAAAATTCAAATTAAATGATGGGACTCTGGGGAACTCCTTGGCAGTCCAGTGGCTGCAGGTGGTACGGGTTCGATCCCTGGTCAGGGAACTGAGATCTTGCATGCCCTGAGGCACAGCCAAATAAACTAATAAATAAAAAGCAGTTGTTGCTATAAAAAATTAAATACATAAATAAAATGATGTGACTCTGGCACCTTTCATCAAAGAGCAAAACACACACTGGGCCCAGAAGTTGAAGAAGATGAAGGGTAATCCAGTGGACCTGGAGAAGCTACCATCAAGATACAGGAGCAGCCACAGGTGAGAGCTGAAATAACACCAGAGCTTGGCCCAAACTTCTGGGGGTAAAAAGAACACTGCTACAAGTCACTCCCTCCTCCCACATCTTATGGCTCTTGTCAACCTGGGACCCCGCCAGCAGAGATTTCTGGGAAATGTAATCTCAGCTAAGTGTGCAAGCAAATGGGCATACACATATGCGTGCACACTACAAATCCATAACAGCAACTCCAGGGAATAAGGACAAATATCAGTTTTGCTAGTTGCAGACTCATCAAAATGTTTGATCTGTGTACCTCCTGCTCATTTCATTCTACAGGCTGTCTCTTTCTACTCTGATCTGTGAAGAGTAAGATCAAGGGAGAGAAGTGATCAATTTTCTATACCTTCGCAGGTCAAAAGGAAAACAAAATTTTATAAGAGACTGGTAAGAGAGACTGAAATAAAATCTGTGGATCTATGTATTGCCTTTGAGGCAGACAGAAAAAGCTGAATTTAATTCCACTCTTTGTAGATCCCAGCCATGCATAAGTGCCTGGAGAACCCAACCTATGGGTTTTTCCCATTGCCAAGTGAAGTGCATCTTTGTCTCTTGAAACAGTACTGTGTTACAGGGAAAGAATTAAAAAGCGAGGACCATATAAGGACTACACTAATTATGAGCTGGAATGTGTCAGCCAGAAATGAGTTACAAGCTGGCCAGGGCCTGCAAACTATAGTTAGATATTTAATAAAGTTCAGGCATGCAGCTGCGAGCACTCCTGGATGTTTGCCACCTTTTATTATGGTGGCGCCTGGCAACATGCTTGTAGTGAAGGGTCTGTCAGTCTTTCCATTAGAAACTCCATCTTTTCAGGACCTTTCTAAATCTCTTTTTTACATCACACGCATTAGAAACTTGTACGTGGCTTGTCCAAAATGAGGCTGTTTTTATGGTGGTTGTTATCACTTTGCTTTTCAACTTTGAAGAAGTTCAATCTGGTTCTGCCATTTACTATACCAAAAAAAAAAAAAGGAAGGAAGAGGAGGAAGAGAAGGGGAGAGGGAGGAAGAAAGAGAAGGGAAAGAGGAGGGGGAGGAGGAGAGGAAGAAAAGGAGGAGGTACCTAAAATAGCTAATGGATAGATTGTCAGTTTGGTCCTAATTTTTCTTACAGAAATGACATACTCCTTCTGGGACCATACGGAACAAGGAAAATACACTTCAGCAAAGTGTTTTGCTGAAAAATATAAAATTTGCTTATCTGGAGAAGGGAATGGCTACCTACTCCAGTATTCTTGCCTGGATAATTCCATGGACAGAGGAGCATGGCAGGCTACAGTCCATGGGGTCGCAAAGAATCGGTTTAAATAAACCCAAAGATAGCTAAAAGGTGGAAATAAAGTTTTCTATTTCTTAGCTTGGTATGAGATTGTTATCTTGATAACAAAAAAGAAATCAAAGTTTATGTTTCTCCATATATTTTTCCCCACCCCTCATCTCTGATAACCACTAATTTAAAAAAGCAACTTTCCACTAGGAAAATTTTATACACAACTCAAAAATACTGGGTTAAATAGGAGAATTTGCAGTAATTCCCCAGTTCTAAGGAAGAAAGACAGGAGGGAATGAAGGAAGAAAAGAAGGAAGGTATCACTTCTATAAATGCACTCATTGCTGTTAAGATGGATCCCAATTTCAGAAGAAAGTATATATGTGTGTATATATATATATATATATATATTTTTTTTTTTTTTTAATGAGGGAAGAAGAGTTTTAGAATACAGAAATAGGACATACAGCTATTTATCATTTACAAGGAAATTTCAACCAAATTTTGCCAAATCATCCTTCTCTGCCCTTGAAATACCAGGCAGATTCCATTTTTTTCTAGCTACTTTTCAGGTTTAAAAATGCCAGCTAAATGTAGAATCAAACTGCCAAGACCTTATTGAATTTAAAATTTCTCCCCTGCCTCAGCTTGAGCCTGAACAAGCTTAGACGTTTGCAGGAGTGAAAGGGGTATGCTGAATCTCTCTGATTTATTTACGTTGCACTTTCCCTTCTTGTCCCCTCTCTCTGCTGCCTCTGACTTCTCCAAGTTTGCAGTGAGGCAAGGATTAAATCTTAGACTGATCTGACTGCTACAAGACAATCCTGTAGTTACCTTGCTACCTTGGGGGCTTCCAATCATACCTGTTGTCTAAGATGTTTCCATGAAGTGTTTGTAACCAACAGTTACATGCAATTCACTAGGGGGGATCTGGTAGACCTCCCCTCCCTAGGATGAGCTCCTGCAATAGTTTTGTCTGGTAATGGGAAAATCAGGGAAAGAAGACAGAGCTCCCCAGTGACGTGGTTAAATCTGAATGATGTCCGCAGTAGTAGCTGCCTCCTTTAACCTGACTTTTTCCAAATAGAAAGCAACAACATTTCCTTTATCAGGACAGAACGCAGACCATAGCTACTGGCATGTTAGTTTATCAGGCAGTTGTGCCATGGCCCCTGACTTAGACTACACCATAGTCTTCAATACGCTGAAAGCAGTGAGGCTACCAAGTGGGGAAGATGAGAAATTGTAGACTGCTTGCATGTGAAATATGTGGGAGAAACAGAGGTTGAGAAATCTCACCATGTAGAGGGTAATATGAAAACTTTTACTACAATGTTTTCAGTGTTACCCACTCCAGTACCCTTGCCTGGAAAATCCCATGGATGGAGGAGCCTGGTAGGCTCCAGTCCCTGGGGTCGCTAAGAGTCGGGCACAACTGAGCGACTTCACTTTCACTTTTCACTTTCACGCATTGGAGAAGGAAATGACAACCCACTCCAGTGTTCTTGCCTGGAGAATCCCAGGGACGGCGGGGCCTGGTGGGCTGCCGTCTATGGGGTCGCACAGAGTCGGACACGACTGAAGCGACTTAGCAGTAGCAGCAACAGCAACTATTTTATTCTTTGATAAAATAAATATATTGTAGATAACAGGAGTAGATTTTTGAGACTAGAATGAACTTATGTGTTGGATTGGAACAAGAGATATGAACTCATGAGTTAAGAATGAACTCCATATATATGCAGATAGATAAATATAGAAATATAAATATATTTGTGTATACATATGTTTCCTACTTTTGTTTGCTGAGGGAAACTAGGAGCAATGACAACCTTATAGCATTTGAGAAGACTTAGAACCCAGATCTTGATTTCATATACCAATTTCCAACTAAAAGATTCACGACTCCTTGGGAAAGATATTGATTCCAGGCTCGGGCCAGGAAAAATACAAGATGAGCCTGGAAGATCTTGTGATGCCAAAAAATAAGGAAGCATTTGAGAAAAAATAGAGGTATGCCAAAGAGCAAAAACCCAACCTAGAGGGGCTCCCCATTGTCAAAGCTGCAATAATTTAATCAAAAATCAATTACAGTACTTGATTATAATCCACAGAATAAAACAGTTATCAATGAATTCATAATGGTAAAAGTGAATAACTGGATCATTAAGTAAATGGCAGGGGAAGATTGCACTTCTTTACAGAAGAATTTCAATTAATTAATGTAGAAGAAATGAGGGAAATTTTAAAAATCACCATTAACCAATACCACAGTAATAATTGTTGCAGAAAAGATGTACCAATGGATGCAAAAACCACTGGATAAAACTTGAAGAAAAACAAGGTATCAGCATAGTCACAAAGTATCTCCCCAAAAAAGATATTTATCGATTACATAGGGGAAAAAAGTAACATTACAACCAAAAAAAAAAAAAAAGGCAAGAAAACCAACAGACACTTTAATCAAGTGATTGAAACTGATATCATAGTCAATAAAACATTTAATATCATAAATACCCTGATATGACGCACTAAGGAGCACACAACATCACTTTTGTGGTATTCTTGCCCAAAATGCACTATCTCAACATAATCACAAGAAAGCCTCAAGTAAACATGTATTGAGAGATATTTTACAGAAAAAGTGACTGCTGCTGCTGCTAAGTCGCTTCAGTCGTGTCCGACTCTGTGCAACCCCATAGACGGCAGCCCACCAGGCTCCCCCATCTCTGGGATTCTCCGGCAAGAACACTGGGGTGAACTGCCATTTCCTTCTCCAATGCATGAAAGTGAAAAGTGAAAGTGAAGTCTCTCAGTCGTGTCCGACTCCCAGCTACCCCATGGACTGCAGCCCACCAGGCTCCTCCGTCCATGGGATTTTCCAGGCAAGAATACTGGAGTGGGTTTTCACTGCCTTCTCCAGAAACAGTGACTAGTATTCCACAAAGTGTGAAGGTCATTAAAGACAAGGAAAGAATGCAGAGCAGTCACAACTGGGGGAGACTAAGGCGACACAAGATCTGAATGCGATGGCACTGGGTCCAGGGATAGGAAAGAAGCAGAGAAGAAAATTTGCTTAAATTTGAATAAAGTCTGTAGTTTACTTAGTAATATTGTACAAATGCTCATCTCCTATTTTGATAACAGTACTCTGGTTATAAAAGCTGTTAAATTAAAGGAAACCAAATAAAGTTTATATGTGAACCCTCTGAACAATGTTTTTAACTTTTCTATAAGTCCAGGAGTGTTCTAACATAAAAGATTTACCAAAAATATCCTATAGAGAAAAGTATTTTGTTGGGTTTTTGATTATCTGTTTTATTGAAGCATAGTTGATTTATGACATTCTATTTGTTTTAGGTGTACAGCATAGTGATTCAATATTTTTATAGATCATAATCCATAGAAAGTTATCACAAAATAATGGATATATTTCTCTCTGATGTACAATATATCCTTGTTGTTCATTTATTTTATACATACTAATTTGTATATCAATCTCCTACACCTTTCTTGCTCCTCTTCTTTTCCCTCTCCCCACTGGGAATCACTAGTTTGCTCTCTATATCTGTGAGTTTATTTGCCTTGTGTTATATTCATCCATTCAAGTTTTTAGATTCCACATATAGAGGCAGTATTTGTCTTTCTCTGTGTGACTTATTTCACTAGGTAAAATGCCCTCTAGGTCCATCTTGCTGCAAGTGGCAGAATTTCATTCTTTTTATGACTGAATAGATTAATTGATCATATGTGCATGGGTTTATTTCTGAGTTATCCATTCTGTTCCACTGATTTATCTGTGTTTTTGTGCCAGTACCATGCTGTTTTGATTACTATAGCTTTGTAGTATAGCTCAAGTTCAGAAAGGATGATATTGTCAGCTTTTTTTCCCTCAAGATTGCTTTGGCAAATTGGCATCTTTTGTGATTCCATATGAATTTTAGGATAATTTGTTCTAGGTTCATGAAAAAAAAAAAGCCATGGATATTTTCATAGGAATTGCATTAAATCTGGAAATTCCTTTGGGTGTATAGTCATTTTAACAATATTAATTCTTGCTATCCATGAACACAAGGTATCTTTCCATTTCATTGCATCATCTTCAGTTTGCTTCATCATTGTTTAACAGTTTTCTTTCCCTTCCTTGGTTTAGTTTATTTCCAGGTATTTTATTCACTTTGGTGTGCTTTTAAATGGGATCACCTTCTTGCTTTCTTTTTTTTATAGTTTTTTAGTAGTGTTTAGAAGCAACAGATTTATTAATCTTCTTTCCTGCAACCTCACTGAATTCATTAGTTTTAATAGTCTTTTGATGAAGACTTTAATATTCTATATGCTATATGCTATATGGTATACTCAGGTATGCATATAGCTGCTGCAGTGTTGCACTCAATATGTCAGCAAATTTGGAAAACTTAGCAGTGGCCAAAGGACTGGAAAAGGTTTTTATTCCAGTTTTTATTCCAATCCCAAAGAAAGGCGATGCCAGAGAATGCTCAAACCACTGCACAATTGCACTCACCTCACACTCTAGTAAATTAATGCTCAAAATTCTCCAAGCCAGGCTTCAGCAATACGTGAACCATGAAATTCCAGATGTTCAAGCTGGTTTTAGAAAAGGCAGAGGAACCAGAGATCAAATTGCCAACATCTGCTGGATCATTGAAAAAGCAAGAGAGTTCCAGAAAAACATCTATTTCTGCTTTATTGACTATGCCAATGCCTTTGACTGTGTGGATCACAATAAACTGGAAAATTCTGGAAGAGATGGGAATACCAGACCACCTGACCTGCCTCTTGAGAAATCTGAATGCAGGTCAGAAAACAACAGTTAGAATTGGATATGGGACAACAGACTGGTTCCAAATAGGAAAAGGAATACATCAAGGCCTTATATGGTCACCCTGCTTATTTAACTTCTATGCAGAGTACATCATGAGAAACACTGGGCTGGATGAAGCACAAGCTGGAATCAAGATTGCCCGGAGAAATCTTAATAACCTCAGGTATGCAGATGACACCACCCTTATGGCAGAAAGTGAAGACGAACTAAAGAGCTTCTTGATGAAAGTGAAAGAGGAGAGTGAAAAAGTTGGCTTAAAGCTCAACATTCAGAAAACTAAGATCATGGCATCCAATCCCATCACTTCGTGGGAAATAGATGGGGAAACAGTGGAAACAGTGAAAGACCTTATTTTGGGGGGCTCTCAAATCACTGCAGATGGTGATTGCAGCCATGAAATTAAAAGACGCTTACTCCTTGGAAGGAATGTTATGACCAACCTACACAGCATGTTAGAAAGCAGAGACATTACTTTGTCAAGCAAAGGTCTGTCTAGTCAAGGCTATTGTTTTTCCAGTGGTCACGTATAGATGTGAGAATTGGACTATAAAGAAAGCTGAGTGCTAAAGAATTGATGCTTTTGAACTGTGGTGTTGGAGAAGACTCTTGAGAGTCCCTTGGACTGCAAGGAGATCCAACCAGTCCATCCCAAAGGAAATCAGTCCTGGGTGTTCATTGGAAAGGCTGATGTTGAAGCCTAAATTCCAATACTTTGGCCACCTGATGCGATGAGCTGACTCTTTTGAAAAGACTCTGAGTCTGGGAAAGATTGAGGGCAGGAGAAGAGGATGACAGAGGATGAGACGGTTGGGTGACATCACCGAGTCAATGGACATGAGTTTGGGTAAACTCCAGGAGTTGGTGATGGACCAGGATGCCTGGTGTGCTGCAGTCCATGGGGTAGTAAAGAGTCAGACATGACTGAGTGACTGAACTGAATTGAACTGAACTGAATTATAGCATCATATCATCTGCAAAGAATGACGGTTATTCTCTTTATTTATTTTTCTTGTCTGAATGCTATGGCTAGTACTGTCCGTACTGTGTTAAATAGAAGTGGTGAAAATAGGCACCATTGTCTCATTTCTGATTTTAGAGGGAAAGTTTTTCACCATTGAATTTGATGTTTGCTGTGAGTTTGTTATCAATGAACTTTGTTTTGTTGAGATGTGTTCCCTCTATACCAATTCTGTCATGAATTGACATTCAATTTGATCAAGTTTTTTTCTTTTTTGAGATTATTCTGTGATGTTTATCCTTCCTTTTTCTAATGTGGTGTATAACATTGATTAATTTGCAGATACTGAAGTATTCTTATATCCCTGGAATCAGTTCAGTTAACTCAGCAGCATGCCAGGCTTCCTTGTCCATCACCAAATCCTGGCACTTACACAAACTCATGTCCATCAAGTCAGTGATGCCATCCAACCATCTCGTCCTCTGTCATCCCCTTCTCCTCCTGCCTCCAATCTTTCCCAGCATCAGGGTCTTTTCAAATGAGTCAGTTCTTCACATCAGTTGGCCAAATTGAATTATTGAATTCAGTTTACTAGTATTTTGGT
The DNA here is from genome assembly GCF_002263795.3 of Bos taurus. Classification (NCBI taxonomy): domain Eukaryota; kingdom Metazoa; phylum Chordata; class Mammalia; order Artiodactyla; family Bovidae; genus Bos; species Bos taurus. The sequence goes on along the minus strand of NC_037335.1, from coordinate 79,879,452 downwards.
GAGAATTTTTCCACCTATATTCATCAGAGATATTGGTAGATTGCTACAATTATATAGATTGTTGAGTAATCATACAGATTTAATAATCACTTGAGCTCAAGGCAATATTAAGAACTGTCACCTTCAACCAAGTTGGCACTTTACAGACCATCTTCAAGTAACACAATTATCGGAGCCAGGGGTAGGGTAGGAGGGAGATGTCATTTGAACTTTAAAGATAAAGAAACCCTAGCTCAGGCATGTAAAGTTCCAGGTCAAGCTAATGAAAGATAGAATCTAAAACTGAGTGTGACTGACTCTAAACCCCAAGTTCTTCCTTCTGTGCTCTAACTCCACTGTAGAGAAGCCAGTTCTGCATGGAGCAGATCATCTTTTGTGGATGTCAGTATAATTTAGAGCCTTATAGATCAGGCTCTAGAATCAAACAATCCAGTTTCCAGCTCTGCCATACCTTAGCTATGGAACTTTGAATGCTGAACCTTATTTTTCTCATCCACTAAATAGGGATAATGGCGGCTACCTCACATTTTCATTATAAGAATTTATAAGATTTTAATATTCAGCTTAGTTCCCAGCACCTAGAAAGCTCTCAAGAAATGATAACTTTGTATAATCAATTTACCCCCCTAAAAATATATGAATAAAAGAACTTTTTAAAATATTGCTTCCTTGATGGCTCAGCAGTAAAGAATCTGCCTGCAATGCAGGGAATGCAGAAGACACGTTTAATATTACTGAAATTCTAGTATCTAAGTGCTCTTAATAAAATGTTCAGTTAACATTTTATTGTTCATAAGAAACTTTATCTAAGGTTGGGAGTGGGCAAGTTATACTTGGAATTCAACATAACTTAAAACACAGCTTATAGTATTTTTTCACCATCTTCCCTTGCTATGAATGTGTGTGTGCTGCATGCTCAGTCATGTCCAACTCTTTGAGACCCCATGGACTGTAGCCTGCCAGGCCTCTCTGTCCATGGAATTTTCTAGGCAAGAAGAGTAGAGAGAGTTGCCATTTCCCACTCCAAGGGAGTCTTCCCAACCCAGGGATTGAACCCGAGTCTCTTGCATCTCCTGCATTGGCAGGCAGATTCTTTACCACCTCACTACCTGGGAAGCCCCTTACTATGTATTCTAACTACCATTTTATCTTAAATTCTGATACATGCAAGGAAAGCTTGACATTGCTTGTTATTAGTTTTCTATTGCTGCTATAACAAATAACCATAGAGATTTGGGTTAAAACAACAAAAATTTGTTTATCTTACAGTTTTGTGGGTTAGAAATCCAACATGATTTCACTGGGCAAAACTCAGAGTTGTCTTCAATTCTGGAAATGCTAAGAATCAATTTCCTTACTTTTCTAGTTTCTAGAGACTACCCATATTCCTTGGCTCATGGACACTTCCTCATCCTTAAAAGTCAGCAAAAGTGCGACTTGTTCTCACATCACATCACTCTGACCTCTCCATTGTTACATCTTCATTTCTGACTCTTCTCTTGCTTTCCTCTTTCACATTTGAGGATCCTTGGTATTACATCATGGTTCCCAAATAATCCAGAATTATCTCACTATTTTAAGGTCAGCTGAATGTCAACTTTAATTCTACCTACAACTTTATTTCCCTTTTGCTGTGTTATCTGAAATAGTCACAGGTTCCAGGGATTAGGGCATGGTTATCTTTGTGGGGCCATTATTCTGCCTACCATGCCACTTGACTAATTAAAAAGAAGATTAGCTAATAAGGAGTTGCAGACAGAACCAAAGGAGCCAAAAGGTAGAAAACTACATCCTTGACAGTTACATATGGAGAAAGCATAGAGCTCTGGTTAAAATAACACATATTTAAGGCCATTATCTTAAATCAATGAGCCTTTTGAGTGGAAGACTTGATCAAACAGAGCTCTGAGTTTTGGCTCAACCCACTGACTGTGTTAACTTCATCGTAGCATATAATATTTCTGGGGTTCAGTTTCCTCACCTGTCAGATGGCGATGATACAATCACAGAGTGATTGTGTGAAATAAATAGGACAGTAAGTATCACTTTTTCTTTTTTAAATTAATTTTTGTTGGAGTGTAGTCCCTGTGCTACACAGTACATTCTGATTAGTTATCTATTTTATACATAATCGGGTATATATGTTCATCCCAATCTCCTCTCATCCTACCCCCTTTCACCCCTGGTATCCGTACGTCTGTTCTCTGAGTCTGTGTCTCTATTTGAGCTTTGCAAATAAGCTCATCTGTATAATTTTTCTAGATTCCACATATAAGTGATATTATATGACATTTGTTTTTCTGACTTACTTCACACTGTATGACAGTCTCTAGGTCCATCTACATTTCTGCTAATGGCACGATGTTGTTCCTTTTTATGGTTGGATAATATTCCATTGTATATATGCACCACATTTTCTATATCCATTCTTCTGTTGATGGATATTTAGGTTGCTCCCATGTCCTGACTATTGTAAATAGTGCTGAATGTATCTTTTTGAAGTATGGTTTTCTCTGGGTATATGCCAAGGAGTAGAATTGCTGGGTCATATTGTAGTTCTATTTTTAGTTTTTTAAGGAACTTTCATACTGTTCTCCATCAGTTTACATACCCATCAGCAGTGTAAAACTGTTTTCTTTTCTCTATACTCTCTCTAGCATTTATTGTTCATTTTATAATATAATAGCTTTAATAATAATAACGAGGACATGTGGTAGACTTAATACCAAGTGCTATGGTAAGAGCATTAACATTATCTCTTTAATCTTCACAACCACTCAATAAAGTGGTACTTATTATTTTACCCATTTACAGAGCAGAAAACCAGGACTCAGAAACACTAGGTAATCTTCCCAGCTCGTATATAGTCAAGCCAGGAATACAGTTTTACACTGCTCCAAAAACCTCTGCTCTGAACCACTATGACAGAATACAAATCTAAGGTATGAAAACCAGTTCAAGAGTAATTTATTCTTTAATTTTAAAAAATAGAAAGAAAAAAGACTAACACCTTGAAATGAACAAGTCCTCATGTGACACAACTAAAGCAACCCACTATTCCCACCCACCACCTGCAACGGAGAGCTTTGCTTGGAAGCCACTTTTAGGGTTCTGCACAGAATAAGGTGATGTGACACTTGAATGTTTGTGTGCTTCTGAAAGGGCTGTAGGCTGAGACTCCACAAGATTTCATCCCAAGGGATTCCTGACTCAATCATATTCCCCTCTTCCTTAAAGTTTTCACCCAAAACAGACACTTGTTTTCTGTTCTAGACTGATTCTGCACCGAACTCTCCCAGGAAAGCCTGCCATTTTGTTTTCCAGCACATTCTTTTCAGATAACAAGCAAAAAATTATTTCTGCTCTTTCACTTAATAAGAAAGCAATGGTGCTGGGAAAACTGGACAGCTACATGTAAATGAATGAAATCAGAACACCTCCTAACACCACACACAAAGATAAACTCAAAATGGATTAAAGACTTAAATGTAAGATCAGAAACTATAAAACTCTTAGAGGAGAACATAGGCAGAACACTCGACGACATAAATCAAAGCAAGATCCTCTGTGACCCATCACCTAGAGTAACAGAAATAAAAGCAAAAGTAAACAAGTGGGACCTGATTAAATTTAAAAGCTTTTGCACAGCAAAAAAAAAAAAAAAAAAAAACTATAAGCAAGGTGAAAAGACAACCCTCAGAATGGGAAAAAATAATAGCAAATGAAACAACTGACAGAGGATTAATTTCCAAAATATACAAGCAGCTCATACAACTCAATGCCAGAAAAACAAACAACCCAATCAAAAAGTGGGGAAAAGACCTAAACAGACATTTCTCCAAAGAAGACATATAGATGGCTAGCGAACACATGAAAAGATGCTCAACATCTCTCATTACGAGAGAAATGCAAATCAAAACTACAATAAGATATCCCCTCATACCAGTCAGAATGGCTGTCATCAAAAGTCTACAAACAATAAATGCTGGACAGGGTGTGGAGAAAAGGGAATGCTCTTGCACTGTTGGTGGGAATGTAAATTGATACAGCCACTAGGGAAAATGGTATGGAGATTCCTTAAAAAACTAGGAATAAAACTACCATATGACCCAGCAATCTCACTCCTAGGCATATACCCTGAGGAAACCAAAATTGAAAGAGACACATGTATCCCATTGTTCATTGCAGCACTATTTAAAACAGCTAGAACATGGAGGCAACCTAGATGTCCATGACATCTAGATGTTCCTCACATCTAGTGAGGAAGTGGCAACTCACTCTACTCTTCTTGCCTAGAAAATTCCATGGACAGAGAGGCCCGGCAGATGAATGGATAAAGAATTTTGGTATATATACATAATGGAATATTACTCAGCCATAAAAAGGAACACATTTGAGTCAGTTCTAATGAGGTGAATGAACCTAGAACCTATTATATAGAGTGACGTGAGTCAGAAAGAGAAAGATAAATACTGTATTCTAACACATATATACAGAATCTAGAAAAACAGTACTGAAGAACTTACAGGGCACCAGTGGAGAAACAGACTAGAGAATAGACATGGACATGGGGAGAGGGATGAGGAGGGTGAGATGTATGGGAAGAGTAACATGGAAATTTACATTACTGTATGTAAAACAGATAGCCAACAGGAATTTGCTGTATGGCTCAGGAAACTCAAACAGGGCCTCTGTATCATCCCAGAGGGGTGGGATGGGGAGGGAGACATTAAGGAGTTTCAAAAGGGAGGGGATATATGTATATCTATGGCTGATTCATGTTGAAGTTTGACAGAAAACAGTAATATTCTGTAAGGCAATTATCCTTCGATTAAAAATAAATTAAAAAAAAAAAGGAATCATGAAGCTTTCCCTACATGTGCAATGTCTTTACAGTGTCTCTGGTAAATTATTTTCACATGTTGTCCACCAGACCCACTGACTTTGCTGAAAGCCCTTGCTCTCATGGCTGGGATGACCTCTCACCCAAGGGGTCAGTACCCAAAAGTCAGCATGTCTGACTGTGCTATATGCTTCATTACCCATAAGATTATGAATAATTGTGGTAATTGCTGAAGCAAATGAGTTCTAGCTAATTACTAGTGTGGTCTTAATCCCAGCAACAAGTGAAAGCAAGAACGCTCACTGACATTTCACTCTATACCATAATGAATACAACTTGCAGTTTTAGTTGATGCCAAAACATTCACTGTTATGAACAGAATCTGAAATCCGAAGGGAATTAAACAGTTGAGTGTTTAAACATGTAGGTTTTTTTCTTTCTCTACTTTTAATTTGCTCTCAGGTATTTTTTAGGGCCATTCGACTTCTTTTTTACCCTAGGAAACAGCATGAGCTTTCTACTATAATTTGCAATAAACTCCGGAAGTTGGTGATGGACAGGGAGGCCTGGAGTGCTGTGGTTCATGGGGTCACAAAGAGTCGGACATGACTGAGCGACTGAACTGAACTGAACTATTAAGAATCACCTGACTCTAGAACCTGTTAAAAATATTATCAGAATTTAAGACATCACTTATAAGGATAAAAATGAAACAATAGATTTTAAAGCTTTTTGCAAAGATGAAAGTACTACACAATTAAAAGTTATCATTATTACTTCCTTATAACTATGATTTATAATGCCATTTCTAAAATATAATTTGTTAATTACTACATGTGGTGTCAGTGATAATTAATACACACATGGATAATTATAACATGTAGCCTTTTTGGAATAATCCAAGAGTATTTTCTCTCTTTCCCTGGACGCATATTTGAATTGCTCTGATTTAGGGACTTTTCCTAAGAAATTGGAGACCAATACCCCAATAGCACAGATGGAGATAGGAGCATAGCACATTACATAGCAGCCAAGCCAAGACTAAAATTCAGATCTTCTGATGAGTAGCTAAATGTTACATACTGGACTAAGTATGTAAACATTTTGGGTCATAGCTTTCATATCCTCTAAAATGGAGCAGGTAAGTTACATATAAGAATATTGCAAAGATAAAATAAAAAGGAAAAAGTGCTTCAGAATGTTAAAGGTACATGAAATCAAAGTTTATATGAACAATAGTCTGCACTATTCATAACATTTATAGTTCCATCGTGAAATGAAGACGTTTAACTTATTTTCCCATTCAAACTATTTTAACACCAAGTTTCTGAGTTTAAGCTTTTTCACAAGGGTTAAAGCTTTGTTTGAGCTATAAAACCAAATGGGAGATAGGAGGCTGTTACCAATTCTTCTCTGGTTTGAGTCCCAAGGAAAGAGGGTTTAGGGATTTTCGCATGTCCCAGTTATATTGAGTTTGGTTTGCACCCAGCACTGCCTTACTTTATCTAAAAGTCACTCTGCATTCTCAAATGAGCACTGTTCTCCAGGGAAACAATGACCTCAGCCAAATAGGGAACTTTAGAAAAATCCCTCTATCTTAATCTTTTTCAAAAGGAATTTTAGACTATGGGCCAGGGCTTCAAGGCTTAGATGATTTTAGAGAAGAGATGAGGATTGTAAATGCAATTGCTAACCCACCCCTACCAGCACTTCCTGGGCTTCCCTGGTGGCTCAGATGGTAAGGAATCCATCTGCAATGCAAGAGACCTGGATTCCATCCTTGGGTCAGGAAGATCCCCTGGAGAAGGGAATGGCAACCCACTCCAGTATTCTTGCCGGGAGAATCCCCATGGACAGAGGAGCCTGGCAGGCTACAGTCCATAGGGTCACAAAGAGTCGGACATGACTAAGCACAGTATAGCACAGCATTTCCTATCTTGCCAGAACATAGGCATTGATGGGCTCTCCTTTTCCTAACGGACATAATAAAAGCAAAGAGAACAATAGGAAAGAAATCAATAAACAAGAAAATGCCAGTTATTACAAAGTCTTTCTAAATCATTAGAATAAGGCTACATGATAGAAATAACTGGGTGATCAGAAAGTCCTTTCTGAGATGACATTATAAACTGAAATCTCAAAGACAAGAAGGCTTGGGAAGACTAACACCCCGTTTTAGTGTGCCTTCCCCATACTCTGCTCCTTTTCCCTTCTTTGCTTCCCCTACTATTGATCTAGGGCTCCTACACTGAAGCAGCCTTCCCAGTCCCTTGGCCGTCTTTTTAGATTCATTTCATTCAAGATTCAAAAAGAGTCTAGCCTTCCTCAAACCATCCCTGCAATGTTGGTATTATTAAATCTTGTTACTACTGGGGCTCAGAAATAACAACCACCACAGCAAGCAATATTTATTAGGTACTTACCACGTGTCAAAATATGATAAATCAAAGCAAAAGATCAATGGCCACAGCAATCCCTGGAGACTTAGGACGAAGGGCTTTCTTCCTTTTCCTGGGCCTCAAAAACTTGCAAGGAAACTGTGCATCCAAAAGAAAGTGATTAAGTACCAAAATCAACTAATACATTCCGTACCTCAACTGTAGCAGTGAAGAATTGAGCCAAAATTATATGGGCTTCCCTGGTAGTTCAGCTGATAAAGAATCTGCCTGCAAAGCAGGAGACCTGGGTTCGATCCCTGGGTTGGGAAGATCCCTTGGAGGAGGCATGGCAACCCAATCCAGTATTCTTACCTGGAGAATCCCCATGGAGAGAAGAGCCTGGTAAGCTACAATCTATGGAGTCACAAAGAATCAGACACAACTGAGTAACTAAGCACAGCACACAAATATATATTTTAAATATATTTTATATAATATTTACTGAACTGTTTAATATTGATATTTATATAATGATTAATGTATATAGTTTAGATTAAATAACTATATATTTATAAATATATATGAAATCTCACTAGCCCCTGAGAGGTTTGAGTCAGATCAGTGTGATCATATCATTCTCCAGTTCAATAAACTTTCAATGATTTCCCACTTCCCACATTGGAACCTGCAAACAGGTGACCTACAGGTGACCTGCAGACCTGCTAATGTCTTAGTGGGTTGTTCAAAAAAGCATACACAATATTTTAAAGATCAGAAAATTTCCCATTAAAACTCCCCAGTTCCCCAAATCTTTTGAAAATACAGAAGTTCTGGCATCCCCTTTTCCATATGGCATCATTAACTGGAGTTGAACATCAACTGTCTACAAATTTTCATAAAAAGCAATCTCATTAAATGTCATTTTACATATTTTCTAACTTCTATTTTGGTTTCTTATTGGATTCCTGGGAGATTTAGGAGTGTATTTCTAAATTCTTAATCAATACTGTTTCTCAAAATTATATTTTGTTATAAATTTCTAACTTAATTGCATTCTTTACATATTGGGCTGTAAATGACATTCACTCTCACGTTTTGTTGAGAATTGCCTGATATCTAAGAACAAGGTTAGTTTTCATAAATCTTCTGTATGTTCTCTATGGGTTGGGGGAGGAGTTCCATATATGTTCATTAGATCTGGTTGATCTACACACTTACTGAGTGCTTATCTGCCTTGTCTATAAACATCTGAGGGTGTAGTCTGGAAACCTCTCACTCTGATGGTTGGTTTGTCTATTACTATAATTTTGTCAAATTTTGAAGCTCTTTCAATGTGATGTTCTCCAGATATTTTCTAGGATGTCTTTTGCCTTACTTACAATAGATTTTGTCTAGTATTAATCTGGCTATTCTACTTAAGTCCTTATTTGTCTGGTATAATTTTTTCCATTTACTTACTTTTAATTTGCTGTATCTTTTTATGTGGGCTATGTATGTCTTAGTTTTCTGCACCGATGTTTATTTGTTGGTTTGTTCATCCAGTCAGACACTATTTGTCTTTTAATTATGAATTTTATTTTGCCAATATTTGTTTTGATTAATGGTATATCTGGATTAATTTTTAATCACTTTGTTTTGTATTTTCTCCTTGTCCAACTTTTGAATTTTTGCACCTTGTCTTGCCCTCTTTTCACTTGACAGTGTTGTTTTTTCTCCCTTCATTTCACTTTTTACTTCTGATTTTAAAAGTCTTTGTTCACTTATTTTGCCATTTGTATCCTAGAAATGATCAACATGCATAGTTAACATACTTAACTTTAAAAAAGAAAGGTTAATCAATATTTTAATATTCATTTTGAAAACACAAATCTTACAGCACTAAAATATTGATCATGCCTTGTAACTTGCATGCTATGCACTTGAGGATTTTATTCCTATACTGATTTTCACCTGAGTTCAGTCGCTTAGTAGTGTCCGACTCTTTGAGACCCCATGGACTGCAGCACGCCAGGCTTCCCTTGTCCATCACCAACTCCCAGAGTTTACCCAAACTCATGTCCATTGAGTTGGTGATGCCACCCAACCATCTTATCCTCTGTCGTCCTCTTCTCCTCCTGCCCTCAATCTTTCCCAGCATCAGGGTCTTTTCAAATGAGTCAGCTCTTCGAATCATGTGGCCAAAGTATTGGAGCTTCAGCTTCAGCATCATTCCTTCCAATGAACACTCAGGACTGATCTCCTTTAGGATGGACTGGTTGGATCTCCTTGCAGTCCAAGGGACTCTTAAGAGTCTTCTCCAACACCATAGTTCAAAAGCATCAATTCTTTAGCACTCAGCTTTCTTTACAGTCCAACTCTCACATCCATATAAGACTACTGGAAAAACCATGGCCTTGACTAGATGGACATTAGTTGACAAAGTAATGTCTCTGCTTTTTAATATGCTGTCTAGGTTGGTCATAGCTTTCCTTCTAAGTGGAAAGCGTCTTTTATTTTCATGGCTACAGTCATCATCTGCATTGATTTTGGAGCCCCAGAAAATAAAGTCAGCCACTGTTTCCACTGTTTCCCCATCTATTTCCCATGAAGTGATGGGACCAGATGCCATGATCTTTGTTTTCTGAATGTTGAGCTTTAAGCCAACTTTATCACTCTCCTCTTTCACTTTCATCAAGAGGCTCTTTAATTCGTCTTCACTTTCTGTCATAAGGGTGGTGTCATCTGCATATCTGAGGTTATTGAGATTTCTCCGGGCAATCTTGATTCCAGCTTGTGCTTCATCCAGCCCAGTGTTTCTCATGATGTACTCTGCATAGAAGTTAAATAAGCAGGGTGACAATATAAGGCCTTGACATACTCCTTTTCCTATTTGGAACCAGTCTGTTGCTCCATGTCCAATTCTAACTGTTGTTTTCTGACCTGCATACAGATTTCTCAAGAGGCAGGTCAGGTGGTCTAGTACTCCCATCTCTTTCAGAATTTTCCACAGTTTATTGTGATCCACACAGTCAAAGGCTTGGCATAGTCAATAAAGCAGAAATAGATGTTTTTCTGGAACTCTCTTGATTTTTTGATAATCCAGAGGATGTCGGCAATTTGGTCTCTGGTTCCTCTGCCTTTTCTAAATCGAGTTTGAACATCTGGAACTTCACAGTCCACGTATTGTTGAAGTCTGGCTTGGAGAATTTTGAGCATTACTTTACTAGCATGTGAGCGAGCATTCTTTGGCAATGACTTTCTTTGGGATTGGAATGAAAACTGACCTTTTCCAGTCCTGTGGCCACTGCTGAGCTTTCCAAATTTGCTGGCATATTGAGTGCAGCACTTTCACAGCATCATCTTTCAGGATTTGGAATAGCTCAACTGGAATTACATCACCTCCACTAGCTTTGTTCGTAGTGATGCTTTCTAAGGCCCACTTGACTTCACTTTTCAGAGTGTCTGGCTCTAGGTGAGTGATCACACCATTGTGATTATCTGGGTCATGAAGATCTTTTTTATATAGTTCTTCTGTGTATTCTTGCCACCTGTTCTTAATATGTTCTGTTTCTATTAGGTCCATACCATTTCTGTCCTTTATTGTGCCCATCTTTGCATGAAATGTTCCCTTGGTATCTCTAATTTTCTTGAAGAGATCTCTAGTCTGTCCCATTCTATTGTTTTCCTCTATTTCTTTGCATTGATTGCTGAGGAAGGCTTTCTTATCTGTCCTTGCTATTCTTTGGAACTCTGCATTCAAATGGGTAGATCCTTCCTTTTCTCCTTTGCTTTTCACTTCTTTTCACAGCCATTTGTAAGGCCTCCTCAGATAACCAGTTTGCTTTTTTGCATTTCTTTTTCTTGGGGATGGTCTTGATTCCTGTCTCCTGTACAGTGTCATGAACCTCCATCATAGTTCATCAGGCACTCTGTCTATCAGATCTAGTCCCTTACATCTATTTCTCACTTCCACGGTAAAATCGTAAGAGATTTGATTTAGGTCATACCTAAATGGTCTAGTGGTTTTCCCTCGTTTCTTCAATTTAAGTCTGAATTTTGCAATAAGGAGTTCATGGTCTGAGCTACAGTCCACTCCTGGTCTTGTTTCTTGCTGACTATATAGAGCTACTCCATCTTTGGCTGCAAAGAATATAATCACTCTGATTTCAGTATTGACCATCTGGTGATGTCTATGTGTAGAGTCTTCTCTTGTGTTGTTGAAGAAGGTGTATAACCTTTTATATATATATATATACACACACACACACACACATATATGTGTGGAGAAGGCAATGGCATCCCACTCCAGTACTCTTGCCTGGAAAATCCCACGGACGGAGGAGCCTGGTAGGCTGCAGTCCATGGGGTCGCTAAGAGTAGGATGTGACTGAGCGACTTCCCTTTCACTTTTCACTTCATGCATTGGAGAAGGAAATGGCAACCCACTCCAGTGTTCTTGCCTGGAGAATCCCAGGGATGGCGGAGCCTGTTGGGCTGCCGTCTATGGGGTTGCACAGAGTCGGACACGACTGAAGCGACTTAGCAGCAGCAGCACATATACGTGTGTGTGTGTGTGTATATATATATATATATATATATATATATATATATAGCCTTTTATTGATATTAAATATATATATAGCCTTTTACTGATATTAAATCTATATTGATTTTATATGCCCATTAATTAGATTTCTAACTGCTTTATGTAGTCAGTGTTTATATTTACCCAGAAGTACACCATATTATTTATTTACCACACCTCCTTGTGTCTCAGGTGTTCCTCAGGGCTCATTTTCTTCTTTCTGAAATATAGTCTTTAGATATTTATTAACAAAGAATGATTGGTAGTAAACTCAGGATTTCAATTTTTGGTTTGGGTGTTCTTTTGCTTCTTTGTTTTGTGCTGAAATGTCTTCATTTAACCTAATTTTGAAAATAATTTCACTGAATATTCAATTTTACATTTAATCATCTATACCAACAATTCTTTTCTTTTTCATACATTGAAGAATATTACTATATTTTCTTTTAAGGTCCACTACTGCTTTTGAGAAGTTAGCTATCAGTCTGGTTAACACAGCTTTGTAGATAATCTTTCTTTTCTCTCTAGTTGCTTTTTCTTATACTGATTGCTTCAAGATCATCACTTTGTCTTTGTTGGTCTGCGGTTTCACTAGGATGTTTTCAGATGGGTTTTTATTTTAATTCAGTTGAGATTCCTTGAGCATCCTTAACCTAAGGATTGTAGATATTCATCAACTGAGGAAACTGCTCAGCTATTATCTCTTTGGCTGCTATCTCTCCCCAGTTTTTTCTCATTTAACTTTCTGAGTTTTCAGTTAGACACTTGGACTTTCTTACTATATCTACCATGTCTCCTAACTTCTTACTGAAGTAAGAAGTTTTATATTTTTTGTATTTTTATTTCTGTATGCTACTTTCTGGGTAACTTATTCATATCTCTTCCAGTTCATTAATTTTCTTGTTAGCTGCTTTCAATTTGGTATTTACATACTCGGTTTTTATTTTAATTATTATATTGTTTATTTATGGAAATTTTATGTGGTTTCCAATACAAATCTACAGTATTCACAGTTTCTTATACTTTTACCATCTTTTCAATATCTTTATTTATTTATTTAATGTATGAAATTATTTTAGAGTCCATATCTGATGATTATGCAGTTCTTACAAATCTGATTCTACATTGTATTTTTTGTTGACTCTCTCAGGGTATTCAATTTCCTTGTATATATTTTTAAAATTTTTATGATGAACTCATCTTCCTTTGACTTTATCTATGGACACTCTCTGAAACTATTTAAAGTACATTACTCAAAAAAAAAAAAAAAAAAAAAACCACTCTGTTCCTACCAGTTGTTGCAGGCACTTACCAGCTCAGGACCACTTGGACTAAATTTTTGTCTGAGAATATTTTTAGACTACTCAGGTACAGTAAATTATGGCCTCCAAACTAAAGTGAACTCAGACTGACGGGTTAGAAATTCTCAGATGAAGTGTTTTCGGATTTTTCTTTTCTTTCTTTTTCAAAATAGCATTCAAATCAAAGTCCAAGATACTCAAGTCTCCTTTGTGGGGATGGGTTTTCTAGTTTGCCCATTGTGAGGGTCATCCATTAGGGTCCTGTTTTTAAACAGAGCTTGCCAATCAGACTTCTTGCTCTGTCTGGACCCTAGGCTGTGTCTTTTGACTTCCATGCTGTATACCATTAAAACCAAGTTTGTACACAAGGATACACTGACAGAAGCACACAAGGAGAGAAAGGTGCTTTCTCATCAGTTCTTGTCTTTTTTATTTTTCTTTACTGTCAGCTCATTTGGGCTTTTTAAATGTTTTATTTTAAAATATAGTTTATCCAGCATTTTAGGTGTTCTGCACCCAGAGGAAGAGAAGAAAAAGAGACAGTTTGTGGTGTTTGGGGCTAATATCCTTCTTTCTTCCCTCAGATTGTAAATACTGTAAATAAAGCTACTCTATTCTATTTAATTAGTCATTCCTGGCACACAGTTCGTTCAGTTCAGTTCAGTCACTCAGTTGTATCCGACTCTTTGTGACCCAAAGGACTGTAGCATGCCAGGCTTCCCTTGTCTGTCACCAACTCCTGGAGCTTACTCAAACTCATGTCCATTGAGTTGGTGATGCCATCCAACCATCTCATCCTCTGTCGTCCCCTTCTCCTCTTGCCCTCAGTCTTTCCCAGCATCAGGGTCTTTTCAAATGAGTCAGTTCTTCGCATCAGGTGGCCAAAGTATTGGAGTTTCAGCTTCAACATCAGTCCTTCCAATAAACATTCAGGACTGATCTCCTTTAGGATGGACTGGTTGGATCTCCTTGCAGTCCAAGGGACTCTCAAGAGTCTTCTCAAACACCACAGTTCAAAAGCATCAATTCTTCAGTGCTCAGCTTTATTTATAGTCCAACTCTCACATCCATACATGACTACTGGAAAAATCATAGCTTTGACTAGATGGACCTTTGTTGGCAAAGTAATATCTCTGCTTTTTAATATGCTGTCTAGTTTGATCATAATTTTTCTTCAAGGAGCAAGCATCTTTTAATTTCATGGCTGTAGTCACCATCTGAAGTCACCATCCTGGCACACACTAAGCATTTAATAAATGTTGATTGAAATAAATCTATTCTCTATTATTTGAATAAAATTCTGAAAACATTTACAGAGAGAGTATAATTTCCCTCTCTTGGGTTCTCTGTTTTACTCTTTTTCACATACATAATATTTCTTTTCAGTCATTATGTAGTCTTTATTAATAGCATGCTAATTCACAATAACCCTCTGAATCAAGCAACATTTTTTACCTGAAAACTCAACTATCAGGCACTAGCCCAACATCAGCTATTTGAAATGAGATGATTATATAAAGTGTGGAAGGCCTGACTTGGCAATGCAATTTATCTATAATTAGGCTTGTCATGGGGCTTCCCATGCAGCTCAGTGGTAAAGAATCCACCTGTCAAAGCAGGAGACGTGGATTCGATACCTGTATCAGGAAGATCCCCTGGAAGAGGAAATGGCAACCCACTCCAGTACTCTTGCCTGAAAATTTTCATGAACAGAGAGGCCTGGTGGGCTACAGTCGATGAGGTCTCAAAGAGTCAGACAAGACTGAGTGAACGAGCATGCATGCAGAATTCCTCATCTAATGGTATCAAACTTTTACACCTAAGTAACCCTTACATCAGAGATGAGTGAATACATAAATGAGGCCCAAAGACCTAGAGTTTTTTTAATCTTAAAAAAGTTATTAAAATATTAATTTGTACTCCAGAATAAGTTGATATCTCTTTTTAGCAGACATATTTTAAATTATTCATGAGCAAATTATATACTGTCATCATCACCACCAATTTCATGCCAAGGTGTCCATTGAAAAGACATACTGCATTTGTATTATAGCTTTGCCTATTTCCAGGATATGGGAGTGTACCCCGCTTTTGGAAACACCACATTACACGATTTAAATGGAGAGATATGTGAAACTCACACACACACACAAAAAAAGACCACTCTGGAAAGAGCCCAACTTTTTACTTGGACATTTTACCTCTAACCTCACATACAGTTCTAATTCAAGAGCAGGGAGCTTAATCGCCTAAGAGGTATTGCTTGGAACATCAGTGAGCAGAAAGGGCAAGGTTGGGACTGTAGTAAAACAGGAGGACAGGTCTAGTCCAAAGGGGTAGGGCTGCCAGTCACCTGCAGCCCAGTGTTTCCACGTGGGAGTGCAGATCAGAGCTGCAGATCTCCCAAACCAGGAATCCAGGTTCTTATGTGCCTTCTCGTAATTTTAAAAGTTTGTCTCAGCTAGGTAGACTGGGAAGCTTTGAGTGATTCCTCAAGTTTTAAAATAGAACATGAGAGATGATTTTCATAATTTTGCAGTAGAGAAAAAGCTTTCTAAATTATGACAAAAAAATCAGAAGATGAATGTGTGTGTGTGTGTGTGTGTGTGTGTGTGTGTATATATATATATCAGTTTAGTTCAGTTCAGTTCAGTTCAGTCACTCAGTCATGTCCAACTCTTTGCGACCCCATGAATCGCAGCACGCCAGGCCTCCCTGTCCATCACCAACTCCCAGAGTTCACTCAGACTCACGTCCATCGAGTCAGTGATGCCATCTAGCCATCTCAACCTTTGTCGTCCCCTTCTCCTCCTGCCCCCAATCCCTCCCAGCATCACAGTCTTTTCCAATGAGTCAACTCTTCACATGAGGTGGCCAAAATACTGGAGTTTCAGCCTTAGCATCATTCCCCCCAAAGAAATCCTAGGGCTGATCTCCTTCAGAATGGACTGGTTGGATCTCCTTGCAGTCCAAGGGACTCTCAAGAGTCTTCTCCAACACCACAGTTCAAAAGCATCAATTCTTTGGTGCTCAGCCTTCTTCACAGTCCAACTCTCACATCCATACATATATATATAAAACTTGGTTATATCTGTATATACTGCAGATGGTGATTGCAGCCATGATATTAAAAGACGCTTACTCCTTGGAAGGAAAGTTATGACCAACCTAGATAGCATAGTCAAAAGCAGAGACATTACCTTGCCAACAAAGTCCATCTAGTCAAGGCTATGGTTTTTCCAGTAGTCATGTATGGATGTGAGAGTTGGACTATAAAGAAAGCTGAGCGCTGAAGAATTGATGCTTTTGAACTGTGGTGTTGGATAAGACTCTTTAGAGTCCCTTGGACAGCAAGGAGATCCAACCAGTCCATCCTAAAGGAGATCAGTCTTGGGTGTTCATTGGAGGGACTAGTGTTGAAGCTGAAACTCCAATCCTTTGGCCACCTGATGTGAAGAGCTGACTCATTTGAAAAGACCCTGATGCTGGGAAAGATTGAGGGCAGGAGGCGAAGAGGATGACAGGGGATGAGATGGTTGGATGGCATCACCGACTTGATGGACATGGGTTTGAGTGGACTCCAGGAGTTGGTGATGGACAGGGAGGCCTGGTGTGCTGCAATTCATGGGGTTGCAAAGAGTCAGACATGACTGAGCAACTGAACTGAACTAAACAAAAACACCAGAAACAAAGTCACATGCAAAAGCTAGCAAATATTTGCAGATAAAATACTAATTTCTTAATATATGAAGTGTGTTGGAAGTGAGATAAATATATATTCCAATAAAAAATATTGGCAACAATATGAAGAGATGGTTCACAGAAAAAGAAATGGGTGAACAACATCACTCATAATAGGAGACATGTTAATTAAATTACTGTGATATACCATATTTCACTGGCTTATTTGGCAAAGATCAAAGAGCTTCAAATCACATTTTTGGCAAAGAGATGGAAAACAGACCTCTCATACATTGATAGAGGATTATACATTGACCAGAGTCTGCAAGATAGTATTTGTCAGAATTTATCAAATTTATGAACATACTAACCTTTTGACCCAACAAGTCATTTTGCAT
This sequence comes from Bos taurus, assembly GCF_002263795.3. Taxonomy (NCBI): domain Eukaryota; kingdom Metazoa; phylum Chordata; class Mammalia; order Artiodactyla; family Bovidae; genus Bos; species Bos taurus. The sequence continues at coordinate 79,862,287 of NC_037335.1, read as the reverse complement.
TCAGGTACATAAAATGAGTCAAGGACACATTTACAATGATATATATTACAGGACTCTCTGTGCACACTTTTTGCTTATGTACAAAGAAGAGGATTTAAAGCAACTGCTAAATGTTTGTATGGGCCCAGATTCATGCTTTGTCTGTGGTAGGCAAGAAAACATAGTGGTAAAGAGTATATGCCCACAAATCAGATTCCTCATTGTCAAAATAAGATATACCACCCACTAGGTCTGCAGTGTTTGGGCTGGTTATTTAGCAGCATGGGACTTAGTTTGGTCATCTGAAAAATGGCAGTGGTAATAGTCACTACTTCATAATGGGGTTATTGAAAGGCTCAAATGAATGCAATTCATGGAAACGGTTTTAAATACATTCTAGTGTGGCTAATCATATTTTCCAAAGATGGCTCCCATCTCATGTACTCTTTTGCAATGTGACTTTGTCCTCCTCTATTAAGAGATGGAGTGTGTTTTTCCACTCCCTTGAGTCTGGGCAGACCCTGGATCTGCTTTGACCAAGAAGATATGGAAAAAATGATGCTCTACCAGTCTGGTGATAGTGCTTAAGTGGCCTGGTAATATTTGCTTCTGCCTTGTAGAGGTCAGCTACTGTGTAAGAAGTACAATACTGTGAAACCACCATGCTGTGAAAGCCCAAGTCACATGGAGGGGCTCTGAAGGATGAAATGCCATATGGAGAAAGATAATTCGAGGAGCACGTGAAGTCTCGGATATGTGAGTGAACAAGCCATCTTGGAAGGGAGACCCATAGCCTCAGTTGCCCCATCTAACACCATATGGAACAGAGACAAAATACTTAGCCAAGACTTTCCCAGAGTCCTGACCCACAAAACCATAAATAAAACAAAATGGTTATTTTAAAGTAGTAGATTTTGGTACAGTTTGTTATATGGCAATAACCAAAATATCTTTTATAAGATGTTCAAAAAATGGTATCTGCTATTATTTTTATACTAGAAGTACATGAAGTCCCTCAAAAAATTACTAAAATAGCCATAATCATTTCATTAGTAAAAATATGTTTTTATTATTTTTCAAATGGTATTTTAGCTGATGTCACAAAAGGGAGGTTTTCAGAATTCCCCAGAAATTAAAAAAAAAAAAAAGAACATAAGAAGGGATGAATAAATTTAATCTAAAAGTGTTAGTCACTCAAGTGTCCAACTCTTTGTGACCCCATGAACTGTAGCTCACCAGGCTCCTCTGTCCATGGAATTCTATCATATACTGATGCATATATATGGAATATAAAAAGATGGTACTGATGAATTTATTTTCAGAATAGCAAAGGAGAAGCAGACATAGAGAACAAACCTATGGACATGGGGGAGGGGAGGAGGGAGAGGGTGAGATGTATGGAGAGAGTAACATGGAACTTAAAATACCATACATAAAATAGCCAACAGGAATTTGCTGTATGACTTGGGAAACTCCAACAGGGGCTCTGTGACAATCAAGAAGGTGGGCTGGGGAGGGAGGTTCAGGAGGGAGGGGACATGGGTGTACCTATGGCTGATTCTTATTGCTGTTTGACAGAAAACCACAAAATTCTATAAAGTAATTATCCTCCTATTTAAAAAATGAATAAAGTGGCAAAAAAAAAAAAAAAAGAATACTGGAGTACATAGCCATTCCCTTCTCCAGGGAGATCTTATAGACTCCAGAATCAAACCTAGGTCTCCCGCATTGCAGGCAGATTCATAAATGTCTAAGTGACCAGGGAAGCCCCAATTTAATCTAAACCATGTAAAATTGTTGGGAAATTCTAGACTTATGCAAAACACACTTACTTTTAAAATACAAAGATAAATCAAATGTTCTCATAGTTTACATTTTCAGATCCTGTTGCTTGGGAACAAACATGAGGGAAAAAACTAGATATGAATCTCTCCCATATGTGTGTTTACCTCTTAACTTATTCCTATTCTCTAAAGTGATGCATGAACACTATGAAAAAGCAAAAAGAGAGGACAATGAAAAAGGAACTCTCCAGGTCAGTAGGTGCCCAATATGCTAATGGAGACCAGTGGAGAAATAACTCCAGAAAGAATGAAGAGATGGAGCCAAAGCAAAAACAACACCGAGTTATGGATGTGACTGGTGATGGAAGTAAAATCCAGTGCTATAAACAGCAATATTGCATAGGAACCTGGAATGTTATGTCCATGAATCAAGGCAAATTGGAAGTGGTCAAACAGGAGATGGAAAGAGTGAACATTGACATTTTAGGAATGAGCAAACTAAAGTGTACTGGAATGGGTGAATGTAATTCGGAACCATTATAACTACTACTGTGGGCAAGAATCCCTCGGAAAAAGTGAAGTAGAGATCATAGCCAACAAAAGAGTCTAAAATGTGTACTTGGATGCAATCTCAAAAATGACAGAATGATCTCTATTTGTTTCCAAGGCAAACCATTAAATATCACAGTAATCCAAGTCTATACCCTGACCAGTAATGCTGAAGAAGCTGAAGTTGAATGGTTCTATGAAGACCTACAAGACCTTCTAGAACTAACACCCAAAAAAGATGTCCTTTTCATTATAGGGGACTGGAATGCAAAAGTAGGAAGTCAAGAGATACCTGAAGTAACAGGCAAATTTGGCCTTAGAGTACAAAACAAAACAGGTCAAAACTAACAGTTTTGCCAAGAGAACACACTGGTCATAGCAAACACCGTCTTCCAACAACATAAGAGAAGACTCTACACATGGACATCACCAGATGGTCAATACTGAAATCAGATTGATTACATTCTTGGCAGCCAAAGATGGAGAAGCTCTATACAGTCAGCAAAAACAAGATTGGGAGCTGACTGTGGCTCAGATCATGAACGCCTTATTGCCAAATTCAGACTTAAATTGAAGAAAGTAGGGAAAACCACTAGACCATTCATCTATGACCTAAATCGAATCCCTTACAATTATACAATGGAAGTGACAAAGAGATTCAAGGGATTAGGTCTCATAGATAGAGTGCCTGAAGAACTATGGATGGAGGTTCGTGACATTATACAGGAGGCAGGGATCAAGGCCATCCCCAAGAAAAAGAAATGCAAAAAGGCAAAATGGTTGTCTGAGGAGGCCTTACAAATAGCTAAGAAAAGAAGAGAAGCTAAAGGCAAAAGAGAAAAGCAAAGATATACCATTTGAATTGCAGAATTCCGAAGAATAGTGAGGAGAGATAAGAATGCCTTCCTCAGCGATCAAGGCAAAGAAATAGAGGAAAACAATAGAATGGGAAAGACTAGAGATCTCTTCAAGAAAATTAGAACATTTCATGCAAAGATGGGCACAATAAAGGACAGAAATGGTATGGACCTAATAGAAGCAGAATATATTGAGACAAGGTGGTAAGAATACACAGGATAACTATACAAAAAAGATCTTCATGACCTAGATAGCAACGATGGTGTGATCACTCACCTAGAGTCAGACATCCTGAAATGGGAAGTCAAGTGGGCCTTAGGAAGCATCACTACAAACAAATTTAGTGGAGGTAAGGGAATTCCAGTTGAGCTATTTCAAATCCTAAAAGATGATGCTGTTATAGTGCTGCATTCAATATGCCAACAAATTTGGAAAACTCAGCAGTGACCACAGGACGGCAAAGGTCAGTTTTCATTCCAATCCCAAAGAAAGGCAATGCCAAAGAATGCTCAAACTACTGCACAATTGTACTCATCTCAAACACTAGTAAAGTAATGCTCAAAATTCTCCAAGCCAGACTTCAACAGTATGTGAACCGTGAGCTTCCAGATGTTCAAGCTAGACTTAGAAAAGGCAGAGGAACTAGAGATCAAATTGCCAACATCCGCTGGATCATTGAGAAAGCAAGAGAATTCCAGAAAAATATCTACTTCTGTTTTATTGACTATGCCAAAGCCTTTGACTGTGTGGATCCCAATAAACTGTGGAAAATTCTGAAAAAGATGGGAATACCAGACCACCTAACCTGCCTCTTGAGAAACCTGTATACAGGTCAGGAAGCAACAGTTAGAAAGGAGTACGTCAAGGCTGTATATTGTCACCCTGCTTACTTAACTTATATGCAGAGTACATCATGCAAAATGCCTGGCTGGATAAAGCACAAGCTGGAATCCAGATTGCTGGGAGAAATATCAATAACCTCAGATATGTAGATGATACCACCCTTATGGCAGAAAGCAATGAAAAACTAAAGAGCCTCTTGATGAAAGTGGAAGAGGTCAGTGAAAAAGTTGACTTAAAACTCAGGATTAGAAAACTCAGATCATGGCATCTGGTTCAATCACTTCACAACAAATAGATGGGGAAACAAGGGTTCAGGATGGGGAACACATGTATACCTGTGGCGGATTCATTTTGATATTTGGCAAAACTAATACAATTATGTAAAGTTTAAAAATAAAATAAAATTAATTAAAAAAAAAACAAAAAAGAAAGAAAACAGTGGTTTGACTTTATATTTTTGGGCTCCAAAATCACTGCAGATGGTGACTGCAGCCATGAAATTAAAAGACGCTTGCTCCTTGGGAGAAAAGCTATGACCAACCTAGACAGCATATTTAAAAGCAGAGACATTAATTTGCCAACAAAGTTCTGTCTTGTCAAAGCCTTGGTTTTTCCAGTAGACATTTATAGATGTGAGAGTTGGACTCAAAGCTGAGCGCCAAAGAATCGATGCTTTTGAACTGTGGTATTGGAGAAGACTCTTGAGAGTCCCTTGGACTTCAAGGACATCATACCAGTCAATCCTGAAGGAAATCAGTCCTAAATATTCCTTGGAAGCACTGATGCCGAAGCTGAAACTCCAATTTTTGGCCATCTGATGCAAAGAATTGACTCATTGGAAAAAACCCTGATGCTGGGAAAGATTGAAGGTGGGAGGAGAAGGGGACAGCAGAGGATGAGATGGTTGGATGGCATCAATGATGAGATGGAGACAAGTTTGAGTCAGCTCTGGAGTTGGTGATGGACAGGGAAGCCTGTTGTGCTGCAGTCCATGGGGTCGCAAAAGAGTTGGACATGACTGAGCAACTGAACTGAACTGAAAGTGATCATGAAACTCCATGAAGGTGCAGTGATTAAGACTCTGCTTCCAGTGCAAGGGACACAGGTTTGATCCCATGGACAGAGGAGCCTGGTGTACTACAGCCCATGGGGTGATAAAGAGTTAGACACGACTGAGTTACTAACACACACACACACACACACACACACACACACACACACAAAACTATCTCCTTGCATGCTGCCAAAAAAAAAAAAGAAAAGTTGATAAACTGATTTATTGATTTAAGATGAAGTCTTAATAATGATTCCTTAGACAACTGAAATCTCTATCTTATAAAATGCATGGATAGACAGCTAATCAGGTATCCTTTGTTTACCCACAATTTGGCTAGTTACATTAGTAAAAGATACTTAAGCTGATTTATGTCAACAGACAGAGCACAGTAGTATCTTTTCAGTAATACTGTATTCAGATAGAACCACAGACATTATTGAAATCTTTAACCAGTCTCTGCAGTCCAGTAAACCCCCAATTCAGCTGCATTCCAGTTGCTTTAGGTTAACTTTCCTCCTCTCACATTGAAATTGTTTTGTAAAAAAGGGCCAATATCTTCACTCATACAGAATTCCTTTAATACTGCTCTCTCTCCACCCCCGTTGGGCTTTGCCTATGGTAGATGCTCAGTAATTATCAGCTAAAATAAACTTTAAAAAATTGAGTAAGACCCAGCCTTCATCCTAAGAGTGATTTCAATCTAACAGAAGTAGGTCAGAAAACAGCTACTGACATGGTCTACAGACAGCCTTGTCACTGGCCCAAACATTTTGTTTTAAAGAGTAATAAATTATTTCATGGATCTAATCCTTTTACCCTTGAGTGCAATTTCTACTGTTGCTTATGACTGGAAATAGGAATGGAGCTCTAGATTATGAGTCATGGGTTCTGAGAGCACAGCTTTTGATGGGGAAAACATTGTTGCATAAAGGGAATTGATGCAGAGTAATAATTAGGATAATCATCACCAGTCATGGCGTGCTCACCGTATGCCAAGCATGGTATAGATAATTTTCTACATATTATTTCATTCATCTTTACAACAGAACAAAAGAAGTATAATTATCAGGATTTTATAGTTTTGGGAACCAAGGTTTAGAGAAAACTTAAGTAATATCTCCCTCCACCCACTCACCCCATTCACCATCACCACCAAAAACATTAAAGGCAGAAGTCAGACATTCTTACTCAGTCAGTGTGACTCTGGAGAGATTTCAATGACAAGTCCCTCCCTCCTGACCACGTGTGTGACCCATTAGATTCACATTCCCAGATCCTTGAATCTTATGCCAAATCATACAGGAGACAGTGATGGAGGTGAGTCATGTAACAGTAGCATCTTAAAAAGAGTTCTGTGCTCTCAAATCCACATAATCCATACAGCTTCATGGGCTCCTTCTTGAGGCCTGGTGGGGCAGCTCTTCACTTCCTCCACGATTTAATTTGCCAGCCAGGATTCTTCCAAGTGCTTCTTTCTTTATCAGACTGAATTTCTGTTGTGCTCAAGCAAACAACCACAACTGATAACTTAGTACCAAAGAGCATGACTAAAGAAGTGTGATCATCACACTGAGATGGGCACAAGGAGGTGAGACTCCCATCTGTGAGGCGGCAGGCCTGGGAATCAGCTCAGACAAGCATTCACGAACCTGACCAAACCAGTGCCTAGGGTCACCCAGACAGCACATCTACAGCTGGTGACACCTGAGGAACTGGGAGGTCACTGCCCCAGGGGAGGAACACCAAGACCACAGGCCTACAAAGTTGATTCTGAACACAGGATGAATTACAGCTACAAAATACATGTTCAGACATGAAATTTCCACCTCCAGACATGGAAGAAAATCCATGGCTTTTCTGAGTGGTATATACATTTACCTATGGCTGATTCATGATGATATATGGCAGAAACCAACACAATATTGTAAAGCAATTATCTTCCAATTAAAAATAAATAAATTTAAATATCTTTTTAAGTGCTTCTTATCATCTTACAGATGAAGCAGTGGAAAAGCAAACCCAAAAGATTGATACTGCTATTTGCTGAATCCAAATATTAATACCAGTTAATTCCACAACCTTGCAGTCTCTTATTTGAATACTTGGGCCTTGATCGGGAAAGAGCAGAATTCTTCCAATTGGAACAGTGATATTTAGAAGAAGTGGAAGTTTAAACTTAAATATTTATTTGTTTGTTTGTTTATTAAATAGAGGGAGCGGAGAATCTGGAGAAGTCCATTTAATTCTCACAAGAAAACAATGAAGTAGATGGCATTTTATAGACAAGAAAATATGTTACAGGGAAAAAAAACAAACCTGTAGGTTTCATACTGTAAAAGGCAGAGCCAGAATTCAAACCAAGAAAGTCTGATCCAAAGCCCACGCTCTGAACCATGGTTCAACAAACTTGCAGTGAAGGACTTTGCAGGTCAAATGACAGCCATCTGCCCAAGGATTTGGCTCTGCCGATAAAGCAACAGTGTATAATACAGAACAAATAGGTATGGCTGTGATCCGATACACTGAAATGTGAATTTTATACAATTTTCACAGATCAGTAAATATTATTCTTCTTTTGAGTTTTAAAATAATTTTAAAACGTTAAAAGCCATTCTTAGCTCATGAGCCATACAAAAGCAAGCATTGCTGGAGTCTGCCAACTCCTGCTATTGACTATATGATATTGTGTCAGGGAAATTGAAACTGATCTTTGCAAACGGGCCCGTGATTCCATGAAAATGTACCCTTGAAAGGCTCTTTCTAGGTAAATACAGCATGCATTTATTCTCTGGCTTATAAGCTACAGGTCATCATGCCGCCAGTGATGGCAGAGCACATTTTGAAAACATCCCCGTAGACCACATATGTAGCTATAGAAGACAGAGAATCAGGTATTCATTTCAAAAAAATAAAATAAAAGATCACATGAGCAGGAGGCACTTGAGTGTTTGGGGGAAACAGCCATGCTGACGTGAGGCCAGCTGAAATAGAGTTCTCTGCCAAGGAACGAAAATACAAAGAGACAGACATGTTTACTTTGCTTCCTGTAAATGGTTTATGAGAACTTTAATATGGCTACTGAGTATATTTTAAGTTTGTTAGACATTTTCCTTTTTTGACAAGGGAAAAATTTGTAAATTGAAGAGCTCAATATGTGAACTTAGGTTCCAGAATCAAAGACATGTTTGAGCTCTTTGGAAGAAGTTTCTCTCGGACCATTCTGCTCCCTGCTGCTATGTATATGACCAGTGTATATTTCCCTGGGGTCACTGAAACTCAGACATTAATAACAAAAAGACACGGTATCAATCACAAATTCCACATCTGCTTTCAAGAAAGACAGAGAAGGACTTCCTTGGCTGTCCAATGGTTAAGACTCTGCACTTCCAATGCAGGGGCATTGGTTTGATCCCTGATCAGGGAACTGAGATCCACATATTGCATATGGCTGCTTTCCCATTGCAGAGTTCCACCAGGTCTGTATGACCCTCAAAGCCTAACATATTTGCTCTCTGGTCCTTCAAGGGAAAGGTTTGCTCATCTCTGAGTGAGGCGGATAATGAGGCAAAGGACTGAGCAGGCAGGGTGAGAGGATGAGGGCTAGTCAAGGTGGCACTGTCACCTCCATCTATGAGCACATGCAGGTGGGACACTGGGAGAGCCTGGAAAGAATGCCTTGTGCCTTCAAGGGGATCAGGACGAGATGGAGCGGCTAGGAAACCCACTCATGAATGCACCCATGGGTGGCATTGCATTGTTTAAAGTCAAATTAAAGGACAGACTGAACGTTCTTTGGAATTCTACTGAAATGTGCTAGAGCAGCATACAGAAGCCAACTTTCATTTAGATTAAACCTTTCAGAAAAAGTGCAGTAACTTTGCGTTTTGGAGGAAGGGCTGAGTATACAGAGAGATGCTGTTACAAATATATTTCAAAGGTCTCTAGTAAGGAGTGGGACAGTTGCATAAGACTGAGGCTTTGCTCTTTTTTAGATTTTTTTGAAACATTTTTATTAGATTTTAGTTGATTTACAATATTGTGTTCATTTCAGGTATACAGCAAAGTGAATCAGTTATACAATATATGTGTGTGTCTGTGTGAGTCACTGAGTCGTGTCCAACTCTTTGCAACTGTAGCTCGCCCAGGGTCCTCTGTCCATGAAATTCTCCAGTCAAGAATACTGGAGTGGGTTGCTATTCCCTTCTCCAGGAGATCTCCCCAACCCAGGGATAGAACTCAGGTCTCTCACACTGCAGGGAGATGCTTTACCATCTGAGCCACCAGGTCAGCCCATTCATATACATATATCCATTCTATTTTTTAAGATTCTTTTCCCACATAGGCCATTACAGAATATTGAGCAGAATTCCCCGTGCTATACAGTAGGTTCTCATTAGGTATCTATTTTATATATGTGTGCTTAGTCACTTCAGTCATGTCCAACTCCTTGCAACCCTATAGACTATAGCCCACCAGGCTCCTCTGTTCATGAGATTCTCCAAGCAAGAACACTAGAGTGGGTTGCCATGCCCTCTTCAATTCCTTCCCAACCCAGGAATTGAACCTGAGTCTCATGAGTCTCCTGCATTGCAGGCAGATTCTTTACTGACTGAGCCACAGAGGAAGCCCCTATTTTATTACAAATAGTAGTGTGCACCTGTCAATCCCAATTTATCTTTTGCCCCACCATTTTCCTCCTGGTAACTATAAGTTTGCTTTCTTTATCAGTGACTCTACTTCTGTCTTGAAAATAAGTTCATTTGTACTCTTTTTAGATATCACGTATAAGTGATATCATATATTTGTCTTTCTGTGTCTGACTTACTTCACTCAGTTATAACAATCTCTAGGTCCCTCCATGTTGCTACAAATGGCATTATTTTGTTCTTTTTGTGGCACAGTAATATTCCACTGTATATACTTACCACATCTTCTTTGTCCATTCATCTGTAGATGAAGATTTAGTTTACTTCCATGTCCTGGCTATTGTAAATAGTGCTGCAATGAACACTGAGGTACATGTAACTTTTTGAATTAAGATTTTCACCAGGTATATGCCCTGGAGTGTGATCACTGGCTCATATTTCAATATTTTTTAATTGAAGAATAGTTGATTTACAATGTTGTGTTAGTGTCTGATGTATAGCAAAGTGATTCAGTTATATATCTATAATGTATATTATATAATATGTAAAATTATATAATGTACAATGTCAGATTTTTTTAAATTATTGAGCATAATTCCCTGATTGTATAGTAGGTCCCTATTATTTCTCTATTTTACATATGGTAGTGTGTATCTGTTAATATGAGGCTTCATTCTTGACTGTGTATACCTCTGTAGAATTTAAGTATTACAATAAGCATTTTTAGTAATTTGCTGCTGCTGCTAAGTTGCTTCAGTTGTGTCTGACTCTGTGTGACCCCATAGACGGCAGCCCACCAAGCTCCCCCGTCCCTGGGATTCTCCAGGCAAGAATACTGGAGTGGATTGCCATTTCCTCCTCCAGTGCATGAAAGTGAAAAGTGAAAGTGAAGTCGCTCAGTCGTGTCCAACTCTTCGAGACCCCATGGACTGCAGCCTACCAGGCTCCTCCGTCCATGGGATTTTCCAGGCAAGAGTACTGGAGTGGGGTGCCATTGCCTTCTCCATTTAGTAATTTAATAAAGTAATAAACATGGAAAATTTTGAAAAGGAAGAAAAAATATGTCCCATTAAAGAATTGTAATTATTAATTTTGTGGCTCAAAGATGATGGCAATCATTTGACTGCAAGAAAAAGAAAGTGGAAGAAGCAAATCAGGAAATGCTTTAGGAGGATGTGACATTTGCAATAACCCTTTAAGCATCTATAGGATTTGACAGGGTGAAGAGGGCATCGCCTGCCAAAGAAATGAACAAAGACGCAATGGTGGGGGTGCTCTAGCCACAATGAAGAAAGAGTCTGCCCAGATGGTCTTTGTGCTTATTGATTTGGGTACTTTGTTTACAAGGCTAATTTAGCTGATATGTGATATGCACACAGATAACTTCACAAAACAATCAGCTATGAAGGTGTATTTAGTTACTTATCAGTGGAGATTGCAGCAACAAGAAAAATTACAAGCGATAATAAAGAATAACACTTCTTTTACACTAAAATAATGCAGATGATATGCAGCCATCTTGAAGAAATACAGCCACACTTAAAACAGAATAACTAAAGTGGATCAATCCAGCAACCTTACTTTTCAGATTAATTAGCAACTCTAACTTTTCCTGATACAAATGAATTTGGAAAGCCAGTTCCCGGGTTAAAGGATGGTTACTATGCCTTCTTAGCAGTATAGTCTTCCAGTGACTCTAAAATGGACCCTGCCTTTCCCAAGACTACTGAACCAAATCTCTGCAGTTGGCAACTGAAAGTCTATTTTTATCAGACTTCCTGGTGCTATTTCCGGAACTGTGCTTGAGTGTTGCCTGCAGAGGGATGGGTCACCAGTGGGCTGCTTCAGGGGAAAGGGCTCTGGGTGCAGCAGACCTGGGTATGGCATAAGCCCTCTTAGAGGAGGTCGCCATTAACCCACCAGAGAGCCACCAGAACTAACACAGGACTGGGGAAACAGACTCTTAGAGGGCACAAACAAAACCTTGTGCACACCAGGACTCAGGAGAAAGGAGCAGTGACCCCACAAGAGACTGACCCAGACTTGCTCATGAGTGTTGGGAGTCTCTGGTGGAGGCATGGGTCAGCAGTGGCCTGCTGCAGGGTCAGAGGCACTGAGTGCAGCAGTGCACGCATGGGACCTTTTGAAGGAGGTCACCATTATCTTCATTACTTCCGCCATAGTTTGGCCTCAGGTCAAACAACAGGGAGGGAACACAGCCCCGCCCATCAACAGAAAATTAGATTAAAGATTTACTGAGTATGGCCCCATCCATCAAAACAAGAAAAGAACTAGTTTCCCCCTCAGTCAGTCTCTCTCATTAGTAAACTTCCATAAGCCTCTTATCCTTATCCATCAGAGGGAAGACAGAATGAAAACCAAAATCACAGAAAACTAACCAAGGATCACTGCCTTGTCTAACTCAATGAAACTATGAGTCATGCCATTTAGGGGTCGCACAGAGTCAGACACGACTGAAGCGACTTAGCAGCAGCAGCAGCAGCAGGATGGACGTGTCATGTTGGAGAGTTCTGACAAAACGTGGTCCACTCGAGAAGGGAATGGCAAACCACTTCAGTATTCTTGCCTTGAGAACCCCGTGAACAGTATGAAAAGACAAAAAGATAGGACACTGAAAGATGAACTCCCCAGGGTGGTAGGTGCCTAATATGCTACTGGAGATCGGTGGAGAAATAACACCAGAAAGAATGAAGAGATGGAGCCAAAGCAGAAACAATACCCAGTTGTGGATGTGACTGGTGACAGAAGTAAAGTCTAATGCTATAAAGAGCAATATTGCATAGGAACCTGGAATGTTATGTCCATGATTCAAGGCAAATTAGAGGTGGTCAAAAAGGAGATGGAAAGAGTGAACATCAACATTTTAGGAATCAGTGAGCTAAAATGGACTGGAATGAGTGAATTATTAGATCTCATAGACAGAGTGCCTGAAGAACTATGGACAGAGTTTCATGACATTGTACAGGAGACAGGGATCAAGACCATCCCCAAGAAACAGAAATGCAAAAAGGCAAAATGGTTGTCTGAGGAGGCCTTACAAATAGCTAAGAAAAGAAGAGACACTAAAGGCAAAGGAGAAAAGGAAAGATATACCCATTTGAATGAAGAGTTCCAAAGAAAAGTAAGGAGAAATAAGAACGCCTTCCTCAGTCAACAATGCAAAAAAACAGAGGGAAAAAATGGAATGGGAAAGACTAGTGATCTCTTCAAGAAAATTAGAGATACCAAGGGAACATTTCATGCAAAGATGGGCACAATAAAGGACAGAAATAGTATGGACCTAACAGAAGCAGAAGATATTAAGAAGAGGTGGCAAAAATACACAGAACTATACAAAAGGGATCTTCATGACCCAGATAACCACGATGGTGTGATCACTCCTCTAAAGTCAGACATCCTGGAATGGTAAATCAAGTGGGTCTTAGGAAGCATCATTATGAACAAAGCTAGTAGAAGTGATGAAATTCCTGTTGAGCTATTTCAAATCCTAAAAGATGATGCTGTGAAAGTGCTGCACTCAATATGCCAGCAAATTCGGGAAACTCAGCAGGGGCCACAGGATTAGAAAATGTAAGTTTTCATTCCAATCCCAAAGAAGGGCAATGCCAAAGAATGCTCAAACAACTACACAATTGGACTCATCTCACACACTAGCAAAGTAATCCTCAAAATTCTCCAAATCAGACTTCAACAGTATGTGAACCGTGAACTTCCAGATGTTCAAGCTGGATTTAGAAAAGGCAGAGGAACCAGAGATCAAATTGCCAACATCTGCTGGATCATTGAAAAAGCAAGAGAATTCCAGAAAAATATCTACTTCTGCTTTATAGACTACACCAAAGCTTTTGACTGTGTAGATCACAACAAACTGTGGAAAATTCTGAAAGAGATGGGAACACCAGACCACCTGACCTGCCTCTTGAAAAATCTGTATGCAGGTCAGGAAGCAACAGTTAGAACTGGATATGGAACAACAGACTGGTTCCAAATCGGGAAAGAATTACATCAAGGCTGTATATTGTCACCCTGCTTACTTAACTTATATACAGAGTACATCATGCAAAATGCCAGGCTGGATGAACCACAAGCTGGAATCAAGATTGGCAGGAAAAATATCAACAACCTCAGATATACAGATGACACCACCTTTATGGCAGAAAGTAAAGAAAAACTAAAGAGCCTCTTGATGAAAGTGAAAGAGGAGAGTGAAATAGTTGGCTTAAACTCAATATTCAGAAAACTAAGATCTTGGCATCTGGTCCCATCACTTGAAGGGAAATAGATGGGAAACAATGGAAACAGTGTCAGACTTTATTCTGGGGGACTCCAAAATCACTGCAGATGGTGACTGCAGCCATGAAATTAAAAGACACTTGCTCCTTGGAAGGAAAGCTATGATCAACCTAGACAGCATATTTAAAAGCAGAGACATTACTTTGCCAACAAAGTCCATCTAGTCAAAGCCTTGGTTTTTCCAGTAGTCTTATATGGATGTGAGAGTTGGACTGTAAAGAAAGCTGAGTGCCAAAGAAGTGATGCTCTTGAACTGTGGTGTTGGAGAAGACTCTTGAGAGTCCCTTGAACTGCAGGAGATCCAACTAGTCTGTCCTAAAGGAAATCAGTTCTAAATATTTTCTGGAAGCACTGATGCTGAAGCTGAAACTCCAATACTTTGGCCACCTGATGAGAAGAACTGACTCATTGGAAAATACCCTGATGCTGGGAAAGATTGAAGGCGGGAGGAGAAGGGGATGACAGAGGATGAGCTGGTTGGATAGGATCTATGACTAGATGGAGATGAGTTTGAGTAAGCTCTGGGAGTTGGTGCCGGAAATGGAAACCTGTTGTGCTGCAGTCCATGGGGTCTCAAAGATTCAGACACAATTGAGCAACTGATGTTAGGTGCTACTTATGGACTAAAATTTGAGAACCTCACTTCTAAAATGTGCACAGCATAGTTTCTTGGTGTCTACTATGATCATGTTAGAACTAAAGACATGTTAGAGCATTTGGAGATATTGCCTGTAACTTGACTGTCACAATCCAGTCACTGCAAATTAAACAAGATAGTTTAATTCTTGGTGTCTACTATGATCATGTTAGAACTAAAGACATGTTAGAGCATTTGGAGATATTGCCTGTAACTTGACTGTCACAATCCAGTCACTGCAAATTAAACAAGATAGGGTCACTTTCTTTTGGGCTCATCTGAGCTACATGAGTGACTACTTGGATGTCAGATCAATGTTTTCTTTCCTAAACCTTCTTCCTACAGTTTTGGAGCTAGGGAAGTGAAGTAACTCACAGAAAGCACAGGGTCTGATAATTAGATAATGTCAATAAATGCTAGTTGCCTCCCTCCATTTAATTCATCTCTTAACTTCCTGTGCTAATGTGTCTTAAGTGACCACAGGTCCTTACAGTGCAGCCACAATTGCTCCTAGACTCCTGAATACTTTTCTTCTTGATCAGTGACTGCAGAATGAAGTCCTTTTGCAGTCAGTGTCTGGCTGCTCTCTTAAGCAGTGGTTCTCAAGCTCTGCTCCACTGTGGAACCCCTGAGTCCGATGGGATCTCATGCTGAGGGCAGCACCCAAGCAATCCAAGTCACTGTGGTTAAAGCAAGGTGTGAGGGTGGGCAGCCTGCCCTCCTCAGCCCCTCCCTCATCCTCTCAGACCAACTCCCCTGCTCAAGGGCCCAGCTGGAAAATCATCCTCTAACTCTTAGAGTTTTTTGGCATCTGAGAGATGGAAGAAATGTGGTGTGAATGTTACAAAAGTGACAAGAATAGATTCTTGATCACTGGAAAGAGAGCAGAGCACTGAAATGAAGGCAAAAACAACTTTGAAATATTGCTGTCATTATAAAATGAGTAGGTGAGATAAAACCAACCTCTCCACAGGAGTGACAGTTTTGAGAAATGTTCCCACTGATTCCACTGCTCTAATGCAGTCACCATGAACTACATGGGATATTTGGAAAGTGGTAAATAGAAAGGGAACAGGGGTAAAATCATGTAAAGTTGATTAAAGTTCCAAAGCATAAGAACATATCAAAGCGAAACTACAGCAAAGGGGGTTGTCTTTGATGGGCTTGGCTGAAGAATGTCTATAACATGGGGCTTTCCCCCAAACCACAGGTCCTGAGGGTCTGCTGCCTACCCTCCAGGTGGGGCCAGGGACCTGGGGAAGGACAGAGGGGTAGAAAAAGATGAGGGATGAAGAGAAGGGGAAGCAGGAGGGACACAGAGAGTCAGGAGGGAAAAGGGACCTTTGGAATGCCCATCAGAAAGGGACTCTGCATAGGTGACCGGCCTGCACTCAGTGCCTCTTTGTCATCACCTAATTGCAAGTTTGTTGTTTTTTAGTCACTAAGCTGTATCTGGCCCTTTTACGAGCCCATGGACTGTAGCCCACCAGGTTCCTTTGTACCTGGGATTTCCCAGGCAAGAATACTGAGTGCATTACCATTTCCTTCTCCAGGGGATCTTCCCACACAAGGATCAAACTCAGAGTCTCCTGCATTGGCAGGTGAATTCTTTACCACTGAGCCACCTGGGAAGCTCAATTGCAAGTTTTCTGTTAAGTATTGTCCTTTATACTCCCCGACATCTCCAAGAAGCAGCAGAATCCGCTTCATGATCTTTCAGCAGCTCCCACGTGCCTTTAGGGTAAAGCCCAGATTGTGGAAGGTGGCCTCTGAGGACCCCTCCAGACATGCTCCCATCCTCTTCTTCAATAATTCATCCAACAAGTATTTTAGACCACCTACTACATGTCATGTAAATACACTAAGTGCTAAATACTGAAGAGTTGCCATGTTCACCCTGAAAAGTAGCCACTCTGTCTCTCTTCACTCCCTCTGTCAACTCTGCCCGCTTCCCAGACCCTTCTTCTTGCCTCTGTGACCAGCTCTGCTCTTCCTACAGAGGCTTTCTTCTACCCTCTTCCCATCCCTTACCTTCCTCTGTGCTTGCTTAGCCCTCATTCCCCTCTCCCCCACCTCCCAGATATTTTCATACCCGGGGCTCATGCTGGGCTAACTGCCTACCTTCCTGGTTAGTGGTAGATGGGTGGGGGGCAGGGAAATGACAGCAGTTGCGTGTCTGGGGTCAGCCTTGTTCAGTGGGTGTTCCCTGAGGGAATTAAGCCCTCAGAAAAGAAAAGAAAATGGGTTACTGTCCTCTCAATTCTCCCATGGGTGGGGGACATTGTATAGGAATAGGGCAGGATTCACCATGTCCTCAGGAATTTTTAAATGAGCTCTGAACCAACAATACCAGGCTTCCTGGGTGGCTCAGTGGTAAAGAATCCACCTGCCAGTGCAGAAGACCCAGGTTCAATCCCTGGGTCAGGAAGATCCCCTGGAGAAGGAAATGGCAAACCACTCCAGTGTTTTTGAGAATATTCATGAGAATCCCCATGGACAGAGGAGCCTGGCGGGCTATAGTCCATGAGGTCGCAAAGAGTCAGATATGACTGAGCAAATAAACAATAAATCAGCAACATCACTTCGCCAGCTCATAGGAACAGAACTTTCAGGGAAATTCAGCACTAGCCTTCCGGTGCTGGAGAGACGGAAAGCCCCGGGATTCTTTCAGCACCGGAGGTGCATTGTTCCTCTAGGCCCAGAGACGCAGTGACTTCTCACCTCGCCTTCCTCAGCTGGCAGCGTTTACTTGCTGGGCGCTTTATTACTTTCCCTTGCAGACACCTCTGTTTCTCATTAGAGCCAGGGGCCTGAGCCCCTGAGAGCTGATAACAATTTCGCCCCTAGACAGACCTTATTGGTTAACTGGAAAAGGCAGGTTAATGGTGTCTGCACGGAAGGTATATTATTAGAAGTAAGTCTGTGAAGCAAACTCCCAGTGACTCTAATCTTCGGAATGCTGACTCCCGGGGTCAGTAATTGGGCACCGCAGAATTCACCAGAGCAGCAGGCCTAAGCCTGTCTTCAGACCTCTTTGAAATGTGGTTCCTGGGCTCAGGAAAATAATTGCTTCATTTGAAGGGGGTGGAGAGAGATGAGGGGAGAAGAAACAACCTTCATTATTTCTCCAGTTTATCAATGCACCATGTTCTCCATATCCCGGTCTAATTAAAATAACACAGGCTGTTTGAGAAACTCAATCATTTCCACGGTGATTTTTGTCAGTTTGCTCCTCCTGCCAGTTCAGAGATGCCTAATGGCCGATAAGCCCATGCTCTGGGATTCCTTCCCTCAGTCATTAATTCAGCAACACAGTGCCTCGGTGCTTGTTAACTGTTCTTTACCCCTCTTCTATGAAAACCCTTAATTAACAGGGAGGATATTTTAATGTCAGTGCTTTGCAACTTTCCAAAGAAAAATGCCAATGTAATCAACTTGAACTCTTGACCACTGCTCCTAACACAAATCTTCTTCTTCTTAGCCAGCTGGGCTACCTCTGTTTCACATTCCAAATACACAGGCTGTGATAATTTGGGAGTGTGGTATCAGCACCAGGAAGTGCTGGAACATGCAGTTATTCAGGAGATCCCTCTGAAATGTGTCCGTTGTATTAGGGCCCTGGTTATCTGAGAAAAGCTCTAGTTATGATCCCAAGATCCATTTTGCATGTTCCTGGAAAAGGTGAGAGGGACAAAAAGAAAAGACAGTATTACTCTTTGAGGGGATGATTCTGTGTAACCCTTGTGGCCAAACTTAATTCCGCCTCACATAGAAAAAGAAAAAAAAAAATGAGAGAGGAAAACAAAGATGTAAAATAAACTAAAATCCACACACTAAAAAGAAAGAAGTAGAGAGAAAGTCAGGAAAGAAAATAAACATTTAATCCCACCATGGCAAAGTTGGCACCAAGTTTTCTGGCCTTGTGAGACAGGCATTGCAAGAGTTTCTGGCATGTGGCCAGCCCAGCCTGGCCTCCATCATGAGGGAACCACTGCAGATGCAAAGGAGCAACCACTGTGTGGTTACCTTAGAGAACTGAGGCATGGTCCTTTCATCCGCATGGCCTTGGAGCTTTGGGTCTGGCCCTTCAATAACTGCACAAGCCCCCACGTCTGCTGGGCACTTGGCTTAAGACTCTTCCAACTCAGCTTCCCAGGACATCATTCTCAGAACCAGAGCTGAGAGCTTCCAGGGCCTCGGAGCCATTCCATTATCTGACCTAGAACCCATCAGCCCTGCCACTGAAATGGCCCTTTGACCTGCCATGTTGGTGAACCATTGGCCCGGGTTAGCACATATGATCTTGATGGCTTGTAGAGGCAGTCAGCATGCTTATGCTGGGGAAATAAAGATAATATGAAAGACAATAGAGTGGATACAAACCAACTCCACATGAAGTATAAGAAAACATTTTATAGCAAATTACCACTTCTCTCAGTGTATCCTGAGATGCCAACTTTATCAGCCAGTCAGTCAGTTCAGTCACTCAGTCGTGTCTGACTCTTTGCAACCCCATGGACTGCAGCGCACCAGGCAGGCCTCCCTGTCCATCACCAACTCCCGGAGCTTGCTCAAACTCCTGTCCATCAAGTCAGTGATGCCATCCAACCATTTCATCCTCTGCCAACTTTATAAATGTTATTAAAATAATTTTAAAGATTGTTCTAAATTTTCCTCTTCTGTTAATTACTAGGCGGATGCAGGTGTTCCTTGTGCTTCTCAGGCCACAGCAGAAAAGTATTAGAAAGAAATATATCAAAACCCAGAGTCTGGAATTTTAAAAATGAGATTCAGATGTGTCTATAAATCTGACAGAGAGATGCAGGGAGGCCCTTCAACCTGGGGTGGGCAAAACATGCCTGGAATTCGGTCGGTGACCTCACCTGGCCACTTACTTCATTAAGTGTGCTGCTTTGGGGCACACACAGGTCTGGGGTCAGCCTGGGTGTTTTCATGCCTCTTCTACCAGCAATACTGTTTGCTCGCCTTGGGGGCTGCCCAGTGTTCTGCCTCCTGCTCAAGTGTCATGACTCAGCCAAACTCAAGAGGCAGGAAACTGAGCTGGATGGATCACTGGTTTGACCTCAAGTGACAACTCCCTTGTTGTGACTTCTTCCATAGGCAGGAGATTGTTGATGGGGGTGGGGAAGCCGGGGGAGAGGCAGAATCAGCAAAAGGTCAGCAGGTGAGTATTCACCAAGATAGCACCCCAATACACATGCTGTGCCCATCAGCCTTGCTCCCAATGAAATTGTGCCCACAAGGTTATCAGAAACTGGTGACTGACAGAAATTCTTGAGCTGATCTCGAGGCTTGCTAAAAATCCCTCCACTTGTAGCCCTGCTTTCATTGAACAAGCTCGCCTTAATTATTTTGTGGCAAATTGCACACCCTCCAAATTTCACAGACCCTAAACAGTAGATCTTTGCCACAGTTGTTTTTCAGGAATTTCAAGTCACTGTGTCTAGTTCAACCTTGAGCTGACTAAGTCTGGTTAAGACCGTGGACCCTAAAACTGGGCCTGCTCAGGGGTCCAGTGAATGATCTTTTGATGTCAGATGGCTCCAAACTCCATTCTCCAGACCATGCTGCTAAGTCGCTTCAGTCGTGTCCAACTCTGTGTGACCCCATAGACGGCAGCCCACCAGGCTCCCCCGTCCCTGGGATTCTCCAGGCAAGAACACTGGAGTGGGTTGCCATTTCCTTCTCCAATGCATGGAAGCGAAAAGTGAAAGTGAAGTTGCTCAGTCGCGACCCCATGGACTGCAGCCCACCAGGCTCCTCTGTCCATGGGATTTTCCAGGCAAGAGTACTGGAGTGGGGCATCATTGCCTTCTCTGTCAGACCATACTAGATGCCTATATTTTTGAACCTACATCCCACAAAGAAGCATGTAACTCAGATAGGCCTGCACAGAACCTTACCTTTTTCATACCCCCAATCACCTTTCCCTATCATGAAGATCATGCTATTTTTTTTAACCCCATGTCTCAAGCCCCTTGCATTTGGGGCAGCAGATCTGAGATGTTCTCCCATCTCTTTCTCGGCTGCTTCATGAATACCCTCTCCTTCCTGCAAACTTTGGCATCTCAGAGTCCTGGCTTGCTGTGCTTCAGGCAAACGAACCTGATTCGGTGACACTGATACCACCTGCACAATCACATAACCTATCAAGAGAACATGGAAAAGTGTTCAGAAATCTAGTACACAGAGGTGTCGTGAAGGAAACAGCAAGAATTCTGCAGTCAGGTAATTCTAGGTTCAATGCCTGGGTGGCCTTTCATTCCCTAGGTGAGGCTAGGCAAGCAACTTAGCCTTCCTGGGCCTTAGTCTTCAGTTCTGTAAAATGGGGATAACAATACTCACGTGGCACAATTGCCAAGAGGAATGAAACAACAACATATGCAAAGTGCTTGCCACAGACAGTTGGTCCTTGTTAAGACGTATCAGATCCCATTGCTTTCCTTTTCCATATGATCTACTACAAAACTATCAGCTTAATGGAGTAAGTAGAGGAAGACCTGGGAGACATAATTCTGGTCTCTTAACAAGGGAGGTGACGTAGATACAATAAAAGATAACAAAGCAAGGCTCTTTAACCTGAGAATCACTGGCAGCAAAAAGATATTTATGGCTAGAAAAGAGATTCACATGGCATGGGACTTTTTGCTTTCACAACTCAATCACCCAGTGAGTGACTGAGATTATCACAATCTCTTCGTTTCATTTTCTAAAAGCCTGATTAGTCATGAAAATATTTTATGGGAAGTAATTTATAATGACCATGTTTTATAGTTAAATTTGCTTAATAATTGAGCCCACAGGTCCATCCCACTTGGGTCCCCTTTCCTGTTTCCTGGCTTTCCACCATGTCACAAAGTCCAGCTCTACTATCTTCTTTCTGAAGTACAGACTTTTACCATGAGGGCCCTGAGAAAGAGAGGGAGACAGAGGAAGAAAGAGGCCTCCTCCCATAGCCTGCCTCTCCAGCCCAAGACAAACTGCTCTTTCTTCCAGGAGAGTTGACAGTGAGGGTCTCCATTGCCTTACTGCTCCCTAGAGGCCCAAGGCCACCTAGTGATTGCTAATAATACTTGTCCAACTTCAGTTTGTTAGGAGAGAGTCATTTTTACATACACCTGAGTGTAGACCAGCTGGCTGCTGTAGATTCTTCCCCACAAAGTGCAGGACATCACACCATAAGCCTTCTGCACTCCTCACCACATCAGGCCTGGGTCGCTGGGAACACAAATCATTCCACAAAGAGCATACACAGTTTCATAAGAACAGACAACAGTTTGTAGCACACACACACACACACAAATTCTCCCAAAGAAACCCAGCTAAAAAATGCAATACATGTTACCAAAAACAAGCCCAACAAACAAAAATTAAACCTCATTCTGCTTACTCCCCAGTTTTCCCCAACAGTGATTGGGTGAGTACATACTTATTGATTCATTGCAATTCATTCATTCATTCAACAAATAGTCATTTGTCACAGCTAGTGTTCTGGGAGCCAGGGACACTGCCTGTCTTTATGGAATTTAAAAGTAATAGCCCATTATAATCCTTTCCCAGAATTAAATACGTGTGTGTGTGTGTGTGTGTGTGTGTGTATGTATGTGTGAGTCACTCAGTTGTGTCCAACTCTTTGAGATCCCATGGACTGTAACCAGCCAGGCTTCTCTGTCTATGGAATTCTCTAGGCAACAGTGCTGAAGTGGGTTGCCATTCCCTTCTCGAGGGGATCTTCCTGACCCAGGGTTTGAACCTGGGTCTCCTGAATTGCAGGCAAATTCATTACTCTCTGAGCCACCAGGGAAGCCCACATAGACGTATACATACATTTAAAGAAAAGAAAGAGCAAGCTCATGTCAAAGGCTTGAATTCAAGTTTCCCACTCTGGTAAAATAAAACATTTCTAATCTTTGAAGTAATTTCCAATTCTGCCCATTTTGGCTTTAAAAAAAAAAAAAAGCATGAAGGACTGCATCCTGTTTATACATGACCTTCATCAGCACTGGCTGATTCTCATAATGCTGCTTTCTCTTCTAGATACTCACAACCCATGCATGTATTGATCCACTGCATTCTTATCCAGGATTTACTTCTGCAGGATCTATTTTTTTGTTTAAAAACATTAAAAACATTCTCCGCTTCTAGTCTTCCAGTGCATCTCCTAATCGTCACAAAATGTGTCTATGTCTGTATATTAAAAGGGTCACAAGAGCAACAATCATTTCAAGTAGATTTTCTGGTACCCCTGGTTTACAGTCCCCGTTTCCTAGCGAATGTTCCTAAGGATGTAGGACCTGACATTGTGTTGAGCCTTTATTTAGTGCCATCGCTGTGCTGAGACCGTTACGCTCACTGTCCTCTTCACTTCCCTCAGCAGCCCCGTGAGGTCATCTCTTCACAGAGGAAGGTGCTGAGGATCACTGAGTAAGTCTCCAGCCAGCTAGCCATGGGCAGAGCATGAAGTTGGCCTCAGGAGGGCCAGTGGAGAGTGGTGGAGAGTGAAAAGGGCCCAGGAGAGAGCCTATCCTTAACTAAGAAGCAGGTGCCCAGCAGGAGAACTGACCAGATTCTGAGGTTCATGCCTACCTGTACCCCTGCCAACATCTCCAGCCTGGTGTGTGGGCATGGATTTCCTCAGCCAAGTCTTGCTCAAACATTGACTTCTCAAGTTCTGTTGACTGAAATGGAATTGGCAGTTAGGTTGTTTTCCTTTTCTTTTGTTTTAGTTGCAGAGAAAATAGACAGCCTTTTCCACAAAACACTCCATCAGTATAGGCGGGACACAGTCGGTCGGGGGACAAGTCTTGATAGCCTGCTTCAAATGTCTCCCAAAAACCACTTTTTTTTCCCATTTGAAGGAGAAAAGTGAAGGGAAACCACTGTCTTCACTGAAATCTAAAGTTGTCCTTCTTTGGCAGTTTTATAAATGGGGTTGAATCAAGCTTAAGAAATTTAGGGAATGAAAGCCCCCAAAGAAAATGTCTTTTAATGTGTCCTACGTTCTGGGATATTGAAATTCATCCAAGAACTGCCACCTTCTCCAAGAAGCTGGCCCTCTCTGCCATCTCCCACAGATGGAGTCTGTCTTCCTTTAAGGGAATGATGCCATATGTCAGGGAGCCATTTCAAAGTTAAGCAAAAAACCACAAATGGATTTAGGGTTTTCAGGTCTGGAGCACTGACCTTCCACCCACATTTCATGGGCAGGCCTTTACACTGCAATCACGTCTAGATTTTTAGAGGCTTTTTCAAGACATGTCAGGATTTGGGGAGGGTTTCCTTTTCAGATAAATGCTCCAGCGTTGACTGCTCTGTGTCTGAGCTGGCTCAAGTAAAGGTATATTCATTTCTGTGGGAATGTTGGAACATGGAGTGGAAGAGGTTCTTTCCGCCCACAGCTGTCTCTAATCTCAGAAGTTCAAGTCTCCGAAGCTGATAGATCATTATTCAAAGTAGTGGATCTGACAGGAGGAAGTAAGCTCTCTCATGATGGGCCGGGATTTGGTGCCATCACAAACAACTTTTTAGATGAAAATAAGCTGTAACCAAATCTTTCAGTGGATTCAAGAGAGAAGCTGCACTTACATCTTCTTCTGCCATGGTTCAGGAGTAGAACTCAGACGCCTCCTCACTTAAAACAGTTCTCATGGTGACCTTTAAGCTAAGTCATCCAGTCCATGCTCAAAACAAACTCTGCAGAGACCTTGCCTCCTAGCCTGAGTATTCAAATATAAGTTAATTTGGAAACCACAGGTGATTAAAAATGCATAGCATTATCTTGACTGACTAGCAGATATTTGGTGATGAGATACATCTCCATTTCTGGAAATAAAAATCCTTTCAAAAATACTAATTTTTCTCAAACATTTTTTCCTGTCTAAAATATCTGAGGGGGACTTCCCTGATGGTTCAGTGGTTAAGACTTCCCCTTCCAATGGAGGGGATACAGGTTCAATCCCTGGTCGGGGAGCTAAGATCCCACATGTCTCAAGACCAAAAAGCCAAAACATGAAACAGAAGCGATACTGTAACATATTCAATGAAAACTTTAAAAATAGTCCACATTAAAAAAAAAAAAAAAAAAGACTTTAAGAAGTAAAAATAAAACACCTGAGGAATAAGATGTACTCCCTCAGTCAAGCAGCTGACTCTGGGTGTGGTTTGGGGTTGAGAAAGAAGAAGGTACCTCCTAAAGGGATGACAGTATTACAACCTGTCAGAGAGAGAGTGAAATTTAGAAAGCTTTACCAGTGATTGGGGCATGCTCACCCAGCACTCCCAGCAGCTCTCTCCTGTCTTTGAGTAAAAAGTGAAAATATTCATTTCCCATAAGACAACCAAACACCAAAAGGTTATTGAGGCATCTATAACTTAGAACAGATGCTGTAAGTGACCATTTATTCAACAAGGCTATGTTTACTGAGGGCTGCAGAAAACCCCTAGCATCAGTCCACTAAAGAATGTCATATAGCAGAAACATCCTAGTACTTTGGGCCAGTAATTATTATGGTCCTACATGTGCTATTAAGCAAAAATAAACTTACTATTTGTCACTTAGTGATTACAGCTTATATTTATAAAGCTAGTTTAGCAGTCTTTACTGAGAATAGACACATATTTTTCTTTTTCACTAGCACTTTTTAATGTTTTCTCTTACATGTATTCTGTCCCATTTAACAAAATTTGCTTATAAAACTGTTAGACAAGGCAAAGTGAAATATTTCACTCACAGTATTTTCTTAGACTATTCCTAAGTAAAATAAACATAAATGGCCTAGATTTTTTAAAATACTCTAGAGTCTGAATGTAAAATAAATCATCCATTGTGTAATAACTTTCATTGGAAGAACCTGCAAATAGATTTATTCTGCCTCAACCCTTCCCTCACTCCCATATGGGAAAAATAAAAGCAAATCATTTTTGTTTGACATAAAATCTTGACCTTTGTTGCATTCATGGCTGCTGAGAGAACAACATAGTCAGCAGAACCCCCTGGAGTGTGAACCATTGATCTTAAGTTCAGGAAGTCATCAAGTCTGCAGAAGTTTTCCCAAACTAGAAGACCACTTGCTCCTTTCATTCTGAAGAGACAGACTTCCTGTCTTCATCTTTATTCTTAAGCTGTCACCAGAAAAGAACTTGGAGGAGTCAGCAGGAGAATTTATACCATAGCCAAGCAGAGCAACTTTGGGCTTGCTCACCACCTGTGTCCTTAGAGCCTCACAACCAGGAAGGATGCACAGGATCCACTCATGTGTTGGTCATTGAGAGCAAAACTGGTTCCATATGCATACATGCACACACACACCTCATTGTCTGTCTGGTCTTTACACAAGAACCATCACACATTGATGTCAAGGAAACAGGGAAAGAAAAAATTCAATCTGTTATTGCTTAAACCTATTTACAAGGGAAAATGCATTCAGATGACCTATTCAAAAGGTTTTAACTTTATTCCAAGTGGCCAATGTGCATGAAATTAGCCAGTTTTCTACCTTTTTAAAGAATATGAGCTATTAATATTTTTATTAATATAGGATTTTCAGGATTGTAGGATTATTACAGGACTTATTTTGGTAAGGGTCCACATCAATCTCTAACATTTCCCCTTTTTCCCCTAGGTTTTAAAAACTCATGTATCCAAGAAAGATAAAAAAGTCAAGTTAAAAATCAATATTTTGGGGATGGGAGGTCTTCTGGACACAAGCCTTATTGTGTCCTATAGCCCATCTATTTCAAAGCTAGATGCTTTGGAAGCCCATCTCTCAGGTGGAAGTCTTGAAAGTTGAGGTAGGAGATGTGAGGTTCAAGCCCTTTGCTCCTGAGGGAGAAGCTGGGAATCAGGAGTTCCTTCCAGTATGTCACAACACTGAGTGGGAGGTTGGTGGCCAGTCTGTCTTTCCCATCCATTTCAAGGTGGGTCTTTGCTCATTCTCCTGATGTGTAGGCATATCTCAGTGTTTCTGGATTTCTTTCAGAGGGAATTGTTCTCTTGTAGCTGTAGACTCGGTGTATTCCTCAGAGGTGAGTTCAGGAACCTCTTACTTTGCCACCTTGAACCAGAACCTGAAATTACTACTGACATTCAAGAATGGGAGGAAATGGGTGGTGAGGGTCTGAAAATGCCATTAGAACAGAAAGGAAAGGGATTCTCATATAAGTGGTGGAAGTCACTTAGCAATCTAGAATAAGGGTTTTTACCTGCCCGCACGCACACACACCCACACACATACACACCCATTGCTTCAACAAAACTGCCACAGAATTTCTCCCTTGCATTCTCATTCCCACAGCTCTAAGGCTGGGCCACATTGTATTAACTGGCTGATTTCACCTGCCCTAAGTGTATCTGATTTGCACAAGTTCACAAAGATTTTGCCAGTATTCCCAATGAGAATCATGAGTCAGTTACCCTAGAGTTCCCTGGGCCCAGTGGCCTCTGAGCTGAGGGCACTGAGAGACTCTGCCTTCCGTGCAACCACAGCACCCCAGCCCTGCCATCAATAAACCTGTGTTTATTCCCTGCCCACAGTGTCAGCAGGGAGCCACTGGGGGAGACTGGAGGATGCCCATTGCTCAGTGTCACTCTACAGCAGTCCTGAATTTATTTCTCCAGGCTGTCACTTTTTCCAACTTTACTTATGACCAGGAGAAGTACACAGTGATAAAAAGAGCCAGGCCATGCACACACTGAGGTCACTCTCACATCCCAAATGGCCTATGGCAGGGTCAGCAACAGGCTGAAGCATGTGCAAGAATAAAGACGTTTTTGGTTTTTTCCCCCCAGATTTCCCTTGTCTGTGATAAAGCTGGGAGCATGGTCACTGATTTGCTCAGGAGAGATGATAGCTGTCCACCTGTGTCCTAAATCTGCTACCCTAGTGATGACCCCATAACATGTCCACCAAAGCGGTTTCCCACCTCTCCAAATTCTCCCTTCCAGTAGATCTTCTGTGGAGGAAGGCTGAAATCTGGAACCAGCTTCTGACTTCAGTAATAAAACTTTCTCCTTCACACTTTCCAGAACAAGAGAGCGACGCCATCTATTAATCTCAGAACGTGGATTTAACAATTCTTTTCAAAAAGACAAAATAACCGTTTTCAGTCCAGCGAGAACACAAAACTTGTTAAATTGATTAATGAAAGTGTGTTACTATTACACACAGAATAAACACTATTGTTAAAGATAGAAACAGAGCTGCCTGCCAGCAGCTTATTTTCAGTCACCTGTAAAATAATATTGCCACGGATTCACATGACAAAGCTATCGTTAATTAGTTAATTGACATAATATTGCCAATAATTTTAATCATGTTCGAGAGGTTCCTCAAATAAGTCATGATTCATTTAGCTACTATCTCCACCTCACTAAATCTTAAGTCCTGAGATGACAGTGATAAAATTAAAACATTCTAACCTAAGAAGTCACAAAATAAAGGTGCCACATGGCCATGTACCCATTTTGACTCTTTGTGTATGTAAATATAATTTAATTTTGGATGTCTGGTTTTAATGGCATATTTTTCCCTCTAAGTTTTTAATTAATATGATACTGACAGCTCAAGATTCACAGCTCTAGATTGACTTAAGAAAGGGGAGTTGGGGTGCTTAGACTGCCTGGGTCTAGGTTGGGGTGAATCATGGCAAAGGCACTGAGGGGCAGTGGGATGGCACATCGATCGCCGGGTGACTTCAGAACAGTGATGGATATGGTGGGGAAAGTTATAGTGTCTCTTTCATCAATTCTTATGAAGATTTAATGAATCAATGTATAAAGTTCTTTGAACAGGTAATACATACAAAGCACAGAGTAAATAGTAGTTGCTTTTGTTTTCAGTGGAATTTTCAACCGCTTACAGGATTGTTTCCCTTGACAGCGCCTCAAAATCAACACATCTAGAAAAAGCATTGCTCTTCTCTTTAGAGCGGCTCCCTTTCCCAACTTCCTTGGAAATGAAACCCCAGGGCAGTGGTGCCACTACTCAATAACTGCAGAAGTATCAATAACCCAATATATTTGACTCCTCCTATCCACCCCCCACCCTGTCCTGCCACCAACCTACCATCAAAGACTCTTCATTCTTCTTTCTAAATCGGTCTCCTTGTCACATCCTCTATTTTTCCAGCTGTAATATTGTGATACAGTAAGAACTGTGAGTTTGATCTTTGTCCCTGGTTCCTAGCACAGAGTTTTTAAAACCCTTGGAATTTCCTGAGAGTTAAGGGTGAGAAGAGCATCCTTTGTTATTCACAATAAGCCCTTCTCAACCTTACCTGAGTTTATGCAAAACCCCATTTGGATAATGGCTTCTGATGCCAGAGGAATTTACCATCAGATTAGCGGGCTGGGCTGGACATTTCAGTCCCACCATCCTCTACGGCTAGGGAGGAGAAAAGGGCATGGAATTAAGTTCGTCATCGCCAGTGGCCAACAGTTTAATCAATCATGCTCATGAAGGAGACCCTCCATGAAAACAGTAAGCGCGGGGACACATCCACAGGTTGGGAGGGTGCTGCATCCCGGGGACAGAAGCTCCTGTGCTGAGAAGACATCCAAATCTCACCTTGTGTGCCTCTTCATCTAGCTGTTCATTTGTATCCTTTATGATAAATGATAAATGGGGAACAGCAAGTTAAATATTTTCCTGAATTCTGTGAACTGTTTTAGTAAATTATGAAACCTAAGAAAGGGTCACAGGAACGCTGACTTGTTGCCAAGTCAGAGGTGTTGGGCTTCCCGCAAGTGGCTCAGTGGTAAAGAATCCACCTGCAATGCAGGAGAGCCAGCTTCAGTCCTTGGGTTGGGAAGAGCCCCTGAAAAAGGAAATGACAACCCACTCCGGTATTCTTGCCTGGAGAATCCAGTGAACAGAGGAGACTATCAGGCTATAGTCATGGGGTCACAAAGAGTTGGACACAACTGAAGCAACTAAGATTCAGAGGTGTGGGTAACCTGGGGACCCACTACTTTGGATTGGTATCTAAAATGGGGACAGTCTTGTGGGACTGAGCCCTTAACCTGGGGGATCGATGCTAATTTCATGTAGTTAGTGTCAGAATTGAATTAAGTCGTAGGACACCCAGTTGGTGTCCACAGAGAAATGGAAATTTGCTTCATGTGGAAAACCCCTACATTTGGTGTCAGAAGTGTTGTGAATAGAAAATAGATTTCCTTTACAGCCTCCATTTTCCAATGAAGACTCTTGTTACTTCAGACCTGAGTCACCACAGCCTCTGGGTTAGCACACCCCCTCCCCCAGCCTCTGAGTCCTTGAGTCTAATCACCCTCGGAGACAGTCTGCATGAAATGGATACTAGCTGACACCTGTGGTGTATGTACTTCAGTGGCAAGAGACTCACTCAAAGTAGCTTCTGTTGATGGAAGCATGCTTATGGAAAACAGGGTCATTTGGCTTTGTCTCATGAATAGGGTTGTCAGAGAAATCTGGGGACACACTTATACTTAAAATCATCTGTTGATTGTCTGAAATTCAAATTTAACTTGGCGACCGGCTTTAGTTTGTATGGTTGGCACCTGTTATTGTTATTGCTTTGTTTTTTTGTGTTTGCTAAATCCAGCAACCTTATGTCATATACAACCAGGAGGACATCAAGGGCCTTTAGTTTACAATGGCAGCTAGAGTGTCTAAATAAAATAGATCTCACCCATCCAATACCACTAAGGACCAGTGTGCAGTGGGACTTGTGTAGGATGACGTACGATATTTTCTTTTAAAAAATGCACAATGTGAGAGTTGCAAGTGAAGTTTTATTTGGGGCAAAATGAGGACTATAGCCCAGGAGACAGCATTTCAGATAGCTCTGAGAAACTGCTCCAAAGAGGTAAAGAGGAAAGTCAGTATTTATGTGATTTTGGTGAAGGGGGAGTACATACAACCAAATACGTGGTAAACAGTCCATCTGCCAATGCAGGAGACATAAGAGATGCAGGTGCAGTCCCTGAGTTGGGAAGATCTCCTGGAGGAGAGCATGGCAACCCATTCCAGTATTCTTGCCTGGAGAATCCCATGGACAGAGGAGCCTGGCAGGCTATAGTCAGTAGGGTCACTAACAGTTGGACACAACTGACGTGACTGAGCACAGCACAGCACAGAGATAGACTGTAAGTGCCCATGGCAAGTGTCAACTTGTAGTTGACAATGGTAACTAACACTATCTCACATGTTGGGAGAATACCTCTTACCTCTCTTCAGCAAGTAGTGGAAACTGCTATAAACTGGTGTACCCTGATCATACCATACCTGAAGCAAGCTGCTCCTATTCACCTCCACCCATTGTTTCCACCAGGGATGTGGCAGAGTCAAAAAAAGATCCTAATATTTTTTCTAAATAGAAAAGCTTTTGATATTATGCTATTCACAACTAATTTAATAATAAAACATTGCTTTGGCAACTCTGTGTGGGCAGATAGAACAAAAAGGTGTATTGACCACATCAACGGGCCTTCAGGCTACTATCTGCTGCCTCTGCTCTATAGAACCACTGGAGATCAGTCCTCAGCTAGAAAGAAACATCCGTTGCCCCAGTCCTCCTTGGTCATCAGAGTAACTCAGCAGTAAGGCAGTACTTGACCAATGAACTCTCTTGGTACAGCTTGATTTGAATTCTCTGAAAGAGACAACTTGATTGGGTCGGCCAGTCACTTTGCATACAGCGCTCTTTTTGGTCATTGGCCAGCCTCGGGAAGGGAACAGTATTCTAGTCTAATCAGCTGTACCCTGGGAAGAGAATTACAAGGTCCAGACCCCTCACATGGCTCTCACTCGGTAACACCAGTGGTACCAGGTTTCTTTCCGTTCCTCTTTCCTCTCTTCTGTCCCACCACAGAGTTCTCTTACCTCTCTTCTCTGAGCTCATATCTCTTCTTTCTTATGACCAAATTAATGGCTTCACATACTTCAGCTCTCAGCCTGTCACTTCCTAAGAGAATCCTTCCCTGGTCTTTGAAAAGGTCTGTTACTGCCACGTACCCACAAATGGCATTCAGAACATTTTCTGGTACTGTGCAAACACTGGCCAACAGCACACGGGTCTCATCAGAAGGGGTTCTGGAATGACTCTGGAGGCTTCCTTCTATGCCAGGAACTATTTAGTGCTAACTCATGGGGGAGCCATATTGGGGTAGCTGGAGATAGGACTTGTGAGGCCTCTGCCACAGGGGAAAGGGCACTCAGGGAGGCCAGGGTACCTATACTGGTGTTTCACTTATCTACTGCTGTGTAACAAACCTCCACAAAACTTAACAACTTAGAGTGATAATTTATTATGTCTCACAGTTTTGCAAGCTGGGTTGGTTTTGTCTGGGTGGTTTTCTTCTTCAGGTGTTAGAGTAGGAATGTCTCAGATGGCTTCTTCACTCACGTCTGGTGTTTTAGCTGGGATGACTGAAGAGTCAGGACCTGGCTGAGCATCACTCTCCCCATGTGACATCTCCCCATGACTAGCTCGGTTTCCTCATAACACTATGGTGTCAGGATACTGTGCCTATGATAGATTGCTTCCAAAAGAGTAGATTTAAGCAGAAACCATCAGTCCCTTCAAGGCCTTAGCTCAGAATTCTCATTCCATCTCTTCAGAGCCTTCTCCTGACCAAAGCAAGTCCTAAGGCCAGCCCTATTCAAGAAATCAGAAAGACTTCACCTCTTGGAGGGTAGAGCAGAATTTATGTACAGAGGGAAGGGAAGAACAGAGGCTACCTGAGGACAATATCTACCAGCATCAGTGTGGGCACATTCAAGTACCTTCACCCTGATACAGCAGTTCAGTGCATTGTGGCTGGATATCAGCCAAGTTTGTGCCTCTCTTTTAGTTGATTGTTGCAGTTTTACATTTGTTACGACCTATTTTACTAGAGTCTACAGGATGGCAGGAACGGTGACTGTTTGCTCTAGTGTCAGGTGTGGTGACTGTCACACTGCATCACTTAGTAAGTATCTGTTGAATAAATGAATGAATATTCCCTTTTTAAAACTGCAGCCAAAATTATCACAGAACTGTTTCAAGTGACTAAAATGCTTCCATTTTTATGTGGTGAAATTTGATAAAGGGTTTTTTAATGGGGAAAAACAAAGTTTAGTGTCAGAGTTCTCTTTGGCAGAACTAGTTTTGCTTAAAGGCACTAGAATGCATATTTTGGTACCAATACCAGGTGTTTGCGGGAGGCAGAGAGGAGAAAACTGAACTGAGAAAGACAATATAACAGGTTTCTCCTTCCCTCCCTTGTCATGGATGTTCTTAACGCCCAGCACAGATTCCCTACAACTGATAAAATCATCAATAAGAGGAGCCACCCACCAAGAGCCACCTCCCAGGAAGGCTCTCCTTAGGCAAGAATGAATGCATTCTTTCAGCATGGAATGCTTAGCGTGAGGTAAAGGTTTTATTTGGGAAGCAGCCTGGGGTAAAGAAAAGAACCAGAGTCAGAAAAACTGGCTTCTCTTCCAGCTTTGCCACGCTGTAAGAATTAGCCCAAAGTAAGTCACTTTTTACTCTAAAACAAACTCCAATATCTGCAGGGGGCCCAGAGAGTTTCAGCTCCCACCCCTCCTGACCAGCTTAACTAAGCCCTTGTGTACTGTTATAGGATGTGACAATCCTACCCTTCAACCTCTTTGTGCCTACTCGTGATGCCCATCTTCCTGCTGGCCCAGGCATTAAAAAGTCCAAGCTCGTACCACTTGCTGCATAATAGCCCAATCAATTGAGAGACAAGTTACTGGGGCAAGAAATAGTGACTTTATTTAGAAAGCCAGCAGACCAAAAAGATGGTGGACTAATGTCCTAAAGAGCCATCTTGCCTGAATTAGAATTCAGGCTTCTTTTGTACCAACAGGGGTAAAGTTCTGGTTCCAATCAGACTCTGGAAGGAATGTGTTTATTTCTTCTTTCCTGCAACCATTCATAGGTAGCCCTGGTCAAGAGGTTTTCTGTGAAATAAACAAATGTATTTTAGCTTAATGCTCATTACACAGTCAGCAGAGTTCCCAGAAAAGAGCCATTACTTTTTATGGGGGGTGATACAGTTTGTATATATATATATAGTCTTTTTCATATTATTTTCCCATATAGATTATTATAGAGTTGGAGAAGTAAATGGAAACCCATTCTGGTATTCTTGACTGGAAAATTCGAACAGAGGAGCCTGGTGGGCTACAGTGCATGGGGTTGCAAAAGAGTTGGATGTGACTTAGCAACTAAACAACAACAACAAGCAAATTATAGGGCATTGAGTAGAGTTCCCTGTGCCTTACATTAGGTCCCTGTCGATTACCAATTTTATAAATAGTAGTGTGTATATGGGACTTTCCAGGTGGCATTAGTGGTAAAGAACCTGCCTGCCAATGCAAGAGACAGATATGATTTTGATCCCTGGGTCCAGAAGATTCCCTGGAGGTGGGCATGGCAACCCACTCAAGTATTCTTGCCTGGAGAATCTCATAGACAGAGGAGCCTAGTGGGCTATGGTCCACAGGGTCGCAAAGAATTAGACACGACTGAAGCGACTTGGCAGCAGCAGCGATGTGTGTATGTTAATCCCAACCTTGTAAATGATCCCTCCCCACACCTTTCCCCATAATGTATAATTTAAACTTATAGGCAACATCCCTTTAGTGATTAACTTGTAGCAAAAGCAGTAGAATACAAAGGTTAAAGTAAAAGAAACAGATCCAATATGGAGTCAGATTTGTTCTTCCCTGTTACTCACAGTCTTGACAATCTGAGATGCATCAGACGGAGCTCATCTATACATCTGCTTACTCACAAGACATTGTAGTACTTGCCTCCAGAGTCTCCTTGCTCCCATCTCCATTCCACACACTTACAGCCACTTCCAAGTCTAGGTCCTCCTGGAACTCTGCTCTGGCTTGGTTCCTACATCCTTGATTGTAGGCTCTCCTTACTTCACTGCTTCTAAAGACTTCTAACTTTCCTTCCTTAAGGAGAGCAGACCCTGGTGGTTGCCTACCCTAGAGCCCTAAGGTAGACTTACCACTTACTGAGAAGCCTTTGAAGCTGAAACTCCCAGGCCACTCACTGGGCTGGGCTCCCTTCCAAAGCCTGGGAAAAGCAAGCATCTCACGTTCAAGGTTACATATGTGTGTAAGATATTTTCACCACAATTGGGTGTGATCACTGTCATTTTCCACCCCAGTTTCCCTGCCTCACACTCCCCTCCTATTGAATGGTGGCAGGGTGCTTGTAGGTAGTTTATGGTGTACTGATAAGGGGAAGTGAAGCTGGGGAGCATTCAACTTGGGCTTAGTAGCCTATGTGGTTCACTGCAAGGTAAACCCACATTGGTTTAAAGCAAATAGTATGGTTTATGAAGCATCTGGAATATAGCCAGAAGCCAGAATTTTTTTTAAGCTGTTTTTTTAAGCAGTAATACATTAAAATGTATATACAAATTGTGAATAAAAGTAACCAATAAACTCTTTGATTATTTTATGATTTGATTAATAATTCAAATCATATGAATATATGGGAAACCATGTTAATTTCTTAATTTGGTACAAAATATTGATAACAAATTCAGCACAAAACTCACAATGCACATTAGGGTGAGGACATTGGCAACTAACTGTTTTACGAATATTGTGAATAAAAGGTGTCTGTCAACCACACCAGGCACAGAATAACACACAAGAGAACTTGAAATACCCTAAGACATTACAATGCATTTATGAAAGAAATTAGGTGACAGTGTCTTCACTTTTAGCAACAATCCTTAATCTTTGATGGTATTACTGATCACAAGTTATCAAACTGAAAAATACTTTTTTAAGTTATCAATTTAGAAAAAAAATTGATCTACCACATTGAGAAAAGATTGAATTATCTTTTTCTCATCACTGTAAAAAATTATACACAAATTATTGCCAGGTAAAGAGAGCTTTAAAGAAAATATTTCATAGGGATGTGCCAGGCAGTTACTTAAAGTGTTATTATTTTTGTTTATTTATTTTTAATTCTAATTTTGAATTCATGACTTTATATGTCTTTTCTTAAAAAAAGAAATCCAGAGTGTATAATCATCCAGCAACATAAAACCAAATCTGCTTCGCTAGTAGCTAATTACCTTTCCTCTCTCCTAAGAGAATTCAAATTTTGTTCAGGGACTCACTTTCTTCTATATAACCCTGAGTTTCAAGGAAGATGGTCCCTGCCCATCTCATGGGGTTGCAGTCCTTCTGCCGGCCATTACCTTAGGCATACACCTATGATGCATTTCTGGTTAGTGGATAGGAAAAAGTTCTAAGGGGGATTTGGGAAAAGGTTTATTTTCTTTGATTAACGAGGAGGGGAAAGACCATTCTTTGATTAAAGAGGGAAAAAAAGGCCATTCAGAGTGGGACTCCCTATCTTTGTCATCTGGACATTGCTGTGTTTGGATGTGACAGCTGGAAGAAGTGGAGCAGCTATCTTATGACCATGAGGAGATCTAGCCTCAGAACAAGCTCTCAGAGAATGACAAAGGGAAAAGAGCTAATCTAGGCTGTACTCACAGACTTCTATATGAAGTCATAATGTATTTTCTCTCCGTTAAATTCATGTAAGCCAAGTTTTCTGTTACTTGCAGCTCAAAGCATCCCAACCGATACACGTACTGTCATAGATTCCAGTGCCTCCAACAACCTCTCACAGGTGATTGTCTGGTTCTCTGTAGTCTTGCCCTATCCTACACATCCCACCATATTCCCAGGTCTCCCAAACCCACACTCTCTAGTCTTAATGGGATACACACTGGGCATACTCTTTCCCACACTTTCCTAAACGAGAAATTAGTCACACGCCCCGCCTAGTTTGCCCTTCCCTTTGTCCTCAAGGTACCAGACCCAACTCAAGCTGTAAGGCCCACATGAAGACTTCTCTGATTCATATAATATGACATATAATATTGAATTATACAAAATAGTAAAAAATGTCCCATCTTTTTAGGCCTCCTTTCATTAACTATATCTCCATGAAGCTATCTTTTCTATCTTTAACACTTATTCAAATGCTTATCTATATAAAAACTTATCCAAATTCCATAATCTTAGAAATACTTGGGAATTAAAATTACTTACAGTATCAACAGTATTTTTTAATAGTTTGTCTGTCTATTATGTGTACAATATAGCTTGTAAAAAGCTTCCAACCTTAAATCAGCCCACTACAAGACCTAAAGATGGCTGATGCTACAACCCAAGCACACCAAAAACTTTAAAATGAATAAAAACTAAGAGCAATGTTAGGTCTGAAATGCAACTCGTTCCACTTATGTATAAATGTGTATGGATTTTTTATGATGAATAACTCAATACTTGCCTTATAAGCTACTTAAAATGATTTTAAAATAATTACTTACCTCTCCTTGCTGTGAGTCAAGCAACTAGCTAAATTAGCATTGACATCTTTGAAAATGAAGACAGATACATTTGTATTTTACATAGGCCAAAGCTAAAACAAGACAGACAGCTGCATTTGCTTTAGCTGGCATCTAGCCTTGAGTTATGGCTAGTATATAACACATATGTTTTATTTTTTGTGCCACTGAAACATACTTTTGCATTTTTCTTCATGGTGGTATATTTGTAAACATTCCTCCTGTCTATGGATTTTAAGTGTACAAGTTTCTTCTGAGCTTTGAGTCTAGAATCTGCTTGCTGAGGCTTGTGAACCACACCACAATCTCCCTCCACCCTCCACCCTCATGTTTCCTAACTCTTTCCTCCACACATTTTAGCACGGAGTTCACACCTATTGAAACACTCAAGAAATGCCCATTGATACACATCTATCAATACATATATTTATTAATTCCTCCTTATTTATTTAGGGATTTGGTGATAAACTGATTAGATCCCTGTAATCATGGATTTTATGTCTAGTTTATGTCTAGTCTAGTTTAATGAGTAAAACTATTAAATAACTACAAAAATAAATAGGTATAGCTATAACACTGGCTTTTAGTTAAATTCAAAATGTGCCTTCCCACTTTATATGGCTTCTCAGCCCTAGTGCACAATTGCCATTTCATCTAATCCTTATGTTATGCAATGAATATTCATGATATTCAAGAATCTGGGAGTACACTGGAGTATTATGGAGAGAAGAGCAGATCCCAATGTAGAGACTCAGTTTTCAGGAAACCCAGTCTGATGAGCTCTGAGAAGCTCCTCCTGTTTTTCTCTAAACAGACTGTAATCTGGGTAAGCCATCTGTTTACACTACGTTGAATTGTCCTCTCACTAGTTTTAAAAGTGCATGAATTACAAAAGTTTACATTACACTGTGCTAACAAATACTCCTAAATACCACAGGCTGAAAACAACAAAAGCTGATTTCTCACTTATGTTACACATCCTTCACATAGAACACTCTCCTATTTATCATCCCCACTCAAGAGCCCAACCTGAGGGAGACTTCATCTCCCAGGAAAGAAGGAAGGTTGGAAGTGAACACCAAAAATGAATCTGTAACATACTTCATTCACAATTCATTGGCCAGAGCTGGTCAGGTGGGTTCACCCAACCACAGAGACAGGAGACTTAGCTTACCATGTGACTGGAAGGGGGAGAGGTAGTTATTTATGTGTAGTGCTAATAACTACCAAAATGTGATTCACAGGAGCAAAGTCACCTGAAAGGAAGGCTCATGTCAGTCCAGGAGCAACCAGATACCTTGGAATCACTGGCTTAATCCCTGGAAGTTATCTTCAGTCAGATTAACCTCCTAACTTTATATCACACTGTGATAAGATGCTTCTTGGGGAAGTTGGCACTCATTTAAAAACTTAAATACACTAGAACGATTCTTCTAAGCAGAACACATCCATGGGAATTATATGATCAGTGTATATTTTCTTGAGTATTCTTGAGGGCTAGGACCACTGAAAACATCCACAGATGAATCGATAGAGGAAGCCAATGCCCACAACCCAGCCTTTAAGAGATGCACACAGGATTCACCTCCCATCTGTGTGAAGGGAAGGGATGGGTGTGGGATCCTGGGTCTGGTTCTTACAGGCACTGAAGGATGTAACTGCACTGATTGCATAACACAGAGAAGGTAGCTGCTGGCTGGTTCACTCGTTAAAGAATCTATCACAAGCCTAATTCCAGCCCCACTGGCCACATTTTGTTCACCAGTGATGCCTTAGGAAACTACAGTTGTGTTGTCCAACATAACATCCACTAGCCACACGTAGCTCTTTGAAGTTATTTTAACTTATTTAAATTGTATTAAAATTTTAAAATGCATTTTAATTATAATTAAATATAATTTTGAAGAAGGAAATGACAACCTATTCCAGTATTTCTTTTTTTTTTTTCTATATAAACATCACTTCTTTATTCTTCAAGTCTTTGCTGAAGGCTCTCATCCACTGCCAACAGGAATAGAACTTTGCAGAATCTTTAGTAGAACAACTTGGAAAATTATACCAAAATTACATATATGATATGCATATTGATACCAGAAATTTCAGTTCCAAGAGTGTATCCTACAGGTGACTTGCCATGGGCACATGGGTCTTTTTTTTTTTTTTTTTTTTAATGGAGGCTAATTACTTTACAATATTTTGGTGGTTTTTGCCATATATATTCATATATCACATGAATGAGCCACGGGTATACATGTGTCCCCTCATCTTGAATCCCCTCCCATCTCCCTCCCCATCCCATCCCTCTGGGTTATCCCAGAACACTGACTTTGAGTGCTCTGCTTCATGCATCAAATTTACACTGGTCATCTATTTACATATAGTAATATACATGATTCAACGCTATTCTGTCAAATCATCCCACCCTCACTTTCTCCCACATAGTCCAAAAGTTTGTTCCTGTTTTTCTGTCTTACATATAGGGTCATTGTTATCATCTTTCTAAATTCCATATATATGTGTTAATATACTGTATTGGTGTTTCTCTTTCTGACTTACTTCACTCTGTATAATAGGCTCCAGTTTCATCCACCTCATTAGAACTGACTCAAATGTGTTCCTTTCTTATAGCTGAGTAACATCCCATTGTTTATATGTACCACAACTTCCCTATCTTTTTGTCTGCTGATAGACATCTAGGTTGCTTCCATGTCTTAGCTATTGTAAACAGTGCTTCCGTGAACATTAGGGTACATGTGTCTCTTTCAATTCTGGTTTCCTTGGTGTGTATGCCCAGCTGTGGGATTACTGGGTCATATGGCAGTTCTATTTCCAGTTTTTTAAGGAATATCCACACTGGTCTCCATAGTGACTGTACTAGTTTGCATTCCCACCAACAGTATAAGAGGGTTCCCTTTTCTCCACACTCTCTCCAGCATTTATTGTTTGTAGACATTTTGATGACAGACATTCTGATCAGCATGAGATCGTACCTCATTGTGGTTTTGATTTGCCTTTCTCTGATAATGCCATTCCAGTATTTCTTGCCTGGGAAATCCCATGGACAGAAGGGCCTGGTGGGCTATGGCCCATGGGGCCACAAAAGAGTCAGACATGACTTAACAACTAAACAACAGCAAATACAATTTTAAAGTTAGCTTCTTAGTTGCACTAGCTTATTTCAAGGGCTCAGTAGCCATATGTGGCTAGTAGCTACCATAATTCAACAACACAAATGCAGAATATTCCCATCATCACACAAAGTTCTGTGGGACAGTGCTATTCTAGAAGACCCAGATTTGAAAGCAGGATACCACCAAGGATATAATTGTCAAAGAACAGAATTTGAATCTGATAGTCTCTGTGATTTATAGGAAATACCGTGAATGGAAGAATATATTCAACTGCACCACAGGGACACTACAGGCAGAAGATAATGTGTGGAAAACTCAGTGTGACTAAGGATGCAGTTTCTTTAAAAGAAAATTTCAAGAATAAAGGAAGACAGACAGGAAAGCCTATAAGTATTTGTAAGATATATCAATGTGTAGATCTTATTGGAATCTATTCAAATTGATTCAAAACTATAAAAGTATGGGACAATTGGAACTTCAACATTGCATCATTGATGATTTTTAAGGTTTGATGTCTTTAATAAATTTATTCAGGTATAATAGGTATTGTGGTTATGGCACACTAAGAAGCCTTATCTTTAAGAAATACATATTTAAAGACAAAATTATAGAATGTCTGGGCCTTGCCTCAAAATAATTCAGAAGGGGGTGAATGAGCAAGTGGATGAAATGAGATTGGCCATGGGTTGTTGATTGTTGATTCCGAGTGACAGAGGTACAGATAATAATAATAATTATATCATTATAATGTATTATAAATAATAATAATTTTATTATTCTGACTGGTTTTGCAATTGTCAAAAGTTCTCCATAATGAAAAGTTAAAAAAGAAAAAAAAAAAAAGTAGAGTAAGGCAGGCCCATGGAAAAGAAGGCTGTAGAGATACGGGATGGTCTCTCAGTTTCCTCTCCAGGTATTTAATAGGGGCACTGACCTTGGCTTGGGCCCTTCCAGTCAGTCAGTGGAGAGGATCTGTTTCATGTACATCCTTGAATAAAGATGTCTGGAAGCCAGAGCACAGCAAGGGATGGGAAATGAAGCCTGGCAGTGTGGATAAACCCAGGCTACTCTCAACATGTGGACATGAATGTGTCAGACTGCATAGCTATGGCAAGCAGAGAAAAAGGAGATGGAGTTTGGGTAACTCACCCAGATGCATGTGTGTGGACACCTACTAAAGGGAAAAGGATCTTCACATGACAGCCCAGCACAGGGGCCCTGGAGAACAGATAGGTTGGTGCTATGGACTGTTCCCCTGCCCCTAAATCCATAGGTTGAAGCTCTACTCCTCAGAGTGAAGGTGTGTGGAGAAGGGGCCTCTGGGAGGCAGTTAGGGTTTCCTGAGCCACGCTGCCTGTGGTGTCATGTGACGGCAGCCTGAGCTAGCCGAGACCGGCAGAGACGAGGCTATTTCACCTATGTCAGCCTTAATGTCCCAATGAATTTGACTCCACAGATCATTTGCAAGGCCTCTCAGGGAGGAAAGAATGTGACAAAGGTAGGGAAGTAGTATTTGTTAAGTGCTTACTGAGACTGCTGCTTTGTGAATGTGGCTAGACATCTTATAAGACTTAATATTGTAACTTTCCACATGTATTTTTCCTTTCCTTTCAGTGCTCCTTGACTCAAGAGAGGAGGAATGGAGGCCACCTGAAGATCTTTATGGTCATCATCTTCCAGAAATTAAGCCACAAGAAGACCTTAGGAGAGTCAAGAACACAGATGGGAACTTCACCAGAAGCAGTGGCTACAGCAAGACTCCTCCAGGCCCCAGATGGGAAGGGTCCTCTAGCTTAGGAGATGGAAGGAAAGAGAGAAGATCTGTGGACCTCTCCTGGCAACACCACAAGAAAGGTGGGGGGACCCAGAGAGGAAGGCTATATGTTCATCAAGGCAGAGCAGACCCCAGCAGCCTCCCTAGGGTCCCTTACCTGAGTGGGACCTGGAAGCACTAAAGATATACCCAGTGGGCTATTTAGACATGACTCTTGGCTCTGGGCAAGAATGCCCATACCCTACCTAACCCTGGTATAACACAGATCCCCAGGGAAAGATCCAGAAGAGGAAGGCTACGCTTAGCATGTTTGTTCATCCAGGTGAAGGCAATCATAGACTTTAAAACTATAGAAAATGATAAATTATAGAAAGGAAGAGAGTTATTCTCAAATATTTTGATTGGAGACCGATTCACATAGTAGATATGTTATCTCATGCACTTTAATCCTCCAACAACCCCATGAGGTCAAAGTGTCTCTATTGTATGTTCTTTATCCTTTCTTTGTTCCAATCTACACGTTTTCAATTGGAACCTTGTGGGGTTCAAGGCATTCTGATGGGTGTTGGTGGGAGTAGGGCACTAAACTGGTAAAGAACCTGCCCTCTTATGTCTTACAGCCTAGGGAAACAAGACATAAACCATCATGCAAATAAAGAAAGAAGATCAGTACAAACTTTGATAAGCTTGCTCAGATAACAAACTGGATGATGTTACTAAAAAAAGAAAAAAAAAGCAGAATCCTCTTGGACATATACCCAGAAAAAACAAAAAACACTCATTTGAAAAGATACACACACCCCAATGTTCACAGCAGTGCTTTTTACAGTAGCCAAGATATGGAAGCAACCTAAATGTCCATCAACAAATGAACTGATAAAGATGTGGTGTGTGTACACA
Organism: Bos taurus; assembly: GCF_002263795.3. NCBI lineage: Eukaryota > Metazoa > Chordata > Mammalia > Artiodactyla > Bovidae > Bos > Bos taurus. Next base: position 79,819,404 of record NC_037335.1, on the reverse strand, counting down.
AGGGAATATTACTCAACCATAAAATAGAATGGCATCTTGCCATTTGCAGCTACATGAATGGAATTTGAGAGCATTATGCTAGGGAAATAAGCCAGAGAAAGATGAATACTGTATGATATGACTTATGTGAAATGTAAAAAAAAAATACAACAAAATAGTGAACATAAGACAGAAGAAGCAGACTCACAAATAGAGGGAACAAGCTAGTGGTTAAAGGTGGGGCAGTACAGGAGCTGGGGAGAGGGAGGTGCAGACTGCTGGGTGTAAGACAGGCCCAAGGAGGTGTCATACAACACAGGGAATCTAGCCAATTTTTTTTACAAAAACTAAATAAAAAGTAGCCTTTACAAATTGTATAAAAATTTTAAGTGCTAAAAATATACATATATAAAAATAAAAAGAATTTGAAGAATGACCAAAAAAAGAATGAGCAAAATCAGCTTGATTGGAAAGGCCTGTCCAAGGTGGTATCCTGTGAGTTAAGACCTAAAGCCTTGTTGTAGAAAGAGTTGGGAGATAAAAGGGAAGGGAACTGTAAAGATTTGAGAGTAAAGGGAAAGCAGGGAGGTTGGGTTGAAAAGAAAGAAAAGTGAAGTGATGGGGCTGGAGGAGGAGACAGATCACCCAGAATATTGCAGAGCAAGACTTTGTTGTTGTTCAGTCACTAAGTCATGTCTGACTCTTTACAACCCCATGGATTGCAGCACACCAGGCTTCCCTGTCCTTCACCATCTCTCAAGCAAGACATGGAGTTTGAATTTTATTCTTAAAACGATGGGAAGCCATGGGTTAGTTTCAAGTAAGGGATTTGCCCACAACTAGGCAACCCACTCCAGTACTCTTGCCTGGAAAATCCCACGGACGGAGGAGCCTAGTGGGCTGCAGTCCATGGGGTCGCGAAGAGTTGGACACGACTGAGAGACTTCACTTTCACTTTTCACTTTCATGCATTGGAGAAGGAAATGGTAACCCACTCCAGTGTTCTTGCCTGGAGAATCCCAGGGACGGGGGAGCCTGTTGGTCTGCTGTCTATGGGGTCTCACAGAGTTGGACACGACTGAAGCGACTTAGCAGCAGCAGCAGCAGTATATGCCCATAACTTGTGTAACTCAATGGACATAAGTTTGAGCAAACTCCAGGAGATAGTGAAGGACAAGGAAGCCTGGCATGCTATAGTTCATGGGGCCACAAAGAGTCAGATACAACTTAGCAATTGAACAACAAAGTATATGGGTTAAATAAGTTAATATATGTACTGCACTCAAAGCAGGGGCTGGGGTAGACAGCACTATACTAAGACTCTTATTCTTATCCTTCTTATTAATGTTGCATTAGAGAAAGTCTTGGGCTTCCCTAGTAGCCTCCAATGCAAGAGAAGCAAGTTCAATCCCTGGATCAGGAAGATGCCCTGGAAAAGAAAAGGGCAACCCACTCCAGTATCCTTGCCTGGAGAATTGCATGGACAGAGGAGCCTGGCAGGCTACAGACCATGGGGTCACAAGAGTCAGACACAACTGAGCCATTAAACCACCACCACAAGAAGAGCTTAGAATGAAAGCAAGTAGACAAGTTGGGAGGCTAGTTTCACAGTCCTTACTGGAGCCTGAACTAGGGTGGTTGCTGTGAAATTGGAGAGAAGTAGGCTGTATTTAACAAGATGAAACACAATCATACAATCAATAGTATTTTCTGATGAACAGGAAAGAATATTTCCTGCTAGGTTTCTGTCCTCACGGACTGCAGCACGCCAGGCTTCCCTGTCCTTCACTGTCTTCTGGAGTTTGCTCAAATTTATGTCCACTGGGTCAGTGGTGCCATCCAACCGTATCATCCTCTGTCTCCCCCTTCTCCTTCCGCCCTCAATCTTTCCCAGCATCAAGGTCTTTTCCAAAGAGTCGGCTCTTTGCATCAGGTGGCCAAAGTATTAGAGTTTCAGCTTCAGCATCCTTCAAATGAATATTCAGAATTTATTTCCTTTAAGATTAATTGGTTTGATCCCCTTGCTGTCCAAGGGACTCTTAAGAGTCTTCTCCAGAAAATCACAATTCAAAAGCATCAATTCTTTGGTGCTCAGCCTTCTTTATGGTCCAACTCTCACATCCATACATGACTACTTGGAAAATCATAGCTTTGACTATATGGATCTTTCATGGCTGCAGTCACTGTCCACAGTGATTTTGGAGCCCAAGAAAATAAAATCTGCCACTGTTTCCATTTTTGCCCCACCTATTATTGGCCATGAAGTGATGGGACCGGATGCCATGATCTTAGTTTTTTGAATATTGAGTTTCAAGCAAGCTTTTTCACTTTCCTCTTTCACCTTTATTAAGAGGCTCTTTATTTCCTCTTTGCTTTCTGCCATTAGGGTGGTATCATTTGCATATCTGAGGTTGTTGGTATTTCTGACAGCAGTCTTGATTCCAGCTTATGCTTCATCCAGCCTGGCATTTCACATGATGTAGTCTGCATGTAAGTCAAATAAGCAGGTAACAATATATAGCCAAAAGTTATACTGGACCAGGTGCTGGTGGGAGAGAGAAACGGGAAATAATTGTTTCATGGGTAAAGATCTTTAGTTTGAGATGTTGAAAAAGTTCTGGAGATAAATGGCTATGATGGTGGTATAAAAAAAGAGAATAATCTTGGTGGCACTGAACTGTACACTTAAAAGTGCTTAAAATGGTAGATTTTGTAACATCCTATAAGAGAAAAGAATCTGAAAAAGTATATACAAATACACACATATATCGGATCAGATCAGATCAGTCGCTCAGTCCTGTCCGACTCTTCACGACCCCATGAATCGCAGCACGCCAGGACTCCCTGTCCATCACCAACTCCCGGAGTTCACTCAGACTCACGTCCATCGAGTCAGTGATGCCATCCAGCCATCTCATCCTCTGTCACCCCCTTCTCCTCCTGCCCCCAATCTCTCCCAGCATCAGGGTCTTTTCCAATGAATCAACTCTTCGCATGAGGTGGCCAAAGTACTGGAGTTTCAGCTTTAGCATCATTTCTTCCAAAGAAATCCCAGGGCTGATCTCCTTTAGAATGGACTGGTTGGATCTCCTTGCTGTCCAAGGGACTCTCAAGAGTCTTCTCCAACACCACAGTTCAAAAGCATCAATTCTTCGGCACTCAGCCTTCTTCACAGTCCAACTCTCACATCCATACATGACCACTGGAAAAACCATAGCCTTGACTAGACGGATCTTTGTTGGCAAAGTAATGTCTCTGCTTTTGAATATGCTATCTAGGTTGGTCATAACTTTCCTTCCAAGGAGTAAGCATCTTTTAATTTCATGGCTGCAATCACCATCTGTAGTGATTTTGGAGCCCAGAAAAACAAAGTCTGACACTGTTTCCACTGTTTCCCCATCTATTTCCCATGAAGTGGTGGAACCGGATGCCATGATCTTCGTTTTCTGAATGTTGAGCTTTAAAGCCAACTTTTTCACTCTCCACTTTCACTTTCATCAGAGGCTTTTGAGTTCCTCTTCCCTTTCTGCCATAAGGGTGGTGTCATCTGCATATCTGAGGTTATTGATATTTCTCCCGACAATCTTGATTCCAGCTTGTGTTTCTTCCAGTCCAGCGTTTCTCATGATGTACTCTGCATATACGTTAAATAAACAGGGTGACAATATACAGCCTTGACGTACTCCTTTTCCTATTTGGAACCAGTCTGTGGTTCCATGTCCAGTTCTAACTGTTGCTTCCTGACCTGCATACAGATTTCTCAAGAGGCAGATCAGGTGGTCTGGTATTCCCATCTCTTTCAGAATTTTCCACAGTTTATTATGATCCACACAGTCAAAGGCTTTGGCATAGTCAATAAAGCAGAAATAGATGTTTTTCTGGAATTCTCTTGCTTTTTCCATGATCCAGCGGATGTTGGCAATTTGATTTCTTGTTCCTCTGCCTTTTCTAAAACCAGCTTGAACATCAGGAAGTTCACGGTTCACATATTGCTGAAGCCTGGCTTGGAGAATTTTGAGCAATACTTTACTAAAGTGTGAGATGAGTGCAATTGTGTGGTAGTTTGAGCATTCTTTGGCATTGCCTTTCTTTGGGATTGGAATGAAAACTGTATGTGTGTGTGTGTGTGTGTGTGTGTGTGTGTGTGTGTGTGTGTGTATATATATGTGTATATATATTCAGTTCAGTTCAGTCTGTCAGTTATGTCCGGCTCTTTGTGACCTCGTAGACTGCAGCATGCCAGGCCTCCTGTCTGTCACCAACTCCTGGAGCCTGCTCAAACTCATGTCCATTGAGTCGGTGATGCCATCCAACCATCTCATCCTCTGTTGTCCCCTTTTCCTCCTGCCTTCAAGCTTTCCCAGCATCAGCGTCTTTTCCAGTGAGTCAGTTCTTCACCTGAGGTGGCCAACATATTGGAGTTTCAGCTTCAGCATCAGTCCTTCCAATGAATATTCATTAGGGTGGACTGGTTTGATCTCCTTACAGTCCAAGGGACTCTCAAGAGTCTTCTCAAACACCACAGTTAAAAAGCATCAATTCATAATATATAATATATATGTGTATTGCTGCTAAGTCTGCTGCTAAGTCACTTCAGTCGTGTCCAACTCTGTGCGACCCCATAGACTGCAGCCCACCAGGCTCCCCCGTCCCTGAGATTCTCCAGGCAAGAACACTGGAGTGGGTTGCCATTTCCTTCTCCAATGCATGAAAGTGGAAAGTGAAAGTGAAGTCGCTCAATCGTGTCCGACTCTCAGCGATCCCGTGGACTGCAGCCTACCAGGCTCCTCCATCCATGGGATTTTCCAGTCAAGAGTACTGGAGTGGGGTGCCATTGCCTTCTCCTAATATGTGTATTATGTATATATAATTGAATCACTGTGCTATACACTTGAAACTAACATGATATTATAAATCAACTATACTTCAATAAAATTTTTTAAAATAAGTTTAAAAAAATAAAATGATATGAAAGGAAAATGGTAATATAGGAAGTAACATATGTTAATTAGTTTGATTATGGTAATCATTTTGCAGTGTGCACAAATACCAAAACATCATGCTGCTTTTCTTAAATATATACAAATTTTATTCAACAGGAATAAAACCATCTAAAAAAATAATACATGGTAAATTTTATATAATGTATATTTCGCCATAACAAAATGAAGCTGGACACTTGCTTATATCACTGACTAGAAATTAGTGAAACTTAGTTGTGCTGTGTTTACCTCACAGGGAGCTAGGTGATGAGTCAATGTCATTCGTCGTCCCCATACACTTTGAATGTGGGAGGACTGGTTTAAACGTGGATAGGAAGGTACTGGAACTGAGAGGTAAGCTATAAATAAAACCATGACAAGTGTCTTTTTTTTAAAGCTTGAATTAGAGGCTAGATTTCAAATTGCATCTTATTTTATCTGAACAGGATCACGTTCTGTAAGCAAGCATCTGTCTGCATTAGTTTATGATCCCCTCAAGGCCAAGATATGCCTTTGCCTGTCTTTTCAATTACATTCTCAGTGATTCACATGTGAAAATACTATTATTGGGAAAATCGACTAGAGAGTCTAACGTAACTAGAGTGGCCACCACCCAAAACCTTTATGGAACTGCTAGAAATTAAAATGCTAAGGACTCTTGGCACCTATGGGACTTCCCTGGTGGCTCAGATGGTAAAGCATCTGCCTACAATGCGGGAGACCTGGGTTCAATCCCTGGGTAGGGAAGATCCCCTGGAGAAGGAAATGGCAACCCACTCCAGTATTCTTGCCTGGAAAATCCCATGGACAGATGTGCCTGGTAGGCTACAGTCAGTCCATGGGGTCACAAAGAGTCGGACACGACTGAGCGACTTCACTTCACTTCACTTCTTGGCGCCTATGATAAAGAACTCACCTGCCAATGCAGGAGACATAAGAGACGTGGGTTCAGTTCCGGGGTTGAGAAGATCCCCTGGAGGAAGGCACAGCAACCACTCCAGTATTCTTGTGGGGAGAATCCCATGGACAGAGGAGCCTGGCCAGCTATGGTTCATAGGGTCGCAAAGACTCGGACATGACTGAAGAGACTTAGCACGAGGATTCTACTCAAATGAAAGTTGATTCAATTAAATGGCGTCCTCTGAGCTTTCAAAACCAGTCAGCTTTCTTCTGCTGCAGAGCTTTCTTTTTTTTTTTTCAATTTTCTAAAAGTTTTAACTGTGGTGAAATACACAAATAAAACTTACCATCTAATCATTTGTAAACATACAGTTCAGCCGTGTTTATATATACATTGTTGTGCAACCAATCTCCAGAAATTTTTTCATCTTACAAAACCGAAATACTATACCCATTAAATAACTCCCCACCTCCTCTTCCCTCAGTCCCTGGTAGCTATCATTCTACTTTCTGTCTCTAAAATTTAACAGTTCTTGTACTTCATATAAGTGAAGTCTTACATATTTGTCCTTTTGTGAGTGGCTTATTTCACTAAGCATAATGTCCTCATGGTTCATCCACATAGTAGCATGTGTCAGAATTTCCTCCCTGTTTAAGGCTAAATAACATTCCATTGTAGGTATAGGACACATTTTGCTTATCTGCTCAAGCACTGAAGGATACTTGGGTTACTTCTACTGTTGGTCTACTGTGAATAATGCTGCTATAAACATGGTGTACAAGTATGTCTTTGAGACTTTGCTTCCAGTTCCTTTTGATATGCATCTGGAAATGGAATTGTTGGAATAGTAGTTCTACGTTTAATTTTTTGAGGAGCTGCTACACTGTTTTCCATAATGACTTCACCATTTTATATTCCCACCACCAGTGCATGGGAGCTTCAATTTTTCCACATTCTCATCAACACTGGCTATTTTCTAGCTTTTGTGAGGTAGCCATCTTAACAGGTATATGGTGGTATCTCATTATGGATTTTTTTTTCAGCTTAATAGGCTTTATGTTTTATTTTATTTTTTAGGCTTTATGTTTTAAAACAGCTTTAGGTTCACAGAAAAACTGAGCAGCAAGTAGAGTTCCCACGTTTCTCCTACACATGTGCAACCTCCCATACTGTTAACATTCTGAACCCCAGTGGTACATTCATTGCAATCAATAAGCCTGTGTTGCTATATCATAATCGCCCAGAGTCCATGGCATACCTTAGGGTACATTCTTAATGTTCTATACTCTGTGGGTTTTAACAAATGTACAATAATGCTTATCCACCATTGGTGGACAGCAAGGAGATCAAACCAGTCAATTCTAAAGGAAATCAACCCTGAATATTCACTGGAAGGCCTGATGCTGAAGCTGAAGCTCCAATACTTTGCCTACCTGATGCGAAGTGCCAATGCGAAGATCTGACTCATTGGGAAAGACTCTGATGCTGGGAAAGATTGAGGACAGGAGAAGAGGAAGACAGAGGATGAGATTGTTGAATGGCATCACCGACTGAGTGACATGAGTTTGGGCAAACTCTGGGAGATAGTGAAGGACAGGGAAACCTGGCGTGCTGCAGTCCATTGAGTTGCAAAGAGTTGGACACAACTGAGTGACTGAAAAGCAACAGAAAGGGAGGGAGAGAGAGAAGAACAGAAGAAAGAAATTCCTGTGTTTGTGGAATTTACATGCTACTGGGAGTATTCAGGTGACAAATGAAATACATAGCACATTCAATTGTGATAAACACTTTTGGGAAAGGAAAGAGTTGGACAGAAAAGGAGGACAGTATGTACTAAGGAATGATGTGGGGCTTTAATTTGGTAGCTCAGACGGTAAAGAATCCGTCTGCAATGCAGGAAACTTGAGTTTAATCCCTGCGTCGGAAAGATCCCCTGGAGAAGAGACTGGCTACCTACTCCAGTATCCTTGCCTGGATAATTCCATGGACAGAGGAGCCTGGCAGACTACAGCCCATAGTGTCACAAAGAATCAGACATGACTGAGTGATTAACACTTTCACTTTTTTGACTTGGAAAAGAGTGGTTGGGTAAGTCCTCATGGGAAAGGTGACATTTTGAGCAAAGGTTACTAGGAACTGAGTGAAGAGGCCATGTAGAAGTCTGGATGAGAGAAAGAGAGAATTCAATGGGATGACATGTGTAATGTGCACCACGCAATATGTGGGACATTGAAGGTGTTCAGTAAGAGAGAGAGACAGAAAAAAGCACTTAGCAGGGCCTCACCAGGCCTAGCAGAATAAACTCCACCCACAATATTCCAAATGCAGGTGGTTTCAGGTATAATAAAAAAGACATTGCCAGAACACTCAGCAATCCAAAGCTTTGCCTCAAAGTGTGGCTTACAATTCAGCAGAACCAGCATCACTGGGAGCTTATTAAGAATGATGATCCTCAGGCCCCACTGAGGCTGAAGTACCCTCACCAACACTTTATAGCACTCAGATAATATCCATATTTTGAGAACTGCAGGTCTAGAGGGAACACAACCACAATTACCATGTGACCTTGCAGATGACTCTCAAAGCAATGCTCTCACATTATCTCAATCCTTACCCCAAAGTAAATTCTCAGAGAATTCAGGCAGACCTAGAACTCAGACCCAACTCTATTAGCCTCTAAACCTCACATTCTTTCCACTGCTCTCACACCTTCGCTTGACATCTAGGCAGACACACAACAAAGAGGAGGTGTCCCCTTTACCCTGGGGCTCCCTGAACCCTGTGAGTTGTTTCAGGTCTCCAAGGTGCTGGCATGCTCCAGCATCCCCATAGAGACCACTGACTCTGCAGATCCTTCTTAGAGATTACGGAACACATAATTAAAAACAGAAAAGACAGTATCCTACTCATCTAAAGGTCAACTTTTTGCATATAACCAGTTTTTTTTAAAAAACCAAGAGCATAGGACTTTAAGGAAATCAGTGCTCCATCTGAGCCTCCCCAGGCCTGTGGACTCTCTGCAGATTCTGGCATCTGCATGTCTGTGAGTGACACTGGATGATGGCCCACGTGCTTCCTGGATCCTCCTGCACCCGAGGCGGCCCTCGGTCCTGCGAGCCAATTCAGTTTGTGCAGTGGAGGGGACATGGTTCCAGGGGTTAAGAGCTGGCAGCAGGGTAGGCAGAAGCCCAGCCACCCCCACCACGGACCGTCATTCAGAGCACCATGGAGGTCTCTTTTGTGCGGTGGGTGAGGTTTCCCACCATGGGTTCCGGTGACTTGGAATGCCAAGGGCCTAAACTTAATTAACTTCTCCGGGCCAGGACTCTTCCATCTCAGCCCGCATCCTGCTTCGTGGGGCGGCGGGACGAAAGTGCTCCCTTCACAAACAGAGGCCAGGGACCTTAGTGGGAGCGTTGGCAAATACAACAGGGCCAGTGGCATCCTCATTAAACTCTGATTAGCAAGTGGACTTGATCCAGGCCAAATCAGAGCTGAATGAGATTTCTTTCTTTCTTCTTCTTTTTTTGCTGCCAGTTGATCAGATGTAGGCAATTAAGAACCCCCACACCTCCAGCCCTTGTATTTTTTTGAAGCAGGGAGCTCATACCAGTCAAGCCATAAAGACACTATTGTCCTAAGAACAATATTCCCCACTAATCTCACTTCTGGCAATTTACTTTTTCTTCCCAAGCAGATTTAGAAACTTAAAAAAAAAAAAAAAAAAATCCTTGAAAGAGTAAGGGGGAGGAATACTCCATGGTACCTAATCCCATCGCAAAGTGGGAGTTTTCTTGTTCCATTCAGCTTTTCTTTGAATGAGCATTGGATAAATAAACTTCTACTGCATTGCCACATTGATGCGGAGACCGTGAGGACCCAATTATGCATATGGGGCGTGTGCATTCTAGTTTGCAAATCAAACACAAAGAGGGCAGCACAAGTGCTCCCTTGTAATCAGTTCTCACTACAAATTTACAAACCTGCGAGGTGAGATTGGCCTTTGTTAAGTATTTAAAAGCAATTATTACCTTTCTTTAATTTTCTGGTGGTAATTAGACTTCTGAATCCAATCCAACCTAGTCTGCCTGGAAGGATTCTTGCTGCTCTCTGTGGTCTGGGAGGGTGAGGTAAAGGGGCTCCTTGAAGCCAGCCTTGCAGGAACTCCTGAGAACTCCATAAATTGTTCAGCCCGAGGCCAAGAAGTCTGATCGGCAGACACTGAGAAGCTGCGTCCTTTTGCCTATGAAGAGGGAAGATAAAAGACAACGGGAGAAGTGAGACGTGCAGAGAGCAAAAGGAGACAGAAACTCAGAGTAGCAGGGAAATAAGGCAACTGAACCTTGAGACAGAAAAAAAGACAGTGAGGATTATCTAAAATGAGGTAGAAAGGAGGGTCACCTCACTGTTGTTACTGTTTTCACACTTTTATATTCATGCACAGGACTCCTATTAATGAGCTCAGCACCTCTGCGCACCCAGGCCTCAATGCCTTTGGGCTCTTGAAATGAGTGAAGATGTTGAGTCTCTCTGAAAAGAAAAATCAAAGGGGAAAGAAAGCAAGAGAGAATCCAAAAGCCCTGAAAAATAGCTAACCCAAAAGCTATACCTTTCACCAGGCGCCAAAGGTCAATTAACTTGGCAGGCAGGAGGAGACCCAGGAAAGAACTGCCAACTGCTCCAGCTTGCCCAGACTCTAGGTGGAGGTTGGGCATGAATTCCACTGCTCATCTCATGCCCTAGACAGTGCAGAGCCCCACACTGTTCCTGATGGTCAGATCCATCTCCCATCTCCTGGAGACCAAGATTGACATATCCTCTGGGTTTCATATAAGGAAAACTGTTCAACTATTGAGCTACTGAGGATTAAGACGGTTGTACCCATGTTAAGGTAAGGACAGGGTCCATTGTGTCTGCAGCTGATGAGGACGCTAAATGGAAGGTCAGAGGTAATCTGAGTTACTCTGGAGGGAGCCAGGATAGAAAGGACGCAGGGGGCAATCTTACTAGTGTCCAGGGAAACCCAAGATAGAAGGGCAGTTCCAGGGACATGAGCAAACAAGAGGCAGGAGTTGACATCTGCTCTATGGATGCAAACTGTATCACTTCCCATCAAACCCATCATTCTCTCCCAAGATGGGGGTTAAAAACTCTGCCTTTTAGAATGCAGGATTTTGAGTTATATTATATTTATATTTGAGTTATATTTTAGATCTGAGTTCTAGATTCCCAGATGGTGCTAGTGGTAAAGAACCCGCCTACTACTGCAGGAGATGTAAGAGACGCATGTTTGGTCCTTGGGTCAGGAAGATCCCCTGGAAGAGGGCATGGCAAGGCACTCCAGTATTCTTTCCTGGAGAATCCCATGGACAGAGGAGCCTGATGGGCTACAGTCCATGGGGTTGTAAAGAGTCGGACAGGACTAAAGCAATTCAGCATGCGTACACACAGACCTGGGCTCATGTCCTTGCTTAATTCTTACCAGCTATGTGATGCTGGTAAAATTCCTTACTCTCTCTGAGCCTTGGGTTTCTTCTGCTTTGTTTTTTGTTTTGCCTATAAAATAAAGAGAATCCCTCTTCAAGAGGATTAAAGTACGTAACAACACATGCCTGTGACAGACAATAAATAAGTAACATATGGCAAAATTGTTCTAATAATACTACATCATTCACGTCTGTTGATTCTGTTTAGGAAACCAGGTTAAAAAGATAAGCAAGTACTACTTCCAAGAAAAATAGCAATGAAACGGATGGAGAAAATAGGTAGCTTTAATATATGCAGTGAGAGAGAGAAAAACATTGCTATAATTCACAGTCAAATGCAGCATAGTACACGTATGGAGTGACAGTCACACAGCTTCCCCACAGCCTCCACTGAGAATCAACTATTTTACAGGAGCTTTAAATATGAACAAGCGCCTTATCCAAAAATCTTACCTTTTGGGGTGACTTAAGCACCTCCCCTACGAGGCAGAATGCAATAAGAGGCAAAGCAGTTGAACAAAGAAATGCAGGGGCTCATTGAGGAAGGAGAGATTAGTTCCAGATAGGAGGATTAGGAGAGGCTCTAGGTTGAAGCTGGCATTAGACCAAGACTTGGAGACAGGTAGAAATAAGAAGAAAGGGGATTCTGAGAGGCGGGAAGGGTGTGAAAGCAGGAAATGCGAGGTTCGGCTGGGAGATAGTGAGTGAGAGCCAGGCTGTGTCAGTGGACGAGGTGACAGGAGAGCTCCTTTGTTGTGATGGGTTGAACTTTTATTCCATCCGTGGTGGATAGAATGGAATTGTCTGACCATCATCACTTGAGGAGTGTACATCTGGACTCCAGGTGGAGAGACACCAAAGGCCAGGGGCCAGCAGAGTCCTTTACAATGAGAGAAAGGACAGAGGCCTGAAGCAGGGTGGAGGGAGTACATATAAGGGTGTGGATATGCATACATTGGGGAACTGTCCACAAGAGGACTGGCAACGCGCTGAATGTGAGGGGTGAGGTAGAGGAAAGAGTTGTAGAGAATGTTGAAATCTGACCCCAAACACCCCAAACACTGAAAAAGGAAAGGAATTGGAAAGGTCAACGTACTGCAGTTAGGAACCCCTAAGTAGGAGATAACAGCATTTCAGCCAGTCACTTGCCAGATACTGCTGTTGTATACATGGCTCTGAATCTCAAAACAGAAATTAAGCCTGGTGACCTACCTTGAGAGCCAAGTTAATCAGGGGTCAAGTACAGAAAATAGAAAATGTGTCCAGGTCTCCTACACAAAGGGATTTAATGCAGGGAATTAACACAGAGATGATGGAAGCATTGAGAAGCCAGACAGGAGATGTGAAGGCAACACAGAAATTAGAACAGCAAGATGCTGATACCTCCCTTGAGGCTGCAGAGACAGTGAGTAAAGGAGGGGATCAGTGGCCAAAAGCCTGAGCCATCTCTCAGGAGCTGCTGGACATCTGGACACAGAGTAGGAGTTTGTTCAGCAGAGAATGAGGCGTCGAAAAGACTGTGTGTACAGCGATAAAGTGGGCTCCCCTACCTGCCTGATGAGGATCGGGCTCCGGGGGAGAATGGGCTTCTTGGAGTGGAGGAAAGAGCAAGTGTGATGGTGCCTGGGAAGAGACGGGAAAAGAGCGGGAGCTCCAGGCAGCAACCTCCCAGGGCTGGGGAAACTGAGGAAGGGGGCAGACGGCAGTGCAAGGAGAGAAAATATGCCTGCAGCCCACCTCCCACTTCAGGCCTCCAGAAGGCGGTGCCCCATGGCCTCCAGGGCCCAAAACTGAGTTGATTCCCTCACCACCACCCCACATGTCTTCTCCTCTTCCCTCGGGCCCTGACACAATAGAGTGGCCTCTTCCTACTGCACCATTTATTCCTGAGGGAACCCATGCCCATGACATCACTGTTGCCCCATTCAATGATCTGTAGCACATCCATGATTATTAAATATTCATGTATGGCCTTTTCCTCACATTTCTCTTCCTCTTGTTTAAAAAGTCTACTGATCACCAGTGCTCTAATTAAATCTTTTCCAGAGAGATTCACTGAAGAAAGCTAAGGAGAGCCATAGAGATTTTCTGCCCGGAAGGGAGATTTTGCCTCTGAAGATCCTGAATCCGCAGTGATAAGGATTTCTTTTGTAAAAAACTAAATGGTTCTTTTACAGGCAGCATCTCAGAGTGTGGAAGTGTGAGGAGAGATCCGCAAAGTTAATTAACCACCACCCCCACTCCCCTCCCTCCTGTTTGCCCAGCTCATTCAAACACATAAATGCCACTACAAACAACCACTAAATCTACAGAGGCTTGTTCTGGCTGTCAAACACAGCCGTAAAAATAATATGCCCTCCAGCAGGGGAGGGGAGAGTGCGGATGGCAGAGCACTCACTAATTTTCAACAATCCCTCCTTAGAGACGTAATCTTCAAATAAATATTTAACTTGCTCTGTCTTTGGTCTTAGATTATTTACAAATCAGGCTTAAAAGGCGATTTAAAATGATCCTTCCCTGAGCTATTTGCACACCTAGCGTTGCCCCGGGGTGGGAACGAGCCTTCCCTGGAGGCCGAAGCCGGCCTGTGTGACCATACAAGGCCTGCCAGCTGGCTGAGTGGGAGGGCTGGCGCGCGTTGGGCAGCCCACCTGTCCTCTGTCAGGTCTCGGCACCCTCCTGCCCTTGTGAAGCAAGGGCACGAGCAGGCCTGACCTTAGAGAAAAATGGGACAGAATCACCATCCCACAGCCATTCGGGACACCAGGATTCAGAGGAGAATGAGGCAAACCCTAACTCCTGGGCCTGAGGATTCGGAAAAGAAACTCACTGAGAAGGAAATTGGGATATGGGCTACTGAACACCTAGAAACAATTCTGGGTTTGGATCTGGAGGTAGAGAGGAAGAGTCTTATGGAGGCCTTTAGAACTTCAGATGACATTCTCCAAGAATACTGAACACTCTCAGGAGGTTAACAGGTGGTCCAAGGAAAACAGGGATTTGTGGTGAACCTGTAAGCACAAACCTGTGTTCCTCTTGTTAGAGACACACAAGCAGAGGTTAACACATTTTTTTTTCTCTAAAGGGCCAAATAGTAAATATTTTCTGTTTTGCAGGCCTTCTGGCCTCTGTCATAACTCTGCCTGTCAGAGTAAAGCAGGCATGGAGTATATGTGAATGAATGGACATGGCCAGGTGCCAATAAAACTTTATTTACAAAAGCAGGTGGCAGGTAAGACCTGTCCTACAGGCTGAAGTGTGCTGACTCCTCACCAGAACAGTAAAAGCTCTGCCTACTTCTGAATTTAAAAAAATACTGATTTTCATCTCATCTTTTTTCTCCAACCATCTTTGGGAAAATCTTTTTCCCCAAACTTTTTTATCCCCACATATCTATTGACATCTTGTGTGAAACTAAAACTAATGATTCATGGAACAATTTGGGAAATAATATCCTGGGAATGTACTAGTAAGGAAAAACCTCTTTGTAAAAACTTGTAACACCCTGGTAATCTAAATATCTAATGCTGGAGCAAAAGCTCCAGTCGCCTGAGGGAAAAACCATTCTCCACTTCTAGATAGGCAGAAAATAAGCAGCAGCAGGAACCAGACAGGAATCGGAGACCAAGGGAAGCTTCAGCGATAGAACCAGAAATCGGTCCTCGGGAGGCCCGTGGCACAAGCTAGGACACCAAGGAAAGAAGGGCTCAGCAGCATGGAGGCTCATGGCCCACGTGACTCTGACTGTCTCTCAAGCTCCAGAAAGTTCTCAAGGCTGCTTGGAGAACAGTGGTAAGTATAGTAATCTGATAAGACAACAGCTTCAATAAACAAACACAACAGAAGTTTCTCTTTCATTTGTATAAAATTTCAACAGGTGTTACTGGTCAGGGGGGCAGTTCTCATCAATGCAGTAAGTCAGGGACCCTGAAGATTCCTTTTTTGTGGTTCTACCATTCCTGAGGGCCTCGGAGTCCTCTGCTGGATCCTCTGCAACTGACCATCAGTCAGAGAAGAAGACGGGCAAGGAGCTGTGGACCAAAGAGTCTTGTGAGCACCTTGAGCCATGCAAGGATACAATACAGCAGGTGAGGAGCCTGGTGCCTCCTGGAGAACCAAAGATAATTCCCAGCCAACAGTACCGACTCTGAAATCTGCACATTGAGTCTTTTTTTTTTTTAATGGGCATAGTCTTTACTATAGCTTCACTATAAATCATGAATATATTAGAAACTAATATGGATCTCTTTAAGAATAAGACATCTAGGTTCTCATTGGCATCTGCTTTCCACTCATTGTTAGAAAATATACTATTTATTTGAGATTTTTTTTTTAAAGGCCAAGTAATATCTCAGTGTCATTATGACAAGTGTCCACCTCCTGGGAAATCTGAAAGGGTCTCTGGGCCTCCCAGGTGAAGAGATGAAACTGTCCTAGTAGAACTGCCCATGCTCAAGTGTCTTCTGGAATTCCTTGTAAATTTCAGTGGGCACCAGCCAACGGAATATCTTATTACTCTGCTGGTTTTTAAGGTGCGGTGCCAAGGTTAAAATAAACATTGTGTTCAAACTTAACATTTTCAAACTGTCCAAGCTTATCTTCCAAAAATAGTGTATTAGTCATTTTACAAACTATTTCTGCCAAATAAAGGACTTCAAAGCATTAAGTGTTAACTACAAAGAAGTTAGCTGAGGCTCCTCTTCTCCCCCCAAAATCCAGTTGTTTGGAAACCTGAGCAAATGCAAACATTACAAACACAGAGCAAGAGTCTTTCTCCAAAAGGGCACATTGAGTCTTAACTTGATCTTCATTCTCTTTCCCATTCACCACCAGTCCTCCTCCTGTTTATTCACTTTATTCTCTTTTAATGTCTCAATCAGGTACACCAACTCTTTTTTTTTTTTTTTTGGCATAGAAGGAAATTATTAAATCAAATGTAATATTAAGTCATATTCAAATGGGGAAAGACAAGGAAGAGATGCCCACTGAGGTGGATATTATTCTAAACCAACAAAACAACCACCACAAAGCAGAGCAGAGCTTACAGAAACTCTTGTGAGCATTTCCCTTTTGTGAGACACTCCTGCAGCTCAGCTGACCCTCTCCAAGCTGGGCTGCCCAGTGCCCTCCATCAGCGGGAAGTCCATATCAGCTCTGCATTTGTTCCACTGCCTGATCAGGAGAGAGGAGCCCAGAACTCTGGCCTGTCTTCCAGGAATCTGACTGCAGGCACCAACCTCATTCAGGAATAACTGCGTCCTTGCATGAGTCTGGGTGGATTCTGAAGCATAGTCAAAGCTGGACAGAGACCAGGTTAAGGTGATCAGACCAGCCCCTCCCCAGCAGGGGCTCCCCCTAGTGGTTCCTGATCCCCAGCTGCTCACAAGCCACCTTGTGCGCAGACAAACACAGCCTGCAAGACCCACTCCTGGGCTTGGATGGCCCTCTCCAGGCTGGGCTGCCCAGTGCCCTGGGCCAGCAGAAGTTAAATTCTGACTAGGGGGGTGGGGGGGTGGGGGGAAGCAAGGATGAAGAGGAGAAATGAACTTAATTTAGAAAAAAATAAGTACTTCTTCCGATAGTTCTGGAATACTAGCTGCTGTCTTTCTAAGGGGTGAGAAGCAGAGGAGGACAACAGGCCTCTGGAAGCATGTTGGAGACACAGGCTCAGATACATCTTTTGAGATTTCTACCCCACTTTTTACAATAGTTGTTTCATTGGGGAAACATGCCATCTTTTAAAAACTAGATGCCAAGGAATGTAATTTTGGAAAAACAAAAGAGACAATTCACAGGCCACACATTCTCAACCCTCTGAGTCCTCACGTCGTGCACTTACTGTGTCTCCACCCCACTGATGTAGAATCTTCCTGGAAGTTAAATCATAAATTCAAATTCTTAGTTTTTCATTATTGTCACACGAGATAATGACTAAGAGATAAGAAAAAGTCACACATACACATTTTATTCATATATTAACTATACGTACAAGTATCCATACATATATACATATGCAATACACATACATTACATAGCTCCTGAATTACAAATACATTTTTAAAAGACTACTGCTTTTATTATTATTATTATTTTGGCTGCAGAGTCTTTGTTGTGGTGCATGGGCTTCTCACTGCATTGACTTCTCTTGCTGCAGAGTACAGGCTCTAAGCCTGCAGACTTCAGCTGCAGCACACAGGCTCAGCAGTTTGAACAGGCGGGCTCTAGAGCTCAGGCTCAGTACTTGTGGCCCATGGGCTTAGTTGCTCTGCAGCATTTGGGATCTTTCTGGAACAGGAATTTAACCTGTGTCCCTTGTGTTGACTGGTGGATTCTTAACCACTGAGGTACCAAAGACATCCACAAATACATTTAGTCTTCATAACAATCCTGTGAGACAGGCATGCAAAGATGTCTCCCATTTCAAAGATAAGGACAGTGAAGTCAGCTAGGTGAATGAGGTCCCTGGGGAGCCTGTGAGATGCAAAGCAGGACCTGGGCACACAGCAGCAGAATCAGGTCCCCTCCCCGGTGTCTCTGAAGCAAGAGTGGAGAGTGAGGGCCAATCTGTGTTTCCCCTCAACCCCCTTGTGTCTTGGGTCTGTCCACACATATCCACATCCATGTCCACACTGCTGCTGCTGCTACTGCTAAGTCACTTCAGTCATGTCCGACTCTATGCAACCCCACAGACGGCAGCCCACCAGGCTCCCCTGTCCCTGGGATTCTTCAGGCAAGAACACTGGAGTGGGTTGCCATTTCCTTCTCCAAAGCATGAAAGTGAAAAGTGAAAGTGAAGTCACTCAGTCGTGTCCGACCCTTAGCAACCCCATGGACCGCAGCCTACCAGGCTCCTCCATCCATGGGATTTTCCAGCCAAGAGTACTGGAGTGGAGTGCCATTGCCTTCTCCGTGTCCACACTGCAAGGTGCAGCTATTCTTACCTCCTCCAAGTCACTTCTTTACGAGAAGAGGGAGAAAGGGGCCAGACCCCAGAGGTGGTAAGAGGCAGGTGGGCCAGGATGTCAGGCCAGAAACTGAAAGCATGGGAGGCCCCCAGGGCTGAGGGTGGCCATCCCGCCGCCCTCCGTGGGTCTCTAGTGGTGTTTTCTGACATCAGATCTAACCACCCAAAGCTCTGAAGTTGAGGAGCTCAGGCTGTATCTTGAAATAAAAATCAACTGCTTACTCACAGATACACAGACACGTTTTGAAAACTAAGAGAGGCACTGATTTCCTTACTCCGACCAAACATTTTTAGCTTCAAGAGACTCTGGATAGTCCCAGAGTCTACAGTGTCTTTCCCTGAATCCATTAGGACAGCCAGCTGCTCATTCCTCGCCTTCTACACACTTAGCAGGAGAGGGTCTGGTGGCTGGATGCAGAGGGTGCTGGGTGCCCCATGGACCCCACCACCTCAGTGGCCCAGGGACCTAGGCTGGTATCCATGTATGACAAAGCAGCCTGATGCCATGCTTCTGTCACTGCCAGTGTCAAGTGAGCTAGTTCATCCTGGTGGAACACTGCATCCTAGGACTCACAAAGTGAAAAGATCAGTGTTCTGACAGAAATCTGCAGGTGTCCGTTCCATCAGAGGCAGCTGATTTTATTTTCTGTATAAGTATTGCTGCTTCTCCCTTTCTCCTGCAAGCATTTCTCTTCCTTGAAGAAAATTTATTTCACTCACTGCACCTCGAGCACACTTGCCCTGTGACAGCCGAGACGTAACACTAAAATCTAAGATTCCCCTCCAGCTATAATCCTAAATCGCCCTAGTAGACAGAACTTCCCAGGCTTTTGTAACTACTTTGTTTCTTGGAGGTGTATGATTCGTATTGTAAATACAGAAGGGGCAAATGATAGTGTTCATAATGTTAAGGAAAGAACATTACTTAAAAAAAAAAAGTTACATGACTCAAAGCAAATTTATACAAAATGAATTCCTGAGGGAAAGAAATCAAGGATGTGCAACATACAGAGAAATTAAGATTGGAAATCAGGATTCCTCTCTGGAGCACCCCAATGAATTTAGATTCTCAGGCGAGATCTCCATCAGCTATTTCTGCCATCAGTAGCTGACACTGAGAGCCAAGATCATCCCCCTGGTGGACTCTGGGTAGCCTCAAATGGTCAATCTTGTGCTAAATCACTTCAGTCTTGTCCGACTCTTTGCAACCCTATGGACTGTAGCCTGCTAGGCTGTAATGTCCATGGAATTCTCCAGCCAAGAATCCTGGAATGTGTTGCCATTCCCTTCTCCAGGAGATCTTCCTGACCCAGGGATCCTGCACATTTCTTTAAGTTTCCTGCATTGGCAGGCAAGTTCTTTACCACTAGTGCCATCTGGGAAGCCCTCAAATGGTCCATGACTGAGAAATAAGTTCATCCCCAAGACAAAAGAAAAACAATGAAATAAGACTGGAGATACAGATTGAAATATGTGTATATGCTGAATCGGTGACTTCATGGAAACTACAAAAGGACAGGCTGAGATCTCCCTGCCGTGGTCTAGATGGGCCTTGTCACATTCTGTTATGAGCTGAACAATGAAAAATACAGATATTGAAACCCTAACTTCACAATGTGACTGTATTTGGAGACAGTACCTTTAAAGAGGTGATTAAGTGAAAATGTGGCCATTACAGTGAACCCTAACCCATTCTGACTGCTATCCTTCCATGAAAAGGAAACTCAACACACTGATACCATGGGTGTGCACACACAGAGGACAGACCGCGTGAGGACACAGCAAGAAGGTGGCCATGGGCAAGCCAAGCAGAAAGGCCTCGGGAGAAACCAAGCCCGCCCACACCTTGATCTTGGACTTTCAGCCTTCAAAGCTATGAAACAACAAATGTCTGTTGTTTAAGACACCCTGTCTGCTAGTATTATATTTATGTGTTATGGAAGTCCAAGCAGACTCATATATATCCCAGGAAGCCTTACAGAGGGGCCAGGGAAAGCACAGCCTTGGAATGAGGAGGCTTAAGGCTCATGTTGGGCTTTGTCACTGTCGGTTGCATTCCTAAAAAAGTCAGAGTCTCTGAGCATCACTTTCTTCCCATGCAAAATGTGAGCGTTGATTGGCATGGACTCTGAGGTCCCTTCTACCCCACACTTAATTTTTTTCATATATTTTTTAAAGTTTTTGTCGAATTTGTTACAATATTGTTTCTGTTTTACGTTTTGGATTTTTAGTCAAGAGGCACATGGGATCTTAACTCCCCATGTGTGTACTTAGTCATGTCTAACTCTTTGTGACTCCATGCACTGCAGCCTGTCAGGCTCCTCTGCCCAAGGGGATTCTCCAGGCAAGAATACTGGAGTGGGTTGCCATGCCTTCATCATTAGCCCTGTAATCAGGGATCAAACCCGCACCACCCCCCCACTCCATACCCACCCCGTATTGGAAAGCAAAATCTTAACCACTGGACCACCAGGGAAGTCCCTACCCCACACTTCATTGATGTTCCACTTTTGCATTACAAGGATGCCTCACCCAGAACTCTACTTCCCCAGCAGTGGCTTCACAACCTACAAGCACAGTGTTCCCTGGGACTTGAGATACGAAAACAAACTGCATTCTCCAGTGGCAGGAATTAATGAGTTGGGCAACAGTGATGTGGGTTTTGTCATTCTCTCTAATTGGCTCTTGTTGAGAGCAGGGGTGCATTTGCCTGGAGACCTCTGTGATCCTGACTGCTCAGGTATTCAGCCCAACCCGCTCACACCTTCTTCTCACACACACCTCTCCCCCAGGGCTCACTCTGGCTGGCTTTCCTACCAAACTCCCACCCAAGTCCCAATTAAATATACCTGGCAAGGTCTGTGCCTGAAGGAGGAAGCCCTTACTTGCTAAGGGCTTAAATCACTTGACATGTGCATGCCAAGTTTCCCTTCAATATCAGTTTTCCTGATGAGTCTTTTCTTTTTCCTTTTTTAAGAAAATCACTGCAACTCATTATTTTTAAAGAAGTCTTGATGGGATTTGGCTCAGGTACAGAACAACATTTCAACAAACAGCAAAGAACATAGATGATTCCAAAGAATAAAAAGCAAAGCTAAGACCACCTAAGTAAAGGCTAACTGATAATGTTCGATGTGGCTGATGTGACACCACACGCGTGTCCTAGCTCATCTCCAGCAACCTTAGAAGTAGGGCACTTGAATCCCAATGACCCTACTTGTCAGAGAAGCTTCTGCCTTCTGCTTTTCTTTTCTTTTCTTGCCTGCTAATTAAATCCAGAACTTGAGTCCTGTATGTAGAGAGAGGGGAAAAAATGACATGCAAATTGAAAATGTTGTACCATCACATCACTTTAAACCTCATTTCTTCAACCACAAGGCCCTTGAATTATGAAAAAAAATGACCAGAGGAAAAAAAAGAGGTTTTGAAAAATGAGAAACTCTCCAAGAGCATTTAGTTTACATTAGCCTGTTTCAGGGGCTTCCCAGGTGGTGCTAATGGTAGAGAACCCACCTGCCAATGCAGGAAACATAAGAGACTCAGGTTCAATCCTGGGTCAAGAAGATTCCCTGGAGGAGGACATGGCAACCCACTCTAGATTCTAGAATCTCATGGACAGAGAAGCCTAGTGGGCTACAATCCACAGGGTCACAAAGAGTCTGACACAACTGAAGTGACTTAGCACACACACTTCTGTTTCAACCTGACACTAGATATTGAGTTTAAACCTCTACCAGGGCTTTTAAAGGTCATACCTAACCAGAAAACATTCTCATTTGGATGAGTGGCCCAAAAAATGAATAAACAAAGTTTCATAAATCCATAAAATAGCAAATAAGAAGAAGAGAAATAGAATAGAAGTTAGTTACATAATGCTGCTGCTGCTGAGTCGCTTCAGTCGTGTCCGACTCTGTGCGACCCCATAGACGGCAGCCCACCAGGCTCCCCCATCCCTGGGATTCTCCAGGCGAGAACACTGGAGTGGGTTGTCATTTCCTTCTCCAATGCAGGAAAGTGAAGAATGAAAGTGAAGTCGCTCAGTCATGTCCGACTCTTAATGACCCCATGGACTGTAGCCCACCAGGCTCCTCCGTCCATGGGATTTTCCAGGCAAGAGTACTGGAGTGGGGGCCATTGCCTTCTCTGTAGTTACATAATAGTGGATCCTAAAAGCAGAAAATCTCTATGCTTTAAAAAACTAAACTTCGTGCAATTTGAGGCAGAGACTGATGACTCTGATATTATTAACATCTCTGATGCTGGTCATATGTGGATCCCAGACCAAATGGCGAGGGCCAGGAAATGCATGGTAAAGGCATACAGAATCAGAACCCAGAGGACAGAGCTATGGCCAGACTAAGACAGACACTACATTGGCCACTCCTAGAGGAGATGCCACTGTCCTGGAAAGAGTGCCACCCATGAATCAGAAGCACATATGATTAGTCATTGCTCAGGTTTAGTGCATCAGCTGGAGCTTTCTGGGCATCTCTGATGTGATCCACACTGAGAGTCATGTGTAAAAGTGGCAGGCAGCCTTCAGCCTAATGTTTTATAAGCATGTTATTAAAGGCAGATTTAAGATTATTCTATTATTTTTGATACTATTGTTAATGGGACTGTTTTCCTAATTTCCTTTTCAGATAGTCTGTTGTTAGTACACAGAAACACAAATAATTTCTGCATGTTAATTTTGCATCTTATCCTGTAACTTTTAGAATCTGTTTATTAGCTTTCACAGGTCTGGTGGAAATCTTTAGGGATTTCTAAACATAACATCTTGTCATCCAAAAGCAGAGACAACTTTATTTCTTCGTTTCTGATTTGAATGCCTTTTTTTTTTTTTTTTTTTTTTTTGCCTAACTGCTCTGGCTAGGACTTCCACTACTATGCTGAATAGGAATGGTGAGAAGGGGTACATATATCTTGTTCTGTAAAGCTTTCAGTTTTTCACTGCTGAGCGTGGGATTAGTGTAGGTTTTTCATATACAGTCTTTATTATGTTAAGTTAAATTCCTTCTAACATTCTGCACTCAGAGTGTGTGTGTTTTTCCCCCACACAAACAAGCAACTATAGGATGCCAGGTTGGTGTCCTAAAATATAACTCAATTCTGACACTATCTACCTGGAGATGTCGTAGGAAGGGGGACCACCTCCAGGGCCCCAAGAGTGGGCTTTTGTCTAATACTCAGAAAAGAATTGTCCAAGGTGACACGTGCTGACCCAGCAAGATAATTTATTGGAAAGGGGCACCTGGGTGGAGAGCAGCAGGGTAAGGGAACACAGGAGAACTGCTCTGCCACATGGCTCGCAGTCTCGGGTTTTAGGTTGATGGGATTAGTTTCCGGGTTGTCTTTGGCCAATCATTCTGACTCAGAGTCCTTCCTGGTGGCACATGCTAGCCTAAATGGATGCTAGCGAGAGGGATTCTGGGAGGTGGACGGACACATGGTGTCTCCTTTTGACCTTTCCCAAAGTCTTCCAGTTGGTGGTGGCTTATTAGTTCTGTGCTCCTTACCAGAACTTCCTGTCATAAAACAACTCATGAAAATGGTTACTAGGGAGCCTGGCCAGGGTGGCCGGTTTCAGTCAGTTCTTCCCCTAACAACACCCCCTTAGAGACTTCATACTCAAGATACTTCTTGGGAATTGGGGCGGAGGTCTCTTTCTTCTGTAACTTCTTCCTGCTGTGCATGGACTTAGGCCTGCCTAGCAGAGCAGATGTCTCTCTCTACCTGATCTAAGTTGAGGTGTTCCATATCTGAAACCAGCTTCCACCCTTGTAGTAACATCAGTTTGGCTTGGAACTGCTGGAGTCTGCTGGAAATAAACTTTGTAAGGAGTTGGAGTATACAGGGGCCAAATAGAAGGCCTAATAGGATAGTTATCACTGGACCCAGAAATGGCAGGAGCCAAGAAGGGAAAGGAGAAGTCCATACACCGGTTGAACTCAAATCCCAGATCTTTGTGGCCTGTTCTAAAAGCCCCTTAATATCTTCTTGGACCTGTCCAAATGTGACCCCATGGACTGGAGCCTACCAGGCTCCTCTGTCCATGGGATTTTCCAGGCAAGAGTACTGGAGTGGGGTGCCATTGCCTTCTCCCTGTCCAGACTGGTTATAATCAAAACAGCTTTCTTCCTTTAGATAGAGGCAAGTGCCCCCCTGCCCTGCAGTCAGTAAATTTAGGGCCTGACAATTTTGTAGGACCATTGCGGCTAGGGAGTCTAACTAGGATTGTAGGCATTGGAGGGTCCTCACAGTTTTTTCTATGGATATAGCAGTGTCAGTAGAAAGCTGCTGAAATTTATGTAAAGAAGTTCCCTCAGTGGCAGCTCCTGGCAAACCAGCAGTCAGTCCTAATGCCAGGAAGAAATGATTAAGTACTACCACATGAGGTATCATCTGGTGGGCATATATTAGTAAAGGAAAGGAGGTATTACTCCAGACCAGATCTATGTAGGGTGTGACATGCCTTAGGGAGAAAGTTCCTGACCAAAAAGGTGGCAGGGATAAATAAGCCTTATCCCTACATATGTAGTAGACACAATGACTGAGTTCAAGCTGGGCAACAAAATGGGTTTGCCAAAGGGGAACAGGATTTCCATCTGCCTTACAACTGGAACATGGCATAACGGAACAGGGGCAGTCCTTTAGCAGCTGGGAGCAGACCGTCACTCACTTGCTGCAAAACTGGCAGCAGTGAGGGCATTTAGGAAGGGACTCAAGTGTTGTGAGGCATCCTGGGTTTTGTCCTCAAGGTAGAGAGTATTTCGTTTAGGCTCCCACCATAGGGTTAGGTATTCAGGGTTGGGGAACCCAACAAGGGAATAACAGGGGTCAGAGTTGCCTGCCCAATTTAGAAACCAGGATGAATGGGTGTGGCTTTTTGGTTGTCCAGAAGAGAACATGGATTTTCAAGACTGGTTAACAGCATCCAAGGAGAGCCTCATGCTCAGGGATAGGTATAGTTTGACAGTTCTGCCAGAACTTTTAGTTCCCAGACTTTGGGCTGAATCGAAATATCCTAGAGAAATTTCTAGATCCCGGTTTTCTCTATCAGTTCTGACAGTTACCCCACATCATGAGTTGTCCAGATTTTCCACTGACAGCCCTGTTAGGGAATCGCTTTTTAGACAGATAGGGAAGGTCACTTGGGGAATGTTAGTCAAGAGGGAAAATAAGGGCTTGGGTGGGATTGCAGATGTTATCATGGGAGTAAATACAGATAACTGTTGCTGATACCAAGGCATGAAGTTTTTCTCCCCTTTTCCCCAAACGGCCATACCATGACCAGAAGGGGTGCACTGTGTGACAGCATGTAGCTGGGCTGGAAGGGTGGACCATTGATACCCTGGCATAGGTTGGACATACCCCCAGCTTCTGCTGTTAATGCAGATCCAGCAAGGGCTGGTCAGGTTGAGTCAAGAAACTGAGTGGTTTGCAAGTGTATATATATCATTTAGGGAGAAATTAATAGCTGTACAGGGAGACATGATCGGGAAGAAGAGGAACATCTTAGGATGCATTTTACTTATCTGAGAGAGATTTGATGGGGTTCTGCTTGAACAAGAGTCTGAGGTCTTCAACAGGTTCACAGGAATAGTTGTCCTCTGATTTTGGAGTCTCAGTCCCCATCTTCCCCTCCTGTAGGCCACAGGGTTTTATTCTAGAATTTGCGGACCCAGATGGATAGACCCTTCACTTTTACAGACGTTACTAGCACAACCTGATATGGCCCTGTCCGTCTCTCAGATAGCTGGCTTGGACTCACTTTTTCTTGCCAGGTCTTTACTAATACTTGGTCCCCCAGCTCTACTTGGGGATTTTTCAAGTCCCCCTGTAGTCTGGGAGGATCTGTTCTCCATATCATCAGAGTTCTTGTTGAAACCTTCCCAGGTCAATTA
Source organism: Bos taurus (assembly GCF_002263795.3). NCBI lineage: Eukaryota > Metazoa > Chordata > Mammalia > Artiodactyla > Bovidae > Bos > Bos taurus. The sequence continues at coordinate 79,793,185 of NC_037335.1, read as the reverse complement.
TATGTTTTAGGAGTATATTGGTGTCCTCATCAAAAAACAAATCATAAGTTAAGAATGGATGCCCATACATTATTTCATAGGGCTTAATAACAGTGACCACTTGGAGGCTGCCCATACGCTCATGAGAGCTATGGGCAGCATATGGATCCATTTGGAGAAGGCAATGGCACCCCACTCCAGTACTCTTGCCTGGAAAACCCCATGCACAGAGGAGCCTGGTAGGCTGCAGTCCATGGGGTCGCGAAGAGTTGGACACGACTGAGCAACTTCACTTTCACTTTTATCTTTCACTCATTGGAGAAGGAGGTGACAACCCACTCCAGTATTCTTGTCTGGAGAATCCCAGGGACAGGGGAGCCTGGTGGGCTGCTGTCTATGGGTTCACACAGAGTCAGCACAACTGAAGCAACTTAGCAGCAGCAGCATTATGGTTTCTTGACATAGTTTGGCCAGAGCCCTTTTAAGAGTCTGCTTGGCTCTCGGCACCTTTCCTGAGGTTTGAGGCCGCCAGAATGAGTGGAGGCGGTATTTGATTCTTAAGCATGGGGCCAGGTTCTGTGATATAGTGGCTGTAAATGAGGACTCATTGTTGCTCTGAAGTGATTGAGGCAGCCCAAACTGAGGCACTATCTGCTTCAGCAAAACTTTACAGACTTCTGCAGCTTTCTCTGCCTCCTGTACAATGTCAGGCAGAGAAACCACAGATCAAATTGCCAACATCTGTTGGATCATCAAAAAAGCAAGAGGGTTCCAGAAAAGCATCTACTTCTGCTTTACTGACTATACCAAAGCCTTTGACTGTGTGGATCACAACAGACTGTGGAAAATTCTTAAAGAGATAGAATACCAGACCACCTGACCTGCCTCTTGAGAAATCTGTATGCAGGTCAGGAAGCAACAGTTAGAACTGGACATGGAATGGCAGACTGGTTCCAAATAGGAAAAGGAGTATACTGTCATCCTGCTTACTTAACTTATATTCAGGGTACTGCTGCTGTTAAGTTACTTCAGTCATGTCCAACTCTGTGCAACCCCATAGACAGCAGCCCACCAGGCTCCCCTATCCCTAGGATTTTCCAGGCAAGAACACTGGAGTGGGTTGCCATTTCCTTCTCCAATGCATGAAAGTGAAAAGTACATCATGAGAAACGCTGGGCTGGATGAAGCACAAGCTGGAATCAAGATTGCTGGGAGAAATATCAATAACCTCAGATATGCAGATAACACCACCCTTATGGCAGAAAACAAAAAAGAATTAAAGACCCTCTTGATGAAAGTGAAAGAGAATAGTGAAAAAGTTGGCTTAAAGCTCAACATTCAGAAGACTAAGATCATGGCACCTGGTCCCATCACTTCGTGGTAAATAGATGGGGAAACAGTGGCTGACTTCACTTTTGGGGGCTCCAAAATCACTGCAGATGGTGACTGTAGCCATGAAATTAAAAGACACTTATGCCTTGAAAGGAAAATTATGACCAACCTAGACAGCATATTAAAAAGCAGAGACATTACTTTGCCAACAAAGGTTCATCTAGTCAAAGCTATGGTTTTTCCAGTGGTCATGTATGGACGTGAGAGTTGGACTGTGAAGAAAGCTGAGCGCCAAAGAATTGATGCTTTTGAACTGTGGTGTTGAAGAAGACTCTTGAGAGTCCCTTGGACTGTAAGGAGATCCAACCAGTCCATCCTAAAGGAGACCAGTCCTGAATATTCGTTGGAAGGACTGATGCTGAAGCTGAAACTCCAATACTTTGGCCATCTGATGTGAAGAACTGACTCATTGGAAAAGACCCTGAGGCTGGGAAAGATTGAAGGTGGGAGGAGAAAGGGATGACAGAGGATGAGATGGTTGTATGGCATCACCAACTCAGCAGACATGAGTTTGAGTAAACTCTGGGAGTTGGTGATAGACGGGGAAGCCTGGCGTGCTGCAGTCTATGGGGTCGCAAAGGGTCGGACACGACTGAGCAACTGAACTGAACTGTAGCTCTCTCTGTCCTAGTAGGGAAAGCTTCAATCCATCCTGTGAGTGTGTCAACAAAGACTAGAAAATAGGAGAACCCTTGGGTCTTTGGCGTGGCTGCAAAATCCACCTGCCAGTCCTCTCCTGGGTATGATCCCCAATGTTGGACAGGTTTAATTAGAGAAGGTGGCGAGGGTCTGGTTTTTGGATTATTTCTTAGACAGGTATCACAATTCTGTGTGACCTAACAACCTTAGCCAACTGAGGATGGTAGAGAATAGGCTTGAGCAAAGTTTCCAGATTATCTCTTCCAAAATGGGTACTTTTATGTAAGGAGTTAGTTACTTTCCAGATTTGAGAGTCAGGGAGTATTATTTGTGCCTGATCAGTCTGGAACCACCCATGTGACCCAATCTCCTAGCCACACTCAGCATATCAAGAATGTTCCTCTGGGGTATAATTTGGAGTCAGGATTTCCTTGGGGAAAAGAGGGCAGATAGCAGTAACAAGGGTAGTTTCCCTAGCAGCTCATTTTGCCTCCTGATCCGCTTTCTTATTTCCCTGGGCCTCCTTTCCTTGTCCCTTTTGGTGACTCTTGAAGTGGATGGTAGCTAATTTAGCAGAAAGTTTGACTGCCTCCAGGAGCCTGAGAATGAGACCTTTGTGTTTAATAGGAGAGCTTCGAATACTGAGCATCCCTCTCTCCTTCCAAATTGCTGCATGAGTGTGCAGGATGAAGAAAGCATGCTTAGAGTCCATATACACATTAATCCTCTTTCCTTCCCCTAATTCTAAAGCTCTTGTCAAGGCAAAAATTCAGCTTTCTGGGCTGAGGTGCTTGGGGGAAGAGATCCACTTTCCCTAGTTTCCTCCAAGCTCACTATAGTATATCCTGCTTTCCTCTCTCCTTTTTCTACAAAACTACTGCCATCTGTCTGCCATTCTTCCTCTGGGTCAGATAAAGGTGTCTCTGATAGATCAGGACTAGAAGACTATAACTTGTCTATGATTTGTCTGCATTGGTGATCCAAAGGGAAAGTAGGGAGATCTGGCATTAAGGTGGCTGGATTTAAAGTCTTACAGACCCTTAACTTTATTTCTGGAGTGTCAAGGAGGAGGGTTTGGTATTGGGTGATCCTTCCCTCTGTGATCCATCTAACCCCTTTAGTTTCCAAGACTGCTTGCACCTGGTGAGGTGTATACACCATGGTGGGCTGACCCAGTGTCAGCTTAGACGCCTCTTTAACCATAAGAGCCGTGGCCACTACTACCCAGAGGTAAGTGGGCCACCCTCTGGCCACCTCACCTAGTTGTTTTGAGAGGTAAGCTATGGGTTGCAATACAGGCTCCATCATTCGCCCTAACATCCCAAGAGCAGTTCCTATCCTTTTAGAGACCTACAGCCTGAAAGGCTTTTCTAGGTTCAGGAGGCCTAAAGCTGGGGCTATAGTGATAGACTCTTTCAGGGCATTAAAGGCAACCTTACATGTCTCATCCCAGTCAAGCGGCTTGTCCTCTTTCCCTCTTAACTTCTCGTATAAACTGGGTCGGGCCACTTTTCCATAACCAGGGATCCAGATTCAGCAAAACCCAGTCATTCTTAAAAATCCCCTAAGCTGTTTTTTTGTTAGGGGATATGGGGCTTTTAAGGTGAAGGATTTCCTCTGGGGGTCGAGCATTCTTTATCCTTCCGTAATTATAAATCCAAGGTATTTTACTTGGGCTAAGCTAATCTGGGCTTTTTGGGGGGATACCTGATAACCCTTTTCATACAGGAAATTTAAAGTTTTAATAGGATTCATTTGAAAGCTGGTAAAATCCGGACTAGCTATGAGCAAGTCATCCACATACTGTATTAGATTACTCTTTGTTAAGGTCAATTCCCTTAGTTCTCTCCCCAAGGAAGCCCCGAATACATGAGGGCTCTCCCTAAACCCTTGTGGTAGTCGAGTCCAGCAAAGTTGTATGACCTCCCTTGTTCCCAGGTCCCACCACTCAAAGGCAAAGAGTTTTTGGGGTGCAGGATGGAGAGGAATGCAAAAGAAAGCATCCTTAAGGACGAAGAATGAGAAGTACTTAGCATTTCCTTGCACTTGGGATAGGAGGGTATATGGATTTGGGACTATGGGGTGAATGGGAACCACAGCTTCGTTAACAGCTCTTAGATCTTGGATGAACTGATAAGATCCATTTGGTTCTTTAACAGGCAAGATTGGAGTAGTGCAGGGAGACTCACAGGTGGTGAGAATTCCAATATCTCAGTATTTGTTAACTAATGGTCTAAGACCCTCAAGAGCTTCTGGTTTTAGGGGATATTGTCTTTTCCAGGGGTAGGGAGCATTTGGCCTCAGAAGAATCTTCACTGGTGGAACACTTATGGCTAGCCCAGGGCTGGAGACATCCCACACCTGGGGATTGACCTCACCTAAGAAAGGGAAGGACTCCTTCTTTTCTACATCTGACTGCAAATATTCAGACAACAGGCAAAGGAAATTTTCAGCTTCTAGCTTTCCAAGTCACTCTGGTCTGGAGGCAGCAAAGAAGGTCTCTCCCCAGTAGGGGAGCAGGGCGACAAGGGGTGTATAAGAAGAGGTGGGCTCCTTGCCAATTGCCCACCTTACAATATTCAGGAGGGGCTTGGTAAAATTTCAGCTTTGGGGTTTTACATCTACCTCCATCACCATTTTGGTCAGGGAATCTAAAGGTCCTAATCGGAAAGGAAGAACAGAGAAGTCAGCCCCCATGTCCAAAAGAAAGTTCACATCCTTACCTTCTATTTGTAGAGTCACCCAAGGGTCGAGAGGAGTGATCTGGATCTCACCGTTCACCGTGGTTTCTCAAGCCACTTGGCATTATCAGTCCCGGTCACCCAGGACTAACACAGAGGGAGCAGGTGTAGGGGTCTCCATACACCTTCCCCTCAGGGTGATGTGGACACTCCCCTTTCCAATGCCCATCCTCTCTGCAGTAGGCACACTGCGTGCATCTCAGCCGTGGTGGATTTCTAAGATCCTTTTTTTCCCTTGTTCTCCCCATGACTCTTGCATAGTTGCAGGATGAATCAAGGCCAGGATTTTAGCCTATTGTCGGGCCAAGGCTTGGGTCCACCTCCCTATTCTCCCATTCTTTCAGGTTTCCTTTTGCTCCTTTTTGGCTTCCTCCTCTGGGTCCCTATTCAAAAACACCCTATTTGCCTCCTCCACCAAATCAGAGATTGGGGTCTCTGGTCCTTTTCCTAGTTTTTGCAAGTTTCTCTTTATGTCTGGGAGTGCCTGGGTTGTGAATGAATGGGCCAACAGGACCCTTCCTTCTATACTTTCTAGATCTGCCTGGGTAGTTATTAAAGGCCTCTGTGAGTCTTCCCAAATAAAGGGCTGGATTTTCATTCTCTCTCTGTAAACATTTTTATCTTTTTATAATTACCAACCTTTCGGAAAACCCAGGTCATTCCATGTAGTAGGCAAGCAGTGAGGTGTCTTAAGGATTCCTTTCCTGCTTTTGTATTGGGATGCCAATCTGGCTCTGTAGAGGGGATTGCCTCTTCCACAGGGGCCAGACTGACATCCACCTGCTGTCTTTCATCAGCCACTTTTCTAGCCTGATCCAGGATTCTAGCTTTTTCTTCATCATTACAGTACTGAGTGAGGATGACCATTATATCCCTGGTGGAGAGAACTTAAGGCTAAGACTCTCAAATTCATTGCTAAATTTTGGGGGGTTCTCTGAATATGTACCAAATTGTTGCCTACACTGGGTAAAGTCTTACGTAGAAAAAGGAACATGAACATACATAGTTCCCCCCTCCCCATCTGGTATCTCTCTTAGGGGGCAGATTTTGTCCGAGGATGACCTTTCCTTCTGTAGAGGGTAGAGCTTACTTCCTGATTGTAATTCCATGGAGAAAGGGACATATGGAGGTGGAGCTGAGGCAACTGTAAGCGACATCCTTTCAGGTCCTGTGACTTTCCGACCTGGCCTCGTGACTTCTGGGCTTGTCTGAGCTTCCTTTCCATGTGACCTCTCTGCCCGAGCTGAGGGCATCAAGAGAAGGTAAAGGGGATCTTCTGCTTCAGACCTTGCCAAAAGGACTTTGAAAGAGCCTTTATCACAGTCTTCAAGCTTACATTTTCTCTTTTTTTTTTCAGAATCCTGGTAGAGGGCCATAAAGGCCTGGACATAGGGAACCTCCTTGTATTTATCCTCGCAATTGCAATATAGACTGAGTTGTAAAATGGTGTTGAATTCAAGTGACCCCGACTGGGGTCATTTTTCCCCTCCTCCCAGGGAGTAAGTAGGCCAATATCGAGTACAGTATTTGATAAGTTTTTTTTTTTTTTTTACTTTTTTAGCCCTTCAAGTTGGTATCCCTCCCAGTGAGCCAAAAGACAACCCAGCAGGGTATCTAAAGGGAAGCTAGGTTATTTCCCATTTTAACGGTTGTATAGTTTATATCTTGTTCCCAGTGGACTAGTACTGGGGTGGATGCCACCATATCTGACTCAAGAGAGATTGGAAGCTCTCTCCTGGTCCCAAATTGCCTGATTGTATATGCACCAAAGGAAATGTTCAGTGGTAAGCACAATCAGTGGGGCTGTAGGACTAGTCCCAAAAGGTAAATTAACCCCTAAACATATGTCTAGGGTATTAATTTTCACCCAAGACCAAGTGCAACTATACTGAACCTCGTCAATCACTTCCACATGGAAGCATTCAGCCAAATGCTCAATTAAATGATTGAATTTTTTATAGAAACAGGGCACCTGATGGAGGGCTTCTAATGCCTGATAACCTCCCTGAGAACAGAAAGCACAATTGATGGAGAGGAGAGAGCGTAGCCTCTCAGAAAATCTCTTATAAAGACCCAGAACTTCAGGCCTGAGTATCGAAACACATAGTAAACAGAAATACCTTGGGTCTTCAAAGAGAGGAAAAGAGGCCAGGTTGAAAGAGAAGGCATGGAGAGAGAAAAGAGGTCTAAAGTGGAGGAGAGAAAGAAAAGAAAAGGGGTGGCCTTACAGACATCTCCTGCCACCTGGAGATACCGAGGTGTCACAGGACTTTTCCCTGGGCCTCCAGAGAAGGGAGGACTGGAACTCAGACTCAGAACAAGAATTTGAGTTCTCTGCCAAGAGGAGGTGATCAGTCTCCAATCCTCAGCTCAGGCTGAGGCCCATTGACCAGATTCCTGCATGCAGGACCAGGGTACAGGAAAAACTTAGGATAGAATAGGAGGGGTTGAAAAGAGGGGTGAGATAAAAGGGGTCAACAAAGTCTCTTGCTCCTTACCCAGTCAGTGCACTCTGGCCAGTTGTCTGCATCAGGAGGAGACCAGGGACAAATAGGTCCCAGTTGTAGCCACTGGGTCAGGTCCATTGGCAGACGAGCTGGTCCTGGAGTACCCGGAGCAGTCAGGATGTCAGCCACAGTAAAAATGGGGGTCTCTTTGTGGTCATCAGTTGTTGTAGGATTGGGGGCCCCCTCCAGGGCCCCAAGAGTGGGCTCTTACCTTGCCAGAGTCCAGCTCCAGCAGCCAGGGAATCAGCCTAAAGAGATGAGTGGTGTCGGCAGAGAATGATGTAGCCTCTGACTCAAGGTGCAGGACTGCATGTTTATTTCAAGCATCAGGTCTTCATTTATACTTTGACAAAAGCATTGCTGCTGCTGCTGCTAAGTCACTTCAGTCGTGTCCGACTCTGTGCGACCCCATAGACAGCAGCCCACCAGGCCCCACCATCCCTGAGATTCTCCAGGCAAGAACACTGGAGTGAGTTGCTGTTTCCTCCTCCAATGCATGAAAGCGAAAAGTGAAAGTGAAGGCGCTCAGTCATGTCCGACTCTTAGCGACCCCATGGACTGCAGCCTACCAGGCTCCTCTGTCCATGGGATTTTCCAGGCAGAGTACTGGAGTGGGGTGCCATTGACAAAAGCATTAGGTCAGAGGTTTTACATTTTCAGCTCCCCCTCACCCAGATTAATTGTCTCCATAAATCATTGTTGCCCTTCAACCAGAGTTACATTGTAACTCATGCGTATGTCTGGGCTGCATACCACACCCCTCAGTTTATTTCTTACCTTTCTAAATCCTGCTTGCCCCTAGTATCCTAAGATCACTATCTCCTAAAGAGGTTTCTAGCTATTCTTAATTGTCCCTAAAACCTAAGCTCAGCAAACTTCCTTTACCATAAACATTCCCCTCACAAACAGGTCTCAGATTCCCATGGTCTCAAGCTGCAGCCTATGTGCTCATCCTGGAACATTCTTTGTAAAGATCCTTAAACAAATGTCAATGGTTACTTTATAGATTATTTTCTGGGAACAACTGCAGAAGGCTTTGTGCTTTCTCCTGCTTCTCTCAAGAACAATAAACACCTTAACATTCTTTCCAGCAAACTCAACCAAAGAAAAGAAAGAAAAAGTCAGAATCACAAGACCTAACTCCTTCATCCCGGGACCGTGCCTGCGGGATGAGGAGAGGGGGTTGGGGCCGTGCCTCCATTTTGTTAGTAATGCCTAGCGCAACTCCCAACACTATCTAACACTTGGAAAAGAATTGTCTGATAATACACATGGTGACAAAGCAAGAGACTTTATTGGAAAAGGGTACCTGGGCAGAGAGCAGCAGGGTAAGGGAACCCAAGAGAACTACTCTGCCACATGGCTTGCAGTCTTGGGTTTTAAGCTGATGGGATTAGTTTCCGGGTTGTCTTTGGCCAATCATTCTGACTCAGAGTCCTTCCTGGTGGTGCACGCATTGCTCAGCCAAGATGGATACTAGTGAGAGGGATTCTTGGAGGTGGACAGACACATGATGTCTCCTTTTGATCTTTCCTGAACTCTTCCAGTTGGTGGTGGCTTATTAGCTCTGAGTTCCTTACCAGGACCTCCTGTTATAAAACAGTTCATGCAAATGGTTTGGAGAAGGCAATGGCAACCCACTCCAGTACTCTTGCCTGGAAAATCCCATGGACGGAAGGGCCTGGTGGGCTGCAGTCCATGGGATCGCAAAGAGTCAGACAGGACTGAGAGACTTCACTTTCACTTTTCACTTTCATGCACTGGAGAAAAAAATGGCAACCCGCTCCAGTGTTCTTGTCTGGAGAATCCCAGGGATGGAGGAGCCAGGTGGGCTGCCATCTATGGGGTCGCACAGAGTCGAACACGACTGAAGCAACTTAGCAGCAGCACCAGCATGCAAACTGTTACTAGGGAGCCTGACCAGGGTGGGCGGTTTCAGTCAGTTCTTCCCCTAACAGAGATAGCATTGGATTCTAAAGGCTAAGGGCTCAGATCTCTAAGACTACCCCTCCCCACTTCAGATTGTCACAGGTTGTCATCTGTGCTTCTCATTCACCAGCAATAGATTTGTGGTTCCAGCAATGTCATTCTCAGGTTCAGTGAATTTGTTAGGGGAGCTCACAAAACTCAGATAAACTTTTTACTTACTAAATTAAAGGCTTATTATTAAATAATACAACTGAGGAATAGTCAAATGGAAGATATGCAAGGGCAAGGTTTGAGGAAAGGGTGAGAAGCTTCCCTGCTCTCCTTTAGCTCACCATTCTCCCCAAAACTCTGTTCACTGGGGTTTGTATGGAGCTTCATTACAGAGGCATGACTGGTTAAATCATTGGCCCTTGGTGGCTGGATTCATCTAGCCGGTCTTCCCTCCCTGGAGTTGCAGACTGTGTGTATGAAGGGGAGATTACCACCTCATTCACGTAACAAAAGACACCTTATTGTTCTTATCACAAGAAATTCCAAAGGTTTTAGGAGTTCTGTTCCAGAAACAGAGGCAAAGATCAAATATATTAATATAGCTCTTTTTTTCCCTTTAAAATGGAAAAACAACACAACTATATTTTTAAATTCTAATGTTCTACATTTTGTAAGAATCCAATCAAAAAAAATTTTTGACCTATAACATTTAATTAGTTTCAGGTGTACAACATACTGATTTCTTATATGTATATCAGTTCAGTTGAGTTCAGAAGCACAGTCGGGTCCGACTCTTTGCAACCCATTGACCACATAACACCAGGCCTCCCTATCACCAATTCCCAGAGTTTCCCGAAACTCATGTCTGTTGAACAATGATGCCACCCAACCATCTCATCCTCTGTCGTTCCCTTCTCTTGCCCTCAGTCTTTCCCAGCATCAGGGTCTTTTCAAATGAGTCAGTTCTTGGCATCAGGTGGCCAAAGTATTGGAGTTTCAGCTTCAACATCAGTCCTTCCAATGAATATTCAGGACTGATCTCCTTTAGGATGGACTGGTTGGATCTCCTTGCTGTCCAAAGGACTCTCAAGAGTCTTCTTCCAACACCACAGTTCAAAAGCATCAATTCTTTGGCACTCAGCTTTCTCCACAGTCCAACTCTCACATCCATACATGACCACTGGAAAAACCATAGCCTTCCCTAGACGGACTTTTGTTGACAAAGTAATGTTTCTCCTTTTTAATATGCTGTCTAGGTTGATCATAACTTTCCTTCCAAGGAGTACGTGTCTTTTAATTTCATGGCTACAGTGAAATCACCATCTGCAGTGATTTTGGAGCCCCTAAAAGTAAAGTCAGCCACTGTTTCTGTTAGGGGAAGCACACTGAGTCAAACCGCCCACCCTGGCCAGGCACCATAGTAACCATTTGCATGCTTTGTTTTCTGACAGGAGATCCTGATAAGGAATATGAAACTAATAAGCCACCACCAAAGAATAGCAAGGAGAGATAAGAAAGCCTTCCTCAGCGATCAATGCAAAGAAATAGAGGAAAACAAAAGAATGGGAAAGACTAGAGATCTCTTCAAGAAAATTAGATATACCAAGGGAATATTTCATGCAAAGATGGGCTCGATAAAGGACAGAAATGATATGGACCTAACAGAAGCAGAAGATATTAAGAAGAGATGGCAAGAATACACAGAAGAACTGTACAAAAAAGATCTTCATGACCCAGATAATCACGATTGTATGATCACTCACCTAGAGCCAGACATCCTGGAATGTGAAGTCAAGTGGGCCTTAGAAAGCATCACTACGAACAAAGCTAGTGGAGGTGATGGAATTCCAGTTGAGCTATTTCAAATTCTGAAAGATGATGCTGTGAAAGTGCTGCACTCAATATGCCAGCACATTTGGAAAACTCAGCAGTGGCCCCAGGACTGGAAAAGGTCAGTTTTCATTCCAATCCCAAAGAAAGGCAATGCCAAAGAATGCTCAAACTACCGCACAGTTGCACTCATCTCACATGCTAGTAAAGTAATGTTCAAAATTCTCCAAGCCAGGCTTCAGCAATACGTGAACCGTGAACTTCCAGATGTTCAAGCTGCTTTTAGAAAAGGCAGAGGAACCAGAGATCAAATTGCCAACATCTGCTGGATCATCGAAAAAGCAAGAGCTCCAGAAAAAGATCTACTTCTGCTTTATTGACTATGCCAAAGCCTTTGACTGTGTGGATCACAATAAACTGTGGAAAATTCTGAAAGAGATGGGAATACCAGACCACCTGACCTGCCTCTTGAGAAATCTGTATGCAGGTCAGGAAGCAACAGTTAGAACTGGACATGAAACAAGAGACTGGTTCCAAATAGGAAAAGGAGTATGTCAAGGCTGTATATTGTCCCCCTGCTTATTTAACTTATATATAGAGTACATCATGAGAAATGCTGGGCTGGATGAAGCACAAGCTGGAATCGAGATTTCCAGGAGAAATATCAATAATCTCAGATATGCAGATGACACCCCCTTTATGGCAGAAAGTGAAGAGGAACTAAAAAGCCTCTTGATGAAGGTGAAAGAGGAGAATGAAAAAGTTGGTTTAAAACTGAACATTCAGAAAACGAAGATCATAGCATCTGGTCCCATCACTTCATGGGAAATAGATGGGGAAACAGTGTCAGACTTTATTTTGGGGGGCTCCAAAATCACTACAGATGGTGACTGTAGCCATGAAATTAAAAGACATGTACTCCTTGAAAGGAAAGTTATGACCAACCTAGATAGCATATTCAAAAGCAAAGACATTACTTTGCCAACAAAGGTCCATCTAGTCAAGGCTATGGTTTTTCCAGTGGTCATATATGGATGTGAGAGTTGGACTGTGAAGAAGGCTGAGTGCCAAAGAATTGATGCTTTTGAACTGTGGTGTTGGAGAAGACTCTTGAGAGTCCCTTGGACTGCAAGGAGGTCCAACCAGTCCATCCTAAAGGAGATCAGTCCTGGGTGTTCATTGGAAGGACTGATGCTAAAGCTGAAACTCCAATACTTTGGCCACCTCATGCGAAGAGTTGACTCATTGGAAAAGACCCTGATGCTGGTTGGGATTGGAGGCAGGAGGAGAAGGGGATGACAGAGGATGAGATGGCTGGATGGCATCACCGAATCAATGGACATGAGTTTGAGTAGACTCCGGTTGTTGGTGATGGACAGGGAGGCCTGGCATGCTGCGATTCATGGGATCACAAAGAGCCGGACACAACTGAGCGACTGAACTGAACTGAAATGTTCATAACTTTATCTTATGATCCTTTATATTTCTATGGCATCAGTTGTAATGTCTCCTCTCTTATTTCTAATTTTATTTATTTGAGTCTTTTCTCTTTTCCTTTACTTAGAAATTAACTTAACCTAAGAGGTGAAAGACTCAAACTCTGAAAACTAAAACACTGATAAAAGACGTATATAAATGGAAAGACATCCTGTCTTAGTACTCTCAGGCCATTGTAACAAAGTACCATTAACTGGGTTGCTTATAAACAACAGAAATTTATTTCTAACAGTTCTGCAGACTAGAAATCCAAAAGCAGGGTGCCAGCATATTTACTTTCCAGTGAAGGCCTCTTCTGTTTGAAGACTGCTAACTTCTCCTTGTATCCTCACATGGTAGAAGAAACAAACTAGTTCTATGGGGCCTCTTTTATAAAGGCACTAATTCCTTTCATTGAGAGCTCTACCTTAATGATCAAATTACACCCCCAAAGGTCCTACCTCCTAATACCATCACCTTGGGGTTAGGGTTTCAACATATGAATTGGGGACACGAGAAGGAAGAGAGACACATTCAGATCATAGCATATTCCATGTTTATGGATTGGAAGAATAATTATGGTAAAAGTGTCTATACTACCTAAAACAAACTAGACAGTCAATAAAATTCCAATGAATTTTTTATAGAAATAGAAAACATTTTTCACAGGGATCATAAAAGGCCCCAAATAGCCAAAGTGATCTTGAGAAAGAATAGAGTTAGTGGCATCATACTTCCCAATTCCAAAATATACTACAAAGCTACAGTAATTAAAACAGTACAGTCCTGGCATAAACACAGACACATAGACCAATGGAATAAAACAGAGATACCAAAAATAAGCCCATGAGAATACAGTCAACTAATCTTCAACAAAGGTGTAAGGGCATAATACAGGAGGGATAGTCTCTTCAACAAATGATGCTGGGAAGACAGTAACCACATGCAAAAGAATGAAATTAGACCCATATCTTACTTCATACATGAAAATTAATTCAAAATGAATTAATACTGAAATGTAAGATGTGAAACTGTAAGTCTTCTCAAAGAAAACATAGGAAGAAACCTTCTTGACATTGGTCTTGGCAATGACTGCTTGGATTTGACACAAAAATCATGGCAACAAAACCTAAAATATGCAAGTGGGACTACATTAAACTAAAAAGCTTCTATAACTTAACAGAGCAAAAAGGTCACATACATATGGGAGAAAATATTTGCAAGCCTTTTATCTGATTAGAGATTAAGATATAAAATACATAAGAATATCCTACAACTCAATAGCAAAAAAATAAATAATAAGCTTTTTAAAATTAGATGAAGGATTTGGATAGACATTTCTCCTAAGAAAACATACAAATGTCCACCAGATAAATAAAAAGGTATGGAATATCACTAATCATCAGTGAAATGTAGATCAAAACCACATTGAGATGTTGTTAGGATGGTTTTTATAAATAAATATATAAATAGATGTTGGTGAGAATGTGGAGAAATCAGAACCCTTTATACACTATTGGTGAAACTGTAGAATACACTATTGGACTCATTACAGAAAACAGTATGGAGGTTCTTCAAAAAATTAAAACTAAGACTGCCAATGGAATCCAGCAATCTCATTTCTGGGTATACATCCAAAAGAACTTAAGTCAGGTTCTCAAACAGATATCTACACCCACATTTTCATTCCAGCATTATTCACAATACCCTGGATAAAACAATATTATTCAGCTTTTAAAAGAAGGAAATCCTACCATTTGTGACAACATGGATGCACTTAGAGAACATTGCTAAGTGAAACAAACCAGTCACAGAAAGATGAACACTACGTGATTTCACTTTATAAGATATCTAAAATAGTCAAACTCATAGAAGCAGAGAATAGATGATGGTTGACAGGTGGGAGAAAGGAGGAAATGGGGAGGTTTTGCTCAGTGAATGTAAAGTTTTAGTTATACAAGATGAATAAATTCTAGAGATCTTTAAAGCATAGTACCTAGAGTAAACAATATGGCACTGTATACTTTTTCAGAGGATAGATCTCATGTAAACGTTCTTAACACACACATACAAAAGAATGCAAGGAAATTTTAGGAAGTCATAGATATATATAGTACCTTGATCATAATGATGGTATCATAGGTATATACATATGTCCAAATTCATCAAAATGTATAAATTAAATAAGTGCCAATTTTGCCTACCAATTCTATTATACCTCAATGAAGCCTAACAACAACAAAGACAAGAGTTAGAAGACAAAGACTCTCCAGAAATCTGTAACCTCCTTTTGAGTTGATTCTTCCAAAGAGAGAATAATACACATATAATCCTCTACCCGGGCTTTCTTGATGGCTCAGGATAAAGAATCTACCTGTAGTTCAGGAGACACAGGAGACCTGGGTTCAATCCCTAGGTCAGAAAGATCTCCTGGAGGAGAAAATAGCAACCCACTCCAGTATTCTTGCCTGAAAAATCCCATGAATTTTTTACAGTCCATAGGGTCACAAAGAGTCAGACATGACTGAGTGAGCACACAGCACACAATTCTCTATCCAGCTGAAAACTCACATAATGTTATAATAATTCATAATTGCCCTCACTATCTATGGGGCTATCCTGGATTCCTCGATGTATCATAATCCAGTCCACACATTCTATAACTGAATTTAGGTGTCCTCCTCCCCAGTAGCAAATAACTGCACAAATGGCATCCTCTGCAGAGATCTAGAACTTAAAAAACATTAATTTCAATGAGACAGCACTAAAGTATCTGAGAGAAACCAACAAAAATGCTCAAACCAGTTTAAGAAATGAGGGTTCCATTAAACAAAGAACATAGCCCATGTCAATAATATTCTTCCTTTATTGTTTTTAAATAGCACTGAGTTACTAAGGGAAGGCATGAGTGCCCTCCCTGGAAGTTTTGAAAAGAACTCCATTTACCTGTGCATTTCCTTGTACATGCTAGAGTCCATGCATGCCAACTGGAGGTGAGCACAGATTGAATGTCTTTTATTGATTTTTCCTATCTTTGCCTCTAGGTTTCTTGGATGCTCTTCTGACTTTATCTCTATTTCTCTTCACTCCTTTTCCCATAGATTTTATCTTCATGATGTTTATCCTATAAGGAAGATCTCAATGGCAGCTCATTTGTCTATCCAATGCTTCCTTTTAGATGTGTTGATATTTGAATTGGCAAAGAATAAAAATATAAGTTCCTCAGGCCACTAAGGAATTTTAAGTCCAGAACTAACTGAAAATATGGAAGCACAAGAGCTTCTCTCCCCACTTGTTACGGTGACTTTCATTACCATGTACAACCCTGAAATAGAGAAGTGAAGCAACAGATCTTCAGTGGCATAAGAAAGATGGCGAATAATAATTGTTGCATTTTCTATGTATAGGCAGCTCATGAGGTGGGGAAAATGGCAGCTAGTCTGCTAACTATATTTTTTGGCTACTTGAATTTCATGGAACTATAAGGAGCTCTTATATTTTTCTCTAGAAATGCATCAGCCCTTTGACATCATCATATTATGAATGAATGTTAGTCTACCAGTAGACAGACAGGAACAATCACATGCCAATCTTTTTTTAAATCAATTAAATTAGCCTAAAGGGACAGTCAACCTCAACCATTATTGGGGTGCCCTTTCCCTCCTTCGGAGTACAATTTTCCAAAGAGTTCATGCAATACCTAGAAAAGGGGAGGGGAATTGTTTTAGTCATCTATTGCTATATAAAAAAACTATCCTAAAATGTAGCAATGTAAGATACAAAAGACATTATATGATTTCATTTGTATAAAATTTCTAGATAAAGAGGAACTTACAGAGTCAGAAAACAGATCTAACGTTGCCCAGCGTTAGAGTTAGGAGGGAAAACTGACTTCAAAAAGCACAATGGAACTTCCTGGGTGATGACCTTGTCTTAAAATTGTGGTGACAACTTTTTTTTTTTTTTTTTTTACTAAAACCCATTAAACTGTTTGCTTTAGATAGGTGGATTTTATGGTTTATAAATTATACCTCAATAAAGCTATTTTTTAATTAGTGGCATAAAATAACACTCAATGGCATAAAAAATAACTTTTGTCATACTTACAAATTCCATTGTTGAGAAATCAGTCAAGGCCAAGGGTATACTTGTCTCTGCCCCACAGTGATTGTGGATTCTGATGGGAAGATTTGAATGGTTGGGGTCTAGAATCCTCTAGAGGTTTCCTCATCTGCATGTTCAGGACCTGGGCTAAATTCTGAGGTGGAGCTTCCCTGTAAGGGGTGTCTGGAGAACCAGAACAGAAGCTACAAGACTTCTTCTGGTTACATGCAAATCTCTAGGTCAGGCCAGATTCAAGAGGAGAGAGAGAAGACCCCTCCCCTTAATGGAGGGTGGCAGCTAGGGTCAGGGCCACACTGGAGAAGAGCAGGTGGAGTTGGAGATATTGTTCAGACCACCTTTGGAAGGTAGACTCTACAGCAGGACACGTTTTCAGGTTGTCATAGCTCCTTGGTCCTTGCTTCAGTCTTCTCACTGTTCTGACCCCTGAGGCCTCCTTATGGTGGGCAGACTTTTCTTTTCCAAGGGGTAACAAAGATCACAGAGATTCTGAAGCTAGGGTTCTTGCTCGCCCCAATAGCTACACAAAGGCTTTTGCCAGCTAAGGTCTTGCTGGGACATTTCACCATGTACACCAGGTGCTAACACTTGAGAAACCTGTTGAGAAATCATCGCCTCTGACCACGTTTCTGATATAGAAACTGTCCCACGTTTCTGCTCTTCCTATTCTTGCTCCCCTGCCCTTCTCCCTGAAACACTTCAGAAAGCATCTTCAGTGAACTTTATTTATCATAAAACACGAAAAGAGATTGCTTGCAAGCAATATTATTTATTTACAGTTCTGTAGAATCTCTAAAACGAGAAGGGAGAGCCCACCATTTATTTTCTTTAAATTCCAGAAGGCAAAAAATAGAAAACAATTACACGAATTTTTCAGTAAGTCATCCTGCCACAATTGCCAATGGACACCTGCATGTAAGAGTGTATGCACTCCCATAGAGAGAAAGATGGGGAGAGGGAGGAAGCTGTGGGGAGAGAGAGTCTCTCTCTCAAAGTCTCTGTAAGAACTTGCATATATTTTTCAGATAACAAAAACAGAGCCCTGCCAGAAGCAGAAGATATTGAGAAGAGACAGCAAGAATACACACAAGAACCATACAAAAAAGATCTTCACGACCCAGATAATCATGATGGTGTGATCACTCACCTAGAGCCAGGCATCCTGGAATGGGAAGTCAAGTGGGCCTTAGGAAGCATCACTATGAACAAAACTAGTGGAGGTGATGGAATTCCAGTTGAGCTATTTCATGTTCTAAAAGATGATGCTGTAAAAGTGCTGCACTCAATATGCCAGCACATTTGGAAAACTCAGCAGTGGCCCCAGGACTGGAAAAGGTCAGTTTTCATTCCAATCCCAAAGAAAGGCAATGCCAAAGAATGCTCAAACTACCACACAATTGCACTCATCTCACACGCTAGTAGAGTAATGCTCAAAATTATCCAAGCCAGGCTTCAGCAATACGTGAACCGTGAACTTCCAGATGTTCAAGCTGCTTTTAGAAAAGGCAGAGGAACCAGAGATCAAATTTCCAACATCTGCTGGCTCATGGAAAAAGCAAGAGAGTTCCAGAAAAACATCTATTTCTGCTTTATTGACTATGCCAAAGCCTTTGACTGTCTGGATCACAATAAACTGTGGAAAATTCTGAAAGAGATGGGAATACCAGACCACCTGACCTGCCTCTTGAGAAACCTATATGCAAGTCAGGAAGCAACAGTTAGAACTGGACATGGAACAACAGACTGATTCCAAATAGGAAAAGGAGTACATCAAGGTTGTATATTGTCACCCTGCTTATTTAACTTATATGCAGAGTACATCATGAGAAACGCTGGGCTGGAAGAAGCACAAACTGGCATCAAGATTGCCGGGAGAAATCTCAATAACCTCAGATATGCAGATGACACCACCCTTATGGCAGAAAGCAAAGAAGAACTAAAAAGCCTCTTGATGAAAGTGAAAGAGGAGAGCGAAGAAGTTGGCTTAAAGCTCAACATTCAGAAAACTAAGATCATGGCATCCGGTCCCATCACTTCATGGGAAATAGATGGGGAAACAGTGGAAACAGTGGCTGACTTTACTTTTGGGGGGCTCCAAAATCACTGCAGATGGTGATTGCAGCCATGAAATTAAAAGACGCTTACTCCTTGGAAGGAAAGTTCTAACCAACTTAGACAGCATATTCAAAAGCAAAGACATTACTTTCGCCAACAAAGGTCCATCTAGTCAAGGCCATGGTTTTTCCAGTAGTCATGTATGGATATGAAAGTTGGACTATAAAGAAAGCTGAGCACCAAAGAATTGATGCTTTTGAACTGTGGTGTTGAAGAAGACTCTTGAGAATCCCTTGGACTGCAAGGAAGTCCAACCAGTCCATGCTAAAGGAGCTCAGTCCTGGGTGTTCATTGGAAGGACTGATGCTAAAGCTGAAACTCCAATACTTTGGCCACCTTATGCTAATAGTTGACTCATTGGAAAAGCCCCTGATGCTGGGAAAGATTGAAGGCAGGAGGAGAAGGGAACAACAGAGGATGAGATGGTTGGATGGCATCACCGACTCAATGGACAATAGTTTGAGTAAACCCCGGGAGTTGGTGATGGACAGGAAGGCCTGGTGTGCTGTGGTCCATGGGGTCGCAAAGAGTCAGACATGACTGAGCAACTGAACTGAACTGAACTGAACTGAAAGAGGAGAAGCTGACTTCATGTAGAGAAGAAAATTTTTTAACTTTTTTACAGGTATACTTTACACCAGCCTATCTCATATTTGTGGAGACAGAACCCCAATTACTTAAATTCACAAATACTTTTATCATAACCAATCAGTGACAGCCTAGAGATCACTTTTTATGGCTTATTTCTTTACCTATCAAAGAGTTCTCTGAATGGCCAGTAGAAAATTTCCTGTACTTGAGGTGAACTTCTAGGAGAGATGGAGAAATAAAATTTATTGAGCACTTACTACACAGCATGTACTGTGGAAGGGGTTTTGCATTTGTTATATAATTGAATCCTCTGAAATGTATGAGGCAGCTATTAATATCCAACTCTATTTTACAGATTAGGAAACAGAAACTAAAAGAGGAAAGTATTAACCAAGTCTGACCATAACTGGGGAGGCTCTGAGTCAATGCAGAGCAGCATGTGGCTTCACCTGGGGCTTCCTGAAACACCAAGAGTTTCCAAGGCTCAGAATGTCTTTAAAAATTTTTTAAAAGAGAGAGAGAGAGATAAATGCCTTGGGGTCTCCTAGTGTGATAAATTGAGACTTATTTGATGGAGTCACTCTACCAGGCCATCAACATCTTTCCCTCCAGCTCCAGTTCACCCCTCTGGGCCCCTCTGAGAATGTAGCTCATTTAGGAATTCTTCCTGATTAACTCCATCCTTGCCACCCCAGAGAGGGTTTTGCAAAAGGCCCTGCTATGTCATCCCTTAGCTGCACTCTGTACTTATTCCTGATGTAGCACTGAACTTCTAGTTTATAAATTACTTTGAGCATCCATGTTGCACTATAGACTAAGATTTCTGAGGGCAGGGACTGTATCTTACTCAGCATTCACCCCAGTACATGGCATGAGAAACCATCATAGAGGTTTCAGATACTTGTCATAGAGGATCAGATGCTTGACTATATCAGTTAGTTGTTAAGGATCCCTCAGCTATCACTGGTGCCAGAGTGTCTTCCATGATTTCATAAAGCATGGCATCACATTTCCAAACCATAAAGAGCTGGACGGGAATGACTACATATAAATTTAAAACTTTTCTTTGGCAAGAGACATATAAACAAAATTTTGAATGGAAGTGATTGACTAGAAGAAAATATTTGCAAACAAACAAAGATTTTATATATAAAAAACATTTAAGATATAAAGAATCTCTCCAAATCCATTTTTAAAAATACATAGGGTAATAGGGGAGGGGAGATTATAAACGGCCAATTCAGAAAAGAACAAATGCAAAGGACTAAAATACAGAAAGATGTTTAATAATTAAAGAAATGCAAACTGTAATGTCTATAAATAAAGCAAAACTTATAAAAGTGGAATTTATTTAGTGGTAGTGCTGGTATAAAGAAGTGGACACTCTTGTACAGTACTGATATGACCTTCCAGAAGAGTAATTTGTCAATATTCATCAAAATTTTAAGTGTTCACTTCCTTAATTTCCATGATTTCACTTTTAAGAACATATTCTACAAAAATCTCTCTATCATGTATACATAAAGATGTATGTACAAATATATCCTCTGCCAACACTATAGCAAATTATACAAAAAAGTAAATATTATGATAAAAATTGCATTTGCTCATAAAATTACAGCAGATGAGTGTTAATTGCTCAGGTGTGCCCAACTCTTTGCGACCCCATAGCAAATAACCAAATATTAATCAAAAGCAGAATGGTAAAACAAATTTTCTAACATTTCAAACCATGGATCTATTAAATTTAATGTGAGCCTTCTAGATGTGTTAATATGTCTGTGTTAAGAGTCGAAAAAAGTAGATTGCTGAACAATATAATGGTTAATTCAATTTTTTTAATGCATCTGTTTGTGTTGATTTGCATAAGTACTCCAAAACAGTTCTAGAATGATACACCAAAAGATGTTAAAAATATTTATTTCTGGGACTAGAAATGGAGTGAGCAAGAAAAAAACACTTATTCTTTTTTTTTTTTTTTTGGTACTGTTTAAATTTTTTAAATTAATTTATTTATTTAAATTGGAGGCTAATTACTTTACAATAATGTAGTGGTTTTCCCCATACATTGACATGAATCAGCCATGGGTATACATGTGTTCCCCATACTGAACCCCCCTCCCACCTCCTTCCCCATCCCATCCCTCAGGGTCATCCCAGTGCACCAGCCCTGAGCACCCTGTCTCATGCATAGAACCTGGACTGGCGATCTATTTCACATATGATAATATACATGTTACAATGCTATACCCTCAGATCATCCCACCCTCATCCCATTCTCCCACAGAGTCTAAAAGCATGTTCTTTATATCTGTGTCTCTTTTGCTGTCTCACCTATAGGGTCATAATTACCATCTTTCTAAATTCCATATATATACCTTAATATACTGTATTGGTGTTTTTCTTTCTGCCTTACTTCACTCTGTATAACAGACTCCAGTTTCATCCACCTCATTAGAACTGATTCAAAGGTATTCTTTTTAATAGCTGGGTAATATTCCATTGTGTATATTATGTGTGTCCATATGTCCATATGTGTCCACAGCTTTCTTATCCATTCGTCTGCGGATGGACATCTAGGTTGCTTCCATGTCCTGGCTATTGTAAACAGTGCTGCAATGAACATTGGGGTACACGTGACTCTTTCAATTCTGGTTTCCTCAGTGTGTATGCCCAGCAGTGGGATTGCTGGGTCGTATGGTAGTTCTGGTGTGCTGCAATTCATGGGGTTGCAGAGTCGGACATGACTGAGCGACTGATTTGATCTGATCTGATCTGATGGTAGTTCTATTTCCAGTGTTTTAAGGAATCTCTACACTGTTCTCCATAGTGGCTGTACTAGTTTGCTTTCCCACCAACAGTGTAAAAGTGTTCCCTTTTCTATGCACCCTCTCCAGCATTTATTGTTTGCAGACTTTTTGATAGCAGCCATTCTGATCGGCGTGAGATGGTACCACATCGTAGTTTTGATTTGCATTTATCTGATAATGAGTGATGTTGAGCATCTTTTCATGTGTTTGTTAGCCATCTGTATGTCTTCTTTGGAGAAATGTCTGTTTAGTTCTTTGGTCCATTTTTTGATTGGGTCGTTTATGTTTCTGGAGTTGAGCTGAAGGAGCTGCTTGTACATTTTTGAGATTAATATTTTGTCAGTTGCCTCGTTTGCTATTATGTTCTCCCATTCTGAAGGCTGTCTTTTCACCTTGCTTATAATCCCTTTGTTATGTAAAAGCTTTTAAGTTTAATTAGGTTCCATTTGCTTATTTTTGCTTTTATTTCCATTACTTTGGGAGGTGGGTCATAGAGGATCCTGCTGTGGTTTATGTCAGAGAGTGTTTTGCCTATGCTTTCCTCTAGGAGTTTAATAGTTTCTGGTCTTACGTTTAGATCTTTAATCCATTTTGAGTTTATTTTTGTGTATGGTGTTAGAAAGTGTTCTAGTTTCATTCTTTTACAAGTTGTTGACCAGTTTTCCCAGCACCACTTGTTAAAGAGATTGTCTTTTCTCTGTTGTATATTCTTGCCTCCTTTGTCAAAGATAAGGGGTCCATAGGTGCGTGGATTTATCTCTGGGCTTTCTATTTCGTTCCATTGATCTATATTTCTGTCTTTGTGCCAGTATCATACTGTCTTGATGACTGTAGCTTTGTAGTATAGTCTGAAGTCAGGCAGGTTGATTCCTCCAGTTCCATTCTTCTTTCTCAAGATTGCTTTGGCTATTCGAGTTCTTTTGTATTTTGATACAAATTGTGAAATTATTTGTTCCAGTTCTCCGAAAAACACCATTGGTAGTTTGATAGGGATTGTATTGAATCTATAGATTGCTTTGGGTAGTATACTCATTTTCACTATATTCATTCTTCCAATCCATGAACATGGTATATTTCTCCATCTATTTATGTCATCTTTAATTTATTTCATCAGTGTTTCATAGTTTTCTATATATAGGACTTCTGTTTCTTTAGGTAGATTTATTCCTAAATATTTTATTCTTTTCGTTGCAATGGTGAATGGAATTGTTTCCTTAATTTCTCTTTCTGCTTTTTCATTGTTAGTGTATAGGAATGCAAGGGATTTCTGTGTGTTAATTTTATATCCTGCAACTTTACTATATTCATTGATTAGCTCTAGTAATTTCCTGGTGGAGTCTTTAGGGTTTTATATAGAGGATCGTGTCATCTGCAAACAGTGAAACTTTTACTTTTCTTTTCCAATCTGGATTTCTTTTATTTCTTTTTCTTCTCTGATTGCTGTAGCTAAAACTTCCAAAACAATGTTGAATAGTAGTGGTGAGAATGGGCACCCTAGTCTTGTTCCTGACTTTAGGGGAAATGCTTTCAATTTTTCACCATTGAGGATAATCTTTGCTGTGGGTTTATCATATATGGCTTTTATTATGTTGAAGTATGTTCCTTCTATGCCTGTATTCTGGAGGGTTTTTATCATAAATGGATGTTGAATTTTGTCAAAGGCTTTCTCTGCATCTATTGAGATAATAATATAGTTTTTATTTTTCAATTTGTTAATGTGGTGTATCACATTGATTGATTTGTGGATATTAAAGAATCCTTGCATCCCTGGGATAAAGCCCATTTGGTCATGATGTATGATCTTTTTAATATGTTGTTGGATTCTGTTTGCTAGAAATTTAAGGATTTTTTCATCTATGTCCATCAGTGATATTGACCTGTAGTTTTCTTTTTTTGTGGCATCTTTGTCTGGTTTTGGTATTAGGGTGATGGTGGCCTCATAGAATGAGTTTGGAAGTTTACCTTCCTCTGCAATTTTCTGGAAGAGTTTGAGTAGGATAGGTGTTAGCTTTTCTCTAAATTTTTGGTAGAATTCTGCTGTGAAGCCGTCTTGTCCCGGGCTTTTGTTTGTTGGAAGATTTCTGATTACAGTTTCGATTTCCGTGCTTGTGATGGATCTGTTAAGATTTTCTATTTCTTCCTGGTTCAGTTTTGAAAAGTTGTACTTTTCTAAGAATTTGTCCATTTCTTCCAAACTATCCATTTTATTGGCATATAGTTGCTGATAGTATCCTTTGTATTTCTGTATTGTCTGTTGTGATTTCTCCATTTTCATTTCTAATTTTGTTGATTTGATTCTTCTCCCTTTGTTTTTTGATGAGTCTGACTAATGGTTTGTCTATTTTATTTGTCTTCTCAAAGAACCAGTTTTTAGCTTTGTTGATTTTTGCTATGGTCTCCTTTGTTTCTTTTCATTTATTTCTGCCTTAATTTTTAAGATTTCTTTCCTTCTACTAACTCTGGGGCTCTTCATTTCTTCCTTTTCTAGTTGCTTTAGGTGTAGAGTTAGGTTATTTATTTGATTTTTCTCTTGTTTCTTTAGGTAAGCTTGTATTGCTATGAACCTTCCCCTTAGCACTGCTTTTACTGAATCCCATAGGTTTTGGGTTGTTGTGTTTTCACTTTCATTCATTTCTATGCATATGTTGATTTCTTTTTTAATTTCTTCTGTGATTTGTTGGTTATTCAGAAGCGTGTTGTTTAGCCTCCATTTGTTTGTATTTTTAATAGTTTTTTTTTTTTTTTCCTGTAGTTGACATCTAATCTAACCATATTGTGATCAGAAAAGATGTTTGAAATTATTTCAATTTTTTTGAACTTACCAATGCTAGATTTATGGCCCAGGATGTGATCTGTCCTGGAAAATGTTCCGTGTACACTTGAGAAAAAGGTGAAATTCATTGTTTTGGGGTAAAATGTCCTACAGATATCAACTAGGTCTAACTGGTCCATTGTATCATTTAAAGTTTGTGTTTCCTTGCTAATTTTCTGTTTGGTTGACCTATCCATAGGTGTGAGTGAGGTATTAAAGTCTCCCACTATTATTGTGTTACTGTTAATTTCCCCTTTCATACTTGTTAGCATTTGCCTTACATATTGTGGTGCTCCTATGTTGGGTGCATATATATTTATAATATTATATCTTCTTCTTGGATTGATCCTTTGATCATTATGTAGTATCTTTCTTTGTCTCTTTTCATGTCCTTTATGACAAAGTCTATTTTATCTGATGTGAGTATTGCCACTCCTGCTTTCTTTTGGTCTCCATTTGCATGGAATATTTTTTTCCAGCCCTTCGCTTTCAGTCTGTATGTGTCCCTTGTTTTGAGGTGGGTCTCTTACAGACAGCATATATAGAGGTCTTGTTTTTGTATCCATTCAGCCAGTCTTTGTCTGTTTGGGGCATTCAACCCATTTACATTTAAGGTGATTATTGATAAGCATGATCCCATTGCTATTTACTGTGTTGTTTTGGGTTCAAGTTTATACACCTGTTCTGTGTTTCCTGTCTAGAGAAGATCCTTTAGCATTTGTTGAAGAGCTGGTTTGGTAGTGGTGAATTGTCTCAGCTTTGGCTTGTCTGTAAAGCTTTTGATTTCTCCTTCATATCTGAATGAGATCCTTTTTGGGTACAGTAATCTGGGCTGTAGGTTTTTCTCTTTCATCACTTTAAGTATGTCCTGCCATTCCCTCATGGCCTGAAGAGCTTCTATTGAAAGATCAGCTGTTATCCTTATGGGAATCCCCTTGTGTGTTTTTTGTTGGTTTTCCCTTGCTGCTTTTAATATTTGTTCTTTGTGTTTGATCTTCATTAATTTGATTAATATATGTCTTGGGGTGTTTTGCCTTGGGTTTATCCTGTTTGGGATTCTCTGGGTTTCTTGGACTTGGGTGGCTATTTCCTTCCCCATTTTAGGGAAGTTTTCAACTATTATCTCCTCAAGTATCTTCTCATGGCCTTTCTTTTTGTCTTTTTCTTCTGGGACTCCTATGATTTGAATGTTTGGGTGTTTAACATTGTCTCAGAAGTCTCTGAGGTTGTCCTCATTCTTTTTTCCTCTCTGCTTCATTTATTTCCACCAGACTCTCTTCCACCTCACTTATCCTATCTTCTGCCTCAGTTATTCTACTGTTGGTTCCCTCCAGAGTGCTTTTGATCTCAGTTATTGCATTATTCATTATTGATTGACTCTTTTTTATTTCTTCTAGGTCCTTGTTAAACATTTCTTGCATCTTCTTGATCCTTGTCTCCAGATTATTTATCTGTAACTCCATTTTGTTTTCAAGATTTTAGATCATTTTTACTATCATTATTCTGAATACTTTCTCACGTAGACTCCCTATCTCCTCCACTTTTGTTTGATTTCAGTTCAGTTCAGTTGCTCAGTCGTGTCCGACTCTTTGTGACCCCGTGAATCACAGCACGCCAGGCCTCCCTGTTTGATTTGGTGGGCATTTATCATGTCACTTTACCTGCTGAATATTTCTCTGCCTTTTCATGTTGTTCAGATTGCTGTGTTTGGGGTGGCCTTTCTGAATGCTGGAAGTTTGTGGTTCCTCTTTATTTTGGAGGTTCCTCCCTGTGAGTGGGGTTGGACGAGTGGCTTGTCAAGGTTTCCTGGTTAGGGAAGCTTGCATCGGTGTTCTGGTGGGTGGAGCTGGATCTCTTCTCTCTCCTTTTGAAGAGAATGGGCTGCCTTTCTGGGTGCCTGGTGTCCTCTGCCAGCATTCAGAAGTTGTTTTGTGGAATTTGCTCAGCGTTCAATTGATGAATTTGTGGGGGAGAAAGTGATCTCCCCATCCTATTCCTCTGCCATCTTAGCAGTACTGTTTAAATTTGTTACAATGAGTTTATATTACTTCTGTAGTATGAAAAAAATAAGCTTTTTTTTTTTTTTTGTAATTCTGTCATCTCTTTTATTAGCTATATTTCTACTCTTTGTAGAGATCACCACAATGTGGGAAAAGGAGAAACTGAAGCTGGGTAGAGAAAACTCTGGTTTGAGGATGCAGTCCTCCAAAACTCCATCACCAACACCCTCTTTTCCTACTACATGTGATTCAGAGACAAGATTCTTTGATAATTGTTTGACCAACTATTTTGTTGTAAGTGTCAGTGTTTGGCTTGAAAATTCAATGACATGATGACTTCCTTGAGGACTTTATGATGTCTAGTGAGGAGACCAACAATTAACATATAAAATTATATAGCCAGTAAGGAGATGGATGTGAGAGTTGGACTTTCAAGAAGGCTGAGGGCTGAAGAATTGATGCTTTTGAACTGTGGTGTTGGAGAAGACTCTTGAGAGTCCCTTGGACTGCAAGGAGATACAACCAGTCCATTCTGAAGGAGATCAGCCCTGGGATTTCTTTGGAAGGAATGATGCTAAAGCTGAAACTCCAGTACTTTGGCCACCTCATGCAAAGAGTTGACTCATTGGAAAAGACTCTGATGCTGGGAGGGATTGAGGGCAGGAGGAGAAGGGGATAACAGAGGATGAAATGGCTGGATGGCATCACTGACTCAATGGACTTGAGTCTGAGTGAACTCTGGGAGTTGGTGATGGACAGGGAGGCCTGGTGTGCTGTGATTCATGGGGTCGCAAAGAGTCGGATACAGCTGAGCGACTGAACTAAACTGAACTGAAAGAGAGACAATATATGTATAATGGAGTCCTGGAAAGACAAGCTAAAGAATCACAGGAAAAGTCAGGGACAGCTTCACCATGAGGGATGTTAGTAAAGTGAGACCTAGACACTGAGAAGATTTTATTGTGATTAAAATGTAATTTAAAATAAATTTTTGTGTAATTAAAACTAAACACAATTGGATATTGCATAAAACCATAAAAGAATTTGATACAAAAGTAAGTAAAGAAATTAAATACTAAGTGAGAGAGTGGTAGGTGATTTCTAAGCTCTTTTTCAGCTTTAGAAGAATTTGTTTTGATCACTCAAAATGTTCATTGAGCACTTATAATATGTTCAACTGTAAATTGGGTATTGGGGAGAGGAGATGATAAAATGATGTGTGATAGTCCTTAAGAAGTTGATCATCTTGGAAAGAAAATCAAACTAATGCATAAAAAATATGTATCTGGCAGTGCCCAGCCCACTAGGCCATTCAGAGTTTTAAGTTATGGACATTACATAACTAGGCACTAAATTGTATGGTATAGTTTCCAAAGATAATGGCTGTTAATGACACAAGTCAGATTCATAAACTGATATATAGAATGTAAATATTCCTATATATTCAGTAACTCTTTTAATTAATGAATCTAGTTTTTCAAAATAGTTCAGTTCAGTCCCTCAGTCGTGTCTGACTCTTTGCGACCCCATGGACTGCAGCATACCAGACCTCACTGTCCATCACCAACTCCTGGAGTTTACCCAAACTCATGTCCATTGAGTTGGTGATGCCATCCAACCATCTCATCCTCTGTCGTCTCCTTCTCCTCCTGCCCCCAATCTTTCCCAGAATCAGGGTCTTTTCAAATGAATCAGTTCTTCACATCAGATGGCCAAAGTATTGGAGTTTCAGCTTCAACATCAGTCCTATGAAAGTCAAATTCTAACTGAAATATACACTAAAAAATATGTGAGTATGTAATTATTACAGGCACTACAAATATTGGTCATAATGTAAAACTCTCAGTGTCAACTAAAGAAGTCAGAAAAAGTATGAGTTGGGCCTAATAAGACCCCAAATATTTGGATAATAGAAGAGATTAAGAAAACATTCCATGTAAGAATACCACGAGGGTTCCAGGATTCTCCATTCTGAATGATCCTACGCTGTTCTTATTACCCCTGCTACCTTTCCATAATATGCCCAGGGTTGAATGAAGTTTGCTTTTGAAAATCACCAATGCTCAAAAAGGAAGCTGGTGTTTGATGGCTTACAAATGCAGAGTATCAGGAAAGCTCCTTGGGAGTAACAAAGGCATCCATAAACTGGATATTTGAAGGTTCAAGACTTGTGCTTTATTGCCTCAATTAGTCTAAGCTGTACACTATTTGCTTCTAAGAAAAAAGTGTTAGGAGAAAATAGTATTTCCAAAAGTCTTAGACACTACTGAAGTGACTTTGCAAAAAAACATGGAAATGTCATGTAAGAAACTAGAACTTTGAAACAGGCAGGGGGGAGTTGAGCTGGGGGAGGTTGAGGGAAGGGAGGAAAACCAGCTCTTGTTAAGTTTATGGCCAATTAACATTTGCCATACTTCAGACTCCAATGTTTAGCAAGGGCTTTTCAATATTAAAGGCAGCTCTTTGAACAATGGAGTCCTTTTTTTTCTGCAGTTCACAGCTGTCAGAGATCATTTAACTCCCTATATATTTCCAAAAAGTGATGCCTTTAATAGGCAGCATAAACACCGGGGTTAGAGCACACTGAAGCCTGCCGTAGACACAGAGTGTTAGGGCATCGCTCGCGTCTGTCAGGGTCTGGAAGAGAGGCCTAAGTAAATAATGCCATAAACTGCATTGAGAGAAAGAATGGAAGATAGGAAAGGTGGGGGCAGAATGGAAGGAGGAAAGATGAGGAAGACAGCTGGAGAGAAACAAAAGGAAAGAAGAAAAGCAATACAAGGAGGAGAAAAAGAGAGAGAGAAAACTTCCACAGAAGCTGAATGTGCATTAATTAAAACTTCCATTCCCTTCCTAAAATGATCTGTTTCCATTCAAATGTAAACCTAGTCATAAAGTAACATATTAAATCTCACATGTCTGGCCTAAACAAATTTCCCAGTTATTAGAAATTCAACCAGAGTTATTATCTCAACACAGTTTATATTTAATTTCCAATTTGTTTTCTTTCTTTTACAACAGATACAGGTATCACATATAACATGCACTGATTTTTCTGTTCTCTGAGTACTTTCAATGGCTTTACTGTTCTCCAAGACCAATAAAACCAGTGGTGTGATGTTCCTCCATTTGGGCTAGGATTCTGTATTAGAAATATAAATCCAATACAGTTATTAAAGACAGACTATGAAACTTAAGAAAAAGTTTCACACTTCTAATTAAACAAGTGTAACCTGTAAGATTAAATGTTTTGTGAGTTCAGCAATGTTTGTAAAAATGTAAGAATCTTAAAAATCTTCCTTTCAAATGAATAGTGGGAAGTAGTAAACCAATCTTCATTATATGATGAAGATAATATCCTAATTATATTCAAGAACTTTTTGGTTTTTCCAGTAGTCACATATGGATGTGAGACTTGGACTATAAAGAAAGCTGAGCATCAAAGAACTGATGCTTTTGAACTTTAGTGTTGGAGAAGACTCTTGAGAGTCCCTTGGACTGCAAGGAGATCAAACCAGTCAATCCTGAGGAAACCAGTCCTGAATATTCACTGGAAGGACTGATGCTGAAGCTGAAACTCCAATACTTTGGCCACCTGATGCAAAGAACTGACTCACTGGAAAAGACCCTGATGGCTAGAAAAGATTGAAGGCAGGAGGAGAAGGGGACGACAGAGGATGAGATGGTTGGATGGCTTCACCAACTCAATGGACATGAGGTTGAGCAAGCTCCAGGAGTTGGTGCTAGACAGGGAAGCCTGGCATTCTGCAGTCCATGGGGTCGCAAAGAGTGGGGACATGACTGAGTAACTGAATTGATTCAAGAACTTTAAATATAATCTTAAAAATAGCTAACCTTTAAAAACTGAATTCATGTAAGAGCATCATCTACCTTTATCTTCTTAAGTAACACATTTGTAGTAAAAGCAAAAAATGTTTAGCAATACAGAAAAGTTAAAAGAAGAAAACAAATTCTACCAACCAGAAATAAGCAATGTTAAGAGTCTAGAAATATTACTGTTACAGAATCTCTCTGAAAAATGTACAGATAAAAGAGTGGATGTTACGTCAATTGTATCTCTATAAGGCTGGAAAAAATAAAGAATAAAAGTTTGATAGATGAATAAATAGGCATAGATATAAAGATAAATGATTTCACTAGAATGAAATCATATGATGTGTACAAATAAATAAAAATAAATATTTAAGAAAATAGTCAATCTAACATTTTAATTTTAAACAAAGGAAAAAGAAAGTGACATAGAGGAAATTGCAAAATATTAGATAAATGATTCTTTGCCATGTAAGATTAAGAAAGAAATTGTTAAGTCATTAGCAGCTTAGAGTCACCATTGGTTGCTGGCTGCTTAAAATACATATTTTATTTTTAAACAGTTTGGATTGATTTAAAGAGTTTGAATGGGGACCCTCTTTCACCTCCTCATGCCTCCGCATCCCTTTGAATTTTTGTTGCTTTATATAATTTTCCTATTGTCAGGATTTGAATCATTTACATAAACCATAATTTCCCCATTTGTTTCTTCTTAGATCAATATTGGCATGAATTTCATGCTAATAACTAGTCTTCCCACCACTCCTTCTTCATTCTTGAGTTCTTTATTTTGATTTAACCCTTGCTCCTACATTATTTTTTAATGCAAAAAATAATTTGTAAAAAACATTACAAGTTTTTTCCAGAATAATGCAAATCATGGAAATTGAGTAAATACAATCATGCATTTAGTGAGAATTAGTGAACACATAATCTGCTTAGGCACCTCAAACTTGAAAACACAACAGGTCACTGGAAATGCTATTTGTGGGCGGGCTGGATATGCCTCCAAAGGGAAACCATGCAGAAAACTCTGGGGGCTGACAGAAGAGGCCCCGGGAGACAGGATTAAGGTTCCAAGTCAGGGGGAGGGGAATGTCAGCTGCGTCCAAACTCTTTAGAAGTGGTTCCAATTAGGAAGCAAATGCCTCTCGAGGTAAGTGGGATCTGAGAGTCTGCCTTGGTATATATTAATTATTTAGAGGCAAAGAGGGCCACTTTTTAGGGGTGATATGTTTCCTTTTCATGCCATCTCTGTTTAGACATTCAAAATCTACCTCAAATTCAGCCGATTAAAAACTGAACACGCCATTTTCCCGTACACATCTGGACTTCCCCACATCTTCCCTAGTTAAGTGAGAAGGGATCCTTATCCTTGACCCTCCCTCTCCTAGTTGCACAACTCTCAGAAACTTTCTCACTCTCTAATTTGCTTCAGTCTTCTCTAATGTCAGAAATACCTAGAATGATTTCTAAAAATGATAAGTTATGACTCTTTCTCATTTTATTCTCCAAAACAAAAAACATACCTATAAACAGTACTGGCATGATTAAATGGCTTAGTGAATTTTTAAAGTTATAAAGAATATTTTACTTCAAACAGGTAAATTTCTCAGTTTTCCTGTTCGCTCAGCAGGAAACAAGATTTATGGTCTAAACTAGGGGTCAGCAAAATTATTTGAAGAGAAATAGATGGCAATTATTTTTGGCTTACAGGTCATACAGTTCTGTTGCAATCATTCAACCCTGCCCCTGATAGTCATACAAAAGCAGCCAGAAATGATATGAAAACAAATGAATGCAGCTCTGTTCTAATAAGACTTTACTTATAAAAACAAAGATGGACATTTAAAGAAGAATTATTAATACCAATCTTTCTCAAACACTTCCAAAAATAGAAAGGGAGGGAACATTTTCTAGCTCATTCTATGAGGCCAGTAAGGGTCCATGTATATATATTTTATATATCCAGAAGATAAAATAAACTCTGTTAACTCAACAACAAAAAGACAATTCAGTTTTAAAATGGACAAAGGACTTGAATACACATTTCTTCAAAGAAAATGCACAAATGACAAACATGTACATGAAAAGATGCTCACCATCATTAGATACTCAGTTCAGTTCAGTTCAGTCGCTCAGTCGTGTCCGACTGTTTGTGACCCCATGAATCGCAGCACACCAGGCCTCCCTGTCCATCACCAACTCCCGGAGTTCACTCAGACTCATATCCATTGAGTCAGTGATGCCATCCAGCCATCTCATCCTCTGTCGTCCCCTTCTCCTCCTGCCCTCAATCCCTCCCAGCATCAGAGTCTTTTCCAATGAGTCAACTCTTTGCATAACGTGGCCAAAGTACTGGAGTTTCAGTTTTAGCATCATTCCTTCCAAAGAAATTTCAGGGCTGATCTCCTTCACAATGGACTGGTTGGATCTCCTTGCAGTCCAAGGGACTCTCAAGAGTCTTCTCCAACACCACAGTTCAAAAGCATCAATTCTTCAGTGCTCAGCTTTCTTCACAGTCCAACTCTCACATCCATACATGACCACAGGAAAAACCATAGCCTTGACTAGATGGACCTTTGTTGGCAAAGCAATGTCTCTGCTTTTCAATATGCTATCTAGGTTGGTCATAACTTTCCTTCCAAGGAGTAGGCGTCTTTTGATTTCATGGCTGCAATCACCATCTGCAGTGATTTTGGAGCCTCAAAAAATAAAGTCTGACACTGTTTCCACTGTTTCCCCATCTATTTCCCATAAAGTGATGGGACCAGATGCCATGATCTTCATTTTCTGAATGTTGAGCTTTAAGCCAACTTTTTCACTCTCCTCTTTCACTTTCATCAAGAGGCTTTTTAGTTCCTCTTCACTTTCTGCCATAAGGGTGGTGTCATCTGCATATCTGAGGTTATTGAGATTTCTCCCAGCAATCTTGATTCCAGCTTGTGGTTCTTCCAGCCCAGCATTTCTCATGATGTACTCTGCATAGAAGTTAAATAAGCAGGATGACAATATACAGCCTTGACGTACTCCTTTTCCTTTTTGGAACCACTCTGTTGTTCCATGTCCAGTTTGAACTGTTGCTTCCTGACCTGCATACAGATTTCTCAAGAGGCAGGTCAGGTGGTCTGGTATGCCCATCTCTTTCAGAATTTTCCACAGTTTATTGTGATCCACACAGTCAAAGGCTTTGGTATAGTGAAAAAGCAGAAATAGATGTTTTTCTGGAACTCTCTTGCTTTTTCCATGATCCAGCAGATGTTGGCAATTTTGTCTCTGGTTCTTCTGCCTTTCCTAAAACCAGCTTGAACATCAGGAAGTTGATGGTTCACATATTGCTGAAGCCTGGCTTGGAGAATTTTGAGCATTACTTTACTAGCATGTGAGATGAGTGCAATTGTGCAGTCGTTTGAGCATTCTTTGGCATTTCCTTTCATTGGGATTGGAATGAAAACTGACCTTTTCCAGTCCTGGGGCCACTGCTGAGTTTTCCAAATTTGCTGGCATATTGAGTGCAGCACTTTCACAGCATCATCTTTCAGGATTTGAAAGAGCTCAACTGGAATTCCATTACCTCCACTAGCTTTGTTCGTAGTGATGCTTTCTAAGGCCCACTTGACTTCACATTCCAGGATGTTTGGCTCTAAGTGAGTGATCACACCATCGTGATTATCTATTAGGGAAATGCAAAATCAAAACCACAATGAGACTCCACTTCATACCAGTAAGATGTTTACAATAAAAATAAGTGGGATTTAGATGAGATAAAGAGAGACTCTTAAAAGCAGCAAGAGAAAAGAAACTAGTCATGTACAAAGGAACTCCCATAAGACTACATGACTTTTCATCAGAAACTCTACAGGCCGGAGGAGAGTAGCACAAAATATTTAAAGTGATGAGAAGGAAAAACATACAATCAGGAGTACTCTACCCAGCAAGACTTTTGTTCAGGTTTGATGGGGACGTCAAAAACTTCACAGACAGGCAAAAGCTGAAAGAGTTCAGTATCACCAAGTATGAATCATCAATAAGAAATACTAAAGGGACTTATCTATACAGAAAAGACAAAAACAAGACATAAAAAAATCATGAAGAGAAAGATCTCATTGGTAAAGGCAAACATACAGTATACGTAGTGGATCAGGCACTTATAAAGATAGAAGGACAGTTAAAAGACAATAATAGTAAGAACATCTATATTCACTATAAATAATTCATGGAAACATATCCATGAAAGGGAGCATATCAGTCCAAGCTAACTGATAATGAATTTTAAAAGTAACAGTATTCAGGTGTTGAGGGACTACATGACCCCTTTACTAGGATAGCTTGTGCTTAGTCGCTCAGTTGTGTCCAACTCTTCACAACCCCATGAACTATAGCCCACCAGGCTCTTCTGTCCATGGGATTCTCCAGGCAAGAATACTGGAGTGGATTGTCTTGCCCTCCTCCAGGGGATCTTCCCAACCTAGGTCTCCTGCATTGCAGGTGGATTCTTTACCAGCTGGGCTACCAGGGGAGCCCATAAATCCTACAGTGGGTAACCTATCCTTTCTCCAGGGGATCTTTCCAACCCAGGAATCGAACCAGTGTCTCCTGCATTGCAGGTGGATTCTTTACCAGCTGAGCTACCAGGGAAGCCCACTAGGATAATTTAGCCAGCATTATTTGAAGAAATGACTGAGTGTAGCCTGAACTCCCAAAGGCTAGTGTGTGTTGCCAGGATAACCAAAGAAAGGATGGCCAGTGTCCTCTGGGCTAGAGTGTGAAGGGCATGGAGGGTGCACCTTCAGGTGGGGGGAGAGCACACCTCCTCAGCAGCAGAGAGATGGGCCTCTAAGTGAAAGGCAGTTGTTGCTCTCAGGCACATTCTTGGCATTTCATTTGAGAAAAATGTCTGACAGTCAAAATGTCAGGAACATGCTTGTAAATAACAAATTCCTTGGAGTTACTGAACACATCTTATCATCTTTGTCAAAAAAAGCTTGCAGTCACCCCTTTGAAACTTACATAGACATACTGTTTGCACAACAGGGTTTCTCCTGTCGAATATAACACATTTTCCCCCTTTGGCAGTGATTCTGAAACATGCAGTTATCCACTGGAGGCTTAGTCTTGAATTCTGGCACCTGGGCATGCATCACCATGCTTTGTCAAGCTCTAACTAAATGTGTTGTAGGAGAGAGAAGGCAAGGCTGCCACGAAAAGCAGAGCTAAAAACACAGGGTCAGAAATACTCATTCGTTTGCCCATTCATTTGTTCTTTCCAACAAATATTTGAAAAGTTAGTTCATGGTACAAGTGAGGATCTGTGCTAGAGATTGAATAGTAAATCAAACACAGTCCTCAAGTAATACAGAGTCTATATGGAAAGTCAAATAGGACATGAATGATCATTATATAGGATGATATATGATATAATAAAATTAAAGATGGAATGCTGCAGAGATAAATGTGGCAGACACCTATTTCATCAAAGGGCAGAAGTGAGCAGTGAAAGATCCCACAACATGATATCTGAGCTGAACAGTTGCTCTGAAGATAGGAGCAATTGAATTGTCAATATTTTAGCATAGTGGCAGTGGGCATAGGCCTGGATTCTGAAGCTGAACTTCCTGGATAAGGATCCTGGCTTTGTCCGTCATCAGGTGTATGAACTTGGGGTGCTGCTGCTGCTGCTAAGTCGCTTCAGTCGTGTCCAACTCTATGCGACCCCATAGACGGAAGCCCACCAGGCTCCCCCGGCCCTGGGATTCTCCAGGCAAGAACACTGGAGTGGGTTGCCATTTCCTTCTCCAATGCATGAAAGTGAAAAGTGAAAAGTGAAAAGTGAAATTGAAGTCGCTCAGTCGTGCCCGACTCTTTGCGACCCCATGGACTATAGCCTACCAGGCTCCTCCATCCATGGGATTTTCCAGGCAAGAGTACTGGAGTGGGGTGCCATTGAGATAACAACTCTCTGCCTCAGTTTCCTCATCTGTAAAATGGAGACAGTAAATGGGTTAATAATAGAATGTAGGCACAAATATAAATATATAAATAGAACTATATGTAAAAAGACTTCCCTGGTGGCTCAGACGGTAAAGCGTCTGTCTACAATGCGGGAGACCTGGGTTCGATCCCTGGGTTGGGAAGATCCTCTGGAGAAGGAAATGGCAATCCACTCCAGTACTATTGCCTGGAAAATCCCATGGACAGAGGAACCTGGTAGGCTACAGTCCTTGGGGTTGCAAAGAGCCGGACACGACTGAGCGACTTCACTTTCACTTTCACTTTCATATGTAAAAATAAATATGTGTTGACAGTACCAGGCACAAAGTATTTACTATATCAGAACTTGATACACGGTTATTAATAAATATGAATTGCTTCAAATATCTTTGGGAAGCAATTTGATTTGAAACTATAAATATATGGTTATTTTAATAAAATATTGCTGCTCTAGTAATGAATAGTCTATAATTTTCGTTTTTGAGAAACCAGCACAGGTCTGAATAAATTTGACCCAGGATGTCATAGTACACACACACACACACACACAAAGCTATATTTTCCTTGAGAGCAAAACTATAATAATATTCTCATCTTAAGCATGAATTTCTTCTATTTTAAATGCTGTTAATAGATTTTGCTCTGTGGCAAAATCTATGTTTACACCAGATAAGCTATCAATCCTCAAATTTCAGTATGTTTTAATGATTTAGGTTTCAAAGGGGACTTGAACAATTTGTGGCTGAACAAGCCAAATAAAGGGAATAATGTGTCTCAGTCTTCACACTGTTGGAGGGATAGCACCTTATGCTAAACATGGGCCCATACATCAGACCGAATTGATAAAAAGCCATGGATCCTGACTTCTGTTTCAAAAAATACTTCCCACAATTATCTGGCTGGCAACAAAAATATCAAAAACCATTTAATGGGTAAATAAAAACTCTTTCTGGTGGGTTGAAGCTTCCTTTCTCTGGAAATGTTTAATTCATGATTCAAAATTCAATTCTCGGGTAACATGTAGTCACTGGTTCTATAGATCTCATCTGGGGAACCAGTGGTGAACGTGATGGACCCAGGTTCTGCCCACAGAACTAAGCCAATCAGGACAACTCAGCAAGTAAATAGGCAATTGCCGTGTTGCCTGGAGTCCCACCTGCCTGGGCTGGAAGAAGTCACAAAAGACGTGTGAGCTCAGGAATGCCACTTCACCTCAAACCACAAAGCACATTACCAGCATCAGTCACTCGCATTTGGTGCTGCATCTACCAATCACAGAAACCTAGGTGAGAAGCAAAACAAACCTATTAGCCACTTGTAAATGGCTGAGTTCATATTTTCACTGAAAACATCTGGAATTCTCTATGACCACTAAATCATCGACTGCTCCACTTTTTTCCCCCTTTCAAAATATTTTTAGAATCTTGGAGCTTACATCTCTGTTTAGATTGTTTTCATTATAGCTATTGATCAAGTAAGGAGTATTTTTTGGCTCCAACTCTTTGTGTAGAAATTGCAGCATATCCAGAAATAAAGCCATATCAAGCTTTGTTTTTGCAAGCCTATTACTAAATATTGGCTTTTCTGGTGGCTCTGATGGTTAAGAATCCACCTGTAATGCAGGAGACCTGGGTTCAATCCCTGAGTTGGGAAAATCCCCTGGAAGAGGGTATGACAACCCACTCCAGTATTCTTGCCTGGAGAATTCCCAAGGAAAAAGGAGCCTGGTGGGCTACAGTCCATGGGGTCACACGGAGTCAGACACAACTGAAGCAACTAAGCAGCAACAGCAGTACTTTTTAAAAAGCAAGGATGATACAATCTGAGTTCTCAATTCCATGATTTACCTAGTATGCACTGGGAAGGAGGTAAGGTTTGAAAATCTTGCCTCGAGATTTAGTGGGGGAAGAAAAGAGTTGATGGGGCTTCCCTAGTGGCTTGAATGGTAAAGAATCTGCCTGAATGCAGAGACTCAGGTTCAATCCCTGGGTCGGGAAGGTCCCCTGGAGAAACAAATGGCAACCCACTCTGATATTCTTGCATGGAGGATTACATGGACAGAAGAGTCTGGCAGGCAACAGTCCATGGGGTCACAAAGAGTCGGACATGACTGACAAACACCACCACCACCAAAGGGGTTGATAGTCTGAAACAGAAAATCAAGAAGCAAAGATCTGAAGTTGGGAATGAGCTTGGCATTTTTTTTTTGGAGAAAGTAGGGAAATCAAACAAGAGTCAAAGGCCTGTGCTAAGAAAGGGGCCAGATAAAGCAGAACCCATAACTCTCTTTGATGTGTCTGTGGTTGTACACATATTGAAATGTTTTCCCCACAATGCAGCACATAACTCAATTAACCAAAGCCCTCAAATAATGAAAATCCTTTTTCTACCTCAATGGCTGGGAAGTCATTTTCCTAATTATAATCCTGTGTTGTTGCTTCTATATCATGAAATAAGAATAAATGTTTCGGTGTTTATACCCTGCCATTTTCCAAAGTATAGTTAAGATAGTTTGTGAAGATAATATAAAGTTCAATGAAACCATGAAATAAGACTGGATAAGAGAAAGAATAATGAGAAAATGAAAGTATGTATTAAATGAAGCCAGAAATAAGCTTAGTACTAATTACGTGTCACATGGGACCACAAATTTGTCTTCTGGCAGATTGAAGAGAGAAACCTGATGGTTAAGGGAGAGTGGTGATTTAATCCGTCATAGTCACACATATCGTTAAAGCCATTAGGAGCGTTAGGAATCATCCATGTCCAACCCTGTCATTTCACGATGTGGCAGGTGGGGCTCTGGGCCCTGTAAGTATGATCACAGAGCTAGTTAGGGCAGACTAGAAGTCAACTTTCAACAGAGTGGAAATTACTGCCAGAGAGGAGATTAAGAATTAAAAATGAACCAATGAATAGAGGTCGCCTTTCAATGGACTTGGAACCTCCTTTGAGAGAAGTCAGATTTCTTCTGCAAAAGCCACCACTGAGATGTGAATTAAGGAGTATTATAAGTTCCTAATTAGATTACTTTAAGTGTTGCTATGAAGTGAAAGTGTTCATCGCTCAGTCATGTCTGACTCTGCAACCCCATGGACTGCAGCCCGCCCGGCTCCTCCGTCCACGAGGGTTCTCCAGGCAAGAATACTACAGTCTGTTGTCATGCCTTCCTCCAGGGGATCTTCCCAACCCAGGGATCTAACCCAGGTCTCCAGCAATGCAGGCCGATTCTTTACCAGCTGGGCTACTAGGGAAGCCCAGTTGTTACTATACTTAACTACAAAGCTTGAAAGAATATTTGAAATCTGAATAGTCTTTATGAAATGATAATGTAAGTATTTCTTACATATCATTCAGATGTAGCAATAAACTACATCTGCTGATTTCCTCATCTCACAGGCAGATCCATTTTCTGGTACTTTGGCACAGGCAATTTCTGTTTGGGTTTTCATTCATTTAGAGAATGTTGCAATCATGTATCTTAACTCTGGTGGAAAAATATGTTTTTGCTAAAACTATAATTTACTACTTCAAGGTCTCTCCCACTCATAACAAAATGGTGACTCTACAGGAAAGACTTCATTACACAACTTTGTTGTTGTAATAAGATAATAAAGGAATAATATTTAATACTTGCTGGAGACAAGAGATACAGCTGTAATGTCTAATTGAAATAATAGCAAGAAAAAAATGTGACATCACACCCACATGACAAAGACGAAGCAGAATCAACAAAGATGGACCACAAAGGACATTTTGAATTTTGGAAGATGAAAGTGAAGCAACAACCATATAATTACTACACTTAAATGTCAGTTGAGGGGTCCCAAGTTACTGAAGCTCACATCACTGACACCAGGCAGCAGCCAGGCCTCCACTGTTCCACCATCCCCAGATTTTCCTCAACTTTCTCCAACTCCTGCCAGATGCATGCTTTGCTCAAGATCACCCCAATATTGAAGTTGGAAGTGATGAGAAACTGATAAAGGTTCCAGTCCATTCTTAAGGTTTCTAGCTCCCACTCATGCCCCCAGCTGGTTTTTATTCTCCCCCCTCTTTCATCTTCCTTTCCTTCCAGCTTCTCCAAGGTCAGACACAAAGATCAGTTAGTCAGCACCAGAATTGCACAGAGTCAAATCCTTTTCAAAATCTCTAGTCTATACGCCTTTCTTGGCACAAGATGACACTCTTCTTAATGGAATCAACAGCTCTCGTTCTTCTAATACTTGAGAGTCTTCTCTTCCTTTAAAGTTTCTATAATTGTGTGATTTTTTAACTGAAAAATAAAACCTTTATAATATCATTAAGAAATATTTTGAAATGTGAAAAAAAGATCAGTTCAGTTCAGTTTAGTTCAGTCGCTCAGTCATGTCCGACTTTTTGCGACCCCAAGAATCACAGCACACCAGGCCTCCCTGTCTATCACCAACTCCCGGAGTTTACTGAAATTCACGTCCATCGAGTCGGTGATGCCATCCAGCCATCTCATCCTCTGTCGTCCCCTTCTCCTCCTGCCCCCAATCCCTCCCAGCATCAGGGTCTTTTCCAATGAGTCAACTCTTCACATGAAGTGGCCAAAGTACTGAAGTTTCAGCTTTAGCATCAGTCGTTCCAATGAACACCCAGGACTGATCTCCTTTAGGATGGACTGGTTGGATCTCCTTGCAGTCCAAGGGATTCTCAAGAGTCTTCTCCAACACCACAGTTCAAAAGCATCAATTCCTTGGCACTCAGCTTTTTTCACAGTCCAACTCTCACGTCCATACATGACCACTGGAAAAACCATAGCCTTGATTAGACAGGCCTTTGTTGACAACGTAATGTCTCTGTTTTTGAATATGCTATCTAGGTTGGTCATAACTTTCCTTCCAAGGACTAAGCGTCTTTTAATTTCATGGCTGCAGTCACCATCTGCAGTGATTTGGGAGCCCAAAAAAATAAAGTCAGCCACTGTTTCCACTGTTTCCCCATCTATTTCCCATGAAGTGATGGGACCGGATGCCATGATCTTCGTTTTCTGACTGTTGAGTTTTAAGCCAACTTTGTCACTCTCCTCTTTCACTTTCAACAAAAAGCTTTTTAGTTACTCTTCACTTTCTGCCATAAGGGTGGTGTCATCTGCGTATCTGAGGTTATTGATATTTCTCCTGGCAATCTTGATTCCAGCTTGTGGTTCTTCCAGACCAGCGTTTCTCATGATGTACTCTGCATATAAGTTAAATAAGCAGGATGACAATATACAGCCTTGACGTACTCCTTTTCCTATTTGGAACCAGTCTGTTGTTCCATGTCCAGTTCTAACTATTGCTTCCTGACCTGCATACAGATTTCTCAAGAGACAGGTCAGGTGGTCTGGTATTCCCATCTCTTTCAGAATTTTCCACAGTTGATTGTGATCCACACAGTCAAAGGCTCTGGCATAGTCACTAAAGCAGAAATAGATGTTTTTCTGGAACTTTCTTGCTTTTTCCATGATCCAGCAGATGTTGGCAATTTGATCTCTGGTTCCTCTGCCTTTTCTAAAACCAGCTTGAACATCTGGAAGTTCACAGTTCATGTATTGCTGAAGCCTGGCTTGGAGAATTTTGAGCATTACTTTACTAGCACGTGAGATGAGTGCAATTGTGTGGTAGTTTGAGCATTCTTTAGCATTGCCTTTCTTTGGGATTGGAATAAAAACTGACCTTTTCCAGTCCTGTGGCCACTGCTGAGTTTTCCAAATTTGCTGGCATATTGAGTGCAGCACTTTCACAGCATCATCTTTCAGGATTTGAAATAGCTCAACTGGAATTCCATCACCTCCACTAGCTTTGTTCATAGTGATGCTTTCTAAAGTATCAGTAATCCATAATTCTCACTTTTCATCAGGCCAAACATTTTGTATATTATCTCATAATTTACAATGGCACATGAGGTCATTTTGGGCTTGCTGAAGTCTGTTTGGGCTGCTGTAGTAAAATACCACAGACTGGGTGGCTTATGAACAGAAATATATTTCTCACAGTCTGGAGGCTTGAATTCCAAGACTAGGGTGCCAGCACAGTCAGGTTCTGGTGAAGTCCTCTTCCAGCTTGCAGACTGCTTACTTCTCACTGTGTCCTCTGTGATGGAAGGAGTGAGCTAGCTCTCTGGGGTCTCTCTCATAAGGGCACTGATGACATTTATGAGGGCTCCACCTTCATGACCTAATCACCTCCCAAAGATCCCACTTCCCAATACCATCATCTTGGGCATTAGGTTTTCAACATATAAATTTTAGGGGTAGAGGGAGGTGGACACAAACATTCAGATCATAGCAGGGCTCATAAGTTTTAATAAAGATTATTTTGTAGAAAATCATTCATCACTGCTACCCATGAGAAAAGTTTCCCAAAACACACGGTGTAGTCACAAATTAATAAGACATTTTTACATGGGCTTTACAACAAACTGTATAGTCATATTGCATTAGCTTTATTGGACAGTCTGCAAAGGAAGTTCACTATGCCAAAGTACTATTTGGTTTATAAGATTATATATACAAAATTTCTTTAAAGATATTTTTTTTGTTTGCCCTGATCTAAATTGTCCAAATGATGGCATTGCATTCAATTACATATATGTGCTGTGCCCAGCTTTTGGTTTCCGAATACCATGTGCCTCTAATAGGAACCAGTGATCCTTGGAGAAATGACTCATCCTGGGTCTGACACTAGGAATATATGAGAGGAACCTAGAACCTCTGTTAAGCCAGAGATCCAGCAAGCTATTAAGACTACTGTGTTGTTTCAAAAGAGACAAGAACAAACTCCTACTAGCCAAAGATGAAATAATTTAAGCATCCAAAAGAATAGAGATGTGAAGAAGTTCAGTATATGACACCCCCAATATATGCCACTCTAGCATGAGAATTATTTTGAGCTGAAGGCTATTGAGAAATACCAGATATAGAAAAAAGTTCTTTGCTCTCTCCCATCTGCCTAAAGTGAGGACTAAAGATTCCCTTTGTGACAGCATCCGCTTCTCTTATACCAGGAAGGGAAAAATAACATTTATCAATGGAGTTGGATATGGTACCAAGATGAGACGGCACAAACAAGCCCTACTAAAATGACCCTTATCTTCCATTAACTTTTCTCATATATTTGCCTTTGCACAATTTACCACCTTTATGAGCCCAAGCCCCTTTTCCTTTGTCTTGTCACTTCCCCACAAATTTTATTGCCCTTTGTTAAAAATAGTTGTAAGCATAAAGGTCTAACTTCCTCTTTGCATCTTCACTACCTTCACTTTAAGGCCCCAATGTGCATACAAAAGAAACCTTTTCTTCCGTTAATCTGTATTTTATCTGTTTGATTCATGGTCCCCGGAGGCTACATCTAAAAGGATAGAAGGAAAAGTTTCTCTTCCCATACAGCTGCAATGGATTGAAACATACCAATTATGTTGAAAACTGAGAAATTCAACATGACACTAAAAATGCTAAACAGTAAATATTGTTCAATTCTGGATGATGCTAGGGAGTGAAAGTCAGTCATGTCTGACTCTTGCGACCCCATGGACTGTTGCCCACCAGGCTCCTCTGTCCATGGGATTCTCCAGGCAAGAATACTGGACTGGGTTGCCATTTCCTTATTTTCCTAGATGCTAGGGAACAGATTCCTTATTCTAAAAACTGATAAATAAAGAAAAATGATCAAGCATTCATTCTATCCTTCTTGCTCAATCTTTTTTTCAGGAAAACCAAATAGTTGATGAGGGTAATAAACACACAAGGAATCAGAGAATCAGAAAATCACCATTTGACGGCTCTTTTGAAAACTTTATTTATTTATTTATTTATTTTTGGCTGTGCTGAGTCTTGGTTGCTGCACGGGCTTTTCTCT
Source organism: Bos taurus (assembly GCF_002263795.3). Lineage (NCBI taxonomy): Eukaryota > Metazoa > Chordata > Mammalia > Artiodactyla > Bovidae > Bos > Bos taurus. The sequence goes on along the minus strand of NC_037335.1, from coordinate 79,748,564 downwards.
AATTGCAGTGAGCGAGAGATACCATCTAGTTGTGGTGTGCAGCCTTCTCATGGCAGTGGCTTCTCTTGTTGCCAAGCTCGGGCTCTTCAGCACCCAAGCTTCAGAGCCTGTGCTCCCAGGTTCTAGAGCACAGGTTCAGTTGTGGAGCACAGGCTTACTTGCTCTGCTGCATGCGGGAATCAGGGATCAAATCTATGTCTCCTGCATTGGCAGGCAGATTCTTCACCATTGAGCCACCAAGGAAGCCCCATTTTATAGCCCTCACTGATCATTAGGGGTTGCTAAAACCATTAGATTAAAGATCAATAAGGAGACCGGCTGACAACACCTAAGGACACTGATCAACGTTAACATCACCAAAAAGAACAGCCATCAAAGTCACCTCAGTGACCTTCTGAGGTGAGGAGACAGGAATGACAGGGCCTCACCTAAGATATATTCTAGCTGAAAAACGGAAATGGAATCTAATCAATCCTCCATATTAAACTGACAGTTCACAAGAAATACTGGGGCTAGAAGAGCATGGCAAATGACACTAGACGATACAACCATCAAAATCCATAATGTGAGGAGTGTGGCTGAACAATTTCCTGAACAGTTTCTAGGTACTTTGGAGTCATCTTTGACTTTTCCAGTACACGTCAATCTTCCTTATTCTGCCTCCAAACCACATTATTATTCCTTTGCTATGCTAAGTCACTTCAGTCGTGTCCAACTCTGTGTGACCCCATAAACGGCAGCCCACCAGGCTCCCCGTCCCTGGGATTCTCCAGGCAAGAACACTGGAGTGGGTTGCCATTTCCTTCTCCAGTGCTTGAAAGTGAAAAGTGAAAGTGAAGTCGCTCAATCATGTCCGACTCCCAGCGACCCCATGGACCGCAGCCTACCAGGCTCCTCCGTCCATGGGATTTTCCAGGCAAGAGTACTGGAGTGGGGTGCCATTGCCTGCTGTCTCTGTTAAATGTACTGTTTCTCTTCCCATGAATCATAACAAATTTATCCTTATTGTTATGAGCAATCTTTTCATGTTTCTAGTGTTTATCACACTTTTAAATTAAGTATTAATATCACTTTTTGTTTAGTTTGCATTCCCTCAACAGATTCTAAAAGCTCCATGAACGCAAAGACCATGAGTCTTTTGTGCTTACTACCCTGACATATATTAAACAGGCCACAATCATATGATCTGTAACTGAAATCTTGATTGACTAAATGCATAAATGAACATATGTACCAGCCTTCCAGGCCACGATGTTAATTCCAGACTTAATTTCCCCATTCAATTCATCCTACATACCATTATCACATGAATGTTCAAGAAAAAATTACAATTATCCTATTACTCAAGTGACTTAAACTTTCATCTAGAGCATTAAGCTAAATTTCTCTGCTTCACTCTGAGGGCTTCAAAATCTGTCCCACCATTCTCTGCTTACCACAAAACATTCCTTAGCAGCCCCCAACTTTTCTGCTTCATGCTTTCCCAACCCTGCCACCCTCATCCTTGAGTCAGCCTTTTATCAGAGCTGCCTCCACCCCAGTAGCATGCTAAGTCACTTCTGTCCTGTCTGACTCTCTGCGACCCCATGGACTATAGCCTACCAGGCTTCTCTCTCCACAGGATTCTGCAAGCAAGAATATTGGAGTGGGTTGCCATACCCTTCTCGAGGGGGATCTTCCCAACCCAGGGATCGAATCCACATCTCTATTGTCTCCTGTATTGGCTGGCAGGCTCTTTACCACTATCGCCATCTGGCCCTGACTATCTGAATCCCACCAATTTCCAAAATCTCCTCTACAGTATCCCCAGACCTCAGTCATATTTCTCAGCTTCCAGAAACTCAGAGAGAATAAAGTAAATTCAACCCTTTTCATGTTTATTTGACAAAATGGAATACAAAAGAACTCAAGTGGCAGCTCTGAGCTGCTTAGAAAGACAAATCAAAACACTTGTGTACCAGCTCCCAGTTCAATGCCCCCTTCACTCCACAAACAAGGGTCCCTGTTATTCAAGGGCTGTGCATTTCTGTGTATATGTTTTAATGTACATCATATAGAGGTATCATAGGGAATGAAACAAATTATATGCAATGCAAATAGAGAAGTACATGCTTTTGTATATATAAAATGTTTTTAACTGGTAATAGGGTTGTATCACACACACACAATTAGTAGCATCTGCACTAGATTGCCTACATCTTCTGAGCACCAGTAACCTAAAATAAATATCTATCACGTTTTGTTAACTAAGAAACTGAGGAGCCAATTTGAAGGAGGTCTCCCTCCTCTGTTCCCTCCCCTGCTCTTTGAAATGTCAATTTTTTAAAGCCCTTTAGTAAACCCCATGGCTTCAGGCAGTTTCAATCTGTTCAAATTCCTAAGGACACTTAAAGGCAATCGCTTCATTTAGAGAAGTCTTTCTTGAGGATTGTGGAGAGGATAAGTAGGAAAGAAGGCTAAAAGATCATGACCCCTGCTTACCAGAGCACCTGGGCAACATTTTCCTATGAGCTCACTAATACTGGGTTTATTTTGGTAACTTTCTGGAGATAAATCAAGTTCTAATTGAAAAGCCAGAATTTATATTTTGGGAGAAAACAAAGACAACAAATGCTAGGAGAAGCCACATTGCAACGTCATGACTGATGAATGCGCTGCTAAAACCAAAATTCAAATATTTGTACAGCTCTGGATATAGAATTCAAATCACACATTTATAAACCCTTACTAGGTCAAGAAATTGCAACATAAAACTTTTGTGGAAAAGGGTTCAAACAAGGTCTGCTCGTTCTGGAAACCAGGATGAAAGAAAACTGACTACCCAAATGAAAATGATTTTTATTTCTGTTCCGTATGGAAGCATATTTTATTTACAACATCTTAGCAAAGAGCTCTTTCTAAACAAGAAAAAGAAGTTAAGAGCAAAACACAGTTCATTGATTTGTTGGTTGTTCCTGCCTTCAAGTTTGTGTCCCCGCTGACACTGACTATAAATCATGTCCTACTTTCCATGAACAGTCTTTAGGAAAAATACAGTGCTCTTTTCCAATGTTTTGGTCACCTAGAGAATTCACAGAATAAACTTTGCTTCCTTAAGCTTCAGCAAGGATTTTCAAAAGTACATTTATTTTTTTCCCATGAAACTGACCCCCCAAAAAGAGGATTTGCAAATTGCTGATTTCATTAAGTACTTCTCAAGAAACAAGAATTCTGACTACAGAATTAACCAAAAGCAATAAGTTGCATTCAGTAATTTATTCATTGGATCTAGCAGTTCTCTTCCATCAGTATAGTCGAATCCATTGAAAGCAGAATTAATTACGTTTATAAAACACTATTCAGAACAGTGCTGCTGGATAGCTACAGATGTTCCCACACCTGTTGACTGCATCCCAAATTCACCACCACTACAGGAAATTATTATTCATTCTCTCTGGCTTCCTTCCTGTAATCAGAAATATGTTGAATGGGGACATAAAGTGTGTAACAGCTTTGGCTCATCTAGAATTACAATACGTGGGGAGTTCATTCCCAGAGGCTGTGATCTCACAGACATCTGCGAGGTGATTGAGGGACCAGGACAGTCAAATACCTCCCCCAAGGGAAGGTGAGTCATACTCCTGCCTGTGACGCACTTGGACTTCAAGGCCAAAATGAAAGAACTGAACACAGGTTAACATGATAATCGTCAATCACTGCCTGTAGAAAGCTACGGGGACAACTAGAATATGGTTAATTTTGTCCTTTTGAGATTAAAGAATCTTCAAGTCTAGAAATACGTGTCAGACAAAAATCAATCCTGTATTTTACTGATGAGCCGAATATCTAAAATTCTAAAAACCTACAGGTAAAACTGAAAAATCCATCAGTTATTAATTAATTTTTCTCAGTCGGAGAGTGGGCACCAGAGACAGATGCAAAGAAACTAGCTTTGGTAGCATCTTAGAAGTCAGCTGAACAGAACTGCTCAGTTAAAGAAAGGGGTATCTGCCTAGAATGAGGAGGTGGGAGGGAATTTGGAGAATCCACTCTAATCAAGGAAAAATGTTTTCTGAGCCCTTGAGCCGTGAAATGAGAAATTGTATCTGGCTGACGAAACCCACACTAGGTGGAGATGAAGATTGTTTTCCTTTTCGCAAATATGTGACTCTTCACTAGTCAGTTAATTCAGCTGTTTGGAACTTAGTATTTAACAAGGCTCAAGAATTCAAACCCCACATGGTACAGCCGAGTGATAAACATCACAATGAAAAAGCTTTCTTTCACAACCAAGGACTGATCTGCTATCCCCCAAATAGTCTCCTTCTAAAAGTAAGATCCTTCCTGTCAAAGTCTATGATTAATTTAGGGTAAACTGCTAAGCAGAATTGGTTAAGGGAAGCATTCCATATAACCTTGGGCAAATCACTTAACCTCTGTGAGTCTTAGCATCATCACTTGAAAATTGCCGTTTACAATACTGTTGACCATGCAGGGTTGTTGCAAAGATTAAAGGAGTTACTACATGGAAAACTCTTTAAAGAATAGAATGGTATAAAAGCTCAATAAATGTTACTTATAATTAATAGGATTATTTCCTTATAAAATGTTAATGATGGGTTAGTAGAACTGTCTTCTTTCGTGAAGAGAAGAATCAAGAGACCTGACATTAGAAACTGAGGAAGAAATGGTTAAGAGCAAAGAACTAAAATGACAGTTAAGCAATTAGATTCAGTGGTTCAAAGTTAAAAATGTCCTCGAAGAAGCTTATGTAAGGGCACACTGTGAAAAGCAAAGGAAATGGGAAAAGAAGCCTTGCTGAAAGCTCCCTTGATCAATACTAAGGAGCGGAGCGGGATTTGGAATCTACATTTCTGATGTTTCAGCGTTTCTTGAGGCAAAGCAGGCAGAAAGAAGGGAGCCATGCAGTTGGAATGCTTTCCCTGGAGGACAAGGATGACCTTGCAAGAAGAGGCATTTTGCTGTAACCCCAGCTGAAACAGTTTCGCTTTGTGTGATAACTGAGGTTGCAGGTGGAAGGATGCAATCCATAAACCTGAAGAAAAAAAGATCTGCCTAAAAACCTCAGTGTGCACCAAGCAGACTGACCCTTTCCTCACACCCCTTCCCAGGAGCTCTGTCTGCAGAGGTGCTTCGTGGGGCGGGGGGTGATGGCGTAGCAGCTGAATCAGTCCAGTGGGATCAGAAGCTAAGTAAACTTCCTCCGCAACAATAAAGACCTGCTAAACAAAGGATTATCCCCAAGTGGGGAAAAAAGGATGTCTTTGCTGTCACTCATCGCTCCCTTCAGGGAACAACCTCGTGAAAGCCAGCCTCAGCCGCTTACAAATAGAGCAGCTTTCCCAAATCTGATTATGAGCCCTTTGGGCTTTGAAAATTATGGCAGCTTATGAAAAGTAACCACAGAGCCCTCTGTGGGCGTGGAGTAGGTCCCCGGGGGGGGGCATCCTGGGAAGGGAATAAATTCTAGCCGGGCCCTCCAGGTCTAGTTGCCAAAGAAAAATACAGAGCCTTCCATCAACACGGAGCCTTTTGCAGCCCTGGCTTAAAAAACAAACAGTAAGTTCTTTCTGTTGTTTTGTTTTGCTTTGTTTTACTCCTGCCCATATGTGTGGTTAATACAAAATAAGATCTCTCCTAAAATTACAAAGATTGCAAACGCCATATAAAATAGTACAAACCAAAGACAATTTACATGCCTCTTTCATAATTTAAAGAAATTTGTGGTGTGTGTGTGTGTGTGTGTGTGTTTAATTCTCAAATTATCCAGAGAGCCAGAGGTTAAGGTAGGGCTGATGCTGATGGCTGCACTGTCCCTGCTCTGCTGTGACAGACCTTGCTAATCAATCATGGTACTGTTTCTACTAAACAAAACAGTTCAGGCATTCATCCATCCATCAGAAGTGGTGTGGAAGTAGAGACCAAGTTGGGAAGGTATCTAGGAATCTCTCAATGAACTCTGAACAAAAATATTTGTAAAAGGGTAGTTAAAAGGAAGCACCACAGTGCTGAGAAAAGAATACTATATTAGAACAATCAATCTGCAGTGTACATCAGAATCCTCTGGTGGGGGTAGGGGGTGGGGGTTGGCAACATCTGCCTTGGATAATAACTTCACTACAACTAACAAAAGACACTAGGTTGGAATCACCAAGCCAAGCTGCCCCCAGATTCCTGCCTCACAGGAAATGTGAGATGATAAATGTTTATCCTTTTAAGCCTCTAAATTTCAGGGTAATTTGTTATACAGCTACAGATAGCTATTACATAGATCAGTTAAACTAAGAGTGGCCCTTTGCAGCTAGGTAGCCTTTCCACCCTAGAGTATATACAAGCATCTTAGATGATGCAGATGTATGTCAATTCAGTTCTACAGATCATCACATGTCAGGAATTGTGCAAGAGATGAATTAAAATAAAGTCCTTGTTTTCTATGTGCTCACAATCATGAGACATGGAAAACTTCATTTCATCAGGGAAAAATTCTAAAGATTTACCAAACCTTTCTTGTAATATGACACTACATGTATAAATATGCACATGTACATAAAACATGGAATATTTTCTGAGTATAAAGTGCTTAGGGAAATATCTGGTGATCACCAAGTAACAATCACCAAAACCCTACTAGCATCCATCTTTGTTAAAAAAAAATGCTCCTCAGTTTCACCCACAGTGGAATTTTAAATCACATTAACAATTTGAAGGCCACACAATGACTGGCTATGAGAATTCTTCCAATGTTGACCATGATCATCACTGGGTATTTGAATTACTGGTAAAAAGCTGGCTTAAAACTCAACATTCAAAAAACTAAGATCATGGCATCTGGTCCCATCACTTCATGTCAAATAGATGGAGAAACAGTGGAAACAGTGACAGACTTTATTTTCCTGGGCTCCAAAATCACTGCTGCAGCTATGAAATTAAAAGACATTTGCTCCTTGGAAGAAAAGCTATGACCAACCTAGACATCATATTAAAAAGCAGAGACATTACGTTGCCAACAAAGGTTCATCTAGTCAAAGCTATGGTTTTCCCAGTAGTCATGTATGGATGTGAGAGTTGGATTATAAAGAAAGCTGAACACTAAAGAATTGATGCTTTTGAACTGTGATGTTGGAGAAGACTCTTGAGAGTCCCTTGGACTGCAAGGAGATCCAACCAGTCAAACCTAAATAAAATAGGTCCTAAATATTTATTGGAAGGACTGATGCTGACACGGAAGCTACAATACTTTGACCACCTGATGCAAAGGACTGACTCATTGGAAAGACCCTGATGGTGGAAAAGATTGAAGACAGGAGGAAATGGAGATGACAGAGGATGAGATGGTTGAATGACATCACCAACTCAGTGGACATGAGTTTGAGCAAGCTCTGGGAGTTGGTGATGCACAGGGAGGCCTGGCATTCTGCAGTCCATGGGGTCGCAAAGAGTCGGACACAACTGAGCAACTAAACTGAACTGAACTGAACTGAATCTTCATTGTGATTGCCTTTTTCAAATTTTCTTGCAATAAATATATATTAATTTGGCAGGAAATAAAACAAAATAAATGCTAATTCTTTTTAAAAGTTACCACACATTAACCAATTAACAAATATGTGTTGTTTCATTGAACTTTTCAAAAACTGTTTCTACTGAGCCCTCAATTCATCAGCACAACATACTTAACTGTAGTCAATACGGCCCAAATCCTTCCCACAGATAAGAGAAACCCTGTGATTGGTTCACGTCCTAGAAGGAAAAATGTAAAAGCTTATTGCCTGATTGAAAAACGTCCTTTATTTTCAGGTCTTTCTAGGACTGATGTTTGTGCCTTGTTTCTAAGGGTCAGACCTGGAAAGAGAAGGTAGGTTTGCCGTGAAGCCTCAGACCTCTTGCAGCTCACCTGGTTCTGACTTCTCCCTGCATTGTAGAAGCGAGGTTCCAGGCAACCCAGAGAATCCAGTCTGCCCTGAGCCTAGTCTCCAGCTTTTATTTCCGGTCTTACTTTGGTTCTTGTATTCTGATTCCTAGTGTGATTAACAGCAAGGAACACTTTGAGTCTTCTCTTGAATCATCAGTTTTCTCTTGAGCCCATTTCTCCACCTCAATCTTCTGTCCTTCCCATTGCCAACCTCATCACTTGAAGCCTGTATTATTTCAGGAATGACTGAAGTGACTTAGCAGCAGCAACATTACTTTTGTCAAGGTCCCTACTCTCCTTCCTTCTAATCCACCCAGAAGAACATCCAGGACTGAAAACCCCATGCTCATCACGTTACTTATTCAGATCTCTCCCCTCTGTTCATGTTGCAACAACCTGAAGTCTGGATGCCAACATGACATACCACATCTCCAGGTTCTATCCCTTCTCTACAGGTATCTCTCAACATTTCTCCACAGCTCACTCACGATTCCATCCAACCCACACAAATTTAATGAGTACCTGTTATGCCCAGATACTATATTTAGTGAGGTGAATAGACATGGAAAGCTTGTAGACTAGTAGGGGAAATAGATAATTACATAGAGTGGACTAAGAGTTCTTATATGACCATCAAGTAGAACCATGGAGGAAAACCTAATTGAGACTGAAGACTAGGGTGGATGATCTAGGAAGGACTGCCAGAGGAGGTGGTGCTTGAGCTAGAATTAGATGTAAAGTGGAGGCAACAAAGCTAAACAAGTAGATGAAGGGCTTTCCAGGTAGAGGGAACAACACAGGCAAATGCTAGGGGCCTGAGGAACTATCAAATGTAGGAGGAATTTATGAGCTATTCCCTGTACCACTGAACTAGAATGAGGGGGTGGGGCGCGGGTGGGGGTAGCTCCCTCTGCCAGAGCAGAATGGTAATAACAGGCTGAGCCTGGGCTTTGAGGCATAACAGAGCTCAGATCACACATGAATCGACTTTACTTAGCCTCATTAGAACCTCAGTTTCCCCATACCTAAAGTTGGGTTAAAAATCCCAACAATGTAGTGTTACTTGAAGATTATAAAACAAAATGTACATATATCACCAAGTTGAGTGCTTGCCCCATTATGGAATTTTCAAAAATACATACTTCTCTTTCTATTCCTTAATAAAAACAACAGCAAACAATTATGTAGCATTTGCCCTGCACCCAGGCACTTTACTAGCATTTTTCTACTCATGGAATCTTAAACACAACCATGTGAGATGGTACTGTTTTCATATTCAGTGTAACAGCTGAGGAAACTAAAATACAGAGATATTGAGTAACATTTCAAGGTCACACAGCTGAGTGGCAGAGTTTGAACTGGACCCAGGCTGTCTGGCTTCAGAGTTTACACTATTAACCACTATACTATAGTATAGCCATTCAGACTACTAAGTTTGCCTAAGAAAATCCTGGCTGGTGCCTGGTTAAGAGCAATTAATAATAGGCCCCCCCCCCTTTATTCTCCAAAGTGCCAAATTTTGGAAAGTCAATCAAATGATTACCTAACTGTGCTAGGAACATTCTCAAGTTCCTATTGTTTAGCCAAGATTTTCTCTAAGCTACACACTGTCGCTGACCCTCAGGCTTCAGGTAGTAACTGGGATCAGGTCCCTGTCTCTCCCACAGGGCTACAGGGAACCTTCTGATGGTAGGGTTTGGTGCTAATTCCTCTGAAGCTGAGGTCAGTGAAGGTGGGGATGCTGCAAGCTCTAAAGACGGATTCTCATCTCTGGGCTGAGTCCGATATCCCCTGGTAAGAGCCAGGTCGGGGCAGTGTGCCCTCCTTCTGCCGCTGAGAAGAATGCCCTCTGAGTAAACATCCTGCAAGTCCTTGCCATGAGTTCAGTTCACATAGCTGTACAGTGTGTAAGGAGACTATGGTGCCCTTTTCTGAATATCTTCAAATTAGATCCAGCCCCTCCCCTCCTGAAGCTCACAGAGCATAGAAACTAGTGAGACAGCAAGACACCAATCCTTACAGGAGTGAATGCATTTTTAAATTTGCAATATTAGGAAGACACAGACTGCTGGAAGAGTGGAAAGCAGGGTTATCTCACCCAGTATAGAGTGGGATCTTAGAAGACTGGTTATATTTGCCCCCAACTATTTTACAAGCAAGTTCCTGAAGGCACAACCTCATCATGTTTATCTCTGCCTCCCCTACAGCCCTAGCCCGCGGCATATAGTAGCACCTCAATAAATGTCAGCTGCAATAAAGGAGTTACCAGACCAATTCAATACAAGGTCTTACTCTCACTAGAGTTAATAAAAAGCTCTGATTACATGCTTCTAAAGACACATCCTGTAATGTTTGCTTTCCCTCATTTTCAAGGCAGAAGTCCTAGAGTTCCCAACATTTCAGAGAAGGCTCAAAGGAGAAAGTTTGTGTAGCTAGTTAGTGATCCAGCTTGGGATGGTTTATCTCAAAGCCAGGGGAGTTTTTGCTGCCTTTACTCTGTCAGCAGGGAACTGGCTCTGAAGATGTGGGAGATTACAGGAGCTTTCAAGACAAAGGAACATAAATCAAAAAGAATGAAAAGAAAACAAGATTCTTGATCCTCCTCCTGCTAATGTTCTTTTACAAGTATTTTGCAAGAGACTAGAGTGGGGGAAGGGTAAACAAAGTTGATAAAAGGGAATTAAGCCACAAGGTAAATGACTAAAGGCAGAGTAGACCCGAAGTTTGCCCCCAACCCAGCAATACACACATTTTTACCTTTTTCTGACTTAACCTTTAACAATCCAAAATGATTAACCAACAATTGGAAAAGGGCATAAGCCATTTCCTCCCTCCCTTCCCCACATTATTGTTTGGTTCAGAAACTCTGACTGTTGATCTTTAATGAGGCACCGAATAAATCAAGATCAGAATACATTTTGGACAGAGAGATGTTCCACTCTGAAGGATCCAAAGTAGATCTGATCTGGATTTGAATACTGACTCTTCAACAAAGCTGCCCAAAAGCTAGGGAAGCCCCATGCCCTCTACAAATCAGAGAGCATGCCAGACCCTCTTACCAGAACCCAAGGTATAAAGAATCCCACTCCAGCATTTCCTCTGGCTTCTGGGCTTCTCCAAGATGCCTTAGTAGGACTTCAGACAGGATGATTAATTCCCACCCCAGGGCCTTTCACAGTTAGGCTACTCTCAAATCTCCTTGGGATTAAAGTCACCAAACAAAATTTAGAACGTCTTCTTAATTTTGAATTTCAGGTAAACAGCACATAGTTTTTTAGTATAAGTGTGACCAAATTAGCATATATTTGGGTGTCCTGTACTTTCATTTGCTAAATCTGGCAACCCTTCCAGTTATCAAACTCAACAGATCCTAAACTTGTAGGGTTGCCAGGTAAAAAAAAAATAGGGTGGCCAGTTAAATTTGGACTACAGATATTGAATCATTTTTCAGTGTTAAGTATGTCCCACACTGCATATTTGGGACATACATATAACAAAAAAGTGATTTGTGTCTATCTGAAATTCAAAGTTAATTGGGCATCCCATGTTTTTCATTTGCTACATCTGACAACCCTACTTAAATGTCTTGCTCCCTCCAATAATTTCATGGATGTAAAGTTCAGATGAAACTGAGGATGTTCATGGCTGGGAGGAGAAGCATGGAAATAGCAAGTGGTTGAAGAGTGTGTGGAGAGAGAGACGGAGTGGGTCAGAGTCACATAGCTTTCCTTTAGTACCTAAGTTTTCAGTTAGGGCTTAGAGATATTCCTGCTATTCTTGTTTGTTTGTTTTTTTTCAATCCCTATATCTTAATTATTTCACCTTTTCTATTTCTTTATGCTTATGCTCTTTTCTCTTTTTGTCTTGCTCAAGCACACACGCACATACACACACAATCTCATTAGAGATAATCTTTTTAAAGAATCAAGTTTCTGTTCTAAAGATTTTGCCTATTTCATTAATTTATGTTTCATATTTTCTCTGGATTTACTTTGGATTTTTGTTTGGTTGCTTTTTTACTTTCTTGTGTTAAGATACTTTATACATGTATCTTGTCATTATCATTCAGATTTTTTAAAAAAACACATATATTTGAAAATAGGTATTTTACCCTATAAATATAAGAACTTTTTCTTTGGCTATCCGTTTTTCAAATCTGAGAACACTCTCATATGCTGGTGCTTTTACTATCTTGCTTCAGAATTTGGAAGTATGAGCATATTTGCTACAAAAGCAATTTCTCTTCTCTGTCCTCCTTGCACCAGTTTCTGGAGGTCCCTCTAGTGGTTTTGAGTTTACTCTGCTGAGTCAGAGGCTTCACCAATGTGGGACTTCGGTTTGAAGTCCTGCCAAGGTTATCAGTTCACCTGCACAATTCAACGTGGGCTTGGGGTTCTGGCGTATCACTGACACTCTGTGTCTACCTAGAAACTAAGGTCCCGTTGGCACTTCCAGTTAACAGGCCTGGGTTAACATTTTGTACAATATTCAATAAGAGCAAACCAAGTAGGAGCCTCTAGGTTGAGGGGGCAGGGCGAAGGGTAATGACAATACCATCCTTCTAGGATTTGTATGAGATGAAGAGTCTTGGCACAGAGCAAATGGTCAATAAATGTTAGATAAATAAATGATCAATAAAAAAGGATGAGCACTGAAGAACTGATGCTTGTGAACTGTGGTGCTGGAGGACTCTTGAGAATCCCTTGGACAGCAAGGAGATCAAACCAGTCAATCCTAAAGAAAATCAACCCTGAATATTCATTCATTGGAAGGACTGATGCTAAAGCTGAAGCTCCAATACTTTGGCCACTTCATGCAAAAAGCCGACTCATTGGAAAAGATCCTGATGCTGGGAAAGATTGAAGGCAGGAAGAGGAGAGGATGAGAGAGGATGAGATGGCTGGATGGCATCACCACCAACTCAATGGACATGAGTTTGAGCAACCTCCAGGGTATGGTGACGGACAGGGAGGCCTGGCGTGCTACAATCCATGGGGTTGCAAAAGTAGGACACAACTGAGCGACTGAATAACAACAACAAATGTTAGATATCATCATTGTTATTCTTATATTGTTATGATTAATAATAAAAAGATTAACAGGGCATTAAAATTGGCATACACATTAAAAAGAATTCATTTGAATCAGTTCTAATGAGGTGGATGAAACTGGAGCCTATTATACAGAGTGAAGTAAGCCAGAAGGAAAAACACCAATACAGTATACTAACGCATATATATGGAATTTAGAAAGATGGTAACAATAACCCTGCATACGAGACAGCGAAAGAGACACTGATGTATAGAACAATCTTATGGACTCTGTGGGAGAGGGAGAGGGTGGGAAGATTTGGGAGAATGGCTCTGAAACATGTAAAATATCATGTATGAAATGAGATGCCAGTCCAGGTTCGATGCATGATACTGGATGCTTGGGGCTAGAGCACTGGGACGGACGACCCAGAGGGATGGTATGGGGAGGGAGGAGGGAGGAGGGTTCAGGATGGGGAACACATGTATACCTGTGGCAGATTCATTTTGATATTTGGCAAAACTAATACAATTATGTAAAGTTTAAAAATAAAATAAAATTAAAAAAAAAATTGGCATACAGTCTATACCTAACAAATATCTCTTACTAGACTATTTCTGTGGAGAAGGCAATGGCACCCCACTCCAGTACTCTTGCCTGGAAAATCCCATGGATGGAGGAGCCTGGTAGGCTGCAGTCCATGGGGTCGCTAAGAGTTGGATACGACTGAACGACTTCACTTTCACTTTTCACTTTCATGCATTGGAGAAGGAAATGGCAACCCACTCCAGTGTTCCTGCCTGGAGAATCCCAGGGACAGGGGAGCTTGGTGGGCTGCCGTCTATGGGGTCGCACAGAGTCGGACACGACTGAAGTAACTTAGCAGCAGCAGACTATTTCTGATCATTTCAAATAACAAAGATGTTTCTATTAGACATGTTAGTTTATTCTCTGAGTTTGTGTATCTGCTATGTACAAGGCATCAGGCTAAAGCCCCATAGTGGCTGTGTATACCTTTTGTGAGGTTGCCCTGATAAATATGAAGACTGCACTGCATCACCACAGGACACCGTGTGTGTGTGTGTAGACAAGGGTGACATATCACATATCATTAGTAGGGGGATAATGTTGACAATTACAATGATATCCAAGTTATTGTTTTTGCTGGCTTTAGGCAGAAGAGATAAATTCCAAGAACATAAATATAAATCATAAATGAGGAGGGGCATCTCTTCTGAGAGAAAAGAGGAGCAGAAGGAGTGGTTAAAGGCCCCAAATAAGTCTTGATGGTAAGTGAATAAACATATCAAATGGCCTTGATTTACCAGAATAGGAGACAGGCACATCTCCTATATGTATCAACTAGAAGCTTATGGAAGATGCATTTAATTCAAAGCCAATTAAGAGCGTAGATGAGGAAACAGTGGCTGACTTTATTTTTCTGTAGATGGTGATTGCAGCCATGAAATTATAAGACGCTTACTCCTTGGAAGGAAAGTTATGACCAATCTAAACAGCGTATTAAAAAGCAGAGACATTACTTTGCCAACAAAGGTCCATCTAGTCAAGGCCATGGTTTTTCCAGTGGTCACGTATGGATGTGAGAGTTGGACTGTGAAGAAAGCTGAGCACCGAAGAATTGATGTTTTTGAACTGTGGTGTTAGAGAAGACTCTTGAGAGTCCCTTGGACTGCAAGGAGATCCAACCAGTCCATCCTAAAGGAGATCAGTCCTGGGTGTTCATTGGAAGGACTGATGCTGAAGCTGAAACTCCAATACTTTGGCCACCTGATGTGAAGAGTTGACTCATTTGAAAAGCCCCTGATGCTGGGAAAGATTGAGGGTAGGAGGAGAAGGGGATGACAGAGGATAAGATGGTGGGATCGCATCACCAACTCAATGGACATGGGTTTGGGTGGACTCCGGGAGTTGGTGATGGACAGGGAGGCCTGGCGTGCTGCGATTCATGGGATGGCAGAGTTGGACATGACTGAACAATTGAACTGAACTGAACTAATATGAAATTGCTATCAGTTCCTGCATTCCTTGGCTTGTGGCCCATCATGGTTCCATCCTCTGCTGTCAGGGTCACTTCTCTCTCTCTGATCCTCCTGTCTGCCTCATTAGAACACTCATGATTACATTCAGCCATGCAGATAAGCCAATATAATTCCTCATCGCAAGATCACCAGTTTAATCACATCTGTGAATCAGTACATGAACAGTTTTAGGGACTATTGTTTAGCCTACCACAAATAAACAACTATTTTCAAGGGAAAATAAATAAATATGTTTTGGAGGCAATGGTGTAATGCTAAGTAATTATAAAAAGAAAGTGAATCTCCTTAATTCCTTGATGGCTTCCAAGTTCCTTGATAGGAAGACTGATCCCTGGGTTGTTAAATTTGGAACTCACAACTCCTTCCCCAGCCCCTATACGCCAATCTATCACTATTTACCCCAGGTCTCCAATACTTATGCCATATTCCTCCACTATAGCATTTAATCACTCAACAAATATTCATTGAGCACCTAGTATCTAGAAGCAGTAATCTATTCATCCAGGATACATCAGTGAACAAAGCAATTAAAAGTTCTTACCCTGAAAGAGCCCTGGGATTTCTTTGGAAAGAATGATGCTAAAGCTGAAACTCCAGTACTTTGGCCACCTCATGCGAAGAGTTGACTCATTGGAAAAGACTCTGATGCTGGGAGGGATTGGGGTCAGGAAGAGAAGGGGACGACAGAGGATGAGATGGCTGGATGGCATCACCAACTCGGTGGGCGTGAATCTGAGTGAACTCCGGGAGTTGGTGATGGACAAGGAGGCCTGGTGTGCTGCGATTCATAGGGTAGCAAAGAGTCGGACATGACTGAGTGACTGAACTGAACTGAACTGAACTGAACCCTGAAAGAAACACCCTGCTAGAGGGGAAGGCATACAATAAAATAAAGAAGAAAATTATACAGAGCATTTGAAAGTGAATAAGTGCTATAAAGAAAAATAAAGCAGAGGAGAGGCGTGGGGTACCATATAATTTAGCTACAGTGCTAAATTAGGTGATAAGTTTTGGCTGAGAAGTTGGCACTTGAGCAAAGACCTGAAGGATGTGAGGGAGGGAGCCACACCCTTTCTTAGATTCCCTTAAGAAAAGAAACAGCAAATAATGCAAAGGCCCCTTGGAGGAGCAGCCTGGGCATTTGGAGCAGCTGGAGGCTAGCTCCCGGACAGTTCCTACCGGGAGGGCCAGGGAGAAGACAGCTTTGTCACACTGCGGTGTGCAGGACCAGGAGCTCCAGAGAGCAGGACACTGTCTCATTCTCTCTGGTGTCCTGGCACCTTGCACCAGGTGAGCATGAATTATTAGCACTTGAGAAACACAGCTGGAGGGAAGAACCTCCACGTGGGGCATGGTTTTCTCTCTCCATCTTCACTGCACACTTCCCTTTCCTTTGGCATCCAGGACAAGGGCCCAGGACATCTGTCACTAGACTGTGAAGAAACCACCCCTGAAGCCAAGAAGTAGGAGTTGCAAAGGCCAGAATCCTGTGTGCTCAGCTTGCAGCCTCTGTCTCCAGCTCTGCCACTCGCCCAAGGTCCCTTCTTCAGTCTCAGGATCCCCAGGCAATGCCATCTCACCTGAGCTCAAAGCCCTGGTCTTCCATCACCTGTGGGAAGCCCAGGGTCACCCACAATCTGGAGAGAATGGGAGAACATCAGGTGGGGAAGGGAGGTGTAAGGAGTTGGGTGGGGTGGAGAGAAGAAATGAGAAGCAAATGAAGCTGGTCTGGGCATAGGGACGGGAGGGAAGAGGACATTAGGAGCTGTTTGTCCTGGTGCTGTGGAGTAATAAAGGGTTAAGCGATTTGCATTACTGTATTCGTGTGCAGCCTCCGAGGCCGGCTGGGGCTGCGCCTGGGTGGTCTGGTACAGTCTCAGGCAGCGACCTATTAGTGGTATTGCCACGTGATTTATGCAGCTGTCAAGCTGCCTTCACCAGGACAAGTGAACTGTGGGCACCGGCCGGTGGCCGTGCTCCTTCCAAGAGGAAAAGTAAATGGGGGCCAAAGAGAAAGGAAAACAGCTCAAGGTGCCTCCCCTCATCCTCCGGGGCCTCTAATGACGAGTCCCCTCTATAGAAAAACAACCAGCTGCCCACAGGAGACCAGCTCACAGAGCCCCACTGTCTGCGACGGCTGGCCTGGCGGGCTTGGCAGGGAGCCACCACTGATGATCCGGGAGAGCCCAGGCCAACAGACAGATCGATGGCCCCCACCCTGCCGGCCAGCATGGTTCGGACCCAGGACCCGCCATTTCAGGCTCAGGGGTGATGGTGACAATGAGAGGATATGGACTGTCATCTTGGGGCCAGGGAAGCATTGTCACCCTGACTTGCCATCCACAAGGTCCCCTGCTGCTCCGATACCCCAGTGGGAGATGCACCTCCTCACTGCACAGCCCAGGCACTGAGGGGTGGGGGTTAGTGGGGCAAGATGCCTGGGCCACCAAGCATCCAGTTTGAAGTGTGACTCGTCTTTCACTCGTGCCCCTCCCGGACTGCTCTGCTGGTAACCACCAGACCCCAGAACCCATCATAACACACACACACACACACACACACACACACACACCTACACACACCTGTACACACAGTCCTATACACCTATTGTCCACAGAGGCCGTGGCCCCAGAGGAGAGGGCTATCTCTCTCATTTAGTGTTTGATTGACAGTGAAGGAGCCCCAGACACGTGCAAAACTAAATTTACAGCCCTGGGAGTGTGTGTGTGTGTGTGTGTGTGTGTGTGTGTGTGTGTGTGCGAGCGCATGAGAGAGAGAGGTCACACAGCAGTAGGACTGCCCTTCTTAATACCATTAGGGGTTTTTCTTTAATGGGCCTCTTTTCTCTCTGCTGCCAACCAGCATGTGGGGCATTGTGTCTGTGGGGCAGCAGTGGAAGGCAGGTGTTCCGTGTTGGATCTGGTTTCCAGCCAGAGCGTTTGGGAGGTTGGGGCTGGGGGCGAGACCAGCTCCTGATCAGGACTGAAACAGAGGCAGCACTGCGTGCTTTCGGCCAGGGACCCAGGGACAAGGCAGCCACTGCTTCTTCACTCCTTTCTCCCATGAGTCCTCTGCCTGCCCTGGACTCCAGGGACCCCGGGCTCCACAGGGGTGAGGGAAGGGGCTGCAGAGGATATCACTTAGCTGGACTCACATAGACACAGGTGGCACCAGCAGCTGCATGTCCCCGGGTCCCTTGACTTGGCCATTTCACAGTCCTGTCAGCACACAGGCGGGAAGGGACAATGGCATTTTTAACAGGCTTCCTGTTTGTTCAGTTAGGAAGCTGCTAATGCCTCACTTTGAAATGAGGTCTGGGGGTAAATGTGCCAATTCGCCCTCCAAGCCCCTGACCGCCTGGTCCCTACCCATTCAGCCGGAAGTTTAAAAGGTTGACAGTTTCGTTCAGGGCATGGCAGTGCTTGTATTCCACACTGCCAGGGGCCTCTTGAGGACCCTCATGCCCGTCTGTTTTCCAGGGTGCCATTCTTCTGCGTTGGTCTGGGTATAAAGGGAGCAGCTGCACTGGAAGCTGGCTGGAGCAGGCTTGGCCAACATTCCTCAAGTAATTCCTGTCTTGGCCCTCGCCCCTCGCCCCCACGTCCGGTAACAACAGACAGTTTTGTGGTTTCTTGAGCTGCCTTCCAATTTCAAGTCTAAAACATGGAGCTTCTGGGCCATCCCCCAAAGAGATCACCTGCCTCGTGGGAATCCCTCACCATACCCCACACCTCGTAGGGCTCACAGGACACAAGGACTCCTTTGGGGCTTCATTTTCTGGACAGCTTGCCAGAGACCCAGGACAGAGAATGTCACAAAGCGTGTGGAAAGCATCCTTTCCCTTTTCCATTGCGCTTGAGAAAAAAGAAGGCTGGTAACAGAAGCCTAAACTGTTATTGTTTCTCAAGTGCCTTTCCAACAGACTCTGTGGGGAGGCCATGCCGGAAAGTAACAGGGGATGGGGCCCATAGTGATGTTTCTCTGCTAATACTTCACCTGTAGGGTCTTCAGTAATAAACTTAATAAAAAGACTGCCTTCTTTCCATAAAGTTGAGAGAAGGTAAAATTTTACAGTAGAGTCAGAATTTCTTCTGTGGAAGCCATGAAGTCAGTTTGCCATCTCCTCTGTTCCTACACAGGCCTGCCACGTCCCATCAAGTTCACTGCAAGGACTTCCTAAAAAGCCACCCCTTCCTGCTTCTATCATGATCACCTTCCCAAATCTGAACCAGATGGCACTTCTTCCTCCTGTACTATCTTCCCCAGCACTCCCTGTGCTACATCCCAAAGTCAAGGGTGGTATTCCAGGCCTTCAACAAGATGGATCCATCCAGTCTCTTTTTCTATCTCCTCCCTGTAGAAGATTCAGATAGTATGAATCTGGGTCTACAGAGAAGCAAACACCACAGTGGGATTACCATTGCACAGATTTAATGAAGGCTAACACCTGTGGAGGGGGGAGTGGGGAGGGAACTGGACAAGGCTTGAAGAACCCTCAAGCTGTCATGGCAATTTGACCCCCAGTGAAGGAGAGAGGGAGGAGATGCTGGGTAGAATCATCAAGGTCTGCCAAAGACCCTGAGAAAGTTGCAACAAGGCCACTGGGAAGAGATGTCAGAGCACATCCAGGGAGAGTCAGCCAACAAAGGAGTTCCATCGCTCTTAGGAATGGGCCAGTCTTGGTGTCTCTGCTTGACTCGACCACTGGCTGGGTGCAGCCCCTAGGGATGCACACGGTCTTGATGAGATCCCAGGTGGACTGGTTCGAAGATTTCAGAGGGTATTAGCTGGGGCCCTTGGTCAGTTACACTCACTGGACTTGGATGTCTGCAAGGGACATTCCCATAGGCATTCTCATAGCTGCCACAAGACAGAAGTCAGCCAAAGAGGTGACCTTCAGTTTCCACAGCATAATCTTTAATTCCACATATACATACATTTCCTTGTGCCTTCCTCCTTGCCTGCCAAGTTTTTTCTTCCATCCCACCTTCAAGTGAAACCCTACTCATTCTTCAAGGATTTACTCTAATGCCACCATCTTCACAAAATTTTTCCCCCCACATGATGAAACTTTGCGTACCCCTCTATTATAGCATCTCCCTGAATTAGAACTACTTGTTTGCAAATCTATCTCCTCTCTGGCCTTGAGAGAAGAGACTGTTTCATTTCTCTTCAAAAGGAGTAGTCTGGTACCCCATGTCACATCCATTCATTTATTCATTCAACAAAATGTATTAGTTGTTTATTATTGTGTACCAGGCACAATGCTAGGCCCTGTTGCTCTGGCAGTGTACCAGACATGAAAGGAGCATGCTTTCAGTCTTGGTGAGGAAACTAGAAGGATGATAATGCGTTGAGAGTCAGAACAGTAAGCAATAGTTGATACTATACCTCCCAAAAGAGAAAGAGGACGTTCAGAGATGACTAGATACTGGTTTTTAAAATTATACAGCAACAATTTATGAGATCTTGGTAGGCTAACGTTGAGGAGTTGAAGCTGAGACTCCTACAAAAGTTGGAATTCTCAAAGGGCTTCAACCCAATGAAAGGACAAATGAACGTCAATGTCCCAGTGTGCCCAGCAGAATGACCAGTAAGCTTATATCTTCAATGGTTCTGATGGGACAAAAATCCTCTGCACCTGGGTCTTGCACCAGTTTAAAACTTTTAATTTTTTTTTTAAATTTTATTTTATTTTTTAACTTCACAATATTGTATTGGTTTTGCCATATATCAACATGAATCCGCCACAGGTATACACGTTCCCCATCCTGATCCCTCCTCCCTCCCTGTACCATCCCTCTGGGTTGTCCCAGTGCACCAGCCCCAAGCATCCAGTATCATGCATCGAACCTGGACTGGCGACTCGTTTCATATATGATATTATACATGTTTCAATGCCATTCTCCCAAATCATCCCACCCTCTCCCTCTCCCACAGAGTCCAAAAGACTGTTCTATACATCAGTGTCTCTTTTGCTGTCTCATATACAGGGTTATTGTTAACCATTTTTCTAAATTCCATATATATGCATTAGTATACTGTATTGGTGTTTTTCTTTCTGGCTTACTTCACTCTGTATAATAGGCTCCAGTTTAATCCACCTCATTGAAAAAAACTGATTCAAATGTATTCTTTTTAATGACTGAGTAATACTCCATTGTGTATATGTACCACAGCTTTATTATCCATTCATCTGCTGATGGACATCTAGGTTGCTTCCATGTCCTGGCTATTATAAACAATGCTGTGATGAACACTGGGGTACATGTGTCATCGACTATGAAACCCCAAGTGAAAGTAAAGAAATTAACAAATAAGCATAAAAGAAAAGTTCTTCTGAAAGTAATTTTTCACCAAGAACTACAAAATACTTGAGCAAACAATCCATCATGAGTGAAAGTCATCAGATACAATAGATGATTAATCCATCAAAGACGTTAGAGAAAAGACAATGTAATATAAGCAATAAAGTAAGTATATTTAAAGGATAAAAAATTAGAAATATATGAAGGGGTTAGACTTTATGAAAAATGAACAGGCAGATTTGAAAAAGAACCAAATGAAACTTCTACAAATGGAAAATATTTTCATTAAAATTTTAAATTGAATGGGCAGATCAAATAGTATATTACCCAAGACAGATTTGAAAAAATTATTGCATATAGTATAGAGAAAAAATGATAGAAAATATGAAACAGAGGTTAAGAAACATAGATAATGGGATGGTCCAATGTATGTCTAGTTGGAGTAGAGGCAATATTCAAAGAAATAATAATCTGAAACTTTTCTCAAGTAGATGAAAGACATAAATCTTCATATTTAACAAATATGAATCCTAAGCAGAATAAATAAATATGAAACTACACTTAGAACAGCATATTGAAACTGCACAACACAAATGTCAAAGAGAAATTCTTTAAAACAACCAGAGAAAAAAGAGAGATCTTTTAACTAATATAACTCAATAGCTATAATAGAGGCCAGAGATACTGAAATATTGTGAAAATCCTGTAAAATGTTCAACCTAAAATTCTTTCAGTTCAGTCATTCAGTCATGTTCGAATCTTTGCGACCCCATGAACCACAGCATGCTAGGCCTCCCTGTCCATCACCAACTCCCGGAGTCCACCCAAACCCATGTCCATTGAGTTGGTGATGCCATCCAACCATCTCATCCTCTGTCGTCCCCTTCTCCTCCTGCCCCCAGTCCTTCCCAGCATCAGGGGCTTTTCAAATGAGTCAACTCTTCGCATCAGGTGGCAAAAGTATTGGAGTTTCAGCTTCAACATCATCCTTCCAATGAACACCCAGGACTGATCTCCTTTAGAATGGACGGGTTGGATGTCCTTGCAGTCCAAGGGACTCTCAAGAGTCTTCTCCAACACCACAGTTCAAAAGCATCAATTCTTCAGCACTCAGCTCTCTTTATAGTCCAACTCTCACATCCATACATGACCACAGGAAAAACCATGGCCTTGACTAGACGTTCCTTTGTTGACAAAGTAATGTCTCTGTTTTTTAATACACTGTCTATATTGGTCATAACTTTCCTTCCAAGGAGTAAGCATCTTTTAATTTCATTTCTGCAGTCACCATCTGCAGTGATTTTGGAACCCAGAAAAATAAAGTCAGCCACTGTTTCCACTGTTTCCCCATCCATTTGCCATGAAGAGATGGGACCAGATGCCATGATTTTAGTTTTCTGAATGTTGAACTTTAAGCCAACAGTTTCACTCTCCTCTTTCACTTTCATCAAGAGGCTTTTTAGTTCTTCTTCACTTTCTGCCATAATGGTGGTGTCATCTGCATATCTGAGGTTATTGAGATTTCTTCCGGCAGTCTTGATTCCAGCTTGTGCTTCCTCCAGCCCAGTGTTTCTCATGATGTACTCTGCATAGAAGTTAAATAAGCAGGGTGACAATATACAGCCTTGACGTACTCCTTTTCCTATTTGGAACCTGTCTGTGGTTCCATGCCCAGTTCTAACTGTTGCTTCCTGACCTGCATACAGGTTTCTCAAGAGACAGGTCAGGTGGTCTGATATTCCCATCTCTTTCAGAATTTTCCACAGTTTATTGTGATCCACACAGTCAAAGGCTTTGGCATAGTGAAAAAGCAGAAATAGATGTTTTTCTGGAACTCTCTTGCTTTTTCCATGATCCAGCGGATGTTGGCAATTTGATCTCTGGTTCCTCTGACTTTTCTAAAACTAGCTTGAACATCTGGAAGTTCATGGTTCACGTATTGCTGAAGCCTGGCTTGGAGAATTTTGAGCATAACTTTACTAGCATGTGAGATGAGTGCAATTGTGCAGTAGTTTGAGCATTCTTTGGTATTGCCTTTCTTTGGGATTGGAATGGAAACTGACCTTTTCCAGTCCTGTGGCCACTGCTGAGTTTTCCAAATTTGCTGGCATATTGAGTGCAGCACTCTTTACTCTGATAAAATTTTATACTTTGTTGTACAAGCAAGAAAGCATAACTTAAATACATTTCTAGCAAATAAATACTGACATAATTTATAGTTCACAGATCCTCACTGGAAAAGACTTGAAAGTATATATCTCAACATGAAGGAAAATTAAGCCAAAGAAGAATATAGAGAGGTAAAGACACAAGAGGTGAAGATCACTTAATAGTTGTTTAAAGTTTGTTGTTGTTGTTAGTTGCTAAGCCATGTCTGATTCTTATGCAACCCTGTGGAATGTAGCCCACCAGGCTCCTCTGTCTATGAGATTTCTCAGGCAAAAATGCTGGAATGGGTTGCCATTTCCTTCTCCAAGGGATCTTCCCAACTCAGGAATTGAACCCGCATCTCCTGCATTATAGGCAGATTTTTTTTTTTTACCACTGAACCACTTGGAAAGCCCATTTAAAATCTAGGTAAATCTAAATTGAAATTGGCTGTAAAGTTAATGACAATAATTATGAATAATTTTAGCTAGTTTAACCCCAAATGAATTTAAAGTACTTAATAAAAATCACATGTGAACTATGGGAGCCTGTCAAGAATAAAATCTTCAAAGCCCAAAGGCCCCACCCCATTGACACAATTCAGGACTCTCTGTGGGTCCCATCCCAGCTCTGGAACTCATGGTGGCAATGACTGAGGATTCAAGTACAGCTGTGTGGCAGCTCAGCTTCTCCTTCTGCCCAGTCCTGCTTTCCTCGCTTCCATACAGGTATGACTCCTGGGAACATATACTGATAAATATTCTGACTCCAATTCTCCATCTCAGTATCGGTTTTCACGGAACCCAACCTAAGACAATGAACGAACATGTCTGGAAAGCCACTTGTACCCACTACCACCAATAATCTGCAATGCTTCACAGTGTGTTTGAAAATAACATCTCTGAGATATCCTCCTATAAATACTTTAAACTTGTCTGACCCAAATCTTCTTTTACTGCACACTAACTTGGAACATATTTTGGAGGTAGTGGTTCAAAGAGCAGATCGGTTTATAAGCTATGGATCAATCTGCATCTATAAGCTGGGTTTTGTTTTTAGTTTTGGCAAACATAAATCAAGAAACTAAGAAACTGGTCTGCGCACGTGATCACCATGACTCCCTGCAGGATAGCAGGACACCCTCAGGTATTGGAAAGAGACTGGAAGACAGTTAAATCCAACTCTGTATATCCTGGCTGTGAGACTTCTGTGTGTGCTGTGCTTAGTCGCTCTGTCACGTCCAGCTCTTTGCAACCCCATGCACTGTAGCCCGCCAGCCTCCTCTTTCCACGGGGATTCTCCAGATAAGAATACTGGAGTGGGTTGCCATGCCCTCGTCCAGGGGATCTTCCCAACCCAGGGATCAAACCCAGGTCTCCCGCATTGCAGGCAGATTCTTTACCATGTGAGCCACCAGGGAAGCCTGGCTTTTGTCTAATGAGTCCCTTTTATCTACCTTATAGAATTATTATAAGAAAAATAGATAAGCAAAGGAAAAGTAGAAAGGTATATACTGATAGAGATTGTATTTACAGACTTAGAGATAATGTAAGTAAAGTAATCACTGGGCTTCCCTGGTGGCTCAGATGGTAAAGAATCTGCCTGCAATGTGGGAGACCTGAGTTCGATCCCTGGGTTGGGAAGATACCCTGGAGGAGGGCATGGCAACCCACTCCAGTATTCTTGCCTGAAGAATCCCAATGGACAGAGGAGTCTGGCAGGCCACAGTCCATGAGGTTGCAAAGAGTCAGACATGACTGAGTGACTAAGTACACAACACAAAGTAATCAATACATATTATAATTTTGAACTTTCATTGCAACTCTTTACCATCTTTGTCATTTGCTTTTTTTACTCTATTCTTTCTTTTCCTGAGTGACTAAGTTAGATACAATGAAAATAACATAGAAAATTGACAAGATCATAAAGGAAGAAAAAAACTGGAGCTGGAGTTCCCTGGAAATTTCACTGTCACCGTGATCATTGTGCATAGAAAGGCTATGAGCCATTGATTCATTTGGATTCAGCAAGGAGATGCTAGAGTATGGGTCCTCAATGTATGTTTTCATGGTTATACTCTTAAAACTGAATAAATATATGTTGACAGTTTGGGGGACCCGGGGTTTGTTGCAAACTGATTCTTTTGTCACATTGACACAGTGAGTGATTAAATGACTGAGTGAATGGCACACAGCATCAGTAAAAAGCCTGCAGAGAGCAAACATCCAAGAGATCCTGGCCCTGGTGTCCAAACTGGGAAAAATAACCCCCTCCAAGCAATTGGTTATTCTGCTTTACTTTTGGCACCAGACAGGAACTAAGGAGTTCTAATGATCATTCCTCTTCATTCTTGTTAATTACTTTGTGACATCATTTTGCCATTTCTAAAAAAGTCCAGTATTTCCAGCCATGCCCAGAGTTGATTGGGGAGTTCATCACACATGAAAATATAAAAAAACACAGAGGCACCTCTATGTAGAATTAGCCTTGGATTCTCCCATTCTCTTACATCTTTTTTTCCCCACTATAAGTTATTAGGTGATTTCAACCCTCACTAGACTCTTTGCCAAAAGTAGGAAGAATTATGTGTATGGTGAAGCCCACAGTGGCCAGTGTTGGCTTTGCACAGTTCTCTGGAAGCAACTGTACTAACCTCACTCCTCCCCCAGGTGCCCTGTCAGGAGCTGGGGACAATCACTCACCCAACACTGAGTGCAGCATCTGCTCTTTTGATTCTCTCTGGGATCACCTATGGAGCGATGTGGAATCTCTCTAGTCTAAGATCAAGGAACTTAAAGATCTCAGGAGACCAGAATCAAGAGGACATGGATAATCCAGCTCCAAGAAATGGAGCTCAAAACTCACTCTCTCCCATAAGCTGAATTTCCTAATTAAACAGAATGAAGCCTCATAAAAGAGTTTCCATCAATGACACAAAAGTAGCATCACCATAACACATACATAAATCTGGCAAGCTCTCCCTTTTCAGTCATGTCATATGATATAATGGGAATATATTTTTTTAAACCAGCTCATGTCTCTCCAATATATTTACAGTCTGAGTCACTGAACCCAGTGGTATATGCAGTAATGAAATATTTAAGAGGAAGAAACTGAAAAAGAAGACTTCTCCCATCCCTTGGGTATTTCCCTCTGAAAAGCCTGTTTCCATCCGTGTCTAGAATGCTTCTCTTCCCTGGAGCCACCTCCTGTGTACAACCTTGTGATGAGGACCCAGACAGAGCCTAGACTTGGAAGTAATTTAACAGTTTAAACTATATTTGAAATGGTTTCCTGGTTGCCAGACCCTGGTTTTGATCCCTTTTCTCCTAATTATGCCAATCTCCAAGTCCAAAAGGCATACAAATGACTCCAGAAATCCTTTATAGGTATTCAACAAAGGACTTTTGTTTATTTGTTTATTTTCATAATAATGATCTCACATTATCCCCTCAACATTTGGATCTGCCCGGGAGGACTTCATATTTCACTGCGCAACATTCTTTCCTACTTTACTGTACTTACCGATTTTTTCTTGCCCAATTTTAAAAGGTGAGTTTTGCAAAAAGTGAGCTATAGAACTTATATCTTCTGAGTTCAGTGTGACTTTAACCATTAAATGTAAGTAATAGTGTACTGAAGCACATACAATCTAAAAGGAGAAAAGACTGATATAGCTGGAAGCATCTTTCTCCAATCTCCCCTCCCTTTCTGCTCAGCAGACACTATTTTTGTCTGTGTTGACTTTCCAAACCATAAGCTTTCAAAAGGAAGACTTCTCAGCCTTCTGGAGCTTCAATTCTATCCGTGTCATACGCCTTCTTGCAACTCGAGCTGTGAACTTTCCTTGCCTCTAAGCATTGCTCTGGGCCAGTCCCCTGTTTGGCCCTCTGGCTTTGTAGCTCCCACAGAGAGAGTTGGGCAAGTGCCTCAGGCCTTGGCAGGGACACCTGTCTGATTTCCTTCTCCCACCCAGCATCTTGATCACAGTCCCTGCACGGAACTCTACCTTTCAGAAGATTCTCCATGCCAATGGGATTAACAACTTCCTAACTCTAAGTGGGGCAAGAAGGATGTTTCCCAGTTAGGGAAAAGGCATGGGTTTTGAAGTTGGATAACCTGGATTAATACTGTTCATGGGGTTCTCAAGGCAAGAATACTGAAGTGGTTTGCCATTCCCTTCTCCAGTGGACCACATTCTGTCAGATCTCTCCACCAAGACCCGCCCATCGTGGGTTGCCCCACGGGCATGGCTTAGTTTCATTGAGTTAGACAAGGCTGTGGTCCTAGTATGATTAGATTGACTAGTTTTCTGTGAGTATGGTTTCAGTGTGTCTGCCCTCTGATGCCCTCTTGCAACACCTACCATCTTACTTGGGTTTCTCTTACCTTGGGCATGGGGTATCTCGTCACAGCTGCTCCAGCAAAGCGCAGCCACTGCTCCTTACCTTAGACGAGGGGTATCTCCTCCCCATCATCCTTCCTGACCTTCAACATGGGATAGCTCCTCTAGGTCCTCCTGAGCCCACACAGCCAAGGCTCCTTGGACTTCGGGTTGGTACTCCCACCGCCCCCCCTGGCCTCGGGTGTAGGGTAGTTCCTTCCGGCCACCATGAACAGTATGAAAAGGCAAAATGATAGGATACTGAAAGAGGAACTCCCCAGGTCAGTAGGTGCCCAATATGCTACTGGAGATCAGTGGAGAAATAACTCCAGAAAGAATGAAGGGATGGAGCCAAAGCAAAAACAATACCCAGCTGTGAATGTGACTGGTGATAGAAGCAAGGTCCAATGCTGTAAAGAGCAATATTGCATAGGAACCTGGAATGTCAGATCCATGAATCAAGGCAAATTGGAAGTGGTCAAACAAGAGATGGCAAGAGTGAATGTCGACATTCTAGGAATCAGAGAACTAAAATGGACTGGAATGGGTGAATTTAACTCAGATGACCATTATATCTATTACTGCGGGCAGGAATCCCTCAGAAGAAATGGAGTAGCCATCATGGTCAACAAAAGAGTCCGAAATGAAGTACTTGGATGTGATCTCAAAAACGACAGAATGATCTCTGTTCGTTTCCAAGGGAAACCATTCAATATCACAGTAATCCAAGTCTATGCCCCAACCAGTAACACTGAAGAAGCTTAAGTTGAATGGTACTATGAAGACCTACAAGACCTTTTAGAACTAACACCCAAAAAAAGACGTCCTTTTCATTATAGGGAACTGGAATGCAAAAGTAGGAAGTCTAGAAACACTTGGAGTAAGAAGCAAATTTGGCCTTGGAATATGGAATGAAGCAGGGCAAAGACTATTTAATAGAGTTTTGCCAAGAAAACGCACTGGTCATAGCAAACACCCTCTTCCAACAACACCAGAGAAGACTGTACACATGGACATCACCAGATGGTCAACACCGAAATCAGATTGATTGTATTCTTTGCAGCCGAAGATGGAAAAGCTCTATAGTCAACAAAAACAAGACCAGGAGCTGACTGTGGCTCAGATCATGAACTCCTTATTACCAAATTCAGACTTAAATTGAAAAAAGGAGGGAAAACCGCTAGACCATTCAGGTATGACCTAAATCAAATCCTTTATGATTATACAGTGGAAGTGAGAAATAGATTTAAGGGCCTAGATCTGATAGATAAAGTGCCTGATGAACTATGGGATGAGGTTCATGACATTGTACAGGAGACAGGGATCAAGACCATCCCCATGGAAAAGAAATGCAAAAAAGCAAAATGGCTGTCTGGGGAGGCCTTACAAATAGCTGTGAAAAGAAGAGAAGTGAAAAACAAAGGAGAAAAGGAAAGATCTAAGCATCTGAATGCAGAGTTCCAAAGATAGCAAGAAGAGATAAGAAAGCCTTCTTCAACGATCAATGCAAAGAAATAGAGGAAAACAACAGAATAGGAAAGACTAGGGATCTCTTCAAGAAAATTAGAGATACCGAGGGGACATTTCATGCAAAAATGGGCTCGATAAAGGACAGAAATGGTATGGACCTAACAGAAGCAGAAGATATTAAGAAGAGATGGCAAGAATACACAGAAGAATTGTACAAAAAAGATCTTCACGACCCAGATAATCACGAGGGAGTGATCACTGACCTAGAGCCAGACATCCTGGAATGTGAAGTCAAGTGGGCCTTAGAAAGCATCACTATGAACAAAGCTAGTGGAGGTGATGGAATTCCAGTTGAGCTATCCCAAATCCTGAAAGATGATGCTGTGAAAGTGCTGCACTCAATATGCCAGCAAATTTGGAAAACTCAGCAGTGACCACAGGACTGGAAAAGGTCAGTTTTCATTCCAATCCCAAAGAAAGGCAATGCCAAAGAATACTCAAACTACCACACAATTGCACTCATCTCACATGCTAATAAAGTAATGCTCAAAATTCTCCAAGCCAGGCTTCAGTAATATGTGAACCGTGAACTTCCTGATGTTCAAGCTGGTTTTAGAAAAGGCAGAAGTATAAGAGATCAAATTGTCAAATCCGCTGGATCATGGAAAAAGCAAGAGAGTTCCAGAAAAACATCTATTTCTGCTTTATTGACTATGCCAAAGCCTTTGACTGTGTGGATCGCAATAAACTGTTGAAAATTCTGAAAGAGATGGGAATACCAGACCACCTGACCTGTCTCTTGAGAAACCTGTATGCAGGTCAGGAAGCAACAGTTAGAACTGGACATGGAGCAACAGACTGGTTCCAAAT
Source organism: Bos taurus (assembly GCF_002263795.3). Lineage (NCBI taxonomy): Eukaryota > Metazoa > Chordata > Mammalia > Artiodactyla > Bovidae > Bos > Bos taurus. The sequence continues at coordinate 79,718,381 of NC_037335.1, read as the reverse complement.
AGGAAAAGGAGTATGTCAAGGCTGTATATTGTCCCCCTGCTTATTTAACTTCTATGCAGAGTACATCATGAGAAATGCTGGACTGGAAGAAACACAAGCTGGAATCAAGATTGCCGGGAGAAATATCAATAACCTCAGATATGCAGATGACACCACCCTTATGGCAGAAAGTGAAGAGGAACTGAAAAGCGTCTTGATGAAAGTGAAAGTGGAGAGTGACAAAGTTGGCTTAAAGCTCAACATTCAGAAAACGAAGATCATGGCATCCAGGCCCATCACTTCATGAGAAATAGATGGGGAAACAATGGAAACAGTGGCAGACTTTATTTTGGGGGGCTCCAAAATCACTGCAGATGATGACTGCAGCCATGAAATTAAAAGACGCTTATTTCTTGGAAGGAAAGTTGTGACCAACCTAGATAGCATATTGAAAAGCAGAGACATTACTTTGCCAACAAAGGTCCGTCTAGTCAAGGCTATGGTTTTTCCTGTGGTCATGTATGGATGTGAGAGTTGGACTGTGAAGAAGGCTGAGCGCCGAAGAATTGATGCTTTTGAACTGTGGTGTTGGAGAAGACTCTTGAGAGTCCCTTGGACTGCAAGGAGATCCAACCAGTCCATTCTGAAGGAGATCAGCCCTGGGATTTCTTTGGAGGCAATGATGCTGAAGCTGAAACTCCAGTACTTTGGCCACCTCATGCGAAGAGTTGACTCATTGGAAAAGACTCTGATTCTGGGAAGGATTGGGGGCAGGAGGAGAAGGGGACGACAGAGGATGAGATGGTTGAATTGCATCATTGACTCGATGGACGTGAGTCTGAGTGAGCTCCGGGAGTTGGTGATGGACAAGGAGGCCTGGTGTGCTGTGATTCATGGGGTTGCGAAGAGTCGGACACAACTGAGTGACTGAACTGAACTGAACTGAACCTGGATTCGAATACTGGCCTCTAATGCTCATTAACTGTAATCCTATACAATCTACAACCTTATCTGAACCTCAGTTTTCTTAGCTGTGTATCGGAGATCATAAACCTTTAGGGGATTACAGCAAACAATGTATGTCTCATCTATACTTCTGAGGATCACACTGTCTGGTATATAGCAAATGTTCAACAACAAATATTAATTCCTACCCTCTTTCTGGAAGCTTCACCTTTTTTCCATCAGTTGCTTGATGAGCTATCTTCTAATTTGGACTCTTTGTACTTTCACAATATCATCTCTGAACAAAACTTTAGAGTGTGTTTAAAGACGTGGCATCACTAACCCCAACACTCCTTCCCAGATATTGGCTGTAACAAAAGTCATCATTGTTTTTCTGGCTAAGGAGAACATCCTAGATGACAGGTCAATCCATCAGGCATTTATTGAGCCTGCAATCACGCCAAACATTGTGTTGGCTGTTTGGTATGCAGAAATGTGTCAAAGACATTTTAAGGAGAGAAGTTCGTTTTCTGGTATAACATCAAGCCATCCCCATGCATTTTTTTCCTGAAAGGGTCACATCTATTTTCCTCAGTGTGTCTTTTGGAGAAATGTGAACTTTTCAAAAAATCTGCAGCCTTAAAAAAAGGAATATACTATACTGGGCTATTGTTTGGCAAGTGATGGGAGTAAGTGGGGAGGTACTGCTATGGATCCAACTTGCTTTGAGTTTCCATTGACAAACTGTCTCTTGATGTGTTTCAGTTCAGTCCAGTTCAGTTCAGTCACTCAGTCATGTCCAACTCTTTGAGACCCCATGAATTGCAGCACGCCAGGCCTCCCTGTCCATCACGATCTCCCGGAGTTCACTCAAACTCATGTCCATCGAGTCGGTGATGCCATCCAGCCATCTCATCCTCTGTCATCCCCTTCTCCTCCTGCCCCCAATCCCTCCCAGCATCAGGGTCTTTTCCAATGAGTAAACTCTTCGCATGAGGTGGCCAAAGTATTGGAGTTTCAGCTTCAGCATCAGTCCTTCCAATGAACACCCAGGACTAATCTCCTTTAGGATGGACTGGTTGGATCTCCTTGCAGTCCAAGGGACTCTCAAGAGTCTTCTCCAACACCACAGTTCAAAAGCATCAATTCTTCGGCACTCAGCTTTCTTCACAGTCCAACTCTCACATCCATACATGACCACAGGAAAAACCATAGCCTTGACTAGATGAACCTTTGTTGGCAAAAGTAATGTCTCTGCTTTTGAATATGCTATCTAGGTTGGTCACAACTTTCCTTCCAAGGAGTAAGCGTCTTTTAATTTCATGGCTGCAATCACCATCTGCAGTGATTTTGGAGCCCAAAATAATAAAGTCAGCCACTGTTTCCACTGTTTCCCCATCTATTTCCCATGAAGTGATGGGACCAGATGCCATGATCTCAGTTTTCTGAATGTTTAGCCAACTTTTGCACTCTCCTCTTTCACTTTCATCAAGAGGCTTTTGAGTTCCTCTTCACTTTCTGCCATAAGGGTGGTGTCATCTGCATATCTGAGGTTACTGAGATTTCTCCCAGCAATCTTGATTCCAGCTTGTGCTTCTTCCAGCCCAGCATTTCTCATGATGTATCTGAATATAAGTTAAATAAGCAGGGTGGCAATATACAGCCTTGACTGTGTTTAGGAAGGTAAAATATATCATGTGCAGCAGGACAAAAGCTATCACCATGGAAGCTCCTACACTTTTTCCTCACTCTGCCCTAGGAAATCAAAGAGAAGAGTGGGAGAGGTAGAGACAATAAAATGTCATTAGATTGTTTTAAGGGAGAAAAGCCAATAAGAACAGAGAAAGAAGGAAGACACATTACATAGACTGCTCATAAAAGGATCCTGTTTTGTATTGTCTGAGAACTATGTGTACAAATTTAATATGTCTTTATATGGAATTGTGTATCAATGAACCTTAAGAAATCTAACCTAACACATGATGAGGTCTGCCAGCTTATGCTAACCTGAAAAATGTATGAGAACCCAGGAAAACACCAACATTAAGGTTGAAAAAGAAGTATTTTACCTTCTGGTGTCATCTATGGTATACAGTGGAGAAGGAACACACCTTATTTCTCATCTGTTTGAGATTGTTCTGATACAAATCAACCTCTTTCCCATCCTACAGAAGCAAGCAAGAAGGAAGGAAAGAAGAAAAGTGAGGATGTGAATGCTGCCCATTGTAAGATGGATGGATCCTAGAGAGTTTCCTGCATCAGACATTACCCTTCAATGTGACTTTTCAACACCAACTGTTGGAAGTCCTGCTTGTTTTATATTATCAAGAAATACAGTACCAGTGTACTCTCATGCTCACAGGATTTCTCTGCTTTGTATTAAATTCTCAAAGGACTTCTGCCTTAGGTTTTAGTTTTTTACATTATTTTATTATTTATTTATTTATATTTGGCTCTGCTAGGTCTTCTTTGCTGCAGAAGGCTTTCTATAGTTGTGGTGAGCAGGAGTTGGGGGATGGTTACTCTTTGTTGTGGTGCTCGGGCGTCTCATTGTGGTGGCGCCTCTCGTTGCAGAATACAGGCTCTAGGATGCCTGGGCTTCAGTAGTTGTGGTGCATGGGCCTAGTTGCCCCACAGCATGTGGAATCTTCCCAGACCATGGATCGAATCCCTGTCCCCTACATTGGCAGGTGGATCCTAAACCACTGGACTACCAGAGAAGTCCAGATTTTAAAGATTCAGCGGAGCACAAATAACATTCTAAAATTATTCCAGGGACTCAATAGAGTCATTCTCTTTTCTTTCACAAAAGTCCTCTGAAGGTTTCTGAATCCAGGACCCTTGAAGATAGATTTTGACAAAAATGAGCTGGCAGAGTCAGATGGAATGACAACCAAGGATGCTGGCAGTCTAGGGAAGCACTACAGCTGGGTGCAGAGATCATCTTGCCCACAAAGACCTTTCAGTGGGGACCTCTGGGTGTTTTCAAAATTCTTAACTGCAACCCTTTCTTGCTTCTTTGGCTTTTACTCATATGACTGCATCAAGCTTTGTTTTTCCTTGCTCATTTTTGGAAAAAAAATACTGAATACTATAGTCTCTAAAAGACTATAGACAATATAAACTAAAGACTATAGAGTAGAATAAGCCAGCCTGTTTTGTGTCCTGCTATAGATGCAGGGCTGGTGTCCAGTCCTGTGTTGTCACTATGGTGTGTGTCTGGGCTCCGCACAGGCTAACAATGACAGTCAGCAAAACACACTTTATATACAATTGATAACCCCCATGGTCTGCTGTTATTTTCATTCTTGTCACTTTTTAGGTGGTTTATTCTCCCTCACTCTCTCATCTATACACGTTGCTATGGACTGAATGTTTGTGTTCCCCCCAAAGTCATATATTTAAATCTAACCACCCCACCCCCAAGATGGTATTTGGAGGTTGGGCCTTTGGGAAGTGATTAGGTCATGAGGGTGGAGTCCTCATGAATAGGATTAGTGCCCCTATAAGAAAGATCCCAGAGAGTAGCCCAGTCCCTAGACCATGTGAGGACACAGTGAGAAGGCAGCCGTCTATGAACCAGGAAGTGGGACTCCACCAGACACCCAATATCCCAGCACTTTACCATGGACTTTCCAGCCTCAAGAACTGTAAGAAATAAGTTTCTGTTGTTCATAAGGCCTCCAGTCTGTAGTATTCTATTATAGCAGCCCAAAGGGACAAGACACACATGAGCATGACAGCTTCTTCAGTGTCCCTAAGGACACAGCATAGGACATACCAAGGGCTGCATGGAGTGGGCACACTATGGGCTTCCCCATTGGCAGGGTAACCTCTCTGATTCCAAGTCCCTAAAAAGCTGTTCTGTGGCCAGAAACCTCATTAGATACAGGTGAGAACTCCATGGGGTCACTGAAGAGGCTCTCCTTTCTCATTTTCAAGAGAGGGATTACACCCTCCTGGGCCTAATACTATATCTACATTGCATCACTGGGTGTTTACAACATCTGACAGCAAAATTGACTTTACTGTAAAGGGGAAATGCTGTTTGAGGGAGGACTAAAGTTTAAAGTGACCAATTATTTTTTCTCTTATGGTGACTCTCTATATAACCTCATAACTCCAGAAACATGAATAGCAAATACCTGGGCAGTGAGAAGCCCACCCAATCCAGAAAAGTGGTTGACTGGTTGATAGGCATTAGTAAGTCATGAAATGTCTCAGTGCCCTTGACCCCCTAGCAGCCACTGCCAACACTGAAATGTACTCCCTTTATGGAGAAATGGGCCTCGTGCCTACCCTGGAATGTTGTAACAATCCTGTTTATCACTGCTGTGCTGGGCCACGCTAAGCTGATTCCATCATGTCTGGTTCTTCATTATGATGGCTTATAACGAACAGAAGCAATATGTTTCCCAGGAAGTCTTCTTCTTACACAATTTTTAAAAATCATTTTTCAGAATTCAATGCCATGTAAACACCTTGTCTTAAACATATTTTTCATCATTCAAAACTATTTCATAATTCTACATATTTCTAATTTTTTTGCTGGGAGAGGCAGGGAAGGGAAAAGCCTTCAAAAGAGAAAAATAACCATTTTTTCTCATTTGTTTTCCCTAGGCTGTCATGTCTTTCACCAAATTGAGAAGCCCTACTATATCCTCTCCTCCCCATTCTGTCTCCTCTTCTCTTGGGCCCCAAGATTTGGTAGCACTGGTGGTAAAGAACTTTCCTGCCAATGCAGGAGATATAAGAGACATGGGTTCAATCCCTGGATCAGGAAGATCCCCTGGAGGAGGGCATGACAACCCGTTCCAGTATTCTTTCATGGAGAATCACCATGGACAGAGAAACTGGCTGGCTACACTTCATAGGGTCGCAAAGAGTCAGACAGCACTGAAGTGACTGAGCACACACGCACACACTCAACATATTGACCTTTTCTCCCAAACAGTCAAAGACCATCAGCACTTCCTCCTCTGGCTTTTGTTTCTTCAGGGCAGTTCTTCAGACAACCATCATTAAAATATTCCATCGCAATAACAGAGAGGTCTTGATAATGCCTTGAAGAACAATTTTGCCTTTATCACATATTCCCTGTAAATCCACCTTTGCATAAGTCTGGTCAACTGATATGTTACTCATCTGTTCTGTAATATTTGAAAAGTCCTTCTCCCTTCTCAATAGAAATATGTGCCTTATCAAAAAGAAGGAAATCTGAAGCTCTGAGAGTTCAAGTTCAATTCTGTTAGACACCTTGTGGTTATTTAAATAACTAATCTAATCTTGGGTGAATCACCTCCACTTTTTATATTGTGGACACTTGAAGCCATGACTGCTTTGAGTCAGTGAGCAGCTGTCAGATGAGCTGGGCTTTTTGTTTCAAGGTCAGACCCACATCTATGCTAGAGCTTTGTGGTCCTTCAGCAACAGGCATTTACACAGACTCTTGCACATGCCTGTGACAAGCACATGTGTGCATGTGCAAGTACATACAGAGTGAAGGCTGAAGATTTGCAAAATTTTTAATTTGTCCTACGTTAGCCTAAAATTTTTAAAGTTCTCTTTGTGTGACCATTTCACAGACATTGTCTGCTAATAAATGGATTCTTTCCTCATTCTAGAATAGGAATTCTAGTTAAGTTATATGATTATATACATACAGCTTTAGGTATTATTTAAAGCAAAACCAAGTATTTGCATAATAAATAATTACCTGCCACTATCAAATAACATACTTTTCCTTTACTGGAAGCAACAGAATGAATTTGTCTCTCAGACTTATGCTGATTCACTGTACAAAGGATTTTTGTTCCCTGAACAAAAGCTTTTTCCATGTCCTTGCTCTGAAAAATAAAGCAGTTTGCACACAACTCAAGACAATAGCAACCTGTTTCCTGGGTGCCAGCACAAATGCCCCCCTAAGCATCCCTAGGATCTTCCTTCTCCATCTACCCCTTGGCAGAGTCAACCACCAGTGAGCACGTAAGCTGGGTTTCTCAAGGAAAATGAAGCAAGGCTGATACACTGCATCATTATCACTATTGTACCCAGAGGCCCAGGCAACTAGGCATGTCTGCACATTGCAAAATAAATGTAATCAGCAGCCCTTGAGTCAGCAGCAGTGGGTTTGACCCAGCCAACGCTGAGGGCTGTCAAATGGTGCTGTGCTGTGCTTAGTCCCTCAGTCATGTCCGACTCTTTGTGACCCCATGCACCATAGCCCGCCGGGCTCCTCTGTCCACAGGGATTCTCCAGACAAGAATACCGGAGTGGGTTGTCATGTCCTCCTCCAGGGGATCTTTCCAACGCAGAGATCAAACCCAGGTCTCCTGCATTGCAGGCAGATTCTTTACCAACTGAGCCACGAAGGAAGCCCATGAATACTGGAGTACATAGCCTATCTCTTCTCTAGGGGATCTTCCTGACCCAGGAATCAAACTGGCGTCTCCTGCACTGTACGTGGATTCTTTACCAGCTGATCTACCAGGGAAGCCCACACACAGTGACGACCCTTAACATCCCAGGCGTTAGCCAGCTCTCAGTTTATCCCACTGTAATGAGCCAAACCCTCTCCTCCTTTCTCTCCCACTACTGTCTGATCCTTTGCTTAATGCACAGTGAGCCCCTGCCTTCCCAGCATGTGGACAGGCCAGCAGAGGACCAGGAACTGCAAGTCTTGCTGCCCGCACCTCTCCACCTTACTTAGCTCACTCTTTCATTTCTTCCTTTCCACAGTAATTGTGCTTCATTTTCCCCACAAGTATTACTTTGCAAGTGTTCTTGTTTTGCTTAGTCAATATCTAGTTTATATGAAATAATAATCACAGATAGGAAAGTGTTTCATATGTTATCTCAATTGTTTACCCACAGTTACCTGAACACCTAACTGAGGTAGGTTAGAACACTACCTATTTGTGAATGTGCATTTTCCAGAGTGAAATTGAATGATTTCTTCAGGTTCATTTAAAGAGAAAGAAAAGCCAAGTCACTACCCAAGTGTGATTCCAAATCCAGTGCCCTTTTTATTCTACAATGCACTTCTTTATTTTTCAATAAAGGTGAAATTTATACTAACATAAAATTTAACCATTTAGAAGTGTCAAATTCAGTGACATTTAGTATACACACAACATTGTACAACCACCACATTTGTCAAGTTCCAGAACATTTTCATGTAGGTTTGATGTGCCTTTCCCTAATGACTAACGATTTTGAGCATATTTTCCTGGACTTGCTGGCCATTTATATATCATCATCAATTGTTTGTTCAAGTCTTTTGCCTCTTTTTTAGATTGTCTTTTTCTTGTTGGGGATTCCCTGGTAGCTCAGCTGGTAAAGAATCCGCTTGCAGTGCAGGAGACCCAGGTTCTATTCCTGGGTCAGGAAGATTCCCTGGAGAAGAGAATAGCTACCTACTCCAGTATTCTGGCCATGAGAATTCCATGGACTATATAGTACATGGAGTCACAAAGAGTGACTTATTTTCACTTGTCTTTCACTGTGGACACGACTCAGTGACTTTCACTTTCACTTTTCTTGCTGAGTTGTAGGAGTTCTTTATATTCTTAATACTAGACCCTTATCAAATTTATGGTTTGAAAATATTTTCTTTCATTTTCTAAGGTGTTTTAACTTTCTTGATAATTCCTTTGATACACAAATGTGTTTAATATTGAAGAGTCCAATCATCCCTTTTTTTCCTTTGCTACTCATGCATTGCGTGTCATTTTACTTCTTTTTTACCTAAAATACTTAGACTAGCCCTATACACCTAGGATATAAAGGAAGGATATAAAGGATATAAAGGAAGTCAACCAATGTTTGTCAGATGGTTTCATATATCTATTTGGCTGAAGAAAATGATCTTTAACTTCCTGTCCACCTCAAACATTCTAGGACTTCTAAGGCTATTTGAAATCATACTTCAGATTATGTCATAATTTCCTTAAACCAACATATTGTTTCTCGTGCTCCGTCACTCAGCCATGTCTGACTCTTTGAGATCCTGCAATCCTGCCAGGCTCCTGTGTCCGTGGAATTTCCCAGGCAAGAATACTGGAGTGGGTTGATATTTCCTTCTCCAGGGAATCTTCCCGACCCCAGGGATTGAACTCTCATCTCCTCATCTCCTGCATTGGCAGGCAGATTCTTTACCACTCTGCCACCTGGGAAGCCCTACTAGACTCTTAGAAAAATCATAAAGATACAAATCAGTTTTGATGCACATCTTTTTTTCATGTTTTCATAGTATGCATATTTTTGCCTGTTTTACATGTCAGCATGTTTACCTAGAATACATGTTTCTTACAGATATGACATACATATTTACATGTTTGCATGGTGTATATTATGTTACATGGTTCATTATATGCATATTTTACATATGTGCTTTCAACATGTTTATGTGGTATACATGTTTTGCTTGTACACATGATACATGTGTTTTACATGGCACTTTTGTTTTTTACATGTTTTATGTGGTCTAACATTTTCCCTTCCAAGAAAGAAAGGGCAAATTGCTGGTCTTCTGCTTGGCAATCATCAATGTCTTTTTTGCTATTCTTGGCTCCTGGACAGCTCTGACCTCCTTTTGAAAATATAGACCTTTGGGTGCACTTTTCTCAGGCATAAATCATGAGGAAGAGGGAGTAACCTGAATGTTTAATTGTGTTATAATTGCTTTTGGACTGCTATACCACCTCTAGCTTATTATTCCCTAAGAAATGATACCATTTCAATCTTTCTGTGGTGATTTATGGCTACGCTCTGCAGAAAAGTGATTTATGTGGCTAATAAATTCTAGATGAATTTCCCAGGTATGTAAGAGAGAGGACGGTCAGCGTTTGCTTTGTCCTTCATTACTTCCCATCCTCCAGTGGCCGGCGCGGACAGCTAAGACAGCTAAGACAGCCAAGAGCAGTCTCCACCCTCCACCGCCCCACTGCCGCCCACATCCTCCAGCTCCTCATCAAAGCTTCACAAATGTTTCTCACCAATTCTTACGTAGATAATTGTTAAACATGGCTTTGATCTGGTGACTTCTAATCTAACACCCAGTTTGGAATGCTCACATTCATATCTAATAGTTCTTTAAAAAATGATTTCTGAATTATTTGTGCAAACCAATTCAAATAATACACTGATCTATCTTCTAGGCATGGAGCTGAAGGGAAGAAATACACATTGCATAACTACCATCCCCTCTGAAATAATGAGGAAAAAACTATTCAGTTGGATCTGGGCAAAATATGAAAAATAGTTGTAAAAGCATTGTATTTGAGTTATGAAAAGCCAGCTACAAGGAAATAGTTCACAAAATCATAATTATTAATTCCTTAGGAAATAAAAGCCCTCAGAAGAATAATATATAATAATTATATATTATTATAATTATTATAATATATAAATTGTAATAATAATTTCTTAGACCTGGACCAGTTACACTGTAAAAACAGTAGAGGGATTTCTCAACCAAAAAAAGGGAAAACATACAAAACAAACATACAAACAAAAAATATATATGCCTATATCCTCCTCAATAAAATGGGTTAAAAATAGTACTGAATATCTATTACATAGGGATTTTAATGATTAGCACATAGTGAGTATTTCATAAATTTCAGCTACTTCTTTAAAAAGTGACATAGTATAGAATAGACATATTCTTATCTTAGTGACTGGAGAAGGAAATGGCAATCCACTTCAGTCATCTTGCCTGGAAAATTCCATGGATAGAGAAGCCTGGCAGGCTACAGTCCATGGGTTACAAAAAGTCAGGCATGACTAAGCAACTATCACTATCTTGGTGACATAATATACAATAGAAAAAATGGAGACAAGAGGGTGGCTCTTTTGAACAGCAGTTCTATCTTGCTCTTTTCTTTCCTTTCTTCTACACACATAACTTCTTGCTTTTTCCCTCTCTAGAAAGCTTTCACTTGTGTGTCTGTGTGTGCACGTGTGTGTGTGCACCAGTTCATGAGTACATACTTGCCATAATATGGGAGTAAATAATGTGATTCTGACTCTGCATCTGATCAGAGTGGCCAGACACTAGAGATACTAGAATTTATAGTGAATTCAATCACCAACATCTAGGGAAACAATTTCCTTAAAAACAAGTCATATGTGCTGCATTCACACTCTACCATTGTCTCTAGCCTGGTACTTTCCACAAGCTTCTAACTTGTTCATTTGGTCCCTCTCCATAACCATCCTTACCCACACCCACTAGACTGAGACAGAGACCCTGTCTTGTACTTTCTGATTCCTCAAATCCACACAAAAGTTGTGAGATGAGCAATGGAATAAACTAGAAACCGCTGCTCAAACAGGCTGCTGTTATTGAACTGATAAAACAACTACTATTCATTGGAGTTATTTGTCTATGCCCGGAAAGTACTTTACCCTAGCTTTCCACAGAATTAGACTTCCAATTTATCAAATCAGAAATGATATAGTACTGAAGTATTGGAAAAATTACATATTTTTAGTGGAATAAGAGAGTCAGAATGGACCTTAAAAGTCAGCTAATCGAGCCAGCTCATTTTGTAAAAGGAGAAAATAAGGCCCAGAGAGATTAAGTGCTTTGCTTAAGGTCCACAGCTAATTATCATCAGAGCTGGAAACAGAACCTGTAATATCACTGCAAATTTTACTAAACATCTTTGGTCCTATCAGGGTCTTTAATAAGCTTCCTCTGTTTTTATAACAAGTCTTCCCAAAGCACAACCCTAATGTTTTTCCTCATCTGTAAAAAATCCTCAAATAACCAACTTGGCAAGTTACTAGCATTTACACTGTGCATTCAACTAAGAAAAATGGAATGGTAATGTACAAGTGGGAGCATATGCTGGCTGCCTTATTATCCTTTTCTTAAGCAGAAATCATGAAACCTGCCTCTATTTTAATGATGGAATGGGAGCTAGGCATTCCATCCAGGCATCCTTGTGAATTTAATAAAATCAAAAATAACAATGACAAATTTTTTAAAAAGCACAATGACAACAACAGTAACAAAAAAAAATCTAAGAATTCAACAAGTGTCAGCCTCACTTTCCATCAGAGGAAAAAAATGCCTTTGGAGGTAGGGATGCCAGATATAACAAATAAAATTAGAGGACATGAGGTTAAACTTGAAGTCTAGGTTTAAAATGAGTAATTTTTAGTCTCCAGTATTGCATAGGACATACTCTTAATAAAAAGTTATCCATTATTTATCTGTAATTCAGACTTAATTGGACATCATGTATTTTATCTGACAGCAGTAGCTGAGGGAAATGGAAATTTCAGCAGTTGGGCTATGGCCCTTTTCATTCCCCATGCCATGGAGACATGTGACCCCACTGGGAGAGTCCACCAAAACATGCCCTCAGGAATGAACATCTTAGGATGATTAGGGAAAAGCAGGACTCCTGCTCTCAGGAGTCCTGAGAGGCAGGGCAGCTCTCCTGTCCCAGACAGCCAGTGAGGTGTTGACCAAATCTTTCCATCCGTCCTCCTTTCCACTGTGAAATTTGCTACATAAATGATGGCCATTCCAGCATGGATGAGTTCCTGAATGGAGTACAAATTAAATCACATTTCTAATTGGAACAGGAGAACATCTTTATTTACAGCAATCCTTAAAATAAACTCTCTCTCTCTCACTCACATACACGCAAAGAAACAAATCCCACCCTCCTTACCACAAAAGATCACTCCCTAATTAAAACTGTATTGCATTTCTGTCACAGTTTTTCTGAAACTGAGATAGATATGTCTATCTCAGTTTTTTATATATATATATACACACACACACCCTAGTTTTTATATGTATATATGTATATAAACATAAAATCAAGAGATATATATGTATATATCTTAATCACAGCCTGGCACAAGTATTTTTAACTGTGATTTCAATGAAAAAAAAAATCTGCATTCCCTCCTCACAGCTCACTTCCACTGAGCATTCCAACACCACCTGCTTCTGTTTAAGCAGAGAGTTGCCCAGTTCTTCCCCCCAAACTGGGCTCAATTTAATTACAGCTTTTGTTTTAACCCACACCACTTGGTGATTAAGGCAACAACAGAAACCAAAAGAACCAAAAAAAGCTGGCATCAAGTCTTGTTTCAAACATTTTGAGAAATATCTCATATATTTCTTTGTCCCTGTAATATAGCCAACGGTGACATTAAAGCCTCTCCAGGGGAAATTCCCCTGTTATGACCACTCATAGTTAACAGCATGCCTTTCCTTTGGAAACTTGAAAGGACCCTCAAAGGTCTCTAGATACTTTAAATCAGAGCCTAGTGCTTCCTGATTACTTATGAATTACATCAGAACCATCTAACATTCCATGGCAAAGACACAGTGGAAATGCCCTTATGTATGCAGCTGGTTAATACCCATGGATTATTCATGAAGCACCACCATTCCAAATTGGCCTCAAGGAAACAACAGGACAAAGGACTCAGCAACCAGCTTGACTAACTGGAAATCTGATCAGATGAGGTTAGTGTAGTCACCAGAACTAAGGCCCTCATCAGATCTGATTTCCGATGAGTTTCAGCAGAATCTGAGCAGAAAATAGAAAGCAGTTGTTATTGCTGAGGCGCCAATGCTAGCGGCTATGATCCTTCCAGATCTACAGGCCTTGGATAGTAAGGGACACTCAGTGACATTCCCTCAGAATTCACGGATATGAGCTCTGCTGCATGGTCCTTGATGAGTAGCCGGCTCATTTTTAGGAGGGCCAAAGGCTGGGAGCTAGGCAATATACAAACCTCCAAGGCTCGATCCAAACCCAAACCCAAGTCCCTCAAAGGGACTTTCTCAAGGGAAATGACAAAGCAAGTGTCAAAGACAGTACGTGGCCTCTAGGTTGCTGTCCTATCTCAAACAAAGCTGGGGTTTAGTGTTCTCTTTTTGCAGATAGAGGTGATACACAGAAAGGGTGATGACTTATCAGAAGACGTGGGAGTGGCACATATTCCTAAAGCTATAAGCCGGAAGGCAGAGGTTTGGGTCAGCACTCAAAACACCATGCTCAAACCAGGGATCAATGTGGATGGAGTCACTGAATGCTAAAACAAATGTTAATGGTAGAAGCTGGGTAGAGAATTATCTTGAAAGGCAGGAGAGAGAATAAGACAAAGAGCTAGAGAAGATAAGAACAAGAGAGGGAGAAAGGGAGAGACCCCTCAATGCAAAGTGAGTAGTGGTGCCGAACCACACCAGAGTATTTCTAACGGGTGTTATTGACACATGATGGAGCACTGTCTATGGTGGACATAAAGTTGCGCCCAGCAGGCCCCCTGCAGTGAAGGACTGGTCTCAGTCACTGAGAATGCTGTTGGCCCAAAACCTTCACCATCAGCCCCTCACAGGACTGCCTCAGCTACAGAAGTCACCTTGTCCAAAGTGACATCCTCCCAGGGGCGGCTCATATCTAATTGCTGGTCCATCTCACCTCAACTTGGGGCAACTCTGAAGGGCCATTCTATTTCCAGAGCTTCGATGGCATCAGCCAAGACTGCCGTGTGTCTGCATTCTTCCCACTCCTATTCCCTTCCCCCTTCCCACGGACACCCTTTAATAAATATCCCACACATCAAAATCCATCACAGGTCTACCTCCCAACCTGTGACACCATCTGTATGTGGGATTTCCTTGACAACTTTCTAGGGAAAACTTTTTCAACCTGTAGCTGAACCATGGGATTACACTTCGACAATTTATTTCTTATGCCTGAAAGTTAATCCACAGGAAACTGGGATCATCAATTTGTTAAGGCATTTGACTCAAGAACATGTGTTCCTTGAATATAAGAATTATTAACATTAGGACAAACTGTTATCAAATGAAAAGCAGCAGCACAGAGAGCTAGCCTGGATAAGTTTGGCAAAGGGGGAGCTCTGCTAGGTTTTGTTTTTGTTTTCAGTTATGTGAATCATTTTTGGCCTTAGAGACCTGAGTGAGTTAATGCTGATCTTTCATAGATTCCTTTAATTAAAAGCCAGGATGAGGAATGCTGTTCAGATATTGTTTGCCTTAAATCACTCTTTATCTCCACTCGGCGAGGGCAGAGAAGGAGAGATCTATGTTCGAAAATAAGGGCAGAGCTTCCCCCTTTATTCCCCTGGTATTCTCTTGAGAGTACAAACTTGAACACTAACATCAGGGTTATCTTGAGTTCTGGGAAGCTCAGGACCTCATTTGCTTGGATCTCTCCTAGTACATTCTGGGCGGGGCTTTCTTTACCACTAACCGGTGTGCACAGCCATGGAAGAAACAAAGCTCCATCTCTGAGCTTGAAGCTGCTCTTATTTGTTAGGTATCGGCCAGAACATAGGCACAGGAGCTTGATTTTTGAAGGAATAGAGACTCCTGATTCTGAAGTCAGCAGACAAGCCCAGCATCCCTGAAACTAGAACAGTCTAGAATCTGATGTGCTCCCTATCTTCAGACACTGAGGCTGATGTCATTGGAAAACTGAGAGGCTAGGAGGGACCCAAACTGGACACTTGTTCTTGGAATATTCAGAAATCTCTGGGTTCAGTCCAGTTACCACCTGTCACTTCTACAAAGCAGCCCTCAGGACATGCTGTACTTTCAGCATTTTGTTTTCAGAATCATGTTTCTTAGATGATTTTTCAACAAAGGTCGTCGTCTTGGCCAACAGTCTCAGAAGGACCACTGTCAACTGGAGATGATATAACCTGGTAGTGGTGCACAACTCTTGCTGCCAGGAGAGTGTGTGGAGGGAGACCAGGAGAGTAGGCTATGGAAACCAGAGGCATTGCAGGAAATGTTAGATCAAATTTCTTTTCCACTCCAGCTGGAATGAGAGTGACAGAGGAGGATGCTGCCTTCCAAGGAGGATGCTGATGAATGAGATGCGCTATGGCACAGGCACTGGGATGTCAGCCAGCAATTCTGGACACTCTCTGGAAGGAGGTTCTTTTGATTGTTAGGAGCTTTTTCTCTCTGCCTCTCAACTTTCAGATACATAAGGATTATTAAGAGTCCTTGTTGTAAAGGCTGGTCATGGCTGCTCCTAGAGTTTCTGCTTTAATGAGTATGGAGTCAGAGCCAGGAGCCTAGTTTATTGATTTAATTATTTTTAAAGCGAGTCATAGGTGATTCACATGTATGGACCACAATTTGAAAAACAGAGCTCAGATCTACAGGGAGAAGTTTCCTTTTGTGGTTTTCCCATATGCTTCCCTGCCAGCAAACTAGTCTGGATTATTTGCATGAAGGGCAATCATAAATTCCTAACGTCAATAGGATCTGAACAAACATAATCATTCTAAGGGGAGTAGGATGGTAAGTAACAAATCTTAAGGTCTGACTACATTTAGACACTGTATTGGCAACTTAACCTACTATTAGTTTAGTTCATTCTTACAAGATGCCTGAGTAAGGAAGCATCTCAATTTTATAAATAGAGAAACTGAGGTTTGGAGAAGTAAAGTAGTAATTTACCAAGGATCATCAAGCTAAGGTAACAGAGTGAGGATTTAAACCCACGCATAACTGATTCTGTACCACATTTGGCAGGGTGGCTCAGATGTTAAAGCATCTGCCTGCCATGCAGGAGACACAGGTTCTACCCTTGGGTCAGGAAGATCCCCTGGAAAAGGAAATGGCAACCCATTTCAGTTATTCTTGCCTGGAGAATTCAATGGACAAAGGAGCCTGGCAGGCTACAGTTCATAGGGTCACAGAGTTGGACATGACTGAGCAACTAACACACACACACACACACACACACACAATTCCAAAAGCAAATGTGCCTAAATAGAAGAATCATCCAGGGTACTTGTTTAAAATCTGATTCTCAGTTCACTCCCCTGGAGATTCCAATTCAGTGTCTTTGGGGCAGAGCTCTGGAAACTGTATCTTGGGCAGTTAATCGTAGGTGACTCTTACCTTGTGAATTAGGAAAAGACTACAAGCCACAGTACCCCTCATAAAGTACACATAATTGTGGGTTCTTCCAGTGGGATTAGGAGGCTCAAAAGATCCAAGTTTTCACCCTTTGCCTTCAAGGCAAAAGTGTGGCTTTTGAAAACACTTGACAATTTCCTTCAAAACTTCCTTTGAAAAATAAATAGGTGTTGCTATTCAGATGTTTTCCTTCCCTACATTTTTCCTTTCTTAGAGAAAAATATTGGATTGGGATGAAGGGATTACTAAAGTTATGTAATAACATTTGAGTGTGGGCAACATTTTTCATACGACTCCCAGTAAAAAAAAAAAAAAAAGCAACAAATGGTTGGAAAAATAACCACAAAATTAGAACAACCACGGTGTTCCATACAGAGATTAATTAACTTGGTCAGACAATCAAATTTCCACACTCCAACATCCCAACAGTCCCTGGTGTCCACACACCGTAGGATGCTCCAGAGTCATGTGGTATTGGGGGAGGCTGTTAGCGAGGTGCCCAGGCCCCATGCTCCAGAGATTCCAAGTTGGCTGGTTCGTGGTGAGAATCAAAAATCTACATTTTGAAAGAGCACCTGGAACTCTTCTACTGCATGTGTGCTTGCTGTCTCTTCTGTTGTGTCTGACTCTTTGAGACCCTATGGACTTGTAGTCCTCCACACTCCTCTGTACATGAGATTTCCCAGACAAGAATACTGGAGTGGGTTGCCATGCCCTCCTCCAGGGGATCTTCCCAACCCAGGGATCAAACCCATGTCTCTTACATCTCCTGCATTGACAGACAGGTTCTTTACTGCTAGCACCATCCAGGAAGCCCAATTCTAATACAAATGGCTACAAACTACAATTCAAAAAAACTACCTCAATATATCAAGAAGACCTTGAGTTATTTTTGGAAGTAGGAAGAGAATGGACGGATGGATGGGTGGGTAGTCAATAGATGAATGGGCGACAGAAAATCAACAACATATGTTACCAAGTCCAAGCTCATACTGCTCACTACACGATAGGCCAATAAATCAGAATTATTGGGGCAAGAAATAGAAACTTTATTTTGAAAGCCAGCAGACCAAGAAGATGGTGGACTAGTGTCCCAAAGAACCATCTTATCCGAGTTAGAATTCAGGCTTCTTTTATACTATAAGGAGAGGGAGTGTGGTTGGTTACTGCAAACTTCTTGGAATCCTTTGTTCTTGCTGCACACAGGTCAGGTCACTACATTCCTGTGAATCTCCAACAAGACAAATGTTATTCTCTGTTCTACAGGTTTTTTATCTCTATGTGAATGAAAGTGTTATACCTTTAAATGGTCAAAGTCTTGAGAACAGGCTATCCTGTGTATAACAGGCCATAAGCAACATTCTTAACTTGAAGCAAAAGCAATAGAATACAAAGATTAAAATAAAATAAACAGATCCAATATGGAGTCAGATTTGTCCTTCTTGGTTACACCCAAACAGACCATATGACTTAATGGATACTTTGCTGTTTTATCATTAGTTATTAGAAATCCTACTAATTTAATATAAAATTTAACTGTTTATTCAAGACCAGTGTTAAATATACAAGAGCTATGACTGCATTCACTCAAATTTTCCAAGTGTTCTACATCCTTAGACCTCAGGGTTTCTCACACCTCTTATTGATGCAAGAGTACTCCAAGGAATGGTCATGAGGTAGTTAAATGAGTCAAATCCTGTTTTACTATGACATAGGTGCTCAGTCATTTAGTCATGTCCAACTCTTTGAGACCCCATGGACAGTAGCCCACCATGTTTCTCTGTCTATGGGATTTCCCAGGCAAGAATATTAGAGTGGGTTGCCATTTCCTACTCCAGGGGATCTTCCTGACCCAGGGATCAAACTCACATCTCCTACAGCTCCTGCATTGGCAGGCAGATTCTTTACCACTGAGCTACCTGTGAAGCCCCTCTGCTATCACTATCCATAAGCTCATTTCCTGCTGGTAGAAGTGTAACTGTTACGGCATTTCTGAAAGTCAATCTGACAATATGTGTCATCTGCATTACAAATGTGATTATTGTTCATTCCAGCCATTCACCCTTTGGGGTTCAACCTAAAGTAAATAGATTGGTCTGCAAAAATGTACAGGAATGACTTAAGAATGTTCATCACAACATGGTTTTTAACAGCTAAAAACATTAGAAACATCCAAATGTCCATCAATGGGCCAGCCCTACAATGCAACCTCAGGGAGCATTTAAAGAATTGTACCTTTATTTTTTACATGAGAAGTTATCAGTGTAAGTGAGAAAATTGGTTGAAATACGTGTTTGCACTATAGGGTTCATGTACTTAATGCCCCTAATTTTACACCCAAAAGTGGCTAAAACAATACATTTTATGTGTATTTTTCACAATGAAATTTTTTTACTAAATGTAATTTTCATAAGTGTTATGAAAATAGTTGTTTGCTCCTCTGTCCATGGAATTCTCCAGGCAAGAATACTGGAGTAGGTAGCCATTCCCTTCTCCAGGGGGTCTTCCCAAACCAGCAATCAAACCTGGGTCTCTGGCATTGCAGACAGATTCTTTACCATCTGAGCCACCAGGCAAGCCCAAAATAATAATTATATATTATGATTAAGAAAAGTATTTATTCTGTGAGCAATGGAATCATGATTGATTTTTCTCTCTCTATCCTTTGCTGAAAATCTGAATTTTATAAGGTATAGATACAACCTTTATTATTTTGTTTATTACTGGCAAAGGTAATAAAGCTACTTCCATTTTGAAAATAAATTTGTCCAGTACAAACAGAAAAAAAGGTATAAATAATTCATAAAAGAAAAATTATAAGCAAATATGTGGGAAAATGTTCAACAATAATCAATTCATGCATATAAGGTAGAAGTAAATGCCATTTTTAACTACCATTTAGCACTTTAAGGCAATACCTAATACTGGTAACTTATGCCTTGAATTACTGCTGCTGCTGCTGCTGCTGCTGCTAAGTCGCCTCAGTCGTGTCCATAGTCGGAAGCCCACCAGGCTCCCCCGTCCCTGGGATTCTCAAGACAAAAACACTGGAGTGGGTTGCCATTTCCTTCTCCAATGCATGAAAGTAAAAAGTGAAAATGAAGTCGCTCAGTCGTGTCTGACTCTTAGCAATCCCATGGACTGCAGCCTACCAGGCTCCTCCATCCATGGGATTTTCCAGGCAAGAGTACTGGAGTGGGTTGCCATTGCCTTCTCCCTTGAATTACTGGTGCCTCTCTATTACCACAGATTTGAAAAATAATAGTCGATTAATATCTATCTACTTCTATTCATTTCCTTTACTGCATCAAGCCCTATGTTGTGCCTTGCTATTAATGCCTTTTCTCCATGCTACTGGAGAAGGCAATGGCAACCCACTTCAGTACTCTTGCCTGGAAAATCCCATGGACTGAGGACCTGGTAGGCTACAGTCCCTGGGGTCGCTAGTCGGACACAACTGAGTGACTTCACTTTCACTTTCACTTTTGTGCATTGGAGAAGGAAATGGCAACCCACTCCAGTGTTCTTGCCTGGAGAATCCCAGGGACGGGGAAGCCTGGTGGGCTGCCATCTATGGGGTCGCACAGAGTCCGACACGACTGAAGCGACTAAGCAGCAGCATGCGCAAAATTCTCCAAGCCAGGCTTCAGGAATATGTGAACCATGAACTTCCTGATGTTCAAGCTGGTTTTAGAAAAGACAGAGGAACCAGAGACCAAATTGCCAACATCCGCTGATCATGCAAAAAGCAAGAGAGTTCCAGAAAAACATCTATTTCTGCTTTATTGACTATGCCAAAGCCTTTGACTGTGTGGATCAAAATAAACTGTGGAAAATTCTGAAAGAGATGGGAATACCAGACCACCTGATCTGCCTCTTGAGAAATTTGTATGCAGGTCAGGAAGCAACACTTAGAACTCGACATGGAACAACAGACTGGTTCCAAATAGGAAAAGGAGTTCGTCAAGGCTGTATATTGTCACCCTGCTTATTTAACTTCTATGCAGAGTACATCATGAGAAACACTGGACTGGAAGAAACACAAACTGGAATCAAGATTGCCAGGAGAAATCTCAATAACCTCAGATATGCAGATGACACCACCCTTATAGCAGAAAGTGAAGAGGAACTCAAAAGCCTCTTGATGAAAGTGAAAGTGGAGAGTGACATAGTTGGCTTAAAGCTCAACATTCAGAAAACGAAGATCATGACATCCGGTCCCACCACTTCATGGGAAATAGATGGGGAACAGTGTCAGACTTTATTTTTCTGGGCTCTAAAATCACTACAGATAGTGACTGCAGCCATGAAATTAAAAGATGCTTACTCCTTGGAAGGAAAGTTATGACCAACCTAGATAGCATATTCGAAAGCAGAGACATTACTTTGCCAACAAAGGTTCGTCTAGTCAAGGCTATGGTTTTTCCTGTGGTCATGTATGGATGTGAGAATTGGACTGTGAAGAAGGCTGAGTGCCAAAGAATAGATGCTTTTGAACTGTGGTGTTGGAGAAGACTCTTGAGAGTCCCTTGGACTGCAAGGAGATCCAACCAGTCCATTCTGAAGGAGATCAGCCCTGGGATTTCTTTGGAGGCAATGATGCTGAAGCTGAAACTCCAGTACTTTGGCCACCTCATGCGAAGAGTTGACTCATTGGAAAAGACTGTGATGCTGGGAGGGATTGGGGGCAGGAGGAGAAGGGGACGACAGAGGATGAGATGGCTGGATGGCATCACTGACTTGATGGACGTGAGTCTGAGTGAACTCTGGGAGTTGGTGATGGACAGGGAGGCCTGGCATGCTGCGATTCGCAGGGTCGCAAACAGTCGGACACGACTGAGCGACTGATCTGATCTGATCTGATTGTTGCCCATTCATCTAGAATCAGTTTTCCCACCTACTTCACACTCTACTCCCCATTCCAGCCCTGGTTTTCCTCATTTTGATCTCATGATTCCTTTTCTTATTTTGGGCCTCTCTTCATTCCTCAAACTGTATGACCCATCTCCCTATTATTCCATTTTGCTACCCACAAAGCAAGCCCTAATTAATTTCAGGAGAAAGATCACTGTAATTCTTCATTTTCTTTTAGTATATTATTTTCTACTAAGCCACAGGGTTTACAACTCATTTTCATCTCAAAATTAAATCTGATGTACAAGCTAAAAATTTAAGAATGTCTCCAGACCATCGTTCTCAATGGCATAGGTCATTCCACACTGGCAGACTAATTTTATTTGGCAATTCATATCTTCAAGTTCTTGTTTTATTTTGATTTCTGAATTAACCCTATTCACATGAGTCCTTATGCACTTCAAGCCATAGTTGTTATTTCATCTATAACAGACACATGCAGAATGCATACAACTGTCCAGACATGTCACATGGGGATGGAATTAAGGAAGGAAATGAACTGAACTCTGTGTTTTGTGTGAGTTCTGGCAGAACACAAGAAGGTCCCAAGAGACCCTTGAGTGATTTTATAAAATATGACCAGTTTTCCTTGGCCATGCATTTACCAAACACACAGGGAAATGCAAGGAAAAGTTTACATTATTAATGTATTCAAGTTTTTAATTTTGGACATTTTGTGTATTTGATGTGGAGAATTGAAAATGTATCTGGCTTTTTCCTTTAGTGCAAACACCTCAGTAAATACCTTTTTCTCAGCCCATTTTCTATCTTGGAAAGGAAAAATATTAAGTGTAGAGAAATACCCTGGAACCTTATTGTACTCACAGAGAAGATGTCTGAAAGGAAACTGGACCAGCTTCAGCTCTGCCTATGGCAACCTTCATGATCTTTAATAAATATTTTACAGAAAAATAATTTTTGAAGATTGAAAACATTTCAGCATATGGTCTCATCTTTCTGGCAGAGGTTGAGAACTTCAGAACCAGATAACAGAGATATATACCCAAGCAGCATGTCCTCCCAATAGGTTTGCCTTAGTTCTCTTGTAAATCCAAGTTCTGTGTGGCAACTGTGAGAGTTCAACTCAGGAAAACTGGTCACACTCATTTCTTCCTCAAGGGTATCAGAATCATTATTTATTTTTAGTAAACTAACTTCATTTATTCACAAACTTATGGGGATTCCATATCCTCTTCCAGCAGATCTTCCCAACCCAGGGACTGAACCCAGGTCTCCTACATTGCAGGCAGATTCTTTACCATCTGAGGCACTAGGGAAGACCACAAGAAAAATAAATAAATAAATTGGCCACACCATTTGGCCACAAGGAGGTGATCTGAGTTAATATATAAACTTTCCCAGATAAGTCCATCTTAGACCATTGACCTAGGTTGACTAAAAATCCATAGTGGAACCCAGCCTACAGAACTGTCAGGCAACTTGTCTGAGCAGCCATGAGAGATGCTGTTCTAAACGTCTAAATCTGGGGATAGTTTGTTCTGAAATATTACAGTAGCAATAGGTAACTGTTACATGCACTACTACCAGGAGTGTTTCTCTCTGTATTAGCTGCACTCACCAGTGTAATTAAATAAGAAGTTGAAAAGAGGAGGGAAACCATAAACATATGCAGAAGTTATGCTTATATATCTGAATAACCCAAAATTATCAACTTAGTAATGATTGTAAGCAGTAAAAGGAATTTAATAAAGTGGTGGAATACAAAATCACTATTCAGAAATCAATGACTTTCAAATACTTAAACAGTGCAGTTGGAAGATAAAGTGAAAAAACTATAATAATAATGAAAAAGATTAAATATATAGGAATAAACAATTTTTAAATGTGGGTTGTACTTAAGAAAACATCAAAACACCATTAAGGTACAAAATGAGCCTCCCTGGTGGCTCGGTGGTAAAGGATCTGCCTGCAGTGCAGGAGATACTAGTTTGATCCCTGAGTCAGGAAGATCCCCTGGAGAAGGAAATGGCAACCCACTTCAGTATTCTTGCTGGGGGAATTCCCTAGACAGAGAAGACTGGCGAGCTACAGTCCATGGGGTCACAAAAGAGTCAGACATGACTTCGAGACTAAACAACAAGGTACCAAATAAAAGACGTGGAGAAAATTGTGGAGGCATACCACTTTCCTAGGAAGGAAGGCGCAGTGTCACAAAGGTGGCATGCCTGCCAAACTGATTCATAAATTAGTGTAACCTCAATGAACACACAACAGATTTTGGTCTCTGCTTTATTTTGCTTTGCTTAGCTTTGAAGCTAGGCAGGCTAGCTCTAAGGTTAATCTAGAAAAAAATAAATAACAAGAGCTTGCAAAACTCTAAAAAGGAAAGGTAACAAGGGAGGAATACACTACCAGGCAGCACAACTTTCGCCAAAGTCTCAGTAATTAAAACAGGGGGTACACCTATGTGCATAGACCCAAGGAGCAGACTTTCTAAAAATCTAGAAATAGACTCAAATATACTGGGGACTTTGGTACACGGTAGAGGTGACTTCTCAAATGCGGAAAAGGTGATCTCAGCAGATTTTTTGATTGATCTCCAAATTTGATTTCTATCTTTTTCTAGAGAAAAATAATCAAGTTGGCTCTAGACTTCACATGGTACTCAAAATAAATTCCCAAGAGAATTAAAATTTAAATGTAAAAAAAAAAAATGAAACTATAAGAGAATTACAAGAAAACATGCTGCTGCTGCTAAGTCACTTCAGTCGTGTCCAACTCTGTGTGACCCCATGGACCGCAGCCTACCAGGTTCCCCCATCCCTGAGATTCTCCAGGCAAGAACACTGGAGTGGGTTGCCATTTCCTTCCCCAATGCATGAAAGTGAAAAGTGAAAGTGAAGTCTCTCAGTCATATCTGATTCTCAGTGACCCCATGGACTGCAGCCTACCAGGCTCCTCCGTCCATGGGATTTTCCAGGCAAGAGTACTGGAGTGGGGTGCCATTGCCTTCTCTGAAAAGAAAACATAGAAGAATGTTTTTGTATCCTTGGATTGGGAATGGCCTTTGTAAAAGTCACTTAGAATTTGGAAATACATACGAAAGAGGTTAATAAATTGAAAATAAAATTCAAAAACTTTAGTTTGGCAAACTACACTAAAAATAAAGTCAAAAGATATATGATAATTGAGAAAAATATGCACAATCATAGTGTATTAAAAAAACTGTTTTCTTTAATATGTAAAGAGATTCAGAAATATAATAACTAAAACAATATGGATAAGTAGGCAAAGATGTCAACAGAGGATTTACACAAGGTGAAGAAAATGAACAATATGAAAAGGCAAAATGATAGGATACTGAAAGAGGAACTCCCCAGGTCAGTAGGTGCCCAATATGCTACTGGAGATCAGTGGAGAAATAACTCCAGAAAAAATGAAGGGATGGAGCCAAAGCAAAAACAATACCCAGCTGTGGATGTGACTGGTGATAGAAGCAAGGTCCAATGCTGTAAAGAGCAATATTGCATAGGAACCTGGACTGTCAGGTCCATGAATCAAGGCAAATTGGAAGTGGTCAAACAAGAGATGGCAAGAGTGAATGTAGACATTCTAGGAATCAGTGAACTGAAATGGACTGGAATGGGTGAATTTAACTCAGATGACGATTATATCTACTACTGTGGGCAGGAATCCCTCAGAAGAAATGGAGTAGCCATCATGGTCAACAAAAGAGTCCGAAATGCAGTACTTGGATGCAATCTCAAAAATGACAGAATGATCTCTGTTCGTTTCCAAGGGAAACCATTCAATATCACAGTAATCCAAGTCTATGCCCCAACCAGTAACGCTGAAGAAGCTGAAGTTGAACGGTTCTATGAAGACCTACAAGACCTTTTAGAACTAACACCCAAAACAGATGTCCTTTTCATGATAGGGGACTGGAATGCAAAAGCAGCAAGTCAAGAAACACCTGGAGTAACAGGCAAATTTGGCCTTGGAATACGGAATGAAGCAGGGCAAAGACTAATAGAGTTTTGCCAAGAGAACACACTGGTCATAGCAAACACCCTCTTCCAACAACACAAGAGAAGACTGTACACATGGACATCACCAGATGGTCAACATTGAAACCAGATTGATTATATTCTTTGCAGCCAAAGATGGAGAAGCTCTACACAGTCAACAAAAACAAGACCAGGAACTGACTATGGCTCAGATCATGAACTCCTTATTGCCAAATTCATATTTCAATTGAAGAAAGTAGGGAAAACCACTAGACCATTCATGTATGACCTAAATCAAATCCTTTATGATTATACAGTGGAAGTGAGAAATAGATTTAAGGATCCAGATCTGATAGACAGAGTGCCTGATGAACTATGGAATGAGGTTCGTGACATTGTACAGGAAACAGGGATCAAGACCATCCCCATGGAAAGAAATGCAAAAAAGCAAAATGGCTGTTTGGGGAGGCCTTACAAATAGCTGTGAAAAGAAGAGAAGCGAAAAGCAAAGGAGAAAAGGAAAGATATAAACATCTGAATGCAGAGTTCCAAAGAATAGCAAGAAGAGATAAGAAAGCCTTCCTCAGGGATCAATGCAAAGAAATAGAGGAAAACAAAAGAATGGGAAAGACTAGAGATCTCTTCAAGAAAATTAGAGATACCAAGGGAACATTTCATGCAAAAATGGGCTCAATAAAGGACAGAAATGGTATAGACCTAACAGAAGCAGAAGATATTAAGAAGAGGTGGCAAGAATACACAGAAGAACTGTACAAAAAAGATCTTCAGGACCCAGATAATCACGATGGTGTGATCACTGACCTCGAGCCAGACATCCAGGAATGTGAAGTCAAGTGGGCCTTAGAAAGCATCACTAGGAACAAAGCTAGTGGAGGTGATGGAATTCCAGTTGAGCTATTCCAAATCCTGAAAGATGATGCTGTGAAAGTGCTGCACTCAATATGCCAGCAAATTTGGAAAACTCAGCAGTGGCCACAGGACTGGAAAAGGTCCGTTTTTATTCCAATCCCAAAGAAAGGCAATGCCAAAGAATGCTCAAACTACCGCACAATTGCACTCATCTCACACGCCAGTAAAGTAATGCTCAAAATTCTCCAAGCCAGGCTTCAGCAGTACTGTGAACTTCCAGATGTTCAAGCTGGTTTTAGAAAAGGCAGAGGAACCAGAGATCAAATTGCCAACATCCGCTGGATCATCGAAAAAGCAAGAGACTTCCAGAAAAACATCTATTTCTGCTTTATTGACTATGCCAAAGCCTTTGACTGTGTGGATCACAATAAACTGTGGAAAATTCTGAAAGAGATGGGAATACTAGACCACCTGATCTGCCTCTTGAGAAATCTGTATGTAGATCAGGAAGCAACAGTTAGAACTCGACATGGAACAACAGACTGGTTCCGAATAGGAAAAGGAGTACATCAAGGCTGTATATTGTCACCCTGTTTATTTAACTTCTATGCAGAGTACATCATGAGAAACGCTGGACTGGAAGAAGCACAAGCTGGAATCAAGATTGCCGGGAGAAATCTCAATAACCTCAGATATGCAGATGACACCAACCTTATGGCAGAAAGTGAAGAGGAACTCAAAAGTGTCTTGATGAAAGTGAAAGAGGAGAGTGAAAAAGTTGGCATAAAGCTCAACATTCAGAAAACAAAGATCATGGCATCTGGTCCCATCACTTCATGGGAAATAGATGGGGAACAGTGGAAACAGTGTCAGACTTTATTTTGGGGGCTCCAAAATCACTACAGATGGTGACTGCAGCCATGAAATTAAAAGACTCTTACTCCTTGGAAGGAAAGTTATGACCAACCTAGATAGCATATTCAAAAGCAGAGACATTACCTTGCCAACAAAGGTTCTTCTAGTCAAGGCTATGGTTTTTCCTGTGGTCATGTATGGATGTGAGAGTTGGACTGTGAAGAAGGCTGAGCACTGAAGAATTGATGCTTTTGAACTGTGGTGTTGGAGAAGACTCTTGAGAGTCCTTTGGACTGCAAGGAGATCCAACCAGTCCATTCTGAAGGAGATCAGCCCTGGGAGGTTTTTGGAAGAAATGATGCTAAAGCTGAAACTCCAGTACTTTGGCCACCTCATGCAAAGAGTTGACTCATTGGAAAAGACTCTGATGCTGGAAGGGATTGGGAGTAGGAGGAGAAGGGGACGACAGAGGATGAGATGGCTGGATGCCATCACTGACTCAATGGACGTGAGTCTGGGTGAACTCCGGAAGTTGGTGATGGACAGGCAGGCCTGGCATGCTGCGATTCATGGGGTTGCAAAGAGTCGGACACGACTGAGCAACTGAACTGAACTGAACTGAAGAGAAATGGCTATTAAATAGGTGAAATATTATTCCATTTCAATTAGTGATACTCTGGGGAAGCTAGGGTGTTGGGCAGCATCCTATAAATACAGACATGACCTCTAGAAGATAATTTCGTCCTACATCCTGTACTGACTTTCAGAATGCTCTAAATGACCAGAACACAGATTTTTGTTTTTAAATGAATTATACCAATTTGACAGTTAAAGCTATTTTCTCACCACAGTAAATGGCAACATTGGCTGAAAATCACACCTCCATAAATAAAAATCTGGACAATTCTCCATGGTCCTCACTGCAGGTTTGGTTGAGGGAAAACCAAAAACAGAGACTGAGAAATCGAAGAACACATTTTTCATACTACAGAAAGGATGAGACTATTACTTGACGAAAATTCCATGTTGTGAACAAGTAATCGCTACTAATTAGAAATAACTTTGTGTCAGTCCACACACTCTAAACCCAGCCAATCATCAACAGTCTTACTCACTGGGCCATGCTTCTAAGTCAGCAGGTCAGTAGCCCCCTAACTCCAGTGACCACACTAACCACAGAAAGGCCATTAGTTCCCAAACACCCCATTCTGACAGCCCATCATTTCTTGAACACCAGGCTTTCTGAAACCTCACACAGGAAAGTTCTGGCTTTCTTCAGAGACTGCACCTTTCAAGACTGCACTTTGCCAGCAAATGGAAAGTTTACCTTTTTGCACCAATATCAAGTTTGCTTTACTGTTAGTTCACAAATTTACAACACTTTCAGTGATTCAACCTGCTTCCGGTTAGTTATGGGTTTGGCACTGAAACTGCCATGAGATTATCAAATGCACTCTCTTTTGTGATTGTGATGGTTGCTATTATCTGTTATTTTATTGATGTATATTTGCAGTCCCAAGTGTCAAAGCAAAAATGTAAAACTCATGGTAAATTTTCTGGACAATGGAAATAAGGAAAGATCTCTTTGAAGATTTTTGTGCAGCATGTGATTATTCATTCAATATCAAAGTCGAATGTAAGCTGGCATATCCTAACAGTAGGCATAAGAGATGCATGAGTTTCCCAACTACTACCAAAGAAAGTAGCAAAATGACAGATTTTTTAAGAGAATTAAATAATTGTAGCAGATATTGTAATGGCCTTCTACATAGTGTATTTTCAGTCTTTCAACTCAAATGTCCAGGTGTCCTGCTACCAGAAGTATTTTCTAATTCCAAAACTCAAGCAAATTTTCAAGTGCCCACATGAAATCCACTGGAAAAATAAAAATGCACTAGCTCCATTTACTATTTCATAGATTATCAAAAGTCTGAGCACCTCAACTATTTTGTCACAGCCACGGATGCTAGTAATGACAATGCAGAAAAAATTTCTGTTGTGCAATATTTTTCTCATGAAAAAGTTTTGAGTATAAGGCCACTGAGAGTAAAATCCTTTCAAAGGATTTTGAAATCCTATTCAAAGTTGAAGCAAAGGTGATTCTGTAAAGGCGCTGGCTGTCTTGCCCTTGTTTAACACTGCTCAAACAGCATCTGATGGCCTTTCTTGACATCAATTTCTATTGCCAGCTACAGTGCTGCTGCTGCTAAGTCGCTTCAGTCGTGTCCGGCTCTGAGGGACCCCACAGATGGCAGTCCACCAGGCTCCCCCATCCCTGGGATTCTCCAAGCAAGAACACTGGAGTGGGTTGCCATTTCCCTCTCCAATGCATGAAAGTGAAAAGTGAAAGTGACATCGCTCAGTCGTGTCCGACTCTTAGCGACCCCATGGACTGCAGCCTACCAGGCTCCTCCGTCCATGGGATTCTCCAGGCAAGGGTACTGGAGTGGGGTACCAGCTACAGTGTGTTCTCTTAATTCAGCATTTCTAATGTTTGAACAGAATGATTAAAGGAGTTTTGTGATTTTATTAGTGTTTAGTACTCTTCAGTCTGCTCTCATTAAAAAAAAAAAAATCCATTGGCCTTCTTTAACAAATATTAAAAAGTTGATAGAATCTTTAGTTTATTTGAAGCACTGAAATCTTAATTTAATTCTGAAAGAAAGATCCCAAATTTCTTGTTGACCTTTATATAATCCATTTGAGTAAAGCTACTTATTTGTTGCTCAGTTTTCAATATTTCTTTAGCAATAAGAATATGCAAATTAAAGGAAAATCAAACCATTTCGTTAAAGTACTCCAATACTTAAAAACTCAATTGTGTTTTAAAAAAGAATTGATGGAAAATGTATCGCTTCAAGTAACAGGCAAATGAGAAGATGCTCAACATCACTAATTATTAGAGAAATACAAATCAAAACCACAATGAGATATCACTTCATACCAGTCAAAACGGCTATCATCAAAAAGTCTACAAATAACAAATGTTGGTGAGGATGTGGAAAAAAATGCAACTTTTGTACACTGTTGATGGGAATGTAAAGTGGTACAGCCACTATGGAAAACAATATGGAGGTTCCTCAAAAAACTAAAATTAGAACTGCCATATGATCCTGTATATATCTGGGGGGAAATGAAAACACTAATTCAAAAAGATACATATAGCCACATGTTCTTATTACATGCACTCAGCACTGCTTATAATAACTGAGTCGGAAGCAACTCAAGTGCCCACCAACTGACAAATGGATAAAGATGTGGCATACACAGACACACACACACACACACACCAGAATAAAATTCTGCCATTTGTAGCGATGCAAATGGACCTAGAGGATCTTATTTTCAGTGAAATATGTCAGACAGAGGAAAACAATACTGTACGATAAACTTATATGTGGATTCTAAAAAATAATGCAAAAGAAAGTATGTAGCAAAACAGATTCACAAGTATAGAAAACAAAGTAGACCAGTGAGTGGTCTACACATTAGGGGTATGGAATTAAGAGATACAAACTTCTATGTATAAAATAGAGAAGCAATAAGGATATATTGTATAGAACAGGTAATTCTAGTCACTATCTTATAATAACTTTTAATCAAATGTAAACTATAAAAATACTGAAGCACTATGCTGTATACCTGGAGCTGCTGCTGCTGCTGCTAAGTCAATTCAGTCATGCCCGACTCTGTGCGACCCCAGAGACGGCAGCCCACCAGGCTCCCCCATCCCTGGGATTCTCCAGGCAAGAACACTGGAGTGAGTTGCCATTTCCTTCTCCAATGCATGGAAGTGAAAAGTGAAACTGAAGGCGCTCAGTCGTGCCTGACTCTTGGCGACCCCATGGACTGCAGCCTACCAGGCTTCTCTGTCCATGGATTTTCCAGGCAAGAGTACTGGAGTGGGGTGCCATTTCCTTCTCCGATACCTGGAGCTAATACATTACAAATTGACTTTCATTAAAATTAAAAATTAAAGGGATATAATAATTTTTAAGTTGCTAATCAAGAAAGGCAAATATCATCTTGAATAATGTAAAAGCGAAGTGCCCAATTGAAAAAATGTTATTAGGTATTTAATCAAGATCAAACTTGAAGAGCACTTCTTGGAACTGTTAATTTTATACAAGTGTATGGTCAGAATACTGGCTCATAATGTTGAGCCTACTGTCTTACTAAAAAATGTTCATTGGACAAAAGAAAGTAAATTGGCTGTGAACACTGTATAAGCTATATTAAAGTGTAAATGCAACATAGACTCTAACAGCAGGCAATTTCATAAGCAAAGTCTGCCAAACAAGGAACTATTGTGGAAAGTCAAATACCCAGAGAAATGTGATTAATAGAAGAGGTATGCAAGTTAGGTATACTTTATTTCAGATAAATGATAAACAGAATAGTTATGTCCCATGAATATCACCAACAATTAGAAATAATTTAAAAATTCCTGAGTATCTTGTATATTTATTTGTTAAATCAGGCAACCTTAAAGTACAGCCAATAAGGAGCAGAGAGATGCTTATAGGAACTCGCGTGGCAGAGGCACATTTTCCATTGTAATTGAACCTGGGGAATCTACCTCTGAGGCTGTTGGCTTGCATCGTTTTACCATGTGAAACCTAAAAAATGAAGAAACCAGGAAGAATTTAGCCAAGAATTAGAGAGACACTGAATCCTGACAAAATCAAATGAGCTCTTAATTGTAGCCCTAATCCCAGACTTGTCAGTTACATGAATCAATACTTCCCCATTTTTGTTTAAACCAGTAAATCATGTCTTCTGCCACTAACATCCAAATGGTTTTTCAAAATACAAGTGTCCATCCCTACCTCTATGGTCCAGACTCAGACATTTGATGTAGTCCTTCCAGCAAGCACATCAGCAAGCACATCAGCTCATCTTATCAGAAGTCAGCTGCCTCGCTGTGTGCTTTGAAAACAAGACTCTGCTTCTAGTGAAATTCATCTCCATCTTCTTTTCCTCTTGTCCCTGAAGCCGTTGTACACCTTGGGCAATTCCCCCTTCATCAAGTCAAAATCCCCCCAGACCTCCCTCTCCAGAAACACCTGGATCAGATGTGGAACAGATGCCTAGCAACTTTAGTTTGGGATTAGTTCAGTTTGGTTGCTCAATCGTGTCCGACTCTTTGTGACTCAGTAGACTGCCACACGCCAGGCTTCCCTGTACATCACCAACTCCCGGACTTTACTCAAACTCATGTCCATCAAGTCAGTGATGCCATCCAACCATCTCATCTTCTGTCGTCCCCTTCTCCTCCTGCCTTCAATCTTGCCCAGCATCAGGGGCTTTTCCAATGAGTCAGTTCTTCGCATCAGGTGAACAAAGTATTGGAGCTTCAGCATCAGTCCTTCCAATGAATATTCAGGATTGATTTCCTTTAGGATTGACAGGTTTGATCTCCTTGCAGTCCAAAGGACTATTAAGAGTCTTCTCCAACACCAAAGTTCAAAAGCATTGATTCTTCAGTGCTCAGCTTTCTTCATAGTCCAATTCTTGGGGATCAGGAAACCTAAAATCCATTAACCATCTCAGAGACCAGAAACCCAGAACTTCCTGGAAGAGAGGAGGATTTTTCAAATTAGCTTTCAACCTCCAGAGTCTTCCCTTGCAAAAGGGAGTTTGTTGCTGTTGTTTGTTGTTGTTTAGTTGCAAAGTTGTATTGGACTCTTTGCGACCCCATGGACTGTAGGCCACCAGGCTCTTCTGTCCCTGGGATTTCCCAGGCAAGAATTCAGGTTGGGTTGCCATTTCCTTCTCCAGGAGATCTTCCTGACCCAGGGATCAAACCAGAGTCTCCTGTATTGCAGGAGGATTCTTTACCACTTGTGTAAAGAGCCTGGGAAGCCCCATGGCAAAGAAGAAACAACAGCTTGATAAATCATCCTGCCACAAATGTAAATTACTAAAAAAGTAGGTAACTAGATCACAAATCCCTACAGAGGGAAATTACACCTCCTGTCATTGTCACCCCATATTGTCTCCAACACTGAATTGCCTTTCCTCTAAATTCCAGTTGTTAATAATCACTCCCATCCCAGACCACATCCTTCCCAGGAAGGAAGAGACCCTGATTCACCTGTGTCATCTCAACCCTAAGGGTATTCGCACATTCATACATATGTCCCCCTGGAATGGGGTCTGAGGCTTGGTGCAGGGTAACTGCAGGGAGCCCCATGCCTGTTGTGATCACTTGTCAGAGCATCATTTGAACAAGGTGAGTGATGGTCCCTGCGTTCATACCATTCTGTGAGCCCTTGGAATGGGCACAAAGCATTTGAAAGTGTTTCCAAGTCAAACGTGTAGAAAATTCTTAAAGAGATAAAAGTACTAGACTACCTTATCTGTCTCCTGGAAACCTGTGTGCAGGTTAATAAGCAACAGTTAGAACTGGACATGGAAAAACTGTTGGGTTCCAAATTGGAAAAGGAGTAAAACAAGGCAGTATATTGTCACCCTGCTTACTTAGCTTATATGCAGAGTTCAGTTCAGTTCAGTTCAGTCGCTCAGTCGTGTCCGACTCTTTGCGACCCTACGAATCGCAGCATGCCAGGCCTCCCTGTCCATCACCAACTCCTGGAGTTCACTCAAACTCACGTCCATCGAGTTGATGATGCCATCCAGCCATCTCATTCTCTGTCATCCTCTTTTCCTCCTGCCCCTAATCCCTCCCAGCATCAGAGTCTTTTCCAGTGAGTCAACTCTTCGCATGAGGTGGCCAAAGTACTGGAGTTTCAGCTTCAGCATCATTGCCTCCAAAGAAATCCCAGGGCTGATCTCCTTCAGAATGGACTGGTTGGATCTCCTTGCAGTCCAAGGGACTCTCAAGAGTCTTCTCCAACACCACAGTTCAAAAGCATCAATTCTTTGGCGCTCAGCCTTCTTCACAGTCCAACTCTCACATCCATACATGACCACAGGAAAAACCATAGCCTTGACTAGATAGAGTACATCATGCTAAATGCTGGGCTGGGTGAATCATAAGCTGGAATCTAGATTGCCAAGAGAAATATGAACAACCTCAGATATGCAGGTGATACCACTCTAATGGCAGAAAGTGAACAGGAACTAAAGAAACTCTTGATGAAGGTGAAGAAGGAGAGTGAAAAGCCTGGCTTAAAACTCAACATTCAGAAAACTAAGATCATGGCATCCGGTCCCATCACTTCATGGCAAATAGAGGGGCAAAAGTGGAAGCAGTGACAGGTTTTATTTTCTTGAGCTCCAAAATGACTGTAGACAGTAAGGGGACTGCAGCCATGAGATTAAAAGTCACTTTTTCCTTGGAAGGAAAGCTATGACAAACCTAGACAGTGTATTAAGCAGACACTTTTCTGACAAAGGTCTGTATAGTCAAAGCTATGGTTTTTCTAGTAGTCATGTATGGATGTGATGGTTGGACCATAAAGAAGGCTGAACACCAAAGAATTGATGCCTTCAAATTGTGGTACTGGAGAAGACTCTTGAGAGTCCCTTCGATAGCAAGGAGAGCAAACCAGTTAATCCTAAAGGAAATCAACCCTGAATATTTACTGCAAGGACTGATACTAAAGTTCCAATACTTTGGCCATCTGATACAAAGAGCCAACTCATTGGATAAGACCCTAATGCTGGGAAAGATTGAAGGCAAAAAGAGAAAGAAGGGGCCAGCCTAAGATAAGGTGGTTTGATAGCATCAGTGACTCAATGGACATGAATTTGAGCAAGCTCCAGAAGATAGTGGAGAAAAGAGGAGTATGGGGTACTGCAGTCCATGGAACTGCATTCAGACACAACTGAGTGACTGAACAACAAAAGTGAAATATGTCCTCTTTTCCCTCACTACTCTTCAGTTAAAGAGCTTTCCTGCTTTGGGAGAACCTCTTGATTTTCCTTTTAGGCATGATTTGGGGAAGAGAAGAAGCAAAAAAGAGTTAGAAGCAGAGGGAGACTCAGAGTCACTCCTGGACCCACCAGCTTCTGTTTGGCCCAGGTCTGTAGGAGCCCCCTCCGTGTAAATCCCATCTCCCTGTCTCATTTCCTATATGTGTCTGCAGTAAAGCAAAGACCCTGGAGTCCAGGGACAGCTGGCTGTGTGGCCCAATGCCAGGCCCTCATCCTTTTGTTTTGTTTTATTTACTTACTCTTTTAAAACTTCTTTGATATAATTACAGGTGCACATGCAATTATAAGAAATGATAGCCTGACCCACTGTACTCCTCACTCAGTTTCCTCTGATGGTGACAGCATCTTACAAAACTGTAGACAATATTACAGCCAGGATATTGACATTGATAATTCATCTCTCTCATGCAGATTTCCCCACTTTCGCTTGTACCCATGTGTGTGTATGTGTGTATTTAGCTCTATGGAGTCTCACCACGTGTGCAGATTTATGTATCCACTACAGTAAAGATATAGAACAGTTGAATCCTTTATGTTGCTGTTTTTTACTCACACTCTCCCCTTCCCTCCATCCCTAAAACCTGGCCACCAGGAATCTCGTCTCCATGTTGTGAATTTTGTTATATACTTTGTTATACAAATGGAATCACACAATACATAGCTTTCGGGGAATGGGTCCCCCTCCAATCCCACCCCCAAGTATATTTCCTTTGCAATTCATCCAAGTTGTTGCAGGTACTAATAGTTTCTTTTTTCAGTTGCTGAGTAGTATTCCATGTTATGGGAGCACCACAGTTAAACTATTTACCCATTGAAGAATATCTGTGCTATTTTCACTTTTTGACTATTACAAATAAAACAGCTATGCATAGCCATGAGCAAGTTTTTGGTCATCATAAGCTTTCATCTTTCTGGGGTGAGTGCCCAAGAGTGTAACTGCCAAAGCATATGGTAGTTGCATATTTAGTTTTATAAGAAACCAACAAACTGTATATTTTATATTTTCAGTGCTCAGCATTTTCAAGGCACT
Organism: Bos taurus; assembly: GCF_002263795.3. Classification (NCBI taxonomy): domain Eukaryota; kingdom Metazoa; phylum Chordata; class Mammalia; order Artiodactyla; family Bovidae; genus Bos; species Bos taurus. Next base: position 79,681,978 of record NC_037335.1, on the reverse strand, counting down.
GTGTCTCCCCTGTTGTGAAGTCCTTGAGCTTCAGCTCCACAAAAATATCATTTCCCTGGGAGTCACATCCCCAGAGTTCTCAAGTCTTGCCCTTTTTATCTACTTGTAACAAGTTCCTCTGGACTGCAATTTGTAAGAGTCAAGTAACATTATGGATTTGTAATATTATCAGATTATTAAGAGTTAACTGAATCTTCCCAGACTGAAGGCTTTGCTTTGTCTATAGACTTTCTCATTCATTTGATGATTATGAATTGAACATTGTTATACAAATATCTGTTTGAGTTCCTGCTTCAGTTTTTCGGGGTATGAAACCAGAAATGGGGGAGCTCGTCTGCACTCAGCAGCATGGAGGGGGGAGGAAAGCCACTCTCCTCGGACCAGCCTCAGGAGCCAAGCCAGATATGCCAGTGAGCCTCAGGCTTTGGGAATTGAAGAGGAGGTGGTCCTAAGATGGCGGAGGAATAGGACAGGGAGAGCACTTTCTCCTCTACAAATTCATTGAAAGAACATTTGAGCGGCAAGCAAATTCCACAGAACAATTTCTGAATGCTGGAAGAGGACATCTGCTGCTAAGTCGCTTCAGTTGTGTCCGACTCTGTGCGACCCCAGAGACGGCAGCCCACCAGGCTCCCTCGTCCCTGGGATTCTCCAGGCAAAAACACTGGAGTGGGTTGCCATTTCCTTCGCGACCCCATGGACTGTAGCCTACCAGGCTCCTCCGTCCATGGGATTTTCCAGGCAAGAGAACTGGAGTGGGGTGCCATTGCCTTCTCCAGGAAGAGGACATCAGGCACCCAGAAAAGCAGTCCATTGTCTTCAAAAGGAGATGGAGAAGTCTTGAGGCTACTGTAAGAATAAGACTGAAAACCAGAGGCAGGAGGCTTAAGTCCAAATCCTGAGAACACCAGAGAACTCCTGAATCCAGGGAACATTAATCGATAGGAGCTTATCAAATGCCTTCATACCTACACTAAAACCAAGCACCACCCACGGGCCAACAAGCTCCAGAGCAAGACATACCACACAAATTCTTCAGCAACACAGGAACATAACCCTGAGCCTCAATATACAGGCTGACCGAAGTCACACCAAACCCACTGACATCTCAAAACTTATTACTGGACACTTCATTGCACTCCAGAAAGAAGAAATCCAGCTCCACCCACCAGAACACCGACACAAGCTTCCCTAACCAGAAAACCTTGACAAGCCACCCATCCAATCCCACCCACAGTGAGGAACCTCCACAATAAAGAGGAACGACCAACTGCCAGAATACAGAAAGGCCACCCAGAACACAGCAATATAAACAAGATGAAAAGACGGAGAAACACCCAGCAGGTGAAGGAACAGGATAAATGCCCACCAAACCAAACAAAAGAGGAAGAGATCGGTAATCTACCTGATAGAGAATTCCAAATAATGATAGTGAAAATGATCCAAAATCTTGAAAACAAATTGGAGTTACAGATAAATAGCCTGGAGACAAGGATCGAGAAGATGCAAGAAAGTTTTAACAAGGACCTAGAAGAAATAAAAGAGAGTCAATATATAATGAATAATGCAATAAACGAGATTAAAAACAATCTGGAGGGAACCAACAGTAGAATAAGAGAGGCAAAAGATAGGATAAGTAAGGTAGAAGATAGAATGGTAGAAAAGAAAAAAAAAAAAACAGAGAGGAAAAAAGAAAAGCGAATTAAAAGAAATGAGGACAACCTCAGAGATCCCTGGGACAATGTTAAATGCCCCAACATTGAATCATAGGAGTCCCAGAAGAAGAAGACAAAAAGAAAGACCATGAGAAAATACTTGAGGAGATAATAGTTGAAAACTTCCCTAAAATGGGGAAGGAAATAGCCACCCAAGTCCAAGAAACCCCTAGAGTCCCAAACAGGATAAACCCAAAGCAAAACACCCCAAGACACATATTAATCAAATTAACAAAGATCAAACACAAAGAATAAATATTAAAAGCAGCAAGGGAAAAACAACAAATAACACACAAGGGGTTCCCATAAGGATAACAGCTGATCTTTCAAAAGAAACTCTTCAGTCCTAAAGGGAAAGAAAATAACCTACAGCTCAGATTACCATACCCAGCAAGGATCTCATTCAAATATGAAGGAGAAATCAAAAGCTTTACAGACAAGCGAAAGCTGAGAGAATTCAGCTCCACCAAACCAGCTCTTCAACAAATGCTAAAGAATCTACTCTAGACAGGAAACACAGAAAGGGTGTATAAGATCAGATCAGATCAGATCAGTCGCTCAGTCATGTCCGACTCTTTGCAAACCCATGAATCACAGCACGCCAGGCCTCCCTGTCCATCACCAACTCCCGGAGTTCACTCAGACTCACGTCCATCGAGGCCGTGATGCCATCCAGCCATCTCATCCTCTGTCGTCCCCTTCTCCTCCTGGCCACAATCCCTCCCAGCATCAGAGTCTTTTCCAATGAGTCAACTCTTCGCATGAGGTGGCCAAAGTACTGGAGTTTCAGCTTTAGCATCATTTCTTCCAAAGAAATCCCAGGGCTGATCTCTTTCAGAATGGACTGATTGGATCTCCTTGCAGTCCAAGGTACTCTCAAGAGTCTTCTCCAACACCACAGTTCAAAAGCATCAATTCTTTGGCGCTCAGCCTTCTTGACAGTCCAACTCTCACATCCATACATGACCACAGGAAAAACCATAGCCTTGACTAGACGGACCTTGTTGGCAAGGTAATGTCTTTGCTTTTGAATATACTATCTAGGTTGGTCATAACTTTCCTTCCAAGGAGTAAGCATCTTTTAATTTCATGGCTACAGTCACCTTCTGCAGTGATTTTGGAGCCCAGAAAAATAAAGTCTGACACTGTTTCAACTGTTTCCCCATCTATTTCCCATGAAGTGATGGGACCGGATGCCATGATCTTCGTTTTCTGAATGTTGAGCTTTAAGCCAACTATGTCACTCTCTACTTTCACTTTCATCAAGAGGCTTTTGAGTTCCTCTTCACTTTCTGCCATAAGGGTGGTGTCATCTGCATATCTGAGGTTATTGATATTTCTCCCGGCAATCTTGATTCCAGCTTGTGTTTCTTCCAGCCCAGCGTTTCTCATGATGTACTCTGCATAGAAGTTAAATAAGCAGGGTGACAATATACAGCCTTGACGTACTCCTTTTCCTATTTGGAACCAGTCTGTAGTTCCATGTCCAGTTCTAACTGTTGCTTCCTGACCCGCATACAGATTTCTCAAGAGGCAGATCAGGTGGTCTGGTATTCCCATCTCTTTCAGAATTTTCCACACTTTATTGTGATCCACACAGTCAAAGGCTTTGGCATAGTCAATAAAGCCAAAATAGATGTTTTTCTGGAACTCTCTTGCTTTTTGCATGATCCAGCAGGTGTTGGCAATTTGGTCTCTGGTTCCTCTGCCTTTTCTAAAACCAGCTTGAACATCAGGAAGTTCACAGTTCACATATTGCTGAAGCCTGGCTTGGAGAATTTTGAGCATTACTTTACTAACGTGTGAGATAAGTGCAATTGTGCGGTAGTTTGAGCATTCTTTGGCATTGCCTTTCTTTGGGATTGGAATGAAAACTGACCTTTTCCAGTCCTGTGGCCACTGCTGAATTTTCCAAATTTGCTGGCATATTGAGTGCAGCACTTTCACAGCATCATCTTTCAGGATTTGGAATAGCTCAACTGGAATTCCATCACCTCCACTAGCTTTGTTCCTAGTGATGCTTTCTAAGGCCCACTTGACTTCACATTCCAGGATGTCTGGCTCTAGGTCAGTGATCACACCATCGTGATTATCTGGGTCGTGAAGATCTTTTTTGTACAGTTCTTCTGTGTATTCTTGCCACCTCTTCTTAATATCTTCTGCTTCTGTTAGGTCCATACCACTTCTGTCCTTTATCGAGCCCATCTTTGCATGAAATGTTCCTTTGGTATCTCTAATTTTCTTGAAGAGATCTCTAGTCTTTCCCATTCTGTTGTTTTCATCTATTTCTTTGCATTGATCGCTGAGGAAGGCTTTTTTATCTCTTCTTGCTATTCTTTGGAACTCTGCATTCAGATGTTTATATCTTTCCTTTTCTCCTTTTCTTTTTGCTTCTCTTCTTTTCACAGCTATTTGTAAGGCCTCCCCAGACAGCCATTTTGCTTTTTTGCATTTCTTTTCCATGGGGATGATCTTGATCCCTGTTTCCTGTACAATGTCACGAACCTCATTCCATAGTTCATCAGGCACTCTATCTATCAGATCTAGGCCCTTAAATCTATTTCTCACTTCCACTGTATAATCATAAAGGATTTGATTTAGGTCATACCTGAATGGTCTAGTGGTTTTCCCTACTTTCTTCACTTTAAGTCTGAATTTGACAATAAGGAGTTCATGGTCTGAGCCACAGTCAGCTCCCAGTCTTGTTTTTGCTGACTGTATAGAGCTTCTCCATCTTTGGCTGCAAAGAATATAATCAATCTGGTTTCAATGTTGACCATCTGGTGATGTCCATGTATAGAGTCTTCTCTTGTGTTGTTGGAAGAGGGTGTTTGCTATGACCAGTGCATTTTTTTTGGCAAAACTCTATTAGTCTTTGCCCTGCTTCATTCCGTATTCCAAGGCCAAATTTGCCTGTTACTCCAGGTGTTTCTAGACTTCCTACTTTTGCATTCCAGTCCCCTATAATGAAACGGACATCTTTTTTGGGTGTTAGTTCTAAAAGGTCTTGTAGGTCTTCATAGAACCGTTCAACTTCAGCTTCTTCAGTGTTACTGGTTGGGGCATAGACTTGGATCACTGTGATATTGAATGGTTTGCCTTGGAAACGAACAGAGATCATTCTGTCGTTTTTGAGATTGCATCCAAGTATTGCATTTTGGACTCTTTTGTTGACCACGGCCACTCCATTTCTTCTGAGGGATTCCTGCCCACAGTAGTAGATATAATGGTCATCTGAGTTAAATTCACCCATTCCAGTCCATTTCAGTTCGCTGATTCCTAGAATGTCTACATTCACTCTTGCCATCTCTTGTTTGACCACTTCCAATTTGCCTTGATTCATGGACCTGACAGTCCAGGTTCCTATGCAATATTGCTCTTTACAGCATCGGACCTTGCTTCTATCACCAGTCACATCCACAGCTGGGTATTGTTTTTGCTTTGGCTCCATCCCTTCATTCTTTCTGGAGTTATTTCTCCACTGATCTCCAGTAGCATATTGGGTACCTACTGACCTAGAGAGTTTCTCTTTCAGTATCCTATCATTTGCCTTTTCATACTGTTAGTGGGGTTCTCAAGGCAAGAATACTGAAGTAGTTTGCCATTCCCTTCTCCAGTGGACCACATTCTGTCAGATCTCTCCACCAAGACCCACCCATCTTGGGTTGCCCCATGGGCAAGGCTTAGTTTCATTGAGTTAGACAAGGCTGTGGTCCTAGTGTGATTAGATTGACTAGTTTTCTGTGAGTATGGTTTCAGTATGTTTGCCCTCTGATGCCCTCTTGCAACATCTACCGTCTTACTCGGGTTTCTCTTACCTTGGGCTTGGGGTATCTCTTCACGGCTGCTCCAGCAAAGCACAGCCATTGCTCCTTACCTTGGACGAGGGTTATCTCCTTACTGCCACCCTTCCTGACCTTCAAGCGTGTATAAACTCGAACCCAAAACAATAAAGTAAATGACAATGGGATCATACTTATCAATAATTACATTAAATGTAAATGGTTTGAATGCCCCAACCAAAAGAAAAAGACTGGCTGAATGGATACAAAATAAGACTCCTATATATGTTGTCTACAAGAGACCCACCATGAAACAAGGGATACATACAGACTGAAAGTGAAAAGCTGGAAAAAGATATTCCATGCAAACAAAGACCAAAAGAAAGCAGGAGTAGCAATACTCATATCAGATAAAATAGACTTTGAAACAAAGGCTGTGAAAAGAGACAAAGATGGACACTACATAATAATCAAAGTATCAATCCAAGAAGAAGATATAAAAATCATAAATATATGTGCACCCAACATAGGAGCACCACAATATATAAGACAAATGCTAACAAGAATGAATGGGGAAATTAACAATAACACAATAATAGTGGGAAACTTTAATACCCCATTCACACCTATGGATACATCAACTAAACAGAAAATTAACAAGGAAACACAAACTTTAAATGATACAATAGACCAGTTAGACCTAGTTGATATCGAGAGGATATTTCACCCCAAAACAATGAATTTCACCTTTTTCTCAAGCACACATGGAACCTTCTCCAGGATAGATCACATCCTGGGCCATAAATCTAGCCTTGGTAAATTCAAAAAAACTGAAATCATTCCAAGCATCTTTTCTGACCACAATGCAGTAAAATTAGATCTCAATTACAGGAGAAAAACTTAAAAATCCCAACATATGGAGGCTGAATGACATGCTGCTGAATAACCAACAAATCACAGAAGAAATAAAAAAAAGAAATCAAAATATGCACAGAAACGAATGAAAATGAAAACACAACAACCCAAAACCTATGGGACACTGTAAAAACAGTACTAATGGGAAGGTTCATAGCAATACAGGCTTACCTCAATAAACAAGAAAAAAGTCAAATAAATAATCTAACTCTACACCTAAAGCAACTTGAAAAGGAAGAAATTATGAATCCCAGGGTTAGTAGAAGGAAAGAAATCTTAAAAATTAGAGGAGAAATAAATGCAAAAGAAACAAAAGAGACCATAGCAAAAATCAACAAAGCCAAAAGCTGGTTCTTTGAGAAGATAAACAAAATTGACAAAACATTAGCCAGACTCATCAAGAAACAAAGGGAGAAAAATCAAATCAATAAAATTAGAAATGAAAATGGAGAGATCACAACAGACAATACAGAAATACAAAGGATCATAAGAGACTATTATCAGCAACTACATGCAAATAAAATGGACAACTTGGAAGAAATGGACAAATTCTTAGAAAAGTACAACTTTCCAAAACTGAACCAGGGAAAAATAGAAAATCTTAATAGACCCATCACAAGCACGGAAATTGAAACTGTAATCAGAAATCTTCCAACAAACAAAAGCCCAGGACGAGACGGGTTCACAGCTGAATTCTACCAAAAATTTAGAGAAGAACTAATACCTATCCTACTCAAACTCTTCCAGAAAATTGCAGAGGAAGGTAAACTTCCAAACTCATTCTATGAAGCCACCATCACCCTAATACCAAAACCTGACAAAGATGCCACAAAAAAAGAAAACTACAGGCCAATATCACTGATGAACATAGATGCAAAAATCCTTAACAAAATTCTAGCAAACAGAATCCAACAACATATTAAAAAGTCATACATCATGACCAAGAGGGTTTTATCCCAGGGATGCAAGTATTCTTCAATATCTTCAAATCAATCAATGTAATATACCACATTAACAAATTGAAAAATTAAAACCATATGATTATCTCAATAGATGCAAAGAAAGCCTTTAACAAAATTCTACATCCATTTATGATAAAAACCCTTGAGAAAGCAAGCATAGAAGGAACATACCTCAACATAATAAAAGCTATATATGACAAACGCTTAGCAAACATTATCCTCAATGGTGAAAAATTGAAAGCATTTCCCCTGAAGTCAGGAACAAGACAAGGGTGCCCACTCTCACCACTACTATTCAACATAGTTTTGGCCACAGCAATCAGAGCAGAAAAAGAAATAAAAGGAATCCAGATTCGAAAAGAAGAAGTAAAACTCTCACTATTTGCAGATGACATGATCCTCTACATAGAAAACCCTAAAGACTCCACCAGAAAATTACTAGAGCTAATCAATGAATATAGTAAAGTTGCAGGATATAAAATCAACACACAGAAATCCCTTGCATTCCTATATACTAACAATGAGAAAACAAAGAAATTAAGGAAACAGTTCCATTCACCATTGCAACGAAAAGAATAAAACACTTAGGAATATATCTACCTAAAGAAACAAAACTATAAAACACTGGTTAAAAAAAAATCAGAGAAGACGTGTTCATGGATCGGAAGAATCAATATAGTGAAAATGAGTATACTACCCAAAGCAATCTATAGGTTCAATGCAATCCCTACCAAGCTACCAATGGTATTTTTCAGAGAACTAGAACAAATAATTTCACAATTTGTATGGAAATACAAAAAAAAAAAAAAAAAAACCTCTAATAGCCAGAGCAATCTTGAGAAAGAAGAATGGAACTGGAGGAATCAACCTGCCTGACTTTAGGCTCTACTACAAAGCCACAGTCATCAAGACAGTATGGTACTGGCACAAAGATAGAAATATAGATCAATGGAACAAAATAGAAAGACCAGAGATAAATCCATGCACCTATGGACACCTTATCTTTGACAAAGGAGGCAAGAATATACAATGGAGAAAAGACAATCTCTTTAACAAGTGGTGCTGGGAAAACTGGTCAACCACTTGTAAAAGAATGAAACTAGAACACTTTCTAACACCATACACAAAAATAAACTCAAAATGGATTAAAGATCTAAACACAAGACCAGAAACTATTAAACTCCTAGAGGAAAACATAGGCAAAACACTCTCTGACATACACCACAGCAGGATCCTCTGTGACCCACCTCCCAGAATATTGGAAATAAAAGCAAAATTAAACAAATGGAACCTAATTAAAATTAAAAGCTTCTGCACAACAAAGGAAACTATAAGCAAGGTAAAAAGACAGCCTTCAGAATGGGAGAAAATAATAGCAAATGAAACAACGGATAAAGAATTAATCTCAAAAATATACAAGCAACTCCTGCAGCTCAATTCCAGAAAAATAAACGACCCAATCAAAAAGTGCGGCAAAGAACTAAATATACATTTCTCCAAAGAAGACATACAGATGGCAACAAACACATGAAAAGATGCTCAACATCACTCATTATCAGAGAAATGCAAATCAAAACCACAATGAGGTACCATTTCACGCCAGTCAGAATGGCTGCTACCCAAAAGTCTACAAGCAATAAATGCTGGGGGGGTGTGGAGAAAAGGGAACCCTCTTACACTGTTGGTGGGAATGCAAACTAGTACAGCCACTATGGAGAACAGTGTGGAGATTCCTTAAAAAACTGGAAATAGAACTGCCATACGACCCAGCAATCCCACTGCTGGGCATACATACCGAGGAAACCAGAATCGAAAGAGACACGTGTACCCCAGTGTTCACTGAAGCACTGTTTATAATAGCCAGGACATGGAAGCAACCTAGATGTCCATCAGCAGATGAATGGATAAGAAAGCTGTGGTACATATACACAATGGATTATTACTCAGCCATTAAAAAGAATACATTTGAATCAGTTCTAATGAGGTGGATGAAACTGGAGCCTATTATACAGGGTGAAATAAGCCAGAAAGAAAAACACCAATACAGTATACTAATGCATATGCACGGAATTTAGAAAGAAGGTGACGTTCCAAAACAAGACCAGGAGCTGACTGTGGCTCAGATCATGAACTCCTTATTGCCAAATTCAGACTTAAATTGAAGAAAGGTGGGAAAACCACTAGACCATTCAGGTATGACCTAAATCAAATCCTTTACAATTATACAGTGGAAGTGAGAAATAGATTTAAGGGCCTAGATCTGATAGAGTGCCTGATGAACTATGGAATGAGGTTCGTGACATTGTACAGGAGACAGGGACCAAGACCATCCCCATGGAAAAGCAATGCAAAAAAAGCAAAATGGCTGTCTGGGGAGGCCTTACAAATAGCTGTGAAAAGAAGAAAAGCGAAAAGCAAAGGAGAAAAGGAAAGATATAAACATCTGAATGCAGAGTTCCAAAGAATAGCAAGAAGAGATAAAAAAGCCTTCCTCAGGGATGAATGCAAAGAAATAGAGGAAAACAACAGAATGGGAAAGACTAGAGATCTCTTCAAGAAAATTAGAGATTCCAAGGGAACATTTCATGCAAAGATGGGCTCGATAAAGGACAGAAGTGGTATGGACCTAACAGAAGCAGAAGATATTAAGAAGAGGTGGCAAGAATACACAGAAGAATTGTACAAAAAAGATCTTCAGGACCCAGATAATCATGATTGTGTGATCACTCATTTAGAGCCAGACATCCTGGAATGTGAAGTCAAGTGGGCCTTAGAAAGCATCACTAGGAACAAAGCTAGTGGAGGTGATGGAATTCCAGTTGAGCTATTCCAAATCCTGAAAGATGATGCTGTGAAAGTGCTGCACTCAATATGCCAGCAAATTTGGAAAATTAAGCAGTGGCCACAGGACTGGAAAAGGTCCGTTTTCATTCCAATCCCTATAAAGGCAATGCCAAGAATGCTCAAACTACCGCACAATTGCACTCATCTCACACGCTAGTAAAGTAATGCTTAAAATTCTCCAAGCCAGGCTTCAGCAATATGTGAACCATGAACTTCCTGATGGTCAAGCTGGTTTTAGAAAAGGCAGAGGAACCAGAGACCAAATTGCCAACATCCACTAGATCATGGAAAAAGCAAGAGAGTTCCAGAAAAACATCTATTTCGGCTTTATTGACTATGCCAAAGCCTTTGACCGTGTGGATCACAATAAACTGTGGAAAATTCTGAAAGAGATGGGAATACCAGACCACCTGATCTGCCTCTTGAGAAATCTGTATGCAGGTCAGGAAGCAACAGTTAGAACTGGACATGGAACAACAGACTGGTTCCAAATAGGAAAAGGAGTACGTCAAGGCTGTATATTGTCACCCTGCTTATTTAACTTCTATGCAGAGTACATCATGAGAAATGCTGGACTGAAAGAAACACAAGCTGGAATCAAGATTGCCGGGAGAAATATCAATAACCTCAGATATGCAGATGACACCACCCTTATGGCAGAAAGTGAAGAGGAACTCAAAAGCCTCTTGATGAAAGTGAAAGTGGAGAGTGACAAAGTTGGCTTAAAGCTCAACATTCGGAAAACGAAGATCATGGCATCCGGTCCCATCACTTCATGGGAAATAGATGGGGAAACAGTGAAAACAATGTCAGACTTTATTTTGGGGGGCTCCAAAATCACTGCAGATGGTGACTGCAGCTTACTCCTTGAAAGGAAAGTTATGACCAATCTAGATAGCATATTCAAAAGCAGAGACATTACTTTGCCAACAAAGGTCCGTCTAGTCAAGGCTATGGTTTTTCCTGTGGTCATGTATGGATGTGAGAGTTGGACTGTCAAGAAGGCTGAGCACCAAAGAATTGATGCTTTTGAACTATGATGTTGGAGAAGACTCTTGAGAGTCCCTTGGACTGCAAGGAGATCCAACCAGTCCATTCTGAAGGAGATCAGCCCTGGGATTTTTTTGGAGGGAATGATGCTAAAGCTGAAACTCCAGTACTTTGGCCACCTCATGCAAAGAGTTGACTCATTGGAAAAGACTGTGATGCTGGGAGGGATTGGGGGCAGGAGGAGAAGGGGACGACAGAGGATGAGATGGCTGGATGGCATCACTGACTCGATGGACTTGAGTCTGGGTGAACTCCGGGAGTTGGTGATGGACAGGGAGGCCTGGCGTGCTGTGATTCATGGGGTCGCGAAGAGTCAGACACGAATGAGCGACTAAACTGAACAGAACAATAACCCTGTATGTGAGACAGCAAAAGAGACACAGGTGTACTGAATAGGCTTTTGGACTCTGTGGGAGAGGGGGAGGGCGGGATGATATGGGAGAATGGCATTGAAACATGTAAAATATCATATGTGAAATAAATCTCCAGTCCAGGTTTGATGCATGATATAGGGTGCTGGGGCTGGTGCCCTGGGATGTCCCAGAGAGATGGGATGGGGAGGGAGGTGGGAGGGGGGTTCAGGATGGGGAACACATGTACACTCATGGAGGATTCAAGTCAATGTATGGCAAAACCAATACAATATTGTAAAGTAAAATAAATAAATTAATTAATTAAAAATAAAATAAATATAATTTACTTTAAAAACTTTTTTCACTTAAAAAAAAATAAAACCAGAAATGGAATGCTAGATTATTCTGTTTATTCTATGTAATTCTACGTTTAATTTTTTGAGGAACTACCAAACTATTTCCAACAGCTTCTGTACCATTTTACATTCTCACCAGCAATACCCAACGTTTCTAATTTCCTCATATCCTCTTCCACACCTGTTATTTTCTGAGGGTTTTTCTTTTTTTTTAGAATAGCCACCCTAATGGTCGTGAAGTGCTATCTCATTGTAGTCTTCATTTCTGTTTCCCTCTGAGAAGTTATATTGAGCATATTTTTTGTGTGCTTTTTGGTCATCTATGTATCTTCTTTGAGAAAGACCTATTCAAGTTTCTTGCCCATTTTTTATTTAATTTGGGTTTTTTTTTTGTTTCTGAGATGTAGGAGTTCTTTGTATATTCTAGATATTAATTTCTCATCATATATATATATATAATTTGTAAATGTCCTCTCCCATTCTGTGAATTGCCTTTTTACTATGTTGACAGTGTCTTTTAATACACAAAAGTTGTTTTTGTTTTTGTTTTTTTTTTGATGAATTCCTATTTGCCTACTTTTTCTTGTTGACTGTGTTTTTGGTATCATACCCTTCCAAATCATTATCAAATCCAATGTCAAGAAGTTTTTCTCATGGATTTTCTTCTAAGAGTTTTATAGATTTAGCTCTTACATGCAGGTCTTTGATTCATTTTGAGCTAATTTTTGTGTATGTTATAAGGTAAGTGTCCAACTTTATTCTTTTGCCTGTGGATATCCAGTTTTCCCATTACCATCTGTTGAGAAGACTAAGGTTTCCCCATAGAATGGCCTTGGAAGTCTTATCAAAAGTTATTTTACCATATAGGCAATTTATTTCTGGGTTCTCTATTCTATCCCACTGACTATATGTAAGTCTTTATGCCAGTATTACACTTTTGATTATTGTAGCTTTGCTGTAACTTTTGAAGTCAGAAATATGAGATCTCCAACTTTGTTCATTACTTTTAAGATTATTTTGGCTATTTAAGGTCCCTTAAATTATATACTCTAGGCCCCCATCCTAGTCCCTGGCCTCTTAGAAAATTTTACTAATAAATGACTTACACACAGTCCTAATTTCAGTCTTTGCTTCTGGGAACCTAATCAGAGACAGCCTGTAGTACCTTGTGAAATGTCAAAACTCTCAGAGAGATTTCCCTCGATTCATCCAACCCAGCATTTAGCATGATGTATTCTGCATATAAATTAAATAAACAGGGTGACAATAGACAGCCTTGATGTACACCTTTCCCAATTTGGAACCAGTCCATCGTTCAATGTCTGATTCTAACTGTTGCTTCTTGACCTGCATATAGATTTCTCAGGAGGCAGGTATGGTGGTCTGGTATTCCCATCTCTTGAAGAATTTTCCACAGTTTGTTGTGATCCACACAGTCAAAGGCTTTGGTGTAGTCAATAAAGAAGTAGATGTTTTCCTGGAACTCTTTTGCTTTTTTCATGATCCAACAGATGTTGGCAATTTGATCTCTGGTTCCTCTGCCTTTTCTAAATCCAGCTTGAACATCTGAAAGTTCTCAGCTCACGTACTGTTGAAGCCTGGCTTGGAGAATTTTGAGCATCACTTTGCTAGTGTGTGAGATGAGTGCAATTGTGTGGTAGTTTGAACATTCTTTGGCAGAATCATCCTAAAACTGACCTTTTCCAGTCCTGGGGCCACAGCTGAGTTTTCCAAATTTGCTGGCATATTGAGTGCAGCACTTTCACAGCATCATCTTTCAGGATTTGAAATAACTCAACTGGAATTCCATCACCTCCACTAGCTTTGTTCATAGTGATGCTTCTAAGGCCCACTTGACTTCACATTCCAGGATGTCTGGCTCTAGGTGAGTGATCACACCATCGTGGTTATCTGGGTCATGATGATCTTTTTTGTATAGTCCTTCTGTGTATTCTTGCCACCTCTTCTTAATATCTTCTGCTTCTGTTAGGTCCATACCATTTCTGTCCATTATTGTGCTCATCTTTGCATGAAATGTTCCCTTGGTATCACTAATTTTCTTGAATTGAACCAGCCTAGTTCCTGGTATATAGTAAGCACTTAATATATATCTATTGGAGGAATAGGTGTATGAATTAATGAATTTACTCCTGAAATTTCAAAATAAAGTGTAAAGTAGATGACTTTTTTCATTGATGATATTAGCCTTTTAAACTAAAGTATCATCATGACAGTTTTATGAGTAAGAGGACATATTTTTAAATGACTTTTTAAAGGTACAGTTAGACACAGTACTACAGAAACACAGTACACAGTATCAGGGAATAAACTATTCCTGAAGCTCATTCCTTTTTGTCAAATCTACATACACCATCTGGCTCTGATTTATTCAGCTCCAAGCTGCTGTCTTTTTTTATTTTCCTTTTTTTCCTTTTCTTTCTTCTTTCTTCTTTTTTTTTTTTTGGCTGAAATTTTCCTATATATTTCCATTATGTCATGTATTTTGTAACTATAGCTTGAATATCTGATTTTTTAGTACTCTCTGGACCAGAAAATCTGTTTTGGTTTAGATAAGCCTCATATTTGTAACACAATGATATGATCAGTGTACCTGGGGACACTCTTTTTGCTGTTTTATCATTTATATAATGTAAACTTTCTGCAAGTTTGCAGGACACAAAGACTCTCTTTTCCAAAATATTATGCAAATACTAAAGATATCTTTTCCCCTTCAAGGGCCTATGAATGTTTGCAAACATTGGAGATTCTTACAATATTCCTTTGTAGGAAGCAGGAAGAGAGACTTCGGAGAGGAATGAGGTATGGAGAGCCTGGGCCTGGGAGATGACTGCATTTCAGAAAATAATAAGAGGGTGAAGCATCTAAGAAAGCAGTTGCTCCTGACATGCAAAAGGCTTTGCTGGCCCCCTAGCCAAGAGAAAGGTCCTCATTGTATGAATGTGTGCTTTCCATGGATGTGTTCTTCACTCATATGCTCAAGGATTTGCTCTAGAAGAGGAGACAACAAACATTCTTGAAAAGGTCAGATAGTAAACACTTTAGGCTTTGCCAGCCATGTATTCAGAGAAGGCAATGGCACCCCTCTCCAGTACTCTTGCCTGGAAAATCCCATGGATGGAGGAGCCTGGTAGGCTGCAGTCCATGGGGTCGCTAAGGGTCAGACACGACTGAGCGACTTCACTCTCACTTTTCACTTTCATGCATTGGAGAAGGAAATGGCAACCCACTCCAGTGTTCTTGCCTGGAGAATCCCAGGGACGGGGGAGCCTGGTGAGCTGCCGTCTATGGGGTCGCACAGAGTCGGACATGACTGAAGCAACTTAGCAGCAGCAGCAGCAGCAGCAGCCGTGTACTGTCTCTGATGAATCTTCTTTGTTTTCTACAAACCTTTAAAAATATAAAAATGATTTCTAGCTTGATAGTGTGAACAAGACTCTCTTTGTCTGCCATAGTTTGCCAATCTCTGATTTAGAAGACAGGAGGGCAGAAAGGATGTTCCCTACCCACACTTCTAATGGTTTCCTTCATGGCTTCTTGTCTAAGCCTTATTATCTGCCCTGTCCCTAATAATATCACTTACCCATTCATTAGTGTGTGTCAGACCTTGTATCTGATATTTTAAATTCATTGCAGAATCTCATTGACCAATCCTTTGAGATAAGTACTATTATCACCCTCATTTTATCCATGGGAAAACTGAGGCTTAAGGAAGTTAAGTAATATTCCCAAGTCCCCATTGCTAATAAGTCACAGTCAAGAATCAAAAGTAAGTCTATCTGATTCCAAATCTCTCTCATTTGTTCTTTGCACTAGAACCTGACAACAGCAGCTCTTCCTCTGTGTACTTCCAATACATCCTAAATATTATCTCTATTTAATCTTCCTAAAATATCAGTTTGATTGTGACATTCTCCTGCTCACAGTGGCTCTCCATTATTTACCCAGAACAGTAAAGGCACTTCCATTTAGCTCCTGGTATGACCCCAACTTAACATCTCAGATTTATTCCCATGCCCCTATATTTTCCCAATCTTTTAGTCCTGCTGAAGTATCCTATTCATTCTCTCATCAAATGGCATGGTCCTTTGGCCACCGCCATTTTTTCCTCCAAGACCATTCTTCCTTCCCATGTCCCTTCTCCACTTACCGACCTTCTGCCTTCTCACAGGCTTAGCCCAGCCTCCTTCATGAAGCCAGCCATGGACCTTTTCCCATATTAGCTATTAGCATAGCTATAGCAGTGATGGCACCTCACTCCAGTACTCTTGCCTGGAAAATCCCATGGACTGAGGAGCCTGGTAGGCTATAGTCCATGGGATCGCCAAGAGTCAGACACGACTGAGCAACTTCACTTTCACTTTTCACTTTCATGCATTGGAAAAGGAAATGGCAACCCACTTCAATGTTCTTGCCTGGAGAATCCCAGGGATGAGAGAGCCTGGTGGGTTGCCGTCTATGGGGTCACACAGAGTCGGACACAACTGAAGTGACTTAGCAGCAGCCTGTTGCTTGCATCTCTTTCTGGGAGTTAAAACTTGGGGGCCAAATGTTTATAGAGTGTGGCTTGGACATGATCCATGCCCTGTGAAGGTCTCCTTCTTCAAAGTGGCCTTGTCTGGCCTTAGATATGCCTGTTGTTGGCACCTGTCCCCAAGTAGGACCTTCTAGCTTCCTTGCATGTTCAGTGTCTCCAGGACCTCATTTTTGTTTTATTTGATGATCTATTGCATGTCTCAAGGGCATAATTTTGCTTTAGCTAGAGATTCATTAAATAGACTTTCCAATTATTCATCACTCAAGCCCGGTCTTGCAAGATGGAAAACTGAGTTTGGCCAACTCTGACACTCCCTTCTCAGTCCCTGTCTCGTGTCTTCGACTTTCTTGCTAACTCCAAGACTCACTTGCATCATGCTACCTACATTTTTAAGGTATCTCAGATTTGATACACTATTTTCCAACACATTATCACATTTAACCTTTACAAAAACCTCATGAGATAAGTGGTGTAGTCTCACTTTACAAATGAATAAACTGAGGCTGGTAAGAATTAAAGAACTTGTCTACAGGTCAGTGTAACTTGCTAAGCTTGAAGTTTGCCCCCAAATGCCCCTTGGGGACAAAAACCAGTAGCTCCAGACTCCCAGCCTCCTGTATTCAGAGGAATTGCCTTCAGTGCATTTTAAGTAAATGCTGTAGCCAAAATCTCAGGAGAGAAGTAGAAAGGCAGGGAGTAAGAAGGACAGGAAGCATCTGAAATTGTTTCTCCCAGCATCCTCTTGCCCATTTCTATGAGGTTCAGCCTTTCTACCCTAATATTTCACTATCATCTATCCTGGCAGATTTGCCTTTGCTACACCCCATATCCTGTAGGGACTTGTAATATGAACATTCCATTTCTGAATCTTCTGCATCAAACACCCTTAGGGTAAAAAAGTGTGTATGCACGCACATATGCATGTACACACATACATGTGTAATAGCTCATGAGAAAACCACATGAAGTTACCCTGCAAAGTGTATGTAATTTTCACATGGTTTTGATTTTACATATCCCGGGTAAAACTGAAAAAGATGTGGCTATTGAAAAAAACAAAGTTTAAATAAAAAGAAGAAAGTGAACAAGAATGAGGTAGGAATTGAAATGACTGAAACGCTCATTCAGATTAGAAGTTAGGTCGAACTCCAGGCCCACCAACAAAAAGTGAGACAGGCTTGGGGTGAGGTGGGTTATTATGAATGGCCTGGAATGGTCAGTTTACAGCTAAGAACTTTCCTTCAGCAATCACAATGCTGTTTACAATCTCTGACATGCTTGTCTTTCATCAAAATTATCAAGTGGGTATATTTTATCTTTGAAGAAATGTGCTCAAATCATGTCTGATATTGTTTCCTTCATTTCTTCCTTTAAGAAACATTTCTTGACTTCCTTCTGTGAGTCAGCAGTCTGTTGCTGCTGCTGCTAAGTCGCTTCATTTGTGTCCAACTCTGTGCGACCCCATAGACGGCAGCCCACCAGGCTCCCCCGTCCCTGGGATTCTCCAGGCAAGAACACTGGAGTGGGTTGCCATTTCCTTCTCCAATGCATGAAAGTGAAAAAATAAAGTGAAGTCGCTCAGTCGTGTCTGACTCCTAGCGACCCCATGGACTGCAGCCCACCAGGTCCCTCCGTCCATGGGATTTTCCAGGCAAGAGTACTGGAGTGGGGTGCCATTGCCTTCTCCGAGCAGTCTGTTAGGTGCTCTAAAGGTAAAACTGGCGGCTGGTCCAGCAGGGCAATCGGACCTCACTGTGGATAACAGAAGCCACAGCAACCGTTTGGTAAGTATGCCCCATGTGCTATTAGTTACTCCGTTAATAGGCACAAATAACCCCACAAGTCCAGTTCCTCTTCTGTCTACATGGGAAATGAGGATGTTCAGGAGTTCACCTGTCCCCCTGCTCAACACTCTCTACCTCCAGGGCTCAGCCTTCTTCTACTGTGCTCTCTATGCCAGTGCTGCTTTGTATAAATAAGATGCAAGCCATGCATATAATTTTCAGTTTCTAGTAGCTGCATTTGAAAAACAGGTAAGAAGAAACAGGTGAAACTAATTTTAATTATATGATTTAGTTAACCCAGTACATCCCCCAATACTATCCTATCCACATGTAAGTGTTAGTTGCTCAGTCATGTCTGACTCTACCCCATGGACTGTAGCCATCCAGGCTCCTCTGTGGGATTCTCCAGGCAAGAATACTGGTGTGAGTTACCATTCCCTTGCTCCAGGGAATCTTCCTGACCCAGGGATAGAACCTGGGTCGCCTGCATTGCAAGCAGATTCTTTACCATCTGAGCCACCAAGGAAGCCCCCTATCCACATGAAATAAGCACAAAAACTATTGAGACAGACTTCCCTGGTGGTCCAGTGGTTCAGTTCAGTTTAGTTCAGTCGCTCAGTCGTGTCCGACTCTTTGCGACCCCATGAATCACAGCACGCCAGGCCTCCCTGTCCATCACCAACTCCCAGAGTTCACTCAGACTCACATCCATCGAGGCCGTGATGCCATCCAGCCATCTCATCCTCTGTCGTCCCTTCTCCTCCTGCACCCAATCCCTCCCAGCATCAGAGTCTTTTCCAATGAGTCAACTCTTCGCATGAGGTGGCCAAAGTACTGGAGTTTCAGCTTTAGCATCATTCCTTCCAAAGAAATCCCAGGGCTGATCTCCTTCAGAATGGACTGGGTGGATCTCCTTGCAGTCCAAGGGACTCTCAAGAGTCTTCTCCAACACCACAGTTCAAAAGCATCAATTCTTCAGTGCTCAGCTTTCTTCACAGTCCAACTCTCACATCCATACATGACCACTGGAAAAACCATAGCCTTGACTAGACAGACCTTTGTTGGCAAAGTAATGTCTCTGCTTTTGAATATGCTATCTAGATTGGTCATAACTTTCCTTCCAAGGAGTAAGCATCTTTTAATTTCATGGCTGCAGTCACCATCTGCAGTGATTTTGGAGCCCAGAAAAATAAAGTCTGACACTGTTGCCACTGTTTCCCATCTATTTCCCATGAAGTGGTGGGACCAGTGGTTAGGAGTTGGCATTTCCCCTGCAGGGGCCTTGTTTTCAATTCCTAGTTGGAGAACTAAGATCCTGCGAGCTTCATGGCAGAGCCCCAAAAATATTTTTTTTAACTATTGAGATACTGTGCAATTTTTTTCTTCTTCGAAGCCTAATACACATTTTAAATTTACAGGACATCTCAATTTGGACTGATTACACTTCAAGGGTTCAGTGGCCACCTAAGGTTAATGGTGACTGTGTCAGTAGCACAGCTGTACCCTTCTCCAGGCAGCTGTCCATAGCAGGATGAGGCACAGCTCAGCCTCACTGAGGGCACAGAGGAGGGCTCTATACTTCTGCATGGGGCGGGGACGGGGAGGAGGGGAGATCAGGAAGCAAAGTCTTCAATGAAGAAAATGCATTTGAGTCAGACCTTGACGATAGGGAGGGAGTGGGTGAGAGTAGGGGAGAGGTCATTTCCAGCTGGAGGAACAGCATGAGTAGAGGGGGAGACCCCAGAAAGGGCAACATCAGTCCATGTGGCTAGCACACAGGATCTTAGGAAACAGTGTTTTTACACCTTCTTACCATGCCCCATGGAGGGAGATATGTTTCACACACATGTACCTACACATTGATACATACATATGAATGCAGATACACACATGTAGATGCAGCTACACACACACACACACACACATATATATATGTACACATACCCTTGTATGTGACCTACTACATAGGACACACTCAGATATCTCCTGTTCTTTTAAATTGTCTTCTGTTAGAATCTTTTGATGCTGGTGTGATCCACCAACATGATTTCACAGCCACTCTGGATGGGGACTCACAGAGACTGATGAAGGGGACACACAGTCTCTATCTTCAGACCCACTTCCCTCTTCCACTCACATTTGCTTTTCCACAGTGCAGGTGAACCAGTGGAATTTACTCACCTCTGGCTCCAGAAGGAAACATATAACTCCAACATGACCCACAAGAGAGTTGGATTTGCTGGTTACAGATTACTGATTTGGGCTTCCCTGGTGGCTCAGAGGGTAAAGCATCTGCCTGCAATGCAGGAGACCTGGGTTCGATCCCTGGGTCAGGAAGATCCCCTGGAGAAGGAAATGGCAACCCACTCTAGTACTCTGGCCTGGAAAATCCCATGGACAGAGAAGCCTGCTAGACTACAGTCCATGGGATTGCAAAGAGTTACTGATTCAGAGGTAATCAGAGCCAGTGAGAGCTAAACCCACAACTTTTGCTGAGTGATCAGAAGGAAGAACCTTTTATACTACAGTTGGGAGATGACAGGAGCACAGGGCTGGGAGGAAATTCAAAAGAAAGGAAAGCAGATTCAAGAGCAGAGAAGATCGAGTTTTCAAAGCACTGTCTGTAACCCTGGATCAAGCCATGCATGATCCAAAAATCTACCATGAGACTTTTTATACCATATGAGCCAATGGATTCCTTTTCCTTCCTTAAGCCCAATTATGTTGGGTTTTTTATCACTTGAAACCAAAATAATTTGATTGATTAAATATCCATAAGTGGATATTTATCCATAAATATCCGTAAGTATCACTATAGATATTCAGTGGGTTTTCATTGCTTGCCTTTGAAAAGCTCCAGACATTTTTCTTCTGAGCAATTCCCTGTCCTTTACAATGGTCCTTCCCTCCTCTCCAGTTCAGAAGCCCTTTCTCCATGCATTCTTTTCACCATAGCACTGCAAGCTCATGTTCAGTCTCTTCAGTCATGACCAACTCTTTCTCTTTGTGACCCTGTGGATGATAGTTTGCCAGGATCCTCTGTTCATGGGATTCTCCAGGCAGGAATACTGGAGTGGGTTGCCATACCCTCTTCCAGGGCATCTTCCGGACTCAGGGATCGAATCCTCGTCTCTTATGTCTCCCATGTCGACAGGCGGGTTCTTTACCACTAGCACCACCTGGAAGCCCCACCATAGCACTAAGTTCTCATAAAATCCTTAACCTGGCTACTTCCTCTGGGAAAGTAGCCAAAGGAATAATCTAAGAGAATTAGAATTTCAGGAGTGCGGCAGACAAGCCGGGGAGATATCTGGGAACAAAGATTCACCTTGTCTCTATGCTGGAAGATTGTAAGTCTAGTTCTATACACTGAGACTGGCTTTTAGAAATAATTTAAAAGGCACACTTTTGTTGTGGTGGTGGTGGTTGCTAAGTGATGAGTTCTTCCTTGAAACTTCAAGCTGCCCTCTGGATTTGTGGCTCTCCAAAACCCTCTAGCTTAATTTGAAACAAGGCACCCTAAGAAGTATCCTGCGAACACTTGGTTACTCATAGGAAAATATGAACCCTTAAAAAATAAATGTACTGCCAACATTTCAGAACTGTGAAAGGTTGTGCCTAGAACTGTCATATGTCAAAAATAATTACCAAGCAGAATGTTACTCACACATCTAGCCGGCATGATCAAAACTAATCCTTCCTGCCTTCATCTGTCTGAACAAAGTTAGGTAGGAAAGCTGCCCAGCCTGACACTTCAAGGCATCAAGGATTTGGAAAGAGAGAGTTCTCAACCTAATTCTGGAACATTCTCTTTAACTGTCAGGGGTAATTTTATATACCCACAGGTCAGCAGCTGGTTTTTTTGTTAATTGAAGTATAGTTGATTTACAATATGATGTTAGTTTCAGGTGTACAGTACAGGGATTCAGTTATATGAATACATTTGTATAAGTCTTTTTTTCAGATTTTTTTCCCTTATAGGTTAAGTGAAAGTGAAGTCGCTCAGTCGTGTCCTACTCTTTGCAACCCCATGGACTGTAGCCCACCAGTCTCCTCCATCCATGGAATTTTCTAGGCAAGAGTACTGGAGTAGGTTGCCATTTCCTTCTCCAATAGGTTATTACAAAATATTGAACATAGTTTCCTATGCTATATATGTCCATGTTGGTTATCTATTTTATATACAATAGTGTGTGCATATGTTAATGTCAACCTCCTAAATTGAGGGGGAGGGATAAATTAGCAGTTGCTGTTTTTATGTGTGCTTGTTTTTATACACACACACACGCACACACATATAATTTTGCATAAATGCACAGATTGATAGTATCATACGTATTAGGGATTTTAACCTTTTCATTGCAAACTATTGATAAAATATGATACAAATGCAGAAAGCTATTCAAAACAAACGTACATTTCAAAGAATTATTATAAGTATCACTCAGGTCAAGAAATAGAACTTTGCTGCCACCTTAGAAATCTCTGTCAAGTGCGACATCATAAGCACTACCTGGCCCCTTTAAAAAAAAATCACTCTCTGGACTTTGGTAACAATCTCTTCTTTGTGTTTCTTTATGGTCTTATCACCCAACTGTGAAATCCTAGGTAGGATAGCTTAGTCTTGTCCATTTTTAAAAAAAAACTCTTTATTTCTTCCTATCATACAATTCCCCTTTCTTTTCCTTAAAAAGTCACTTTCCAAAAATAAGAATAGCAACCTCCACCTTTTAAGACTGTTGTTAGGATTAATGAGATAATCACACTAAAAGCACTTTGCAAAGTGTAAAATGAACATACAATGGCAGTGAAATGTTAGCTGGTTGCCCCAGTGGGTTGTGTTTAGAGGTACACAGAGCCCAAAGGAACAGGTTTAGCCCACTTCCCATACTAGCAGGATCTGGCATACTGTGTCCAAGGACATTGGGTGTTTTTTCCCAGCTTATTTTATGCCCATTCCCTTTCATGCTCTCCTCCCTCACCCATATTCCACATCTTCCTTTCGCTGCTCTGCACCAAACAATCATGCTAACAACCGTGTACCCTTCAGTCCTCTCCTCTGATTCACATGCAAGTGATTTCTTGAGATGAGCCCAAGAAGCAGAAACGAGAAAGAGGAAGAGTTTAGTAGTATTACTGCACTGGTTCCCTCTGTAGGCACCAGACTCAACCCTCAGAGAACTCCATGGACCACGCATCCCAGCTGCCAGGGCACTTGTCCACCAACTCTCATCCCACTCAGCTGGGGGCTGCCCTCAGCCTGAGAAGTTCCTGCAGCCAGGTGAATGCTCTTCTGGACCCCAGAGGAAGCCCTGGGACAAAGTAAGAGAGACCCTGAGGCACGAATGTGATGAGGGTGCTGCCAGCATGCAGGAGACTATGCACCACAGGGACACCCAAGTCACCAGAGGGCCATAGGGAAGTGACACAAGTCAGGGAGCATGCCTGCTACTGCCCCTCCCAGACAAGACCCAACTTGGCTCCTGCAGCATCTCCCTCTCCTTCCCAAAAGTGGCTCTAACTTTTCTGCCTTCACTATCTAGTTTATGCTTTTTCTTCCCCATGCAATGATCCTTACACCTCTGAGCTTAAAATAATCCTACTGTCTCTCAAAATCCCACTCTCAGCACCACCTTTGAGAGGCAGCGTCTTTGGGCTTTAGGGCCCACCACTGGTAACAAGTCCTAGCTCAGCTCTTCCCGATGCACCTGAGACTTAAATGTTTCTGTACATGTGACCCCACCAAGCACAGTCATAGGGCATCTGACTCAGCCAGAACCTCTGCTGAAGATGACATCCCCCTGCAATGAAGGTCTCAAAGCAAATTCCAGCATGTTGCAGCCAAATGAGCTCTGCTTCCCTGGAAAAGAGAAAGCACCTGCAATAAAAGAAAGCAGAAGAGGGTCAGAAGGAACAGACTTTGATAACTATATGAAACCAGCCTTCTCTTACCAATGCCTTTTCCCTCTCCCCATTAAGTTTCTAAAACTTCCTGAAAAGGATTAGGCGAAGGATAGGGAGAGTCCACTTTCTCTAGATATATCAAAGAAGAACTATTTTTCCTGTTTAAAAATTGTTTTAATTTCTAAACATGGTGTTCTATTTTTCCCTCTCTCTG
Organism: Bos taurus; assembly: GCF_002263795.3. NCBI lineage: Eukaryota > Metazoa > Chordata > Mammalia > Artiodactyla > Bovidae > Bos > Bos taurus. The sequence goes on along the minus strand of NC_037335.1, from coordinate 79,657,544 downwards.
TTTTCACATCACTGGGTTCCAGAGAGGTTAAATTACCTTGAGGACTTTTTTAAATGGACAAATAAGAAAATATGTGAAAATAAAAGTTCGTTACAGTAGTAGATGTTTGTTCAGACCTGATTAAAAAAAATAAAAATTTGATTCAAGGAAGAAAAAAAACTAGTCTTCTGCACAACTTTTTTATCCAAGTCTTATACCCCCACCTAAAATCCCTCCCATCAGTTTTCTCCAACCACGCTTTCAGTCACTGTGGCCTGGGGTCAGAGGAAGAGATTGAATCACCCAGTTAGAGCATCACCCAATCCGCACAAAATTTAGATTGCTTCCAGAATACAACTAGAAGAAAAAAATTTTCTCTCCACAGACAAAAAAGAGGAGGAAAGGGGGTATTCACCTACACTCATGAAAAGAGAAACATCTAGATTTGACAAGTTGGAGACAATTCAGGTATGTGCCACCTGTCACGTCATGTAAATATCATTTCCCACTTACCTCTGAGGCTAAAATATTAAAACTGACACTATCTCATAGTTTAAGGGTTATTCCCTGCAAAATGACATCAAATAATTTTATCATAAACAAGTCAGCACAAAAGTCGTCTGTTCCTAATTTAATTTCAGGAGAAACAATGTTAATCCTTTAATTATGCAGCTTATCTGTCAAACCTACTTTCTCTCTGCTGAAAAGTACTTTGCTATCACAGAGGGTGCTGATAAATATCAGCTCCAAGAATTTAGAGTGCTATCTAAAAGATTTCTTCTTTTTTTAAAAAAAGCAGAGAGTTGAAAACAATCAGCAATGGCCACCCCCATCTTGCCAACCTCTTGCTGGTAGAGCTGCAGATAAAAGCCTGGGGAGCAAGCTCTCAATGCTGGCCAGCCTGCTATCAGCTACTAAGAGTGTATTTCCAAAGGGTGTTTGAGGATTTAACGGAAAAGATCCACAAATAAAATCTCAGATCCTGTTGAGGCACCACCTGCTCAAAAGCCTGAAGGAGGAACACCTTTTGGTAGAGATGACCTTGAGTAAAAGATCCAGTATTGCCCTGGAAATACAGCCGCTGTGTTTTGGGGAAAGCACACAGAGAAACGGGGACAGGAGTCCTGGTTGTGGCACGTGGGAGCTATGCAATGCTGGTCAAACCCCAGAACCTCTATGAAAGTCACTTGCCAAATAGCAACCTCCACATTACAAGACTGTTGTTAGGATTAACGAGATAATCACACTAAAGCATTATCTGAAATGTAAAATAAACATATGATGGTAGTGGAATATCAGCTGATTGCCCCAGTGGGCTGTGTTTAGAGGTACACAGATCCCAAGGGAACAGGTCTAGCCCATTTCCCACACTAACAGGTTCCCAAGCAGAGGCAAATAATTTGACTCAAAGTTGAATACATTTTAAGACTAAAAAGAGACTAAAAAGATTAAACATTTCCAATACTAGAGCGGATAAGACAGAAATAGATCAATGAGATAAGCTAAAGAGTCCAGGAAAAAAGATGCAGGTGACATTTCAAAACAATGAGTAAAACTTGGTATTGGGGAAACTGGTTAGGCAAAAAAAAAAAAAAAAACCTCAATTCATACATTACTTCTTGAACCAAATTCATTCGAAATAGGTCAAAAACTTAAGTTTAAAAATTAAATCATAAAAAGTACCAGAAAAGCATAATTAGATATGCTTACAATTTTGAGGAAATCACAGAATGATTAAAAAATCTGCACAAAAGAAATATTGATAAATTCAACTCTAAAAAAGAATATCAGTATGGGAGATTGGTCCAAGATGGTGGAGTAGAAGGAAGTGCACTCGTTTCCTCCTGTGAGAGCACCAAAATCACAACTAGCTGTAGAAAACCCACTGACAGGAGGACTCTGGAACTCACCAAAAAAAGATACTCATGTCCAAAGACAAAGGAGAAGCTACAACAAGACAGTAGGAGGGGAGCAATCGCAATAAAATCAAATCCCATTCCTGCTGGATGGGCAACTCACAGACTGGAGAAAAATAATACCAAAAAAGGTTGTGAAAGTTCTAAGCCCACATCAGACTTCCCAGCCTGGGGATCAGGTGAAAGGGCTATGAATCCCCAGGGAATCTGACCTTGAAAGCCAGTAAAGGGATTTGATTACAGAACTTGCACAGGGTTGGAAGAAACAGAGACTCCATTCTCGGAGGGCACAAACAAAATCGTGTGTGCACCAGGACCCAGGGGAAAGGAGGAGTGACCCCGCAGGAAACTGAAGCAGACCTACCTGCTAGAGTTGGACTGTTTCCTGTGGAGGTGTGGTTCAGAAGTGGCTGGCCATGGGAACAGGGCCACTGTCAGCAGCAGTCCTGGGAGGTCCCCCTTGTGAGCCCTCTTGGAGGTTGCCATTAATCCCACCATAGAGCCTGTAGACTCCAGGATTGGGTCACCTCAGGCCAAACAGCTAACATAGAGCACAGCCCTATCCATCAGCAGACAATCAGATAAAAGTTTTACTGAGCAAGAGACAGTTTTTCCCACTGCCAGTCCTTCCCATCAGGAAACTCACACAAGCCTCTTAACCTCATCCACCAGAGGGCAAACAGAAGAAGCAAGAAGAACTACAATCCTGCAGCTGCCAGAATGAAAACCGCATCACAGAAAGTAATCAAAATGAAAATGCAGAATATTATGTCCCAGAGGAAGGGATAGGACAAAACTCCAGAAAAATAATGAAATTAAGAGGAGATAGGGAACTTTCCAGAAATGAATGCAGAATAGTGATAGTGAAGATGATCCAGGGTCTTGGAAACAGAATGGAGAAGATATGAGAAATGTTTACCAAAGACCAAGAAGAACTAAAGAACAAACAGAGGTGAACGATACACTAGATGGAATCAACAGCAGAATAACTGAGGTAGAAAAACCTCAAGTTAAGTGACCTAAAAGACAGAATGGTGGGAATCACTGTTGAAAAACAGAATATAGAAAAAAGGATGAAAAAAAAAATGCAGGCAGACCTCTGGGATAACATTAAACACACCATTATAAGGGTCACAGAGGGAGAAGAAAGAAGAACTTGAGAAAATATTTAAAGAGATAATAGCTGAAACTTTCCAAGCATGGGAAAAGATATAGTCAGCCAAGTCCAGGAAGTGCAGAGAGTCCCAGACAGGATAAACCAGAGGAGGAACACACTGAGTGAGACGCATAGTAATCAAACTGACAAAAATTAAAGACAAAGATAAAATATTAAAAGCAACAAGGGGAAAATGACAAATAATATACAAGGGAAATCCCATAAGGTTATCAGCTGATTTCTCAACAAAAACTCTATAAACCAGAAGGAAGTGGCACGATATATTTACTGATGAAAGGGAAGAAACTGCAACCAAGAATAGTCTACCGAGCAAGACTCTCCTTCAGATTTGATGGCAAAATCAAAAGCTTTCCAGAAACAGCAAGAGTTAAGAGTACTCAGCTCCACCAAACCAGCTTTGCAACAAATGCTGAAGGAACTTCTCTAGACAGGAAACACAAGAGAAGGAAAAGACCTACAAAAAGTAAACCCCAAACAATTTAGAAAATGGTAGTAGGATCATTGTTGCTATTGTTTAGTCATTAAGTTGTGTTTGACTCTTTGCAGCCCCACAGACTGCAGCATGCCAGGCTTCCCCATCCTTTGCCATCTCCCAGAGTTTGCTCAGACTCATGCACATTGAGTCAATGATGCCATCCAACCATCTCATCCTCTGTCGTCCCTGTCTCCTCCTGCCTTCAATCTTTCACAGCATCAGGGTCATTTCTAATCAGTTGGCTCTTTGCATCAGGTGACCAAAGTATTGGAGCTTCAGCTTCAGCATCAGTCCTTCCAATGAATATTCAGGGTCCATTTCCTTTAGGATTGACTGGTTTGATCTCCTTGCTGTCCAAGGGACTCTAAAGGTTTTCTCCAGCACCACAGTTCAAAAGCATCAATTCTTCAGCACTCAGCTTTCTTTATGGTCCAGCTCTCACATCCATACATGACTACTTTAAAAGCCATAGCTTTGACTATGCGGACCTTTGTCTGCAAAGTGATGTCTCTGCTTTTTAATATGCTGTCTAGGTTTTTCATTGCTTTTCTTTCAAGGAGCAAGTGTCTTTTAATTTCATGGCTATAGTCACCATCCACAGTGATTTTGAGGCCCAAGAAAATAAAGTCTGTCACTGTCTCCATTTTTTTCCCCATCCATGTGCCATCAAGTGATGGGACCAGATACCATGATCTTAGTTTTTTGAATGTTGAGTTTTAGGCCAGCTTTTTCACTATACTCTTTCACTTTCATCAAGAGGCTTTTTAGTTCCTCTTCACTTTCTGCCATAAGGGATTTGTCATCTGCCTATCTAAGGTTATTGATATTTGTCCTGGCAATTTGATTCCAGTTTGTGCTTCATCCAGCCCAGCATTTCTCATGATGTACACTACATATAGGTTAAATAAGTAGGGTGACAATATACAGCCTTGAGGTACTCCTTTCCCAATTTTGAACCAGTTTGTTGTTCCATGTTCGGTTCAAACTGTTGCTTCTTGCCTGCATACAGGTTTCTTAGAAGGCAGGTAGGGTGGTCCAGTATTCCCATCCCTTTAAGAATTTTCCACAGTTTTTTGTGATCCACACAGTCAAAGGCTTAAGTGTAGTCAATGAGGGGGCTTCCCTGGTGGCTCAGCGGGTAAAGAATCCACCTGCAATGTGGGAGACCTGGGTTCGATCCCTGGGTTGGGAAGATGCCCTGGAGAAGGGAAAGGCTACCAACTCCAGTATTCTGGCCTGGAGAATTTCATGGACTGTATAGTCCATGGGGCTGCAAAGAATTGGACACGACTGAATGACTTGTAGTCAATGAAGCAGAAGTAGATGTTTTTCTGGAATTCTCATGCTTTTTTTAATATCCAATGGATGTTGACAATTTATGTTGAATTGGGTCATAGTGCTTTTCAAATATACTATATTCTTCTACTTTTCTGTCTATTCATTCTATTAATTTTTAAGTTTGATGTTGAAACTCCAACTAAAAATCTTAATTTATCTACTTAAAAAATAATTGTAATATATTATGTAACTATCAGAGAAGGCAATGGCATCCCACTCCAGTACTCTTGCCTGCAAAATCCTATGGACGGAGGAGCCTGGTAGGCTGCAGTCCATGGGGTCGCTAAGAGTTGGACATGACTGAGCGACTTCACTTTCACTTTTCACTTTCATGCACTGGAGAGGGAAATGGCAACCCACTCCAGTGTTCTTGCCTGGAGAATCCCAGGGACAGGGGAGCTTGGTGGGCTGCCGTCTATGGGGTCGCACAGAGTCGGACACGACTGAAGTGACTTAGCAGCAGCAGCATGTAACTATAAAAGCTAATTAATTAAAGTAAAAAAAGGAAATCAGTATGGAAGGATATATACATGTATCTGTATACAGCACAAGGAAAAATGTAGGTGATCAATTATGATTTTTTTAATTACACTGTGACAGAAATTTTATATAAAGTACTCTTTATAATAAATCTAAACAATCCAGTGAGGGGAATATGTGCAAAGATCCTAAAGAGTAGTACAGAAAAAGAAACCCAAAGGGGCAATTAATAAATGAAGGGGTTCAAACTCATTCGTAATAAGATTCATATTAAAATAAATGTAAAAGTTGTTTTTTACATATAAAAGTTTGATTATATCAAGTCTCATCTAAGACAAGGGAATAACAATCACCTTTTTTTGAGAATATCATTTCAGAGAGTCATTTGACAATCACTATCACAAATCTTAATGCACATATTCCATAATTATATTTCCAGAAATATACTTTTCCAGCAGGTGTGTTAAAATTATATGAACAAGGATATTTTTGGCAGCAATGTTTGCTTTTGCAAAAGGGAGGGAGTCCTAAGTGGCTACTATTAGGAGACTAGTCAAATAAGCTATGAAGTGTGAAACAATAAACCAGTAATAAGAATAAAAGAGATCTGTTTATACGGACCTGAAAAAGATTTTCCATATTTTGTCAACTGACAAAGCCTACTTCACAGAAGATTATAATCCATTCAGGTAACATCAAAGTATATATATATATATATACACATATATATTCTTATCAGTACATAGAAAAGTCTATAATGTTACATAAAAGGGAGTAAAATTTAGAGAACTAATGAGGGAAAAAGATTTTTAATTTCATACTTAATTCCAACTTATATGCTGTGTGAAATGTCTTAACATGAACTTGTATGATTTTCATAACATAAAATGGGAAAAATTGTTCTTATTCTATATGCACATACCCAAACAAGAATATGAAAAATATTCTAAAATGAAAAATATTCCAAAAAATAAACTAGATAGAACTATAGTCCATCTTGCCTATTAAACTCTCTGGAAATATACACATTCTTTACTTGGGGACCTGAAGAACATGCAAACTGTCTACATAAACTCAAAACCTCCAGAAAATTTTGACCATAAAAGTATCTGGCATGCAGTTTGTCTTAGGTATAATTATTTTCTTTTTTATGGGTGTGTTTATCAATACTGTGCCTCATTCCAAAAAGAATCTGAGATTTATTAAAAATATGATCTATTAAAATATGTGTAAGTGGTTCTAGAAGATTAAAATCAGTGAGAAAATCCAATAGAATGCCAATAGGAGGAGGATAAATAAATGAAGTTAGAAATTGGAGAAGTAGGGGGAAATTGTGCACTGAAACATCCCAGTGTCTCCCCAGCTTCAGGGGTCCAATGTTTGCACAAAGAGAAAAACAATAGTTTCAGAGCTCACTGTGCTCACAAGATCAAAGCAAACCAATCACTTGGGAAGAGTCCAGTTATTCAGGGTGGTGAATCCTGAGAGCCATTTCTTTCATGATTCCTCATAAGAAAAAATACTGCTACATTAACAGAATTCTCAAGAAAATCCTACAGAGATGAGTTTTCATGAGGCAGTATCTATTTGAGCTATGGAAAACAGAACAAAAGAACATATGATTGCTCTTTTTAGTGTGGGATCTTCTTCAAAAGAAAACAAAACAGAAAAAAGACATTTCCTCGCCCACTTCGTAATCAAGATATGCAATTTAGATAACTAAAATTGCAAAAAAAAAAAAAATGCTAATGACAAAACAGTTTGCCTACCTATCTCCAGCACTTAGCAGGGTGCCTGGTGTATGTAGACTTTGAATGAAAGTGTTCAAACCTGATGAACTTGGATTTTAAAACAATTCTAAAACAGTCTTCTGTTTTCCATGATGCTTTTTAATCAATGACAAACTGGACTATAAGTGGGAAAACACACAATAGAAGCTTGGAATTTCTTTCCAAACATACTCCTTCCTTTCTCTTCTTGCCCTAGGAGCTGGGAGGTGGGTGCAAAACCATTAAAAGATAAGTTTGCTGGCATGAAACCAGAAACAGTTCAAAAGGTGCTATTGTACTGCTGTCAGCTCAAGGAACTATGCCACAGAACTCATTAGAATGATACGGGAAACGTGTGATTTAATCAGCTGCAGACTTGCTCACCACAGGACCTACACAGAGATGCATCCATTCATCAGGGTGTCAGCTACATATTTCATAAGTGGGAGGGGGGCAGAGAGATTTAGGAGCTAGGGCAGAAGTTGAAGGCGGGAGCTGCAGTTCACCGAAGCACTTCTTCCTGCTAGGGAACTTTATGCTGTTGGCAGCTGCTGCTGCTGCTGCTAAGTCGCTTCAGTCGTGTCCAACTCTGTGCGACCCCATAGACGGCAGCCCACCAGGCTCCCCCGTCCCTGGGATTCTCTAGGCAAGAACACTGGAGTGGGTTGCCATTTCCTTCTCCAATGCATGAAAGTGAAAAGTGAAAGTGAAGTCGCTCAATCATGTCTGACTCTAGCGACCCCATGGACTGCAGCCTACCAGGCTCCTCCGTACATGGGATTTTCTAGGCAAAAGTACTGGAGTGGGGTGCCATTGCCTTCTCCAGTTGGCAGCTACATGTATTTAAAAATAAAGAAGTAAATTCACCATGCCCTTTGGTGAAACCCCCACCAAGGGTTAACACAGGCTGACCTTTCAATTTCTGACGATAAAACTCATTATGACTGTCACATGTTTTACCCTCTAAAGATCTCATTCTGCACTCATATATTAACCTAGCAGCCCTTCCAATGTGGAAAACGTCCCAGATAGACATTTCTGAGGCAGGGCAGCTGTACCAGAAAGAGGAAGTCAGCAAGGGAGAGAGAAAACCCAGAGGCACCTCAATAAACCACCTAACCCCTCCTGCGTGCTAAGTCACTTCAGTCATATCCAACTCTGTGCAACCCTATGGACCGTAACCCACCAGGCTCCTCTGTCCATGGGAATTCTCCAGGCAATACTGGAGTGGGTTGCCATACCCTTCTCCAGGAGATCTTTCCAAGCCAGGGATCAAAACTATTAACTAAACCGTACCACCATCTCTGGGAGCCATCAAAGCACTAAACCACCCTCTGTTAGTATGGTCTCGTCCTTGTAAAGCAGTCAGCCAAAGTAGAGCAAAAATTGAAGTCCTGATGGCCAGTTGAAGCCAAGCTGAGTGTCCTCACGTTTCCCCTCAGCCTGGAAGAAACATAGCCGCACCAACGGCCAGCCAGGCTCCTGACGCTGGTGAGGAAAGGGCATGGACCACACATCCACCAACCACGGGCTCGCTTACTCCTTTTTCTCATTTTCCTATTTCTTTCCTTCCTAGCGAGATAGCATACCCACAGCTTCTCTTCCCTTTTGTATCTCTAGCATCACTGAAGAGTCCCGAGAGATCATTCATCAGTGCTGATTGATAAATACAATTCTGTGTGAACAGCTAGTGGAACACATGCATACCATACCACACAGACAAACTGAAATAGGAGTTTATCCTATTTTTAAAGACATCCAAAGAACAAACTTCCATACATTTTATTCTATAATCCAACCCAAGACCTTGAACTTCAATATCAAAGTTCCAAAATTCTACTACACAAGTAGGGAAGGATACAAATAGTGAGACCAAAGGGGGCTGAAAAAGTGAAGGTCCCTCAGTCCTGCCCAACTCTTTGCAATCCCATGGACTATACAGTCCATGGACTTCTCCAGGCCAGAATACTGGAGTGGGTAGCCTTACCCTTCTCCAGGGGATCTTCCCAACCCAGGGATCAAACCCAGGTCTCCCACATTGTGGGCAGATTCTTTACCAGCTGAGCCTCATAGGAAGCCCAAGAATGCTGGAATGGGTAGCCTATCCCTTCGCCAGCAGATCTTCCCCACCTCGGAATCAGACCTAGGTCTCCTGCATTGCTGGCAGATGCTTTACCAACTGAGCTACCAGGGAAGCAGTGTAATAAATATTAACATCCCTTTTCCAGGAAGATTAAAGTCTACATCACTATTCCTTTGCAGATGAAGAGAGACAGCTACAAAAGATGGGTTGTGAAAGTAACTGTGCTGAAAATGAGCTGTCAAAGGCGGGACAGGCTGGGGCAGGAGAGTACACATCAGGCAGTCCCAGGGCTCTTGCCACCACGTGGCGCTCTCTCCCTTTACCTGAGACCTGAAAGACATTCTCTTGCCAGGCCCCCAGCGTGTCACTGCTACCAAACAAATTACAGATGCCCCAAGAAAGCTCCTTCTGCAAACAGTATCTCTTACTAGACATAAACACCTCCTTTCAAAGCTTGAAATTTATTAGCGCCCAAATGATGTTTATGACCCTGGGGCTTGTGATCCTGTCATGGATTCTATCAACCAAGGAGACTGGATTAGCTCATGGACCTAGGCATTTATGGCTCTGAACTGAGCCACTGTTCAAAGAGGGCTGAGGACAGATGGAACTGATCTACTCACAGGTGGATGAGCGCCACTGTTACAGAAGGGGGCTGGGCTGCCTGAAAGAACACCCAAGCCCAGGGGCAGAAGGCAAGATAATCAGTCGGGTATCAGCACAGGCAGTCAGCAACCAACCAGGGCCCACAACCAGAAGAAGCTAGCCACAGGAGAAAAAAGGCCACCGAAGGCTGCGGCAGTATCACAACCAGCAAAAAAAAGCAGCAAGATTGTTTTATTGCAACTGAAATGCATAAGATGAATACATGTCAATGTAATTTCTTCTAACAGGAACTTTCCGAGTTATGTGTATAAGCAAATATAAAAGGAATGCATTGTCGACGTTGTGGTTTGGTTTGGTTTTGATTTTTTAATTTTTAAAAAGCAGCGTTTTGTGCCTTTTTGAAATGCAGTTTTAACATCTTCAGACTTAACCAAAACCCTACAAGAGAAGAAAATTTGGGTAAACACTGAAGGTTATTCACTGGGTTAGGAGTTCGGGGAAAGAGGGGGAAAAAAAAAAATGCAGAGTCCACTGAAATTTAGTGAAATTCTACACTCCACCAAATATAGATGGTATAAAGAAATAATCACTTTAGTATTCTATTATCATCTTTTGCAGGAGTAGTTCCTAATATTTCTTAATAATAGTTAATTCATAGTTCATTGCTATAAGGAAAATACAATGTGAAAATAATGAAGACATTTAAATTATAAACTTTGGCCTTTACCTTTGGGCCCTGTCTCCAGAACAAGAGTAATTGTACCAGGGTCTTTTAGAACACCCTTTCAAAGAGAGACTTGAGATTTATTTTTCTGGGTAGCAGGCTCTGAAAGATCAAGCCAGTCCTGGAAGGTGTTTCAGAGCTTTAAGTATCTTGAGAGTTGAGACTACATCTTTATTCACACATATTGGGATATTATTTAATATGTGATAAGTGAAAAACTTCTAGGTCTTGGGTAGGGTGAAAAAGATGAAAAGAGCATGCTCCCCGCAGTTTCAAGAAGCTTACTCTCCTGTTAGGAGATAAGACTTTGCACAAATAACTGAAACACATACGTATATATAATGTATAATTAAGTAAATATGTATGTATTTATTCCTTATGCACATTTGCAGATGGGAAATGTATGTCTCATATATATGTGTTTGTCTATCTGTGTGTGCATGTATATATGCATGCAAATGCATATATCGTCCAAGACATATATAGATTGTCTAGGAGCCTATTATGGGAGAAGGCAATGGCACCCCACTCCAGTACTCTTGCCTGGAAAATCCCATGGACAGAGAAGCCTGGTGGGCTGCAGTCCATGGGGTCGCTAAGAGTTAGACACAACTGAATGACTTCACTTTCCCTTTTCACTTTCATGCATTGGAGAAGGAAATGGCAACCCACTCCAGTATTCTTGCCTGGAGAATCCCAGGGACAGGGGAGCCTGGTGGGCTGCCGTCTATGGGGTCGCACAGAGTCGGACACGACTGGAGCGACTTAGCAGCAGCAGGAGGAGCCTGTTCTAGGCCTTCTCCATAATCAGCATGTGTGTCCTATCAGCTTGCCCACTTTCCATTCCCAGGGATATAGATAATAGGAAGGTGGTTTGAGGTTGTTCATCAATTCTTGAGCTATAATAAAGCTCTGTTTCTAAAAATCTTTATAACTCTGATTGTTCTCCCTCCTAAAATTTACTCTATGCCTACTGCTACTGCTGATGCTAAGTCACTTCAGTCGTGTCGGACTCTGTGTGACCCCATAGACGGCAGCCCACCAGGCTCCTCCATCTATGGGATTTTCCAGGCAAGCGTACTGGAGTGGGGTGCCCTTTCCTTCTCCAACTCTATGCCTAGCCAATAGCAAATGAATGGGCAAATGATATTCACTTTCTAACACCATACACAAAAATAAACTCAAAATGGATTAAAGATCTCAACATAAGACCAGAAACTATAAAACTCCTGGAGGAGAACATAGGCAAAACACTCTCTGACATTCATCACAGCCGGATCCTCTATGACCCACCTCCCAGAATATTGGAAATAAAAGCAAAAATAAACAAATGGAACCTAATTAACCTTAAAAGCTTCTGCACATCAAAGGAAACTATTAGCAAGGTGAAAAGGCAGCCTTCAGAATGGGAGAAAATAATAGCAAGTGAAGCAACCAACAAACAACTAATCTCAAAAATATACAAGCAACTCCTACAGCTCAACTCCAGAAAAATAAACGACCCAATCAAAAAATGGGCCAAAGATCTAAATAGACATTTCTCCAAAGAAGACATACAGATGGCTAACAAACACATGAAAAGATGCTCAACATCACTCATTATCAGAGAAATGCAAATCAAAACCACTATGAGGTACCATTTCACACCAGTCAGAATGGCTGCGATCCAAAAGTCTACAAATAATAAATGCTGGAGAGGGTGTGGAGAAAAGGGAACCCTCTTACACTGTTGGTGGGAATGCAAACTAGTACAGCCACTATGGAGAACAGTGTGGAGATTCCTTAAAAAAACTGGAAATAGAACTGCCTTATGATCCAGCAATCCCACTGCTGGGCATACACACTGAGGAAACCAGAAGGGAAAGAGACACGTGTACCCCAATGTTCATCGCAGCACTGTTTATAATAGCCAGGACATGGAAGCAACCTAGATGTCCATCAGCAGATGAATGGATAAGAAATCTGTGGTACATATACACAATGGAGTATTACTCAGCCATTAAAAAGAATACATTTGAATCAGCTCTAATGAGGTGGATGAAACTGGAGCCTATTATACAGAGTGAAGTAAGCCAGAAAGAAAAACACCAATACAGTATACTAACGCATATATATGGAATTTAGAAAGATGGTAACAATAACCCGGTGTACGAGACAGCAAAAGAGACAGTGATGTATAGAACAGTCTTTTGGACTCTGTGGGAGAGGGAGAGGGTGGGAAGATTTGGGAGAATGGCATTGAAACATGTAAAATATCATGTATGAAATGAGATGCCAGTCCAGGTTCAATGCACGATACTGGATGCTTGGGGCTGGTGCCCTGGGACGATCCAGAGGGATAGTATGGGGAGGGAGGAGGGAGGAGGGTTCAGGATGGGGAACACGTGTATACCTGTGGCAGATTCATTTTGATATTTGGCAAAACTAATACAACTATGTAAAGTTTAAAAATAAAATAAAATCAATTTTTAAAAAATAAATAAATAAAAGACACTTAAAAAAAATAATAAAAGTTTCATTTTGAGACTTCTCTGATGGTTCAGGGGTTAGGCCTCTGCATTTCTGCAGGGCTGTCGGGTACAATCCCTGGTCAGGAAACTAAGATCCCACATGCTGTGCAGTGCAGCCAAAAAGAAAAGTTTCTCTTTACACTTTCCCTTACACAATTTTTCACCTTTAGAATTCCAGCAATATTAGCCACTATTACATTTGAAAGTAATAGGATTAGGACAGATAGAAAGATAGGCCCAATGACTCATTCCCAGGAGGCCAGTCTACATATTATTTAATATTTGTCATGCAATTCTCTCAACTGTCTGCCTTACACCTGAAAGCAGCAGGGAAACTCTTTGGGAAAGAGTTCAACACCAGTTGTGAGAGAGACCTTTTGTTTTAGCTTGAAACCTAGATCCTGCCAGTCTTCAGAAAAGTCAGATCAGACAATTATCTACAGAGTTGAGGTAGAGCAGTTGCTCCTATGACCCGCATGATTCGCCATGATTATCAGCAGGTTCTTGACAAACGCCCACGGGGTGCACATCCTGGCCCTAAGACAGCTAGTGAGATTATCTACACAGAGTCATTGAATTACTGCACGTGGCCCTAATTCTCTACTTCTTTGTCCTAGTGGAGACCTGCCTGTGTTTTTCCCAGGACAGTGCCGGTGTCTGAGGGCCAGGCCTTCTCCTGGAAGAAGATGGAAGCCACACTGGTCTGGGGTGTGAAGGGAGCCAGGGAAGCCAAGCTCTCCTGTTCTTTAACCAGAGAAATCACAGTGTGCCTACGGCAAACCCTTAACCTATTTGTGTCTCCATCTCCCATTTGTAAAACAGGGTAATTATAACCTCCCTGCCTTATATGGCTGTTGGGAAGCTACATTAATGTTTGTAAATCACTTTGAAGATGGAGTGATTGCTCACTGCTGTGGCAGGTGGAAGATCTCTGGCTCCTGTCCTTCCTCCCTGTTTCCTGGCAGCTCTCTTAGATGAAGGAGGAAAAAGTAACAATTACTCTTGCCAGTCTGTTTTCCTATTTACATTGAATATTCAAAGGGAAACTTGTTAACCTTTTTTCCTAAATTTCTGCATTCTCAGTTCTATGTTTTCATCACAGTATAAGAAGCAATAATATTTTTAGATGTGATAACTTAAAATTAATATCTTTGAGAAGTTTCACAAAGCTTATGGAATTATCATAAGTGACATTTTCTATTATACCCGTGTTATGTTCAAGGGTATATTTCTATGAGTTCAAAATTTTTAACTCTTGCATGCTATCTCCCAGTGAGTCTAACAACCTAAATCAATTAATGTTCTTTTAAAAAAAGGCACCCATATTTTAAACTGCACATAAAACATACATACACAAAGACATACATAACTGTGTGAAGTGAACATAGGTATATTATTATATGTTAAAAGTACAAAACAGTGTACTTTAAAAAAAACCCACTTGGGTGTTAAAAATCTCACAAGAACCACATTTTAAGGATGCATTAGTTTACTTTGGCTGCTTTTCTTTAATTTCGAAAGTATAACATTTTGAAAAATAAACTTTGAAGACCATTTTGACTTATATGATCATCATTAGCGTGCTAGCTACATGGTACATCCAAGCAATTTGTGTGTATATGGAATAGAATTCTAGATACATTTTTAATTTTAAAAAATACAGAATAATATTCATCATAGTTTATAATTTATGTTTTTAAAGGGGACATATGCAATCATCCTTTTCTATCTGAGGGGACTGGTTCCAGAACTCCCTTGAATATCAAAATCTACAAATGTTCAAGTCAAGGGACTTGCATAAGGATACATACTTGGATGTGTAAGGGTACATGTCCGTGCGTGCTAAGTTGCTTCAGTCATGTCCGACTCTTTGCAACCCCATGGACTGTACCACACCAGGCTCCCCTGCCTATGGAATTCTCCATACAAGAATACTGGAGTGGGTTGCCATGCCCTCCTCCAGGGGATCTTCCTGACGCAGGAATCGAACCCGCATCTCTTACATTTCCTGCATGGCAGGCAGGTTCATTACCACTGGCACCACCAGGGAAGCCCTAAAGGATACATACCCAGTAGTATAGTATTTGAATATAACCAATGCACATCTTGGGGAAGGCAATGGCACCCCACTCCAGTACTCTTGCCTGGAAAATCCCATGGATGGAGGAGCCTGGTAGGCTGCAGTCCATGGGGTCGCTAAGAGTCGGACACGACTGAGCGACTTGACTTTCACCCTTCACTTTCATGCATTGGAAGAGGAAATGGCAACCCACTCCAGTATTCTTGCCTAGAGAATCCCAGGGATAGGGGAGCCTGGTGGATTGCCGTCTAAGTGGTCGCACAGAGTCGGACACAACTAAAGCGACTTAGCAGCAGCAGCAATGCACATCCACCTACATGCTATGAATCATCTCTAGATTACTTGTAATATCTAACACAATGTAAATAGCTGTAAATACAATGTCAGTGCTATGTAAATAGTTGCCAGTGTATGGCATGTTGAAGTTTTGCTTATTGGAAACTTCTGGAATATTTTTCTGAATATTTTCCATCCACAGTTGGTTGAATTCACAGATGCGGAACCCTCAAATATAGAATCTTCACATACAGAGGGCCAGGGATATGTGTGCATAGGCATGTACATAAGTGAATACAGAAAGAAAAAAAGGCAACAGTAGCTTCTTCTGGAAAAAAAGATTAGAGGACTTAAAGGCTGTAGGCAAAAGTTTTAACATTTTTATATACTCCATTTGGCTTGTTTAATATTTATAACATAAGAATGCACCATTTCTAGTTAAAAATGTAAGAGTCACATTAGAATATTTTATTATTAATTTGGCATCTGTGATGTATTATCTTGATAACACAATTGTTTATAGTATATACTACTAAGGAAAACTGTCAACTATGCAGAAAGTAAACTGGTGTCATAATATTTTAAACTGTCTGACAGGCGTATATGGGAAGTCTCTGTACCTTCTGCTCAATTTTACTGTGAACATAAAATTTCTCTAAAAAATAGTGTATTTTTAAAAGTTTCATGCCTACAGTAGGATAAAAATGCTGTAAAATAACACCCAAACTATGTGCAAATGAACCACAAGACCATTTTCTTTGGTATAAAAACATATAGATACCCATTGGTGAATACACAAAACATTTATCCACTATTGTAATGTGATCACTCATACAAAATTGCTTTATACTCTTCTCTCAGAATTAATCTCCTTGTAAGCAAGGAAAGGATCTTTTTCATATAATTTCCCCAAAAGTCTAGCTCAACACCTGGCAAAGAATGATATTCAAAAAATATTTATCAAATAAAAAAAAATTAATTGACCTCTCTCTGTGATATCTTGTCTATTCTCATTTAACAGGTTTCTTTAATGTGGAACTTCTCAAAATCTTTAGTAAATAATTACACATTATAAATTCAATTAGTTAAATGTAGTACACAGCATCTCCCAAACTTATTTTACCATGAAAATATTTCCCCACAAAATTCTCTGTAGTTTCCAGAGGCAATGAAGTCTAGACAACTAAATGTGGAAGATATTGCATTGACTTTAGATTTATACCCCATTGTTTCCTAAAATTCAAGGGCAGCAGAGACCTGTAGTCCTCACTGAATATTCATAAAGTCCTTGTATCTCCCACACTCCCCTGTTGCTGGCTCAGGGGCACATGATTGCATCTGGCACACAGAAATGTAAGAGCAAGTGATTTCTCATTTCTATCCCAAGGCACTTGACAGCCGATGGGTCTCTGATCTTTCGCTTCCTTTACTGGGACCAGTCTGGAAGTCAGTTGTTGAGAAGACAACCTCACAAATTACAGGGAATCTTTAACTCACCAGATGTAGAGGACCTGTCCCTGCCAATTTACATCAGAGCTTGTGGTGAGCAAGGAATGTACTTTTGTTGTGCTAAACCACTGAGATGTCAGAGTTCTTTGTTACTACAGCATGTCATAGCCTGTCCTGACTAAATATATTAAAGATCATGGCATTCCTTCATATAAAAAATACATACTGAATGCCTACTATGTGTCAAGCCTGATATTTGAGGCATCTTATAATAAATATGTGTATCACATGACTTCCAAAGGAGAAATTAAAGAATAAAAATGTATAGACTGAGGGATGAACAGCCTCAGTCATTTGAAGGAAAAGTACTGAAGCTGGGTGATTTTTTGATAAAGGAGTGGCCAAAAGTAAGCTTAAATGCAAAGAATACAAATTCACCCAAATCAACTAGTGTTCTACTTTCCCTGAATTACTCCATACTATCCTAAAGACTAGGTATTCCCGCAGTAAGACTGGGAAATAGTGTGTTCAGAAATATTGCTGCTCTCCTGTCATATCTATATAGAGTTCTTAGCTTAAAAAAAATTGCAGACTGAAAGGGAAACCTGCAAGTGGCCCAACATATCAGAAATCATCTCCCGTCCTCATCAGTCAGAGTGCCTTTGTCATAATTAGCCAACGTGCCTGTGAATTTTCTGGATTAGGGTTAGTTAATAAAGCAGGGCTTGGGTACTTCCCTGGTGGTCCCATGGTTAAGACTTACACTCTCAATGCAAGGGGCTCGGGTTTGATCCCAGGTCAGGGAACTAGGTCCATATGTCACAAGTAAGAGTTCACATGCCAACACTAAAGATTCTGCCTGCAGGAACTATTAATAATACCCAGTGCAGCCAAATAAATAAATAAAATATTTGAACAATAATAAATACATAAATTAGGGCTCTTAAGAGATTTATAATCTCCAATGAAAGAAATATTCAGATGAGATAAAATTCCATTGCACTTAGGTACTTTGATTCAACATCTATAACTGCCTTGTTATTAATATATGATAGTGAATTGAAGAGGAAGAAAATTGGGAGAGGACATGGAGGCAGAATGCAGAAGAGGCCTTTTAATTCATTGTTCATCCTTCTGAGTGGTGAAAAGTCCAGATAATCGGAGGTACTCAGTGTCCGCCTCTCTTGAGTCTCAAGCGTCTCTTCTTAAAGACTAGCAGTAATTTAGCAATCACAGTGATCCAAAACAGTCTGGAATTCCAAGACAGACTGTGAGACAAACCCCAAGTCGTGGGAAAACAAACTATCATTAATTTTCTGTCCGAGGCTCTAATCAGCTGCATGACATTGTGTGATGGAACATCCACAGTTGCATAATGCTGCATGTCCCTCCCTTCCTCCCACTGAGGCAAAAAGCATTTGTAGAGGATTGTTTTGGAAAGGTTGTTCCCAGGTCTCTGTGTACTGGCCAGGGTTTAACCTCAAGTTTATAGAACTCCTGGGATTCTTCATGGAAGCTGTAATGACAGTCCAAGTTGAAATCTGCTGTGCTGGGCAAGAAAACCACAAACCCTGTCTAGGCTTTTTATCAGCCAGGCCCTGCCTTTAAAAGATAAGCCCCTCCTAGGCAGAGGTCAGGGTTAGAACAAGTGATTGCAGCTTAGCCTTCTGGCCAAAACTCTCAAGAACTAGGATGGATGCGGCTCAAAGCGAAGTTTGGATGCACACATCAAGTTCACTCTTAATACCATTTTCATTTTAACTCACTACTAACTTATTTAACATCGAGTTAATACCCACTGAGGTAGCTAACCAGATTGTCTGAACAGAATTGTAAAGTGCCTCTGAGCCCTTGATAACCATTAGCTTGCTTTGGGTTTTTTTTTTTTTCTTTGAAAAAATATTTTCTTATCTTAAAATAATATTTTTCTTTATTAGACATTTTTTTAAATTATAAAAATAATGAAATATTTAAAAATAAATATTTTTTCAAATTTCCACAAGATGTATGAATAAAAAGCTGTCCAACATGTCCATGTGTGTCTTTCATAACTCTGACTAAGCACATATATATACACATGTTACAAGTCCAAGCTTGTTCTGCTTGAAGGAGGAAACAGACAGAGCTGGACTCCATCTTAGGCCAGGATGAGAACATTAGGCTACGCATAGTCACCCTCCCAATAGACTCTGAACTTTGTGTCCGGTGTCTATAGAAATGGCATACCAATAGAAAACCAACCCTCAGATAAAAGAGCCTCAGGACTTGTACTTGGACTCTCCATTGCCTAAAAGAATATGCTAATTATCTCTGTAACAGAACAAAGTGGTAAACTTCATTCTGTTTATCGGGATATGACCACAGGCCTATTGATAAATATCCACCGTATATCTAGTCCTGTGACACATGAATCATGGGTTAACTTTGATCGTATCTCTCTTTTACCTTGTCCAGACTAGTTCCAAGGAATTTGGGGAGGTGGGTTTGAGCAAGTACACTTAGGGTATACAAGGTTTTCACAAAAACTGGTCGGGGTCCTTGGCTAAGAGGAGACTCTGCCTTGGGCCCACCGGTGTAATAAACTGCAGTCCACTATCTGCATTGTCCTTCTGAGTGAGTTTGTTTCCTGGAATGCGTGGCTACAACATGTTTACCACATGACGGGCCAATAAATAGAGAAATGAGGTTTGGGGTCAAAGAACAATGACTGTCTTCAAAAAGCCAGAGGTTCGAGAAGATAGCAGGCTAATGTCTTAGAGAACCACTTTACCTGAGTTAGAATTTAGACCTCTTTTTATACTAAAAGGGGGAGAAGGTGTAGCTGATCGTTGCAAACTTCTTGGTGTCAGAATCCTTTGTTCTTGCAACTGTCCATAGAGGTCAGATGACAATGCTCCAGTAAACCTCCAACAAGACAAATGTTATTCTCTGCTCTGCAACTCTTTATCTCTAAATAAATGGGAAAGGGTTATACCTTTAAAAGTCAGAGCCTTAAGAATGAACTATCCTGTATATTTCAGACTATAGGCAACAGTCTTAACTGGAAGCAAAAGCAATAGAATACAAAGGTTAAGTAAAACAAACAAACAAAAACAGGTCTAATATGGGGTCAGATTTGTCCTTCCCTATTACAGAAGTACCTGCGAATACAAAAGCATACATATACATATAGATGGGTTCACTAACAATTGATTGGATAACTTCTGTTGTACAATCTAAAATAATACTATCTCCATTACTTTGATATTTTCTTTTTCAATCTATACAATTATGTCTAGGTTGGTTTCTCAAATTCTAATCCTTTTTTCCTACTTCTTTATACACACAAGTTAATTTTACATAAATGAAATCATATCATCTTTGACAAATATCTGTTTTAATGTAGTCTTTTTCTTTCTTTTTCTCTTGTCCTCATTTTTCCTATCCTCACAATTTCTCAGTATCCCATATCAGTAGACTAAAATTATTGTCTTTATTTTTCTCTATGTTTATATCATCATAAACACACACCTGGAGCTTTGCTGATCCATCTTCATTTTACAAATTGGATCATTTTACAGATTCCTCTGCACATTTTACTTTCTCATTCTATAATACTTTCTCAACTATATCTCTAAGCTCATTGTTTTTGGTATCTAAAAATATACCTCGGTTAGGTGATACCAACAATTTCACCAGATTTTCTCCTACCACTTTTTGTTTTTAGCTTGCATTTGTGTTTTATTTTTAATTTTTCCTTAACTAACAAAGCTTTGGTAAATTTGTTTCTAAATGTAACTTTCCATATTGATGATTTAATTTCTAAGGACTACAGTCATCGCAGTAGACTTCTAGGTTGGAAACCATGTGAATTTTTTAATTTTAATGCAGGTCAGGAAGCAACAGACAGACCTGGACATGAAACAACAGACTGGTTCCAAATAAGAAAAGGAGTACGTCAAGGCTGTATATTGTCACCCTACTTATTTAACTTTTATGCAGAGTACATCATGAGAAACGCTGGGCTGGAAGACGCATAAGCTGGAATCAAGTTTGTTGGGAGAAATATCAATAATCTCAGATATGCAGATGACACCACCCTTATGGCAGAAAGTGAAGAAGAACTAAGGAGCCTCTTGATGAAAGTGAAAGAAGAGATTGAAAAAGTTGGCTTACAGCTCAACATTCAGAAAACTAAGATCATGGCATCTGGTCCCATCACTTCATGGGAAATAGAGGGAGAAACAGTGGAAACAGTGGCTGACTTTATTTTTGGGGGCTCCAAAATCACTGCAGATGGTGACTGCAGCCATGAAATTAAAAGAAACTTACTCCTTGGAAGGAAAGTTATGACCAACCTAGATAGCATATTGAAAAGCAGAGACATTACTTTGCCAACAAAGGTCCGTCTAGTCAAGGCTATGGTTTTTCCAGTGGTCATGTATGGATGTGAGAGTTGGACTGTGAAGAAAGCTGAGCACTGAACAATTGATGCTTTTGAACTGTGGTGTTGGAGAAGACTCTTGAGAGTCTCTTGGACTGCAAGGGACTGCAAGCATCCTTTAGGATGCTAAAGGAGATCAATCCTGCGTGTTCATTGGAAGGACTGATGCTGAAGCTGAAACTCCAATACTTGGGCCACCTGATGCGAAGAGCTGACTCATTTGAAAAGACCCTGATACTGGGAAAGATTGAGGGCAGGAGGAGATCAGATCAGATCAGATCAGTCGCTCAGTCGTGTCCGACTCTTTTCAACTCCATGAATCACAGCACGCCAGGCCTCCCTGTCCATCACCAACTCCCGGAGTTCACTCAGACTCACGTCCATCGAGTCAGTGATGCCATCCAGCCATCTCATCCTCTGTCGTCCCCTTCTCCTCCTGCCCTTAATCCCTCCCAGCATCAGAGTCTTTTCCAATGAGTCAACTCTTCGCATGAGGTGGCCAAAGTACTGGAGTTTCAGCTTCAGCATCATTCCTTCCAAAGAAATCCCAGGGCTGATCTCCTTCAGAATGGACTGGTTGGATCTCCTTGCAGTCCAAAGGACTCTCAAGAGTCTTCTCCAACACCACAGTTCAAAAGCATCAATTCTTCGGCGCTCAGCCTTTTTCACAGTCCAACTCTCACATCTATACATGACCACAGGAAAAACCATAGCCTTGACTATGTTGGCAACCTTTGTTGCCAAAGGTTGCCAACCTTTGTTGGCAAAGTAATGTCTCTGCTTTTGAATATGCTATCTAGGTTGGTCATAACCTTCCTTCCAAGGAGTAAGCGTCTTTTAAGGGGACAACAAAGAATGAGATGGCTGGATGGCAACACCGACTCGATAGACGTGAGTTTGGGTGAACTCCGGGAGTTGGTGATGGACAGGGAGGCCTGGCGTGCTGCGGTTCTTGGGGTTGCAAAGAGTCGGACATGACTGAGCGACTGAACTGACTAAATTAGTGGTTTCCTGGTTATTTCCATAAATAAGGTATTAATTCACCTTGTTACTAGCCATGCATAAGTATTACAGTCTTTTAAATTTTGCCAGTGGTATTTATTACTTTATTTGTGTTTGTGTGTGATTTTTAAATTTGTTATTCAAATGTAGTTGATTTACAATATTATATTGGCTTTAGATATATAACAGGGTGGTTCCACTTTTTTATTAATTATACTCTATCTAAGGTTATAAAATATTGGCTACATTCCCTGTGCTATACAATATATCCTTATAGCTTATGTTCGTTGTCACTTTAATCTGTTTTCCTAATTACCATTGTGTTTGAGCATCTCTCATAACTCTTTTAGTTGTTTTGATTCACTCATCTATAAATAACCAATATTTTTATTGGGTAATTTATTTTGATTGCTTTTTCTAAGTTTTCTCTCAAGTGACACACCTACAAGGTACACAGAAAACACATGGAATGTAGAGTCAGGGTCCAAAATAACTGGGATGTGACTACGGTTAACAATACTCTACTGTAAATTTGAAAGTTGCTAAGAGTAGATCTTAATTTAACTCAGATGACCACTATTACTGTGGGCAAGAATCCCTTAGAAGAAATGGAGTACCCATCATAGTCAACAAAAGGGTCTGAAATGCAGTACTTGGATGCAATCCCAAAAACTACAGAATGATCTCTGTTCATTTCCAGGGCAAATCATTCAATATCAGTAATTCAGTAATCCAAGTCTATGTAATCCAAGTAATTCAATATCATTCAGTAATCCAAGTCTATGCCTGGACCAGTAATGCTGAAGAAGCTGAAGTTGAATGGTTCTATGAAGATCTACAAGATCTTCAGAACTAATACCCCCACCACCCAAAAAAAAAAAGTCCTTTTCATTATAGGGGACTGGAATGCCAAAGTAGGAAGTCAAGAAATACCTGGAGTAACAGGCAAATTTGGCCTTGGAGTACAGAATGAAGCAGGGCAAAGGCTAATAGAGTTTTGCCAAGAGAACAAACTGGACATAGCAAACACCCTCTTCCAACAACACAAGAGAAGACTCTACACATGGACATCACCAGATGGTCAACACTGAAATCAGATTGATTATATTCTTTGCAGCCAAAGATGGAGAAGCTCTATACAGTCAGCAAAAACAAGAATGGAAGCTGACTGTGGCTCACATTATGAACTCCTTATTGCAAAATTCAGACTTAAATTGAAGAAAAGTAGGAAAAAACCACTACTTTGGTTTTCAGGTATGGTTTCATGAACATTCATCAAATCCCTTAGGATTGTACAGTGAAAGTGCCAAATAGATTCAAAAGATTAGATCTGATAGACAGAGTGCCTGAAGAACTCTGGATGGAGGTTAGTGACATTGTACAGGAGGCAGTGATCAAGACCATTCCCCAAGAAAAAGAAATGCAAAAAGGCAAAATTTGAGGAGGCCTTACAAATAGCCTTAATTTTTTAAATTTTTTAATTTTAATTGGAGGTTAATTACTTTACCATATTGTATTGCTTTTGCCATACATCAACATGAATCTGCCACGGGTGTACACATGCTCCCCATCCTGAATCCCCCTCCCACCTCCCTCCCTGTACCATCCCTCTGGGTCATCCCAGTGCACCAGCCCCAAGCATCCTGTATCCTGCATCAAACCCGGACTGGTGATTCATTTCTTATATGATATTATATATGTTTCAATGCCATTCTCCCAAATCATCCCACCGTCTCCCTCTCCCAAAGAGTCCAAAAGACTGTTCTATACATCTGTGTCTCTTTTGCTGTCTCGCATACACCGGGTTATTGTTACCATCTTTCTAAATTCCATATATATGCGTTAGTATACTGTATTGGTGTTTTTCTTTCTGGCTTACTTCACTCTGTATAATAGGCTCCAGTTTCATCCACCTCATTAGAACTGATTCAAATGTATTCTTTTTAATGACTGAGTAATACTCCATTGTGTATATGTACCACAGATTTCTTATCCATTCATCTGCTGATGGACATCTAGGTTGCTTCCATGTCCTGGCTATTATAAACAGTGCTGCGATGAACACTGGGGTACACGTGTCTCTTTCCCTTCTGGTTTCCTCAGTGTGTATGCCCAGCAGTGGGATTGCTGGGTCATAAGGCAGTTCTATTTCCAGTTTTTTAAGGAATCTCCACACTGTTCTCCATAGTGGCTGTACTAGTTTGCATTCCCACCAACAGTGTAAGAGGGTTCCCTTTTCTCCACACCCTCTCCAGCATTTATTGCTTGTAGACTTTTGGATCGCAGCCATTCTGACTGGTGTGAAATGGTACCTCATTGTGGTTTTGATTTGCATTTCTCTGATAATGAGTGATGTTGAGCATCTTTTCATGTGTTTGTTAGCCATCTGTATGTCTTCTTTGGAGAAATGTCTATTTAGTTTTTTGGCCCATTTTTTGATTGGGTCATTTATTTTTCTGGAATTGAGCTGCAGGAGTTGCTTGTATATTTTTGAGATTAATTTTTGTCAGTTGCTTCATTTGCTATTATTTTCTCCCATTCTGAAGGCTGTCTTTTCACCTTGCTTATAGTTTCCTTTGTTGTGCAGAAGCTTTTAATTTTAATTAGGTCCCATTTGTTTATTTTTGCTTTTATTTCCAATATTCTGGGAGGTGGGTCATAGAGGATCCTGCTGTGATTTATGTCAGAGAGTGTTTTGCCTATGTTCTCCTCTAGCAGTTTTAAAAAGAGAAACAAAAGGCAAAGGAGAAAAAGAAAGATATATCCATTTGAATGCAGAGTTCCAAAGAATAGCAAGGACAAATAAGAAAGCCTTCCTCAGTGACCAGTGCAAAGAAATAGAGGAAAACAATAGAATGGGAAAGACTAGAGATCTCTTCAAGAAACTCGGTGATACCAAGGGAACATTTCATGCAAAGATGGGCTCAATAAAGGACAGAAACGGTATGGACCTGACAGAAACAGAAGATATTAAGAAGTGGTGGCAAAAATACACAGAAGAACTATACAAAAAAGATCTTCATGACCCAGATAATCACGATGGTGTGATCACTCACCTAGAGCCAGACATCCTGGAATGTGAAGTCAAGTGGGCCTTAGGAAGCATCACTATGAACAAAGCTAGTGGAGGTGATGGAATTCCAGCTGAGCTATTTCAAATCCTAAAAGAAGATGCTATGAAAGTGCTATACTCTATGCCAGCAAATTTGGAAAACTCAGCAGTGGCCACAGGATTTGGAAAGGTCAGTTTTCATTTCAATCCCAAAGAAAGACATTGCCAAAGAATGTTCAAACTACTGCACAATTGCACTCATCTCACACACTAGCAAAATATTGCTCAAAATTCTTCAAGCCAGGCTTCAGCAGTATGTGAACTGTGAACTTCCAGATGTTCAAGCTGGATTTAGAAAAGACAGAGGAACCACAGATCAAATTGCCAACATCCACTGGATCATCAAAAAAGCAAAAGAGTTCCAGATAAACATCTACTTCTGCTTTATTGACTGTGCCAAAGCCTTTGACTGTGTGGCTAACAACAAACTGTGGAAAATTCTTCAAGAGATGGGAATATCAGACCATCCAACCTGCCTCATGAGAAACCTATATGCAGCTCAAGAAACAACAGTTAGAACTGGACATGGAACAACAGACTGGTTCCAAATCAGGAAAGGAGTACATCAAGGCCATATATTGTCACCCTGTTTATTTAACTTATATGCAAAGTACATTATGAGAAACACTGGGCTGGAGGAAACACAAGCTAGAATCAAGATTGCCAGGAGAAATATCAATAAATCAGTTATGCAGATGGCACCCTTATGAGTGAAAGTGAAGAAGAACTAAAGAATCTTTTGATGAAAGTGAAAGAGGTGAGTGAAAAAGTTGGCTTAAAGCTCAACACTCAGAAAACTAAGATCATGGCATCTGGTCCAATCACTTCATGGCAAATAGATGGGGAAACAATGGAAACAGTAACAGACTTATTTGGGGGGGCTCCAAAATAACTGCAGATGGTGATGGCAGCTATGAAATTAAAAGACACTTATTCCTTGGAAGAAAAGTTATGCTTAACCTGGACAGCATATTAAAAAGCATAGACATTAGTTTGCCAACAAAGGTCCGTCTAGTCAAGGCTATGGTTTTTCCAGCAGTCATGTATGGATGTGAGAGTTGGACTGTTAAGAAAGCTGAGTGCTGAAGAATTGATGCTTTTGAAGTGTGGTGTTGGAGAAGACTCTTGAGAGTCCCTTGGACTGCAAGAAGATCCAACCAGTCCATCCTAAAGGAAATCAGTCCTGGGTGTTTATTGGAAGGACTGATGTTGAAGCTGAAACTCCAATACTTTGGCCACCTGATGCAAAGAGCTGACTCATTTGAAAAGACCTGGATGCTGGGAAAGATTGAAGGTGGGAGGAGAAGGAGATGACAGAGGATGATATGGTTGGATGGCATCACCAACTCAATGGACATGAGTTTGAGTAAATTCCGGGAGTTGGTAATAGACAGGGAGGCCTCGTATCCTGAGTCCATGGGGTTGCAAAGAGTTAGACACGATTACGTATATCAAAACATTATGTTGCATACCTGAAACTAATATAATGCTATATGTCAATTGTATGACTATTACAAAAAACAAGGACAACTGGTAAGAACATGTGCACATAAAAGTGTTGGGGGATGGGAATTGCAGTTAATTTTGCTAAAAGCCTGGCGATAACTGGAAAGGAGTCCTACTTTTCACATTGATCTGAATATCCACATTAGGACATCCTCCTCTTTCTTGGCCATGAACTCCTGAGAGTTCAAGTGCTGAACTGAACTGGCCTAAATTGTGCAAGTTTGGTGGAAGGAAAGAAAACAGAAAATAAAGAAGGAAGGGAAAGGAAAGTAGCATGTGGAGAATGCTTGCCTTGAGCCAGGGACTGGAGTATGCACTTTATAGATGTATTCCCACTTATTCCTTCTAGATAAGTTAGATTTTCACCTCTATAGAGTCTCAGAGATATCAGATAACTTGGTCCTGCATCATTCAGCTGGTGAGGGATGAACCTAGAAGGATGACCCAGATCTGTCTCATTCCCATATGTATGCCCTTTCTTGGCCAAAATGGAAATATCAGTGGAAATGTGAGTCTATGGCCTGCACAGAAAAGTCAGGTAGGTGCAGGTTTCCATGCCCACCATCCAGAGGAACCTTGTTTGTAGCTTTGGGTTCTACTTTCCTAATATCTCCATTCCCATAGTCAATATCATCTTCATATGGCGAACCAATTCGAATCTGGCAATTCAGTTTCACTTAGCGTTTTTGATCTTCAATACTTGAGACTCTCTTGCGGGCATTACTTTAAGTGAGATCAGTGAGACTGAGAAAGACAAATACTATGTGATTTCACTTAGATATGGAATCTAAAGAAGCCAAACTCATAAAAACAGAGAATTGTGTTTAGTAGGGGCTAGGGATGGGAGAATTAGGGAGATGTTGTTTAAGGGTACAAACTGGCAGCTAGTAGATAAATAACTTTTAGAGACCTAGCATGCAGCAGGGTGATCATAGAAAACAATCCTGTATTATAAACTTCACCGTTACTGAGGGACTAGTCTTAACTGTTCTTATCATGAAAGAAAATGAAAACTATGTGTCATGACAGAAGTATTAGCTATCACCAGAGGCGGCTGCGACCAGCGCACTAAGCGCAGGAGGCTGCGTGCAGCCGAGAGGAGCTACCCCACGTGCGAGGTCAGGGGCAGAAGCCGGGAGGACCCCATGCCCGAAGGGCGGCAGCCAAGAGGAGTTACCCCACGTCCGAGGTCAGGGGCAGCAGCAGAGAGTGCCAGACTGCAACGGCACAGGAACGGCCGAGAAGAGCTACCCCGCGTCCGAGGTCAGGGGCAGCAAGGAGAGGAGCTACCCCACGCCCCCAAGCCTGAGGCCAGGGGCGGCAGGTGGGAGGAGCTACCACTCGCCCCCACGCCCGAGACCAGGGGCTGCGGCCCGGAGGAGAAACCCCATGCCCGAGGCCAGGGGGAGCAGCCGGGAGGACCCCATGGCAGAAGGGCGGCAGCCAAGAGGGGTTACCCCACTCCCGAGGCCAGGGGCTGCAGCCGGGAGGAGAAACCCCATGCCCGAGGCCAGGGGCAGCAGCCGGGAGGACCAACCCCACGTCCAAGGAGCCGTGGCTGCATGGGCGCAGGCAGGCCTAGAGGAGCTATCCATGTTGAAGGTCAGGAAGGGCAGCGGTGAGGAGATACCACTCATCCAAGGTAAGGAGCAGTGGCTGTGCTTTGCTGGAGCAGCCATGAAGAGATACCCCACGCCCAAGGTAAGAGAAACCCAAGTAAGACGGTAGGTATTGCAAGAGGGCATCAGAGGGCAGACATACTGAAACCATACTCACAGAAAACTAGTCAATCTAATCACACTAGGACCACAGCCTTGTCTAACTCACTGAAACTAAGCCATGCCCGTGGGGGCAACCCAAGATGGGCGGGTCATGGTGGAGAGATCTGACAGAATGTGGTCCACTGGAGAAGGGAATGGCAAACCACTTCAGTATTCTTGCCTTGAGAACCCCATGAACAGTATGAAAAGGCAAAATGATAGGATACTGAAAGAGGTCAGTAGGTGTCCAATATGCTACTGGAGATCAGTGGAGAAATAACTCCAGAAAGAATGAAGGGATGGAGCCAAAGCAAAAACAATACCCAGCTGTGGATGTGACTGGTGATAGAAGCAAAGTCTGATGCTGTAAACAGCAATATTGCATAGGAACCTGGACTGTCAGGTCCATGAATCAAGGCAAATTGGAAGTGGTCAAACAAGAGATGGCAGAGTGAATGTCGACATTCTAGGAATCAGTGAACTAAAATGGACTGGAATGGGTGAATTTAACTCAGATGACCATTATGTCTATTACTGTGGGCAGGAATCCCTCAGAAGAAATGGAGTAGCCATCATGGTCAACAAAAGAGTCTGAAATGCAATACTTGGATGCAATCTCAAAAACGACAGAATGATCTGTTTGTTTCCAAGACAAACCATTCAATATCACAGTAATCCAAGTCTATGCCCCAACCAGTAACACTGAAGAAGCTGAAGTTGAACGGTATTATGAAGATCTACAAGACCTTTTAGAACTAACACCCAAAAAAGATGTCCTTTTCATTATGGGGGACTGGAATGCAACAGTAGGAAGTCAAGAAACACCTGGAATAACAGGCAAATTTGGCCTTGGAATACGGAATGAAGCAGGGCAAGGACTAATAGAGTTTTGCCAGGAAAATGCACTGGTCATAGCAAACACCCTCTTCCAACAACACAAGAGAAGATTTTATATATGGACATTACCAGACGGTCAACACAAAAATCAGATTGATTATATTCTTTTCAGCCAAAGATGGAGAAGCTCTATACAGTCAGTGAAAACAAGACCAGGATCTGACTGTGGTTCAGATCATAAACTCCTTATTGCCAAATTCAGACTTAAATTAAAGAATGGAGGGAAAACCACTAGACCATTCAGGTATGACCTAAATCAAATCCCTTATGATTATACAGTGGAAGTGAGAAATAGATTTAAGAGCCTAGATCTGATAGATAGAGTGCCTGATGAACTATGGAATTACGTTCATGACATTGTACAGGAGACAGGGATCAAGACCATCCTCATGGAAAAGAAATGCAAAAAAGCAAAATGGCTGTCTGGGGAGGCCTTACAAATAGCTGTGAAAAGAAGAGAAGCCAAAAGCAAAGGAGAAAAGGAAAGATATAAGCATCTGAATGCAGAGTTCCAAAGAATAGCAAGAAGAGATAAAAAAGCCTTCTTCAGTGATCAATGCAAAGAAATAGATGAAAACAACAGAATGGGAAAGACTAGAGATCTCTTCAAGAAAATTAGAGATACCAAGGGAACATTTCATGCAAAGATGGGCTCGATAAAGGACAGAAATGGTATGGACCTGACAGAAGCAGAAAATATTAAGAAGAGGTGGCAAGAATACACAGAAGAACTATACAAAAAAGATCTCCATGACCCAGATAATCACGATGGTGTGATCACTCACCTAGAACCAGACATCCTGCAATGGAGAGTCAAGTAGGCTTTAGGAGGCATCACTAGGAACAAAGCTAGTGGAGGTGATAGAATTCCAGTTGAGCTATTTCAAATCCTGAAAGAGGATGCTGTCAAAGTGCTGCACTCAATATGCCAGGAAATTTGTAAAACTCAGCAGTGGCCACAGGACAGGAAAAGGTCTGTTTTCATTACAATCCCAAAGAAAGGCAATCCCAAAGAATGCTCAAACTACCGCACAATTGCACTCATCTCAATGCTAGCAAAGTAATGCTCAAAATTCTAACAGAAACAGAAGATATTAAGAAGAGATGGCAAGAATACATAGAAGAACTCTACAAAAAAGATCTTCATGACCCAGATAATTACGAGGGAGTGATCACTGACCTAGAGCCAGACATCCTGGAATGTGAAGTCAAGTGGGCCTTAGAAAGCATCACTAGGAACAAAGCTAGTGGAGGTGATGGAATTCCAGTTGAGCTATTCCAAATCCTGAAAGATGATGCTGTGAAAGTGCTGCACTCAATATGCCAGCAAATTTGAAAGACTCAGCAGTGGCCACAGGACTGGAAAAGGTCAGTTTTTATTCCAATCCCAATGAAAGGCAATGCCAAAGAATGTTCAAATTACCGCACAATTGCACTCATCTCACACGCTAGTAAAGTAATGCTCAAAATTCTCCAAGCCAGGCTTCAGCAATATGTGAACCATGAGCCTCCTGATGTTCAAGCTGGTTTTAGAAAAACAGAGGAACCAGAGATCAAATTGCCAACATCAGCTGGATCATCGAAAAAGCAAGAGAGTTCCAGATAAACATCTACTTCTGCTTTATTGAGTATGCCAGAGCCTTTGACTGTGTGGATCACAATAAAGTGTGGAAAATTCTGAAAGAGATGGGAATACCAGACCACCTGATCTGCCTCTTGAGAAATTTGTATGCAGGTCAGGAAGCAACAGTTAGAACTGGACATGGAACAACAGACTGGTTCCAAATAGGAAAAGGAGTACGTCAAGGCTGTATATTGTCACCCTGTTTATTTAACTTATATGCAGAGTACATCATGAGAAACGCTGGACTGGAAGAAACATAAGCTGGAATCAAGATTGCCGGGAGAAATCTCAACAACCTCAGATATGCAGATGACACCACCCTTATGGCAGAAAGTGAAGAGGAACTCAAAAGCCTCTTGATGAAAGTGAAAGTGGAGAGTGACAAAGTTGGCTTAAAGCTCAACATTCAGAAAACAAAGATCATGGCATCTGGTCCCATCACTTCATGGGAAATAGATGGGGAAACAGTTGAAACAGTGTCAGACTTTATTTTGGGGGGCTCCCAAATCACTGCAGATGGTGACTTCAGCCATGAAATTAAAAGATGCTTAGTCCTTGGAAGGAAAGTTATGACCAACCTAGATAGCATATTCAAAAGCAGAGACTTTATTTTGGCAACAAAGGTTCGTCTAGTCAAGGCTATGGTTTTTCCTGTGGTCATGTATGGATGTGAGAGTTGGACTGTGAAGAAGACTCAGCGCCAAAGAATTGATGCTTTTGAACTGTGGTGTTGGAGAAGACTCTTGAGAGAGTCCCTTGGACTGCAAGGAGATCCAACCAGTCCATTCTGAAGGAGATCAGCCCTGGGATTTCTTTGGAAGGACTGATGTTGAAGCTGAAACTCCAGTACTTTGGCCACCTCATTCGAAGAGTTGACTCATTGGAAAAGACTCTGATGCTGGGAGGGATTGGGGGCAGGAGGAGAAGCGGACGACAGAGGATGAGATGGCTGGATGGCATCACTGACTTGATGGATGTAAGTCTGGGTAAACTCCAGGAGTTGGTGATGGACAGGGAGGCCTGGTGTGCTGTGATTCATGGGGTTGCAAAGAGTCAGACACGACTGAGCGACTGAACTGAACTGAACTGAGAGTGGTCCTCATACTGCAATATATAAATGCATCAAATCATTACATTGTATACCTTAAACTTACACAATGTTATAATTCAAATATATCTCAGTTTTTAAAAGACTCTCTTGCATGTAAATCTTCTTTAGAGTGGGTGGTTTTAGAATCACCGAGATGTATTTGAATAATTAACTTCAACATTCATATTTGGTAGTTTGAATAATCAATAAGATATGTTTAAAAGTCCAAATTTGTCTTTAAATAATACAAAATATACTTCTCCTTTTTAAGAATTTTTATATTTCCTTAGTAACTTTTAACTGGTGTTAAAAACACGATACATGCATATTGTCACTATTTTAGATATCCCCAGTAAATAACTGAATGTGCATAAAATAAACTGAATTACCCTATGTATGGAGACCCATAATCAGTTAATCCATTTAAAAGTTTACTTAGCACTTTTTGGATTAGATTAAAAACCTGTATATTTAAACACTTTCCCTGAAGAAATATTTTCCTTTTTTTTTTTTTTGCCTTAAGGAGAAGATGAAATAGTTTGAAAATAATAAAGAGAACTTACAATTTTTAAAAAATCATGAAGATAAACAAATTAAAAACAAATATTCATATTGCCACAGACTGAATATCTCAGTTTCTGGACAGCTGGTGATTACAACCAAATTTATCATTTACCAATTACCATTACACAATACATTCTTGTAACGAAAGACCATTACATAAAAGGACAAATGTTAGGCATTATCCAAAGGAATGTCCTTGGCGTAACAGCTTCAGATGCCAATTTAGATATAGCCCATCTATTAAGAGGACTTCAAAGGAATACTGGGAGGGGTTTTGGGGTAGAGATTGTTATTTTCTCCATTTTCAACTTAACAGTTACCTCACTAATCAGTCCTCTTGGTCTTGTCTTCCTTTAAACTAATTCTGATTTTTCCTTTCAAAGAAATCCACAAGTATCTCATACTAGAATGAAATCCAATCATTCAAGATTAATTCTCTGTTCAGAACCTGAGAAAATAAACTTAATATATAAAGCATTCTTGGATTTTTCCATGAAGTAATTGATTGTGCAAAATAGAAAGTATTAGTCATAATATGAAGTTATCAGCCCTATGCTAGAGAAGACATAAAACAGCCCATCCAGCTGTCTCAAAGGTTCTAAGAGGCAGACACTCAGTTGAAACATTTGCTTTGACTTCTCATTTGATTGTCAAGCCTTATTACATAATGGTGATTTGTGTTCCACACTAATTAGCTAAGAGGTTTGGACATTAATCTGCTACTCAATAAGCAGCACTCTGCAATGAGGTGGTTTTTGAAAAAGACCAGTTCTGGCTTTACTGGTCTAGGGTCTATCAGGCTGAGGAGATATGTACACAGGCTCCTGAATGTCAGCTGAAGACATTAGACTTTACACTTTTACACAGAGAGTACTTTCCTCCTGGTTCTCTCTATGCCTTGTGGCCACACCATCCAAGAGCAAGCAGGGTGAGATGAAGAAAGTGGGGAATATCACGTGGAGAACTTCAGTAAAAAGGAACTTGAATGTAACTGATAAGGAACCAGTATCCAGAATATATAAAGAACTCTTACAACTCAATAATAAAAAGACTAATAACCCAGTTAAGATAGGGTTAATCCATGTCCTTCCAAAAAAGATATATGAGTGACGAAGAAGCACATAAAAAGGTGCTTGACATTATTAGTCATTAAGGGAATACAAATAAAAACCATAATTAGATATCACTTCACACTACTGGATGGTTAAAATAAAAAAGTCAGATAACAACAAATGTTGGCAAAGATGTGGAGGAACTGAAACCTTCATTCATTGATGATGATAATATAAAATGGTATTTTAGGAAATAGTCTAGCAGTTCTTTAAAACATAAAAGTAGAGTTACCATATAACTGTGTAATTTCATTCCCAGATATGTACTCAAAGAAGAAAACAAACATTCACACAAAAATATGCACACAAATGTTTATAGCAACATTATTTATAATGGCCAAAGGTGGGAACAACACAAAGGTTCATCAACTGATAAATGGATAAGTAAAATGAGGTATAGACTTAAGATGGAATATTATTCAGTATAGAAAGGAATAAAGTACTGATATACATTACAACATAGATAAACCTTGAAGACATTATGCTAAGTGGAAGAAACCAACCACAAAAGACCACATATTATATGATTTCATTAATACAAATATCCAGAATGGGGGAATCTGTAGAAACAAGCTGTGGACAGAGAGTAGTTCAGCTCAGTTCAGTCGCTCAGTTGTGTCCAACTCTTTGCGACCCCATGGACTGCAGCATGCCAGGCCTCCCTATCCATCACCAGCTCCTAGAGTTTACTCAAACTCATGTCCATTGAGTCAGTAATGCCATCCAACCATCTCATCCTCTGTCGTCCCCTTCTCCTCCCACCTTCAATCCCTCCCAGCATCAGGGTCTTTGCAAATGAGTCAGTTCTTCACATCAGGTGGCCAAAGTATTGGAGTTCAGCTTCAACATCAGTCCTTCCAATGAACACCCAGGACTGATCTCCTTTAGGATGGACTGGTTGGATCTCCTCGCAGTCCAAGGGACTCGCAAGAGTCTTCTCCAACACCATAGTTCAAAAGCATCAATTCTTCAGCACTTGGTTGTCTTTATAGTCCAACTCTCACATCCATACATGACTACTGGAAAAACCATAGCCTTGACAGAGAGTAGACTAGTGGTTTATTGTATCTGGAGGAGGAGGAGGGATAGGATGGTGATAGATAAAAGCCATGAAATTTATTTTTGAGGTGATAAAAATGTTCTAAAATTGTGCTAATGGTTGCACATATCTGTGAATATGCTAAAAACCCCAGAATTATTTACTTAAAATGTGTGAATTATGGTGAATTATATATTAACAAACCTTTTTTTTTTTTAAAGGAAATATAAGGAAGCTGTGAGTATAAGAAACACTCACTGGCTGCCCCAGGTAGAAGTGAATGGCAGGAGGACATAGGAAAGGTAAGAAAGGCCATGTGGAACCCATGATCCCATCCAATGGCAAGTTAGTATAGCAAATGAGCAGCCTAAGAGTCACACAGCTGGTATGACAGCATCAGAGCCCCTTCATTCATTTAGTCATTCAACAAATGTTTACTGAACACCCTCCATGTGCCAAGTTACACGCTAAGAAGGTGGGATATACCTGTGAACAGCTGTTTGAAAAAGAGAGCGAAACATTAAAGGATGTTTACTACAGTATTGTTATGCTCTCAAAAGACCACATATTATATGATTTCATTAATATAAATGTCCAGAATGGGGGAATCTGTAGAGACAAACTATAGACAGAGAGTACAAAGGTCCGTCTAGTCAAAGCTATGGTTTTTCCAGTAGTCATGTATGGATATGAGAGTTTGACTATAAAGACAGATAAGTGCCGAAGAATTGATGCTTTTGAACTGTGATGTTGGAGCGTCACCAACCATCATCATTCTTGTCGCTCCGGGATGATGGGGAAGGACAGGGAAGCCTGGTGTGCTGCAGTCCCTCAGGTCACAAAGAAACAGATATGACTGAGCAACTGAACAACATGAACAAATTATGTTGAATCATATGAAATTACCAATTTTATAGGTCAAAATGGCCAAACACTGGCAACTTCATATTGGCAACTATATATTTAAAAATACATTGCATGTAGGCTCATCAATTGTAACAAAGGTTCCACTCTAGCTGGGGATGTTGATAATGGGGGAAGCTATGCATATGTGGAGACAGGGGGTTTATGGGAAATTTCTGTACCTTCTAATCCATTTTGCTGTGAACCTAAAACTGCTCTAAAAAAGTAAGTCTATTAAATTGTTTTAAAATGCACACAAATGTGTTTAATAGTATATGTATCTATATTTGTATATAATTCCATGAGGATAAGGAGAGATGTGAAAGATAAATACTTGCCTGTTACTATGCTAGAAGAGAGAGAACATTGTGTGTATGTGTGCATGTGTGTGTGTGTTAGGAAAGTATTAACTTTTTCTTTATATATCTTCACATTGTTTCATTTATGACAATTATGCATTATTTTCATAATTATTAAGTATAATTGACAATTACAAATAAGCAAAAGAATACAAGAGGTGCTTATGGAACCGAATCCATGATCCAGATTCACAGCCCTTTAGCTTCAAGTTTAGTTTTATGGCCAGACTGTCTAGACATAAACACCCACCACATGCTGAGGAAGTTTCATAGAAATGGGAATTAGCTGTGGATCTGGACTGTCTCGATAGCTACTCGAAAGGAAACACAATAAAAATAGTTTTGTAACATTTGTGATAAGACTACAGTACAAAGATTGATCACTAGACGTCCTCAAAGCAAGTGCTCTTTGTGAGAGTTTCTGAGGACAAAGAAGTCAGGGGTATTTTATGTGCAACATGAAATATGAGATAGGAAATCAGCAGAGATAAGATTTCAGTACGTTGATGTGTACCTTGATGGATTCCACTTTCCCTCCCTAACTGCTGAACCAAATCTCAAACATCTCAGATAGACTTAAAGCAAACAGCGTATCTTTTTTTTTTTTTAATGAATTTCACTTTATATCATGTTCCTCCTGGGCACCCCAAAGCATTGGCAGCTTGAGAGGCATGATGGGATCGTGGTTTCAGACACAGTCTCTGGGCATAGGATGCCTGGGTTCAAACCTCAGCCCTGCCACTCACTGAATTGGACAATCTCCTCTACCTTCATGTGTGTCCAGTTTCCCTACATGTTCGTCTATAAGGTGGGGATGACAATAAAGAGCTCCTCTGGGACTATTATGAGAATTAAATGTGCTTATATAGTTAAGCACTTAAAATTGTACCTGGCATTTAAACTTTTTTTTTTTTTTTTTGGCATTGAAAACTTCTCATAAAAGGTAACCCTCCTACACTATTGGTGTGAATGTGAATTGGTGTAGCCCTGTGGAAGACAGTATGGAGTTTCCTCAAAACACTAAAAATACAATTACCATATGATCTAGCAATCCCACTCCTGGGCGTATACCCAGATAAAACTTTAATTCAAAAAGATGCATGCATCTCAGTGTTCATAGCAGCACAGTTTACTATAGCTAATACATGGAAGCAACATAAATGTCTATCAGCAGATGAATGGAGAAAGAAGATGTGATATAAATATATATATCAGTAAGTCTCAGTCTGTCTAATAGATCTCTAAGATAGCCCTCTGCCACACCCTCTCTTGCCCAAAACTCCTGTAGGCATGAAAGGAGGAGACCTGTTAGTGGTCTCCTCTTCCTAGCCCCCCAATTCAGGGTGCCACCACCTACTTAACAGGTATATGGTCAGCTCCAAGGAAATGACAAGTGGTCTGGGTGGTTTTAGTCCTCTGATTTCTCTTTTGCATGAGGATTAGGAGCAAGTGCTTCCAAAGGAATATAACATTTTTAGGAGGCACTCAGTTGAGAATCATGCCTAACCCCAACCTCTGCCTGTGCCCCAAACATGCCCTCATAGTGAAATCCATGGCCATGGTGATACAAGGAGTTAGGGTGACCAGGTCCATGTGATGGAATGCCTGACTTCATCCATCCATTGAACACTCACTTACACATCTGCCATGTCTCTGGATGTTAATGCTCAATTTTCTCCCTAAATTATTTGAGTCTAATGCCCACGTATGAAGTGGTAACAGCAACAGGGATGACACGAAGTTGTGCGTGTTCTGTACTGCACGAAGGTACTCAACCAAGGAGGTGAGTAGGAACTGAAATCCAGCCCATGCTCCTTTTACCAAGCCAGGTACCCATGGGGCTATATCTGCCTAGGGGTACACCTTTCCCTAATGTACAAAAAAATTTTTTCTAGTCAAACAGAGGCCTTATGTTATACAACGTACTATAGTATCCCACTATGAATTTCACCCCCAACAGATGATACATTTGCTATTGCCTCAGTGTCCCCATCTGTCAAATGGGGACAATGCACTTCTCTGTGTTTTATGCCTTGAGATAGTCATTATAAGCAGCAAACTGCACTTACTAGAAAGAAGGTCTTCAAGGAATGTAAAGTTCATGTTAAATATTAATCATTATTTCCTCACTTTGTCCCAAGAAAGTGCTACTTAGTAGTTATGGGTTATTCCATGATCAGAGAGGAAAATAAAACTATTTTGTAGCCCTTGCCAAGGAAAGTTAATGGAAACTCTTATTCCACTACCTATGTAAAGGTCATGAGAAAGACCCACCTAGGACTAGCTGCACAGCTAAATGCCTATTTAGGGACCCAATAGAATCTTCAGATTAATTCTTCATCAACTGTGCTCTCAAGTTTTGTATGCAAACAAAGGTCGTAAACAAAGCTACTAACCAATTTTCACAAAGAGATGAAGAAGAAGGGACTTTCTTTCCTTGAGAGCAGACAATGTGCCTCTCTCATCCTTGAGTTTCTGGACCTGAATTGGAGAGTGGTTGTTCAATCAAATGTTTGTTGACATTTGTGCTAAGTAATCCAATACATGCTGCCAAGTGACTAATGCTCCCCTTAGGGGAGAGATGTTGATCCAGACACAGGATCAGAAGGGTCCTAAATAATTCATATGGACTCATCTATTTTGGCTAAATCTACAGAAAAGGGACTTCAATTTCCAAGTTTAGAAACTGTCTATATCTGATCCAAATCTTACATTTTCTTATTCCAGTGTTAATAGCATCAGAAAGCATGGCTTTAAAGCAATCACTCTCATTCTACTGATCCAGACTAAAACGCTGACATCTTTAAAAGTCTGAATTTAACTATGTGAAACTTCTAGATAAATTTATCTTTCTAAGTAAAAATCGCAGTGAGCTGATGTTAGTATCATTCGGTCATTCTATGACCACTTGCTCTAAGTACAGTGCTTCTGAATTTCTTTTCAACCAATTCATCATTCAGTTATGGACTGTATTTTCAGCCTTGAAGCCAACAAGTTATTGAAGCCTTTTAGTTATTATCTAACTTAAAGAAAACATCTAGACAGTAGTAAAGAGAAAGCCAGTCCTGGGGTCCCCAACTTGGCGGCTGGCAAAATCTCTCTATCTCTAGTCATGCTTCTCTTTTCTTCCTCTGCCTCATGACCCTCCTGAGAGATAAAGAATCAGTTTGCAGAGGGGGATTCTCGTGAACAACACTCACCCAGGTTTTAAATATGTCTCCTCTGGTTTCAATAGCATCAATTCCCGTAGCATACACAGCAACTACTCAGCCACCGAGTGACTTCATTCTTCCCCCAAGCAGATGGCTACTTAAGAACATATTTACTGCCACCTAGTGGAACCAAAACCAACACACTTTTAAAAAGCCTGTTCTATTCAATTTTTTTTGTCACTTGAATTTTTTCTCATTTTTTATCACCCTTTTCTTCTTTGGAAAGGAGCCTCCATGCTGCTCTTGTTGCAGAAGCATCTCACACCTGGCAGGGGAAAAAAAAAACAATCTTTCTTGCTTTATGTACTGTCATTCTTGGTCAAAATGGAGCTGTGCCGTACAGAGAGCAAAAGCTGCCATTCCCTGGGAAGCTCCTAAGCCTCACCGACAGTGCCAGGAATTGAACCATAATCCCTGATAATTATATTTACAAGAAAGGGCTTGCCCGTAATCTCTCCAAAAAAATAATGTTATTCACATGTGTTTCGTACAGAGATCCACATATAGTAGCTTAGCCATGTCTGAATTCTGATCTTAGGCTAGAAAATGAGCTTGACCTAACAGAAGTGTTTAAATTGCCTGCCCTGCAATATATCACATCACGTGCTTTCAATGCAAGGCACAATCTGGTTTATTTTCCATTGTGTTTCCCTATCACAAAGACATTTCTATAGCTGTGTGTATATCTATAGACGGCTTTAAGGGAAGGACTTAGGAGTAAGACTATACCCATGTTTGGATAAACATATCTGTCTGTTTTACCTCAGCCTGAACTATCTCATCATGGGAAAGTTTAAGCATGTTAAATACATACCAAAGTTTTTAAAGGGTTTGATTATAAGCAATGTGTCCGTTCTTTAAAAATACAAAGCTTTTTCACCCAGAAGAAGCTAGTTTTGTACAGTTCTCAACAGCTACTACTTTTAAAATCTAAGTAGATAACTCATATTACTGCAGCTTTGGCCTGAACGACCACGGTGGTTACTAAAACTATACGAGGTGGGCATTAAATGTGAACAGATACAGTGTAGGAAGCAGCTAGAATTACCTTCCAGCATATCTCCTTCTTTTATGAAACCTTTTTTTTTTTTTTTTACTGGGAGAGAGAACTGACTCTGAACAGACTCTATGAGTTTTCTCAACACAAATCCCTTTACAAGGCCTAAGAGATTCTGGAGTTGAAAGTTCAGGAGAGGAGGTGGGGAAGAATGTGGGGCTCTCGCAGGAAAGCTCAGGAATTTAGTAATACTAATGTAAGAATATCTGCAAGGGAAAAAAGTGACACAAGACAGGCCCCAGAAAGAAAGCCAAGAAAATGCTTTTTCCCATGTTGGTCAGGAGCCCTATAAGGTTCAGTCTCGGGTTTTCAGAGTACCGTCAAAGCTAGGTGGGAACTAACAAGTCACAAGTCCCCAGAGTGGAATAAATAATGCAAGGAAAATAAAGTTGAACAGATTGAAAAGTAAAATGCATTCTTGATTCTGTGTGATAGGCCCATCTTATCTCTAGGTCCTCAAGAAGAAAAATAAAAGAGAATCCAAAAGAAAGTAAGAAAAATCCATGAGTTCTTTCTGAGGAAAGAAAGTGAATCTGTCACCAAATATTTATTCAGAATGTTGTGGTGGCTAATGGTGCTATTCACCAAAGTGATTAATCTCCTAGGTTCAGGGGAGAATTGTACTTTCTGGCTCCCAGGTCATTGGATGAGGACATGTGGTTTTGGTCAATGAGTAGAGAGCAGAAATGACATGGGCCGCTTTCAGGACAGAACACTGACTTGTTGATACAAGACTTAAGTTCTCTCTTCCCTGTGCCACAGTGGTCTGTGATTCAAGGTGGTACCTGCTTAGACACCCTGGGTCTCTGAAAGAATGATCACAGCCCCCTTGCCTATCTACACTGAACGTATACTGTAAATGAGAACAAACCTTTGTGATTTAGGCCATTAACTTTTGGGAGATGTTTGTTGTTGCAGCGTTATGAAGCTAATCCTGACTGGTACATACCTGCGGTAGAAGCAACATTCTGTCTAGTTGACGTAGACAGGGGTATGTGACACAGTCTTTATGTACAGGCAATGAGTACCTAAAGCTTATAGTGGGGAGGTAGGAACGGCATTGGCTAATGTGAGAAAATCTTACATTGAAAAGCAAGTTTCTGAGATACATTCACCCCTATGTGTATAGCACCACTGTTCACAATAGCCAAAACATGGAAACAACCTAAATGTCCATCGACAGAGAAATGGATAAAGGAGGCACATATATACAGTGGAACACTACTCAGCCATAAAGAGAACAAAATAATGCCGATTGTAGCAACATGGATGCAACTAGAGATTATCATAATAAGTGAGGTAAGTCAGAAGAGAAAGACAAATATCATATGATCCCACTTATGTGGGGAATATAAAATATGGCAAAATGAACCTATTTACAAAACAGAAAGAGACTCAGACATAGAGAACAGACTTGTGTTTGCCAAGGGGGAGAGGGGACACCTTATTTTAAGAAAAGCACCAAAGCGTGCCCTTTGGTTCAGTTCAGTTTAGTCGCTCAATCATGTCTGACTCTTTGCGACCCCATGGACTGCAGCACGCCAGGCCTCCCTGTCCATCACCAGCTCCCAGAGTCTACCCAAGCTCATGTCCATTGAGTTGGTAATGCCATCCAACCATCTCATCCTCTGTCATCTCCTTCTCTGCCTGCCCTCAATCTTTCCCAGCATCAGGGTCTTTTCAAATGAGTCAGTTCTTTGCATCAGGTGGCCAAAGTATTGGAGTTTCAGCTTCAATATCAGTCCTTCCAATGAACACTAGGACTGATCTCCTTTAGGATGGACTGGTTGGATCTCCTTGCAGTCCAAGGGGCTCTCAAGAGTCTTCTCCAACACCACAGTTCAAAAGCATCAATACTTCAGAGCTCAGCTTTCTTTACAGTCCAACTCTCACATCCATACATGACTACTGGAAAAACCATAGCCTTGACTAGACAGACCTTTGCTGACAAAGTGATGTCTCTGCTTTTTAATAAGCTGTCTAGGTTGGTCATAACTTTCCTTCCAAGGAGTAAGCATCTTTTAATTTCATGGCTGCAGTCACCATCTGCAGTGATCCTGGAGCCCCCCAAAATAAAGTTAGCCACTGTTTCCACTGTTTCCCCATCTGTTTGCCATGAAGTGATGGGACCAGATCCCATGATCTTAGTTTACTGAATGTTGAGCCTTAAGCCAACATTTTTACTCTCCTCTTTCACTTTCATCAAGAAGCTCTGAGTTCTTAAAGCAAATCAAAAACCCTCCCATCTTAACATAATTACTTTTTCAAAGAGCAAAACATTGTCTTTCATTGTGGACCTATACATACATATATATATGTATATTTACATATATTTATTTTGTGTAGATTTTGTGTGTGTGTGTATAGATGTATTTTACTGGTAAAGTCAATTTTAAAAATCACTAGTCAGTTCCCTGTGTTTATGATAAAGGCTGTACCTTCTCATCAGTAGAAGTCATTAAGTTATTTGGAAGATTTTCAATTTTAAATGAA
Source organism: Bos taurus (assembly GCF_002263795.3). NCBI lineage: Eukaryota > Metazoa > Chordata > Mammalia > Artiodactyla > Bovidae > Bos > Bos taurus. Next base: position 79,614,529 of record NC_037335.1, on the reverse strand, counting down.
TGTTGATATTTCCTTCCTCTTTTTAAATAAGTATTTGCTTTGAATTCATCCTTAATCACTTATATTATTCTTACCAAAGTAATTTTTAAAAAACAGAATTCACTTAATATTTGTGATCAAATCTGATAATCATTGCTTCAAGCAGTCCCCATGAAAAATGACTTAGTATATGAACAAATAAAGTTAATTATTAGTTTTTACGCATTCAAAGTATATTTAGGAACAAATAATGATATTAAACATAACTTTAAGCTTAAATAGTGGAGAAGGAAATGACAACCCACTCCAGTATTCTTGCCTGGAGAATCCCAGGGACGGCAGAGCCTGGTGGGCTGCCGTCTATGAGGTCGCAGAGAGTCGGACACGACTGAAGCGACTTAGCAGCAGTAGCAAGCTTAAATAGATATCTTAATTTCATAGAATATTCATATATAGCAATAGATACACAACTATATGAATATTTGGAGAAGGAAATGGCAACCCATTCCAGTACTCTTGCCTGGAAAATCCCATGGACAAAGGAGCCTGGTAGGCTACAGTCCATGGGTTCGCAAAGAGTTGGACACGACTGAGCGACTTCACTTTCACTTTTCATTCTCATGCACTGAAGAAGGAAATGGCAACCCACTCCAGTATTCTTGCCTGGGAATCCCAGGAAAAGAGAAGCCTGGTGGGCTGCTGTCTCTGGGGTCACACAGGGTCGGACATGACTGAAGCGACTTAGCAGCAGCAGCATATGAATATTTGTCATTTTTTCCTTTCTCAAATTTCTCTCTGAAAACTTTGTACATTTAAGAAATTTGTTAAAGTAGGTTAAACCATGCTACTTTTCTTTTTTCTTGTAAATTGTATTCAGACATAACTTAACAGACATAACTTAACAGGGGCTTCCCTGGTAGCTCAGACAGTAAAGAATCTGTCTATAATGCAAGAGTCCCAGGTTTGATCCCTGGGTCAGGAAGATCCCCTGGAGAAGGAAATGGCAACCCACTCCAGTATTCTTGCCTGGAGAATTCCATGGACAGAGGATCCTGGTGACTTAAAGTCCATGTGGTCACAAAGAGTCAGGCATGACTGAGCTACTGACACTTTCATAACATACGTATAGAAAAGTTGAGGAGCCATAATTATAACACTTCAATAAATTTTCACAAAATGAAGACACACATGTAACTGGCACCCAGATCATGAAACAGAACTTGACCAGCACCCCATGGCCTCCTCCTGCCTCCTCTCCCTCTTCCCAGTCACAGCCTTCTGAGAGTAACCACTAAGCTGAGCTAACCCCACGGTTTTGTTTTGTCTCTGTTTAAACTTCATATAAGTGGGATAATCCAGTATGCACTTTTTGTGACTGTTGCCTTCCTTCAATATTGTGTTTCTGAAATTCATCCCCATGGTTGCATATAGTAGCAGTTTGTTTATCGACATTGCTATATAGCACTGTATTATAGGAATATTTGTTGTTGTTTAATTACTAAGTCATGTCCAACTCTTTTTGTCGGACATGCTACAATTTATTGTAGAATAAATGCTACAGTTTATTCTATTTATGCTATATATGCTACAATTTATTTCTCCATTACACTGCTGCATGGCATGTGCATACACCAAAACATTATGCCTATATATCTAAATTTCAAATTTAACGGAGCCTCCTACTTGTTGCCAAGTAACCCTTATCCTTGCCAACACTTAGCATTATCAGTAGAAGTACCTACTTTCTTTTAAAAACAAATGACTAAAACCACTCACTATCCTTGTAGAACTGCATCTACCAAACAAAAGTGAACATTTAACAGTTGTTCAGTTTATTTGAAAGACAGGGAAACTAGTTTGTTCAAGGGTACCTCTTTAGGACTTCCCAAGTGGTCCAGTGGTTAAGAATCTGACTTCCAAAGCAGGGGACACAGGTTCTATCACTGGTTGGGGAACTAATATCCCACATGCCTCGGGGCAACTAAGCCCAAGAGATGCAACTACTGACCCTGCTCTGGAGTGTGTGTTCAGCAAAGAACCTGCATGCTACAGCTGAGACCTGATGCAGCTAAAAATAAAGAAATGTTTTACTTTAAAAAAAAGAGTACCTCTTTCTCCAGAAAAAAAAAAAAAAAAGTCCATTTTCTGTAATGAAGTATATCTTTTAGCTATCTACATTTATTAAATCAACTGGAACATGGCCAAGTTTTCATTTTATTTTTGATGTGTAAACAGCCTCAATAGGGTTAATAGTTTGCTTATAAACACAGAAGTTGTAGTTAAAACAATATTATTTCTATGAAGTCCTTTTATTCTTCAAAGCATATTACAAATTACAGATTAATTAAGCTCCACAACAGCCCCCAGGGAAACAGGGAATCCAGTCTCAAACTCAAGATATGAACCAACCTGAGACCAAAGATCTTGCTTCCTTGTTCCAAACACCAAGCTTACATTGATGGCGAGCATTAATATTCCAACTACCAAAAGCTATTGCCATTCTGCTTTTCCATCTAAAAATGGGAAAGAGAGTTGAGGATCAGGGAATAGTGAATGTTCAACAAAGTGCTTATCTTCTTAGATGTAGGCCTCATCAACCTCAGTAAATTTCTGATGTGTTTTTTGATTCTAAAATGTGTACTCATCAAGACCACCAGGTTCAGATAAGGGATAGCCACAGAAAGCCAGAAACATACAGATTCCTGAAAATTTAGTGGGGTCCAGAGGAAATTCTTATATTAAATTCCAAATGATCATTTACTGAGGAATTCTGAATTAGAAATATTTTGCTGCTATCTTCCAGTGTGATTACTAAACAAGTACTGAAAATTACTGAACTAGTACCATAAAATTGGTCTAAATTTCTCTCTTGACTCTCCCAGCCACAAATATCTTGGCATGGGGGAACATTGTCCTAAAATGACTGTTTGTTCAGTCCAGATCCTGAATGAAAGTGTGACTCTGAGGTTGTGTTGGGAACAGCTGGGATATTTCTGGGGAAAGTATTTCTGTGTAATTCCATATGCTCATGTTCATGCTAAGTCACTTCAGTTGTGTCCGACTCTTTGCAACCCTATGGACTCCAGCCCACCAGGCTTCTCTGTCCTAAATTCTTTAGGCAAGAATACTGGAGTGGGTTGACATACCCTTCTCCAGAGGACCTTTCCAACCCAGGGATCAAACCCGGGTCTCTTGCATTACAGGCAGAGTCTTTACTGCCTGAGCTACAGGAAAGCCTGTCTAACTCCATATTTGCCTTCAAATATTAACCAATGGTTTATGAAATTTCCTTGGCAACTAATATTTTAAAAAATAGAAACTGTGTGTTTTCCAGAAGAATTTTTACCCTGAATTATCCCCTTAGTTCCTCTGGAAGCATCTTCATCAAATTGCTTACACTAAAGAATTTCGTCCCTTTCTTTGCACTTATTTTCTATTGAATGAAGGAAAATGGCCATTTAAAATGTAAGTCTAAGTATGGTTGGTGGCTATGTACTTAAAAATAAGTGTGGGTTCTAGAGGACATACAATTGGGGTGACAAAAGATAAAGTTTTGTTCACAAGTTCAGAAAGTTAACCAAAATATATTATTTATATTGAATGAGCCAAAGATACTGAGAGCAGAACTCCTTAATGGGTAAGGAAGAAAAGTTGGCAAAGAGTCACAAAATTAAAAACAGAGAGTTTTTTTAAATCACTATCATAACACAGTTGACTATGATCTAGTATGTACAAAGAAAAAAATATATATATTATTAAAACAGTTTGTTTAGCTGAAATGGGAATCACCACTGAACCACCAGGGAAATTCCTGAAAAGGGGATTTTCAAGAGGTGAATTAGTGATGTGCCTTTGAGTCCATGAAAGTTTTGAAATGTTCCTATTTATCCCATGAAACTGGTTATCCTCCCATGACCCCTCACCCCTGCCAACTTCCTCATTTCCATACACGACCCATGTGTTTCCTCATGTCACACACCCAGGTTGTTGTTGTTGCTTAGTCACTAAGTATGTCTTCGGACAGCCCGCAAGGAACTATACTAGCACCATCAAGATACACTTGCTGAATAAATAATACATACAATAAAGAAGGATTTTTAAGGGAGACTCCCAAGGGAAGAAGAAAGTCCAGGAAAGTAATAGCAAAGGAAAGGTGATGAGGCAGGAAAGATGATCCATAAGGGGGTATGTTCTAGGCAGTTCATTACTTGGCCTTTGCGATCAACTCCCAGAGAAGCCCCTGAAACTCTTCTGTCTTCAGACATAGCATCCACTTGCCCTCCCATCCCACTTCCATCCTCCACACTGGTTCCATTATTTCAAGGCAGTGACTGAGGAAGCCAGAGTCTGGCAGAGTCTTATCAGCCAGTTAGTTCCCTGGGTGCCAGGGTCTCTCCCTGCTGGTTGGCATCTAGCCTGGTGGTTCCTTGGTCTGTGGAGAGGATGACTGCTGGGTTGGGCCAGCTTCCTAGACCCTGGTGATGTCATGAACCTTCACAAGGCTGCAAGTGGCTGACACAAGACTGAGAAGATCTCAAGAATAACAGAACATTGAGTAGAGTTCCCTGTGCTAGACAGAAGGTCCTTGTTGATTACATAGTTTATATATGACAGTATGTATATGTTAATCCCAAACTAGATGGAAAAAGAATCTGAAAAAGATAGGATATATGTATATGTATATCTGAATCACTTTGCTGTATACCTGAAACTAACACAACATTGTAAATCAACTATGCTCCAATATAAAATAAAAATTGAATTTAAAATTTAAAAAATAAAATGCAAAAAAAAAAAGAATAACGAAACAACCATAAAGAAGAGTCATAGAAGAATCACCAATAAAAAAAAAAAAATCAGTGACCCCGACCCTGCAGCAGGCCACCACCAACTCACGCCTCTGCCAGAGACTCCTGGACACTTACAGGGAAGTCTGGGTCAGTCTCTTGTGGGGTCACTGCTCCTTTCTCCTGGATCCTGGTGTGTACAGGGTTTTGTTTTTGCCCTCCAAGAGTCTGTTTCCTCAGTCCTATGTAAGTTCTGGCAGCTCTAAGTTCTGGCAGCAGTTAATGGCAACCTCCTCCAAGAGGGCTTATGCCATACCCAAGTCTGCTGCACCCAGAGCCCCTGCCCCTTCAGCAGGCCACTGCTGATCCGTAACTCCACAGAAGACACTCAAACACTGGCAGGTCTGGCTCAGACTCTGTGGGGTCCCCTGGTGAGCACAAGGTTTTGTTTAAGCCCTCTGAGCATCTCTGGCGGGTATGGGGTTTGATTCTAAACGTGATTCTGCCCCTCCTACAGTCTTGCTGGGGCATCTCCTTTGTCCTTGGACATAGGGTATCTTTTTTTGGTGGGATCCAACATTCTCCTGTCAATGTTTGTTCAACAGCAAGTTGTAATTTTGGAGTTCTCACAGGAGAAGATGAGCACACGACCTTCTAGTCCACCATCTTGGGTCTATCGTTACAACTGGTGTTTATGCAGTGTGTTTTTGGGCACAGGGATACACAGATTGTCTCCATGTCTTCAGATTGTTAGATTCTCATAAGAAAAGATTAGATTGTATACTTTTAACAAAGAAAAATGCCCAAAGAATTTTATTTTTATCTTTAGGAAGAAAGGAAGACATTAAAGGGAACTGCCACTAAAATCATAGCTATCTTCATAGTTAACATAAAGCAATGGTTATTTTGCTATACTATATAAACCTACTGCTTGCAAATTTATATGCATATATACACATATTGTAAATGTATATACACATACATATGTAAAATTAGTTTTAGGGTTATAGATATGATAACTTTTTTAATCATCTGTTCATTGCTTTACTTTTTTTTTGAAAAAAATGGAAATGGAATTTCAGTTGTAAGCTTAAATATGTAGAAGTCTGCTTCATTTATATCTAAATGAATGTTAATTTTTATATTAAATGTTTAAGTGGCTACGTATTTTTTTAATGTTTTCATACATACCTCTGTTTGAGAACAGAATTTCTATGATTATGAGTATTTTATTTTTCTGAGAGCTTTTGAAAATTTTCTGATGAGTAGTTAAATTTGTATATTATAATCAGTATCCAATGTCGAGAGTATTCTCAGTTGCCTATAATGTAAGTAATAAAAATTTCTTAGGAGTATAATTAGTGTATCTTGTTTTATGTAGCAGTTTGGCAATGACAATCAAAATCTGAATATGTAAAACTTTTGAAATGATAAAACTTGCTGATGGAATTTTACCTATTATTGTTCTCAAATTCATAAACAAGAAAATATGTTAGAGATTATAACATAATTTGAATGTCTGAAATATACATCATTAAAAGAAGAATTGTAATGACAGCTAATTTGTATGACTGTCATTCAAACACTGAAAAAATATTCTGATATTGAAGAGTGTTTTAAGTTGATTCTTTTAATTGTCATTTTTCAACAGATAACAATTAAATGTGTATGCTGAGGTGTATCCCTATGCCTCTGTTTTTTTCTATTTGAAATATTAGGGGTTACTATTACTAAGGACTTAATTTTGGGAGGCTCTAAATCACTGCAGATGGTGACTGCAGCCATGAAATTAAAAGACACTTACTCCTTGGCAGGAAAGTTATGACCAGCATAGATAGCATATTAAAAAGCAAAGATATTACTTTGCCAACAAAGGTCCATCTAGTCAAAGCTTTGGTTTTCCCATGTATGGATGTGAGAGTTGGACTGTAAAGAAAGCTGAGTGCGGAAGAATTGATGCTTTTGAACTGTGGTGTTGGAGAAGACTCTTTAGAGTTTCTTGGACAGAAAGGAGATCCAATCAGTCCATCCTAAAGGAGATCAGTCCTAAGTGTTCATTGGAAGGACTGATATTGAAGCTGAAGCTCCAATACTTTGGCACCTAATGCCAAGAACTGACTCATTTGAAAAGACTCTGATGCTGGGAAAGATTGAGGGTGGGAGGAGAAGGGGATGACAGAGGATGAGATGGATGGATGGCATCACCGACTCAATGGACATGAGTTTGAGCAAACTCCAGGAGTTGGTGATGGACAGGGAGGCCTGGCGTGCTGCAGTCCATGGGGTCGCAAAGAGTCAGACAGGACTGAGAGACTGAACTGAACTGAACTGAATTTGTTGAAATAATTCCAATGAAACGATGAAGATAAGAATACCCAAAGTTTAGTTTTGAGTCCAGACAAAATAGATTTTCCTCTATTATATAGACAGGATTTCATCAATCTTACCTACGAGAGCTGATGTGGATGTATTTCCTCAAACCGTACAAATGTTACATTTTTATCCTTTTTTTTTATTTAAATGTATTTATTTTAATTAGTGGCTAATTACTTTACAATATTGTATTGGTTTTGCCATTCATCAACATGAATCCGCCACGGGTGTACACAATATTATGTTACAAAGAAATTGCCCTTTCTTCTGTTACTGTTCAGTTCTGTCATCTTCATACATGCTTATTCCTTACCAGGTTCTTGTGTTATTTCATTTTGCTCTGGGTGTTTTTTTTTTTTTTCCTTTCATTTTCCTTGGTCTATCAATGTCTTAGTGTAGTGCAAATGAAATACCACATTTTATTGCTGCCAATTTACTGTGGTGTTTTGTATTTTGGTTGTGTATTAAAATATAATCTTGCTATGTTTTTAGGTGGGGGGGAGGAAAATTCCAGAGATTATGGAGAAGTCTTTTCACTCTTTCACCTTCACTAATCCACATTGAGATGAGATGAGACAATAACCCCAGATCCATGTCCTCTGTTTGCTGTCTGTTGTTTACAATACACTCCGCATTCCTATCTGTATGTTCAGTTATTCTCAATTACTCCTTTGCTTACCATTGTAAAACTTCAATTAGGGAATTCCTGCAAATATGTCACTACGGTTGGATATCTGAATTGGGAAAACACAAATTTCAGTTAAATTTGATTAAATTCAGTCATCGGGTCAACAATAACCCTTAGAAAATGCTGCTCTGACAAGGTTTATTCCTATCTGAATGTCTGTGCCTTTTTAATGCCATCCATCCAAGCAGCAGAAACTTGATATAAAGACGTTAGGACTAACAAATAAAATTTGTGCAGGAGTGTGTGACAATTACATGATTTATTTGTTGACAACTACAGGAAGGCCTATTTCAGCTTAAAAACACAATAGTAGATCATTAGAACTAATGTAAAATTACAGAACTAAAAAAAGCAACACAGGAATGACTGATTAATAATACTGTCAATTTGAAAATGTGTTTTCAATTTTTGAACTGTTGCTTAAGAAAAACAACAACAGAGTAAACAAAGTTAAAGGTGACACTAATAAATCATGCGGTGACCAGATATATTTTAAGTGCTGTTAGAAAAACAAAAAGACAATCTAAATACATTTATTTAAAATCAAAGATTGCAACTTGTGAAAATAGTATAAACATTATATGGAAATAGAAGAAATTGTAGTGTATCATCAGAGAAGAACTTCATTTTTATTCTTTACTGTCCTTTTAAATGTGCCCTACAGATCTATTTCTTCCCACAACCCTAGAAGAAAACTTGATCAGCTCCTTTATTTTTCTAGCCCATTTTACATAACATGAACAGTGTGGGTTTCAAGTCACATAGCACAAAGTCAATTTCAGATTTAAAATGCCTAATAATATGTAATAGGTAAAGCTTTCATCTTACTTCAAATTTTGCAGAATGTTTTATGACCCCCAAATGTGGTCCACTGCAGACAGGAAGGCTGCAGTTAGAGGAGGAGATGTGGCGGGAACATGTCCTCTTTCCCCATCTAAACCTTCCATTCCTCTACCCCATCTGGTAGCCCTCCAGGGTTGGAGCAAGGAGAGAGAATAAAAGGAGCTAGGGGAGTTCTTCCTGGATGCTACTATCCTACAACAGGACCACGGTGCCCTCTGGGCTTGACATTTGTTTAAGGTCGACTTTCTTCCTTTTGAGTATTTTTGAGGGTTTTTCAGACACCATTTCCCTCTCTCAACAGGAATTTTGAACCTGCAGTTTCTTCCACCTGGGCAAACGAGTCTCTACTCCAACTGGTTGCTGGAGCCTTTTCCTGCAGGCGATAGTTTTCGAGTGGCACACCTCTCACATCCTTTTGTTGAGTAAGTTGTGCTCCTCTAGATGGACTCATGGGAGGAACTGAGACAACCCTACTTTGGTTTTTCTCCTTTGAGGAAGTCTGTTCCATAAGAAATGCTCATGAATCCTGTGCTCCTACAAACTGAGTGCAGGATGATCCCAGAGGTGCAGGAAATTTGCCTGTGGTCCATCATAACAGCAGCTGAGCAGTTGGTCACTCATCCTATAGATTTCTAAATTTGAGTCCAACATCAGTTCATGCTACCTACCAAACCTCAGGGGGCCATGTATTAAACTATCCAAATTGTCCCATTAAAGTCAAGCTCCCTGGACATTAGCTAAGAGACAAGCATAACTCTCCCCCAATATTGGGGATGATTTGCACCACACAGACAGACAGTATTAAAAATTCTCTCATCTAATCTCCAAAATCTGCCTGTTATAACCTTAATGTGGCAAGATTATACAGGATTAGTGAGACTAGGTTTTACCCATATCCAACCCTCACTTTGGAATTATATATATGGAAATACGTATATGAGTATGTACATACACACACACACACACACAAACACACACACACATGTGCAGTCCTCCCTGCTCCCTTGGCATTTGAGGGACATTGATTCCAGAACCTCCCCTGATGCTCAAGTCCTTAATGTGAAATGGGATCACATTTGCATATCAAAAACTTGTAAGGTATAGTTCTGGCCGAAGCAGAAAAAGGAAAGACGACCTCTACAGAAGTAGGCTACTTTTATTCAGGCAAGGAGGGACAACAGTCGGCCTAAGGACCAGGCTGAACACCGAGAGGGATCAGGGAGGCTCCATATTTATAGGGAGGTTTGTGGAAGTGATAAGGGAAATGTTAATCAGGCAGGATGTTTGGGGTATTCTTTAGTTGAGATGGCATTTGTAGTTGGGCAGGGGGTGATAAGTCTTCTGGGCAGGTGTAGGGGGTGGAAGGTTTCTGGACAGGGGGTGATAAGTCCCAGATAGATGCAACCGGCCTGGAGCATCAGGGCGGGACCTAAAGTTCTGTTTTCTCCGAAGTTAGATGATTCAGCAAGGGCCTTTGAGACTATTTTCTTTTCTAGGCCCAAAAGACTCCTTCAAAACTTCCTTAAATCATCTCGTGATTCCTTTTTCTTATTGTAGATTACTTTTAATACCTAAATACAATGTAAGTTCTATGCATATAGTTGCAAATAAATACTGTGTACTTAGTTGCCGAGTACGGCAAATTTGGGTTTTGCTTGGAGGAACTTGCTGGAATTTTTTCCAAATATTTTTGATCCACAATTGGTTGAATCCATGGATGGAAGTAGTCATGGATGTGAGAGCTAGACCATAAGAAAGGCTGAACGCCGAAGAATTGATGCGTTTGAACTGTGGTATTGGAGAAGACTCTTGACAGTCCCTTGGACTGCAAGGAGATCAAACCAGTCAGTTCTAGAGGAAATCAATCCTGAATAGTCATTGGAAGGACTGATGCTGAAGCTGAAGCTTTAATACTTGGGCCAACTGATTCAAAGAGCCAACTCACTGGAGAAGACCCTGATGCTGGGAAAGACTGAAGGCAGAAGAAGGGGACGACAGAGGATGAGATGATTTGATGGCATCACTGACTCATGAGTGGACATAAGTTTGAGCAAGCTCTTGGAGATGGTGAAGGACAGAGAAGCCTGGCATGCTGTAGTCCACAGAGTCACAAAGAGTTGGAGACAACTGAGTGACTGAACCACAACAAATGGATGGAAGGCATGCAAATACAGAATGCTGACTGTATATTAATGATGAGCTGTGGATGTTAGCCAGCACTTCCATTTTAATAAACTGTTCCACTAATTTCCTTGAAACATTCATTTCCTAGGCTGGTTTGGCTCTCCAAGTAAATCAGTTGTTGAATATGCCTGGGGGTAACTTGGTGCCCTAACATACTACAACAAGATTCCACAGGCCATTAAAATGTCAGCATAGGTCTACTGGACAGCATATTAAAAAACAGAGACATTGCTTTGCCAACAAAAGTCCATCTAGTCAAAACTATGGTTTTTCCAGTAGTCATGCATGGATGTGAGAGTTGGACTATAAATAAAGCTGAGTGCCAAAGAACTGACGCTTTCAAACTGTGGTGTTGGAGAAGACTCTTGAGAGTCCCTTGGACAGAAAGGAGGTCCAACCAGTCCATCCTAAAGGAAATCAGTCCTGAATATTCATTGGAAGAACTGATGCTGAAACTGAAACTCCAATACCTTGGCCACCTGATGTGAAGAACTGACTCGTTGGAAAAGACCCTGATGCCAGGAAAGATTGAAGGCAGGAGGAGAAAGGGACGACAGAGGACAAGATGGTTGGATGGCATCACCGACTTGATGGACATGAGTTTGAGTAAGCTTTGGGAGTTGGTGATGGACAGGGAAGCCATGTGCAGTCTATGGGGTCACAAAGAGTAGGACACGACTAAGTGACTGAACTAAACTGAACTGAGGTCTACTGGAGGCCAAAGGAGAAATTAGATTAACTTCTTAGACCACTCCCAACTCCAGTGCTATGATCATGACAAGGTAATTCAACAGGACACCACTGGAAGAGCCCACAGGCTTTTCTATAACTCAACCCCAGGTCCATGCCAAGACCACTACCAACTCCATCTTTACTGCTCCTCTCCCTGACACCGACAGGTTCCTTGGTATGTTTCCCATCCTTTTTTTTGCTGACTCTGAAGACAAGTTCACAAGGTGAAGACAAGACCAGACTACTGAACACCTTGGGAGTACAGAAAGATAACATCAGGATCAACCACAACTGGGGCACAGTGAACATTCTTACAGCCCTGGTACCCACCTGAGGGGGCAAAGGAAGTTCTGGTGTATTCTAGCCCCCACGTTATATTTCAGAAAGTAACACTCTCTGAAGCTTTGGTGGCCGTACAATTTATCATCCATTTTGAGGCAGTTCTGAACATAAAAAGAGATGCTAATAATCCTTATGCTGGAAAGGAGACATAAACACCCCCCTCCTTCGTTTCTCCTGCCTCCAACCAAGTCTGTATGATTCACACTTATCTTGGCTAACCAATTTTATTTCCACTAGGATTTTGCCCCACAGTGAGATGGATCACTTAGAACAACTTCACAGGTCAGGTTTCCTTCAGAAAGATCTTTCCTGGGTTTCTGAATATATTGTGGTGGTTTAGTCACTAAGCCATGTCTGACTCTTGAAACCCCATGGACCATAGCCCTCCAGGCTCCTCTGTCCATGAGATTTTCTAGGCAAGAATGCTGGAGTGGGTTGCCATTTCCTTCTCCAGAAGATCTTCCCAACCCAGGGATCAAACCTGTGTCTCCTGCATTGCAGGCAGATTCTTTAACAACTGAGCCACCAGGGAAGCCCTTAGTATGTACATAGTATATTCCAATGAAGAAGGAAATGGCAACCCACTCCCGTATTCTTGCCTGGAGAATCCTGTGGACAGAGGAGCCTGGTGGGCTGCTGTCCATGGGGTCACATAGAGTCGGACATGACTGAAGCGACTTAGCAGCAGCAGTATATTCCAAATAGTGAAACTTCTCAGTGTTTATAACTCATTTTATTGAGTCTCAAAAACATCTGAATTTTCATCACATACACACATTCTGCACATATGGAAAGTCTCTAGTCAGTGAAAAAGAGAGGAAAAAAAGGTCAAGTCTTTGTAAATAGTGCCACAATGAACATTGGGTGCTTGTATCTTTACAAATGATGGTATCCTTTGGCTATACGTACAGGACCGATGTTGCTGGATCATATGGTAGCTCTATTTTCGATTTTTTAAGGAACCTCCACACTGTTCTCCATTTACAATAGCCAGGACATGGAAGCAACCTAAATGTACATCGACAGAGGAATGGGTAAATAAGATGTGGTACGTATATACAAAGAAATATTACTCAGCCATGGAAATGAATGAAATAATGCCATTTGCAGCAACGTAGATAGACCTAGAAATTGTCATACTGAATGAAGTAAATCAAAGACAAATATTATATGATATCACTTATATGTTAAATCTAAAAAAAATAATAATAATACAAATGAGCTTATTTACAAAACAGAAATAGTTATAGATGTAAAAATCAAACTCAGTTACCAGGCGAAAATGCAGGGGAGGGATAAACTGGGAGATTGGAACTGACATATGCATACTACTATTTGGAGAAGGCAATGGCACCCCACCCCAGTACTCTTGCCTGGAAAATCCCATGGACAGAGGAGCCTGGTAGGCTGCAGTCCACGGGGTCACTAGGAGTCGGACACGACTGAGCGACTTCACTTTCACTTTTCACTTTCATGCATTGGAGGAGGAAATGGCACCCCACTCCAGTGTTCTTGCCTGGAGAATCCCAGGGATGGGGGAGCCTGGTGGGCTGCCATCTATGGGGTCACAGAGAGACGGACACTTAAGTCGAAGTGACTTAGCAGCAGCAGTAGCAGCTACTACTATTTATAAAATAGGTACATAATAAGGACCTACTGTACAGCACAGGGAACTCTACTCAATACTCTGTAATAACCTAAAAGGGAAAAGATATAAAATATATTTTTAAAACACATACATATATATATATATGTATATACACACACACACACACACACGTGTGTGTGTGTGTGTGTGTGTATGTTTAGTTAGTCATGTCTGACTCTGCGACTCCATGGACCGTAGTGCACCAGGCTCCTCTCATCATGGAATTCTCCAGGCAAGAACACTGGAATGGGTAGCCATTACGTTCTCCAGGGGATCTTCCCAACCTAGGGATCGAACCTGGGTCTCCTGCACTGCAGGTAGATTGTTTACTGTCTGAGACACCAGGGGAGCCCCAATACATATGTATGTATGTATAATCGATTCACTTTGCTGTACAGCAGAAACTAACATAACATTGTAAATCAACTATACGCCAATAAATTTTTTTTTTAAAAAAAGTCAAGTCCTTAATGAAGCATCTTTATCAGTAAAAGTACAACTGCAAACAGGTTAACAGTCTGCATAATTCACTGCAAACCGAAGACAAAAAACACATTCACGTCTGAGAATTTCAGTGTGAATACCCTCATTTGATTTTTACATGAAATCATATAATTACAGGATTCCTACATCTTTGGAAAATATTAGCTCTTCCTAATTGATCTTTTTCTGTTAATGTAGAGATTTTGCACTTTTAAATCTTCCACTTTTGACTGTTACAATCATTTTTAAAGGATTTAAGCCTAAGTTATTAACTCTGGCTTCAGAATATCAGTCTGAAACAAAGGAAGCAGAAATATGCTTTATGTGTAACATATCTCAACTACATAAGAAAAGAAATATTATCAAGTGTAATACCTACCACTGTTACCCAATTTATTTCCTAAACTTTATTGAACCTTGAACCATATAATCACCTAAAAAAAAGCCAGTGTTATATTTCTCTTTGTTATTTTCTTAAATATTATACAGATCATTTATTTCAGATGATCCCTAACATCAAGTTACTTTTCCTTCATACAATGTGTGACTATCATCCAAATGACCTCATTAATCCTATTAAATTAGAGGGCTTCGATTGAGAGGCTTGAATAGGGAATGTTTTGCCCTTTGAAAATACAATGGTTTGTTAACAACAATGGCTAAGTTTCTGAACTGCTAACATGGAATGGTGTGAATATTTCACATATATACAGCCCATTAATGGATTAATGTAATCACCATTTCATATTAAAATAACAAAAGGTTGTCCCAAAAATAAAAGTTTATTTTCATACTTACTATTATCATCCTCAGTCTTTCTTTTTAAAAGCTGCACACACCCTCCTGTAACAATTATTTTTCAGCTATTAGGAAAGTTCCACTTCTCCCTCATAAATGTGAAGAGAAAGCAACTTTATATATTATTTTAACTACAATTTAAACGGATTTTACAATTTACAAAACACTGCTTATATGAATTTGCCCATTTAAAATAGCAGTTTGTGAAGGCCAAAAAAAGTTAATTTTCAATGGTTCAATCAGATCTCACTGGATCCTTACAACCACCTTGTGAGAAAAACAATATTATTTACCCATTAGGCAATTTAGAAAGGTTAAGAAATTGACACAAAGCTATCCAATAAAGTCCATGCCCAATATTTAGGTCCCAAATCTTCTAAATCTTTTTTTTCCTATTATGATGTGTTGTGATACATAGCTCAGGGCTTTCAAAGTGTCTGTGCAGAATGTTCAGGGTCTAAAAAAGTGCGAGAACCACTGAGATTACCTTTAAGTTTTTGAAAAGCAAATTATAAGGACACTAAAAGAGAAGCAGAAGGAATATGTACTCCTGATCAGCTGCAACTATCAACCCCTGCCCCACCCGCTCCTCGCCCACTTTATGGGTGGAATCAATGCATAAAACTACACGGCCTTTCAGGCCATCCACTTTTCTTTTGTGATTCCCTTTTTCAAAAATGGACTTTTTTCTAACTGACGTAATGTGAGGAGCAGTTCTTCATAGAAAAAAAAGTCAGCATCATCAAATTCATCTTTTGAATGATCTTAACTCACACAAGTCCCTGCTCCTATCAACACAGCAATGGTTACTAAGTAGAATCAGCCTCTATAACCTAGAAGGCAGACCTGCCAGCATTTTTAGGCTGCTGCTGCTGAGTCGCATCAGTCGTGTCTGACTCTGTGCGACCCCGTAGACGACAGCCCACCAGGCTCCTCTGTCCCTGGGATTCTCCAGGCAAGAATACTGGAGTGGGTTGCCATTTCCTTCTCCAGTGCATGAAAGTGAAAAGTGAAAGTGAAGTCACTCAGTCATGTCTGACTCTTAGCGACCCCATGGACTATAGCCTACCAGGCTCCTCCATCCATGGGATTCTCCAGGCAAGAGTACTGGAGTGGGTTGCCATTGCCTTCTCCGATTTTTAGGCTATCTCCCAAGAATTCAGACTCACAGGTAGCAACAAGTACATAAAATCTGAGTGTTCAGGAATTGGAACATAATAGATCTAAAGCAATCTGACATCCTCTTCAAACCTTCTCCAAACTCTCAACCCCTTCTCCATCAAAGTCCCCATAATAGAAATCCAGGGCTGCACAGGAAAAGAAATGGAAGTTCAGATGTATCTTGTCTATTCAAACAAAAGGTATGCTTTCGTAACCTGTCACTGTATAAATAACATACTGTCTTCCACTAAGACGTTCCTGCTTTGAAGAAATTTTGAAAGTGACTTAACCTTCCACATCAGGTTAGCACATCTCGGAAAAGGAATGTGAGAGAATGTTCCTTCAAAGATGGAAATATATGTACAATCCCCATGTCATAGGTGAGTTAAGCATGACAGGGAAGAACTGAATTCTCTTTGTAAATTAAACTGGTAAAATATGTTCTATCAGAAGTTGCGGAGGGTGGAATAATACATACATATAGACACATACTCAGGAAACCTCAAACTTTTCAGAGTTGTTAAACTGATAGACTCAAGACAGAGAGAGTGGATAAGTCTGAGCACCATGCATTTTACTTCCAATTTTCATTTTGAAAGACAAGCTCGCCTGACTTTTTTCAGACCTATCTAAATTTCTCTGCTCTCGAAGCTTGTGAATGAGTACCACATGTTTATAGCTGGCTAAAGTGACTGTCTCTGTGGAGGATGTTTTCCTGTTTCTTATTTAAGGCACTAGTAATTAATCTGAACTGTCTTTCAGACATAGAAGAACCAGATTCTAAAATTCTCTCCTTTCCTTCCTGTCCCCTCCCCAGCCTTGCAGGAGAAGTGGGGAATACTTTTCCTGTCATCAGAACCTTCATGGAGTTTTGAATTGTCTATTCTGGTGAATCTGTTAAAGCTTCAGGCAGTTTGAGATCTGAAGTATCCGAATGGCAGGAAGTGATTTACTAAGATTCATCCCCAGAGAACAAATATTGGAGCACAATAGTGATTTTGTTAATAATATGAACAGAGATTTTCTACATATAAATCACATCAGCATATGTTTCTAGATTCAATGTCCATAAGGTTCCAATTCAGGCTAGAAAGTAAAAAAAAAAAAATTACATTCAATAATCTTATATTGTAGATTTGATATGGAATGAGTGAGTTTTATTCAACAAAAGCATTTACCTCTAGGGGAAACATCCAGTACAACAAATTGACCAAACCCAAAATATACTTATGGCAAACTGTTAAAATAATTTCAAAGAAAAACATGAAAAAACAACATAAGAATTCTCCGATAAAACGCAATTCTTAGATTCATGCTAATTTACAATGGGTTTGATATTTAATAGTACATTTCTAGTTAATTGCTTTACCAAAATCTCCCTCGGGCCAAATGTCCAGATTCCTTGCTTTTTAGTCAAAGAAGAGAGAAAGAGGGGGGAAAAAGCCTGACATCTAGACTTCTTCAAATTATTTACTAAATAATTTTAAGCAGCTCTGAGTTAAGGATCTGAGTTCATTATTTACTTATTTAGAAACAAGCATCCAAATCCTAGTAGGTGTCAGAGACCAATAAGGCCCTACCTGCCTTTAAGGAATTCACAATCTAGTGGGAGAAAATGGCATATAAACACTCAGAATATAACATGTGAGTGCTATGGGCTACCCAGGTGGCAGAGTGGTACAATGCAAGAGACTCAAGAGATGTGGGTTCAGTCTCTGGATCAGGAAGATCACCTGGAGTAGGAAATGGCAACCCACTGCAGTATTCTTGCCTGGAAAATTCAATGGACGGGGAGCCTGGCAGGCTACAGTCCATGGGGTTGCCAAGAGTTGGACACAACTGAGCATGCGCGTACACATGCATGTCAGTACTAGCTCCAGAATCAAACACTCCACCGACAACAACTCCATTCAGGACTGTTCTCATCACCTCCAGAATCAAGGTAGTTAATAATAGCTTCCGTTCACAGGAAGCACAGCACTCTACCATAAATGCTTTACAAGCATTATGTTAAACCTAGCCTTGACAATTTAGGTAGGTATTATTTGCTCCTTTTCACAGATAAGAAACGCAGCTTGATCTTGTACTCTGTTGGTAGGAATATAAATTGGTGCAGCCTATAGGGAGAACAGTATGGAGTTTCTTCAAAAAACTAAAAGAGGACTACTATCTGATCCAGCAATCCCACTTCTGGGTAGATATCCAAAGGAAACGAAATCACTCTCTTGAAGCAATATCTGCACTCCGTGTTCACTGCAGCATAACTTACAATAGGCAAAACATGGAAACAACTCAAGTGTTCACCAACAGATGAAGGGATAAAGTGATGTGTTTATAAATACAATAAAATATTATTCAGTTAGTAAAAAGAAGGAAAGCTTGCCTTTTGTGACAACATGGATGGACCTTGAGGGCAATAGGCTGAGTAGAGTAAGTCTCAGAGAAAGACAAATACTATTTGGTCTCACTCATGTGGAATTTTAAAAAGTGAAACTCACCAGAGCAGAGAGCAGAATGATGGTTGTCAGAGGTTTAGAGGTGGAGCAAAGGGGTGATATTGACAGAAAGTGCAAACTTTCAGTTCTAAGATGAATATGTTTCTGAGATCTAAGATGGAAGTGCTAACTAACCTCATTGAGATAACCATTTCACAACTGTATACATATATCAAATTACCATGTTGTATGCCTTAAACTTACACTGCTATATGTAAATTATATCTCAATAAAGATGGGTGGAAAAGCTTGCATTCCAATGCAAAAGCAGCCATACATGATGTATAAGTTAATGTGGTAGCAGTGTTCCAATAAAATCTATTGACACTAAGAAAAAGAAACACTGAAGTTCAGAATGTTTAGGTCTTTGATGTTCAATGGGTATAGTTTCAGTTATGCGAGACAAATAAGTTCTAAAGATCTGCTGTTCAACATTGCTCGTATAGATAACTATACTGTATTGTGCATTAAAATTTTAGCATTCTTACAACAATAAAATCCTTTTAAGGAAAAAGGATAATAAGAAATCTGTAGTACCATGGGGGATGGAGGGAAGTGGAAATGAATTCAATATCTCATGTCATGATGACAGTGAACAGAGAAAACAAATAGCAAAGTACAGTGTCAATACACAAAAGTCAGTGTGTTTTCTCTACACTAATAATGAACAATCAGAATTGACATTTTTGACTAACGAATTTTTATTGAAATATATTTGATATACAATATGATGTTGGTTCCAGGTATTTAGAACTGAAAATTTTTTTTTAATTTTTTTTTTTTAATTTTATTTTATTTTTAAACTTTACAATATTGTATTAGTTTTGCCAAATATCGAAATGAATCCACCACAGGTATACCCGCGTTCCCCATCCAGAACCCTCCTCCCTCCTCCCTCCCCTACCTTCCCTCTGGGTCGTCCCAGTGCACCAGCCCCAAGCATCCAGTACCGTGATGAATGGATAAGAAAGCTGTGGTACATATACACAATGGAGTATTACTCAGCCATTAAAAAGAATACATTTGAATCAGTTGTAATGAGATGGATGAAACTGGAACCTATTATACAGAACTGAAATTTTTAACAATTCCATTTACAGTAGCACCAATAAATGAAATACCTAATTATAAATCTAACAAAATATGTACATATGTCCAGAAGACTATGAAACAGTGTGGGAAAAAATCAAATAAAATCTAAGTAAATGGAGAAATACTCTAAAAGGAAAAAAAGAGCATATTTAAATCAGTTGTCTAAAGCCATGTAACTATTAGGCTGGAAAGCCAATACCCAAAACTCCTCTGGCTCAACATTTATTTGTGCTGACTTAACTAAGCTTTGTACTAATGCCTCATTGTAAATAAATCAATGTTCAGTAGTCCTTTGGTTGCAGGACTAAAAACTGCAAAATATTGTTTCAGTAAGGGAACCCCTTACTGAACTCTCAGGATAGTTTGCTTTTGGAAAATTATAACTCTCTCTTCAACCAGAGCATGAATTATAATATATTACATAGTTTTAGGATCTAAGACTCCATTTTAATGTGAGAGATAGAAGTAAAGAACTTCTAAACATCTTAAAAGGGTCTTTTTACCTTGTTCTAGAATAAATATCTTAAGATAACAGTAGATATCCCAAGATACCTGAAATCTTCTGCGGCTATTTGCGCTCATATAAAACTAACCTGCAGAGAACAATCGGGGTTTGCAGCAGAAGTTTAAAAGTAGTTTGGTTAGATGTTTAACTAGTTGAATTCGATGTTCAGTTGGTTAAACTGTTAATTC
The DNA here is from genome assembly GCF_002263795.3 of Bos taurus. Lineage (NCBI taxonomy): Eukaryota > Metazoa > Chordata > Mammalia > Artiodactyla > Bovidae > Bos > Bos taurus. Next base: position 79,594,231 of record NC_037335.1, on the reverse strand, counting down.
ACAGGTTCTGATGAGGCAAGGCTTTCCTCATCCATCACTCAATTCCATCACTCAATTCCACACTCAACTGAACTTACAGACAGGATGAAGCCCATAACACCCTTGGTCTCTAGTCGCAGAAAACAAGGAGTCCATCTGAATGGGAGGCTTCCTTTCCCCTGCCCAGGACCCCAGGGAATCCTGGATGGCTCAGAGACCTTCCTGCTTTCAACAGACCTAGACAGCTCTCAGCAAATAGATCTATCTTCTATCTTGAATAATTTCTTAAGGGACATTTACAGATGGGTCATCAATTCTTTTTAAATCCTATAAGATGTATTTAAGTATACAACGCAGGATACAGTCACCATGTTCTAAGCAATTACACCCAGGAATTTCCTTACCTTGCACTAAAGGGGAAAGCATGCACACTTGCAGCAATTTCACTAAATGTGTACTCCTCAAGCGTGCTTATTTTTAGGACAATATATTCTTTTCCATGTCCTAAATATGGTAAAGTTAAAGCCTACATTGTTTTGGCTATTAAAGATATTAACCAGTTCAGTCGCTCAATCGTGTCCGACTGTTTGCGACCCCACGAACCGCAGCACACCAGGCCTCCCTGTCCATCACCAACTCCTGCAGTTTATCCACACTCATGTCCACTGAGTTGGTGATGCCATCTAACCATTCCATCCTCTGTCGTCCCCTTCTCCTCCTGCCTTCAATCTTTCCCAACCTCAGGGTCGTTTCAAATGAGTCAGCTCTTCACATCAGGTGGCCAAAATACTGAAGATACAAATAAGTGAGAGGAAAAGAATTTTGACTGGTTTCATCCCATGATATTCACAAGGGAAATGTTTTCCTCCTATTCAGACAGGAGTATTACTTCAATGTTTCAATTATGAGATTATTATTGTCCAGTACTTTTTTCCTGAGAGGTCTCATAGTCCTTACCTTTTATTCCTCTCCACTAATATTAGAATTATCAGAGGTTTAGTGTTTAATTTGGTAACTGTTTTTGGTTGTGGAGGGTTGGAGGATGTAAGGGTGATTCTAGCACAGAAACTCGTTGGTCCATTGATGGAAACAGGGCTCATAAGAGGAGAATCATTTTGTAGGGAAGATGAGAATCAGACACAGAGAAAGGTCTAGACTGGAACCATATATTTGAGAGTTATTGTACAAAAGATATGCTGAAATGGAAGCTAGAATTTCTACCTCACCACACCCACATATACACAAAACATAGGCCTGACCTTGCCCAGGTAGGTGAGGAAAAGACCTCATTCTGATCCGTGTGTTGGACAGGTCTTGCAGAATGCTACAATTCTTAGCTCATCTAATTGCACCTACATGGAATGAAGTCAAGTACGTGCAGTTATGCAAGTTCAATTGTTCTCACCCTAAGACTAAGACATACCCAGGCATAACTGAGAACAGAGGCTATGTGAACCAGGGTCAAAGGAGTCACAGGAGAAATTACCAAGGTTAATGATGCTAGGTCCATTTCACAATAAGGAGCCAGATAAGAGAGGAAGATGATTTCTGAATAAAATATGTGCCTGTTGTACAGATTATCCTTCCAGTCTTAAGGACACATGCCTCATGTCCTAAGTTGAGATAGGTTTATTGAAAGGAAAGAAACAGACACTCCATGGGGCATTGAGAGCACAGAGGAGTCAATGGCTTTCCCAGAACTACCTCTGTGCAGAGGTGAGCACCATGAGCAAGAGCCACCGGCAGCCGTAGCATGAGATTTGCCAAGCACCACCACTGCAGCAGGCATCCCAACTGGCAGTGGTGTCACGACAGGTAAGGATTAACAATGATGCTCCTACGACAGACAGCAGAGCCTTAACACTAGGTATCAGGGTCATCAGAAAAGGTAAAACAAAAAAGTGACAGCCTTTTCCTTCCAGTGTGAACCACACCTGAAAAGGAGGGAAATGGCAGGTGCCATGTAGCATCCAGGAAGCACATGGATCCATGTGGATTTCTTCCAATACTATCTAAGAAGAATTTGAGAATCTGGAATTTTCAGAGTTTGTAGAGGTAGAGCCTATTTGTGACTTATTTTCATCTTCATATTACCCCTAAGCCAGTGTGACTTTGGAAGGGCAAGTAAAACTGAAAAACAGGGCTACCCAAGTAAAGAAAAAATAAATTTTAAAACTCCCCCCGTTTCCCCATGCATGAAAAAGTATCTATATCCAGCCACCCTCATAATGCAGAAGTTTCTGATTTTTTCTATTAAAAATGACATAACCATTCCCTTTCCACCCCTGGTAATTAAATGCTTACAGCAGTTGTTTGTCTCAAAAGCTCTCTTGTAGTCATATGGGCCCCTTTTGCTTCAAGACAAGAAAGAAGAATCTTGTAGGATCCTGCTTTCTAATACTCATAGTGATCAGAAAAGCACGAGTCCTTAGAGAATTCAAGGTAAACCTGATACACAATAGCAGGCACTGTTCTCACAGCTAATTGGCGGAACCTGGATGGTGCCCAGGTTTGAACCACACAGAAGTAATTATTCCTTTCCCTTCACAGATAACTTTAGAAAAGCACTCCCTTACATTCATGAACTTTTCCCACTACAACATGAGAAATGCAGGAATGTAGCTCAGCCTGCCTTGCTTAGAGATGTTTCCCAAAATTGAGTGCATTTGTTTAAGCTCGTTTCCAAAAAAAAAATTGAAAGTTTAGCTCAAAATTTTCTTTTGGGGAGTGGAGGGATGGAATTTTATCAGATTGGTGGGAAAGTCATGGTGAGTGTGCCAAAGAATCATATTGCTTTCTTTTTCTTTAACAAAAAAAATACCAAAAAAAAACCCCTCATGCTGATTTTGCAGTGGGAAGCCTGCCCAAATGACAAATTAGGCAAGATGAAATGCAGTGGTTTGGCCTTTCTGGAAATTTAATTCTCAGGTTTCGAAAAATCTGGGGAAAACAAGAAATCTTATTGTTAAAGGACAGTAAATTAGCATACGGCAGCAACCCTAGTAAGAAAAGCTTGCCTGCAAAACAGGAAAAGTATGGAGACATTTTGAAATGCAAAGGCTGCCTATGAAACAGCCATTTAAAATAACTACATGGAGATAATCCAAAACATGGAGAGAAAGAAGCACAGGAGTAAAAGCAAGAATGAGGAAATGATGTCCAAGGAACTGAAAGTCTTATATGGTTTTCAGCCTTTGCTTTCATTTTGCCCAAATGTCAGGAGGACCCAGGTGCCTTAGGCTGAGATTTTAAACCGAGTTTAGATCAGTAAAAACTTAGAGATAAAAAATCTAAACCAAGGGATTCCCTGGTGATCCAATGGTTAGGATTCCGAGCTCTCACTACTGAGGGCCCAGGGTTCAATCCCTTGTCAGGGAACTAAAATCCCAATAAGTTGTGAGGTGCAGGCAAAAAAAAAAAAAAATCCGAATCAGAAAGAATCAGAAAAGAAGAAGAAAGGTCAAGAACGCAAGAGGTGAGAACCAAGTGGCCAAGGCAAGGCCAGAAACACTCAGAGTCATAGGAAAGGGACAGAAGACCACCATGTTCAAGTTCACTTACTAAAAGAGACCAAAGCCAAAGAGGCCAAGGGGTGGCTTTAACACTGGCCTTTTCAGACTTTTCCAAAGAAACCATAGATAGAGGAGAGTAGATTCACATCCCCTAGAGATCCCGAAGCACTTAGCCAGCATTTGTAAACATCATATAGCTTAAAAATTAATGAAAATTTCGCATTGTCCCCATACAGCAACCTTGTTCTTATCAATATAAAGTTAATATAAGGTCAGTTTCTCCCACTGAGCAAAACAGAATGCTCAAGAGGACACACCATATGCAAAAGCACAGGAGAACCCCCACCCTTGTGCTAAATGAATTTTTTAAAGGAGAAGAAATCAGTCCAAGAAAGAAGAAATAAAAGAACAAAAACTATAATTCATGTCCTAACTTAGTGAAGCTATTTTTCATAGATTCTCCATTTTAGTAAAGGACAAAGGCAGACCGGGTACAGAACAGAGTTTGGGTGTTGGTTACCCAGAAAGCAGTAATCAAGGCCAAAGTTAATGAACAAAACATTACTGCGGTGTGGGATGGGGGTTAGATAAAGAGTTATTATTCCATGGAAATGGGGATTCAGCTGTATAAAATGAAAAGTTCTGGATGGTGGTGATATTTGCACAACAATAAAATGTATTTAATACAACTGAACTGTATACTTTAAAATGGTTTAAAATGGGATATACACACACATATATAGGAATATTATTCAACCATAACAAAGAAGAAAATCCTGCCATTTATAATAATATGGATGGGTCTTGAGGGAATTATGCTAAGTAAAATGTCAGACATAGAAAGATAAATACTGTATGATCTTGTTAATGTGAAATTAAAAAAAAAAAAACTGAACTCATAAATACAGAGAAAAGATTGGTGGTTGCAAGGTGGGAGGTGAGCAAAATGCATGAAAGTGATCAAAAGGTACAAACTTCCACATGTACAATGTGGCGACTATAGTTAATAATACTGTATTATATGTTTGAAAGTTACTAAGACAGCAGATCTTAAAAGTTCTCATTATAAGAAAAAAGATTAATTGTGTGAGCTGATGGATATTGACTTACTGTTGTGATCATTTTGCAATATATACAAATATCAAATTATCATGTTGTACACCTGAAACTAATATGAAGTTATGTGTCAATTATATCACAATTAATAAGGTAAATTTTATATTATGTATGCATGCATGCTAAGTTGCTAAGTCATGTCCAATTCTGTGAGACCCTATGGACTATATCCTGCCAGGCTCCTCTGTCCATGGAATTTTCCAGGCAGGAATACTGGAGTGGGTTGCCATGCCCTCCTCCAGGGGATCTTCCTGACCAGGGATTGAACCCATGTCTCATGTCTCCCGCATTGGTAGGCAGCTTCTTTACCATTAGTGCCACTTGGGAAGCCCTACATTATGTACCATTGCTGTGTTCAGTCACGAAGTCTTGTCTGACTCTTTGTGACCCCACGGCTGCAATCATGCTAGGCCTCCCTGTCCCTCACTATCTCCTAGAGTTTGCTCAAACTCATGTCCATTGAGTCAGTGATGCTATCTAACCGTCTCATCCTCTGTACCTCTTCTCCTCCCCTCAATCTTTTCCAGCATCAGGGTCTTTTCCAATGAGTTGGTGCACATCAGTAGGAATCAAGTGGTTTGATTGTACGGAGCAAGACACAGTTGAGTGGCACACATGTGTAACTACTCAGAGTCCTATAGCAGTAGGGGGCTAGAGGAGGCCATAGGGACCTGAAATGATGTTCAATCCACAGACGAGATGTAAAAACAGAGGGAGACAGTAATACTCTAAGTAATGATCTCATGGATGAAGGAGCCTGGTGGGCTGCGGTCCATGGGGTCACTAAGAGTCGGACATGACTGAGTGACTTCACTTTCACTTTTCACTTTAATGCATTGGAGAAGGAAATGGCAACCCACTCCAGTGTTCCTGCCTGGAGAATCCCAGGGACAGGGGAGCTTGGTGGGCTGCCGTCTATGGGGTCGCACAGAGTCAGACACGACTGAAGTGACTTAGCAGCAGCAGCAGCAGCAGCAGCAGCATACCATATCTTCTACCATTCTTTGAGAAACATCAAGTGGATTTGACTGGGCTAGGCTGGGAGTCCGTGTAAACTAGGATGAGACCATCAGGTGGATGTGAAAAGCACAGGCAAGCATCAGCTGCTAGAAACAGAGGTGAGATGGAGTCTACCATACAGACAAAGGAGTCTATCATGATCAGGTAGGTGGGCAATGGGAACAGAGGACTCATAAAGAACTGAGCCCTGGAATCCCAGGCAAGTGTTCCTTGATTTAGACCCAGGGTTTATGGGCTATTTACAATCTCTGTGTGGACACTGGCCAGAATAGGGGAATGATCTTACTCAGAACTTCTAGAATAACAGACTGGTGTCCAAGAGAAGGACTCAAACTTGGGGAATAAGTCTGGTTTCCAGTTAGTTCATTCTCTTGTTCAAGAAATATTTATTGAGCACTTACTATGTGCCAGGCACTATTTGTGAGTTTCAGGGATACAACACTGAAGAGAAAAAGCAAGTCTTCAGTGGAGTTTACATTCTAGACTTATAGACAATCAATCCATGAATATATAATATGATTTCAGACAGTGATGGGCTTTCCAGGTGGCACTAGTTGTAAAGAACCCACCTGCCAGTGCAGGAGGCATAAGAGACCTGGGTGGCATCCCTGGGTTGGGAAGATCCTCTGGAGGAGGTCATGGCAACCACTCCAGTATTCTTGCCTGGAGACTCCCATGGACAGAGGACCCCGGTAGGCTACAGTCCATAGGGTTGCAAAGAGATGGACACAACTGAAGAACAGCATGCACACATGCACAGACAATCATAAGTCCTAGTTACGATAGGAGCGCTCTTCCTCACTCACAGACAGCTTCTTTCTTGCTGCTTTTCCATTCGGTCTTTGCTCACTACAAGTGCATGAAGTGAGAGAGAGAGGGCAGTCTGTGGTATCTATTTAAAAGAGCACTAATCTCACTGGACCAAGAACCCACCTTCATGATCTCATCTGATCCTAATTACTTCCCAATTAAGGCCCAATTTCTAAATACACACCATATTGGAGATTAGAGCTTCAACATATGAATGTGAGGAAACACAAACATTTGATATTTAACAGGCCATAATTTTTTAAGTGAAAACCAATGTTTTAACCAAGTCTCATTTTATTAGTTGCAACTTTGCAGGTAGCTCAGTGGTAAAGAATCTGTCTGCCAAACAGGAGACACAGGTTCTTTCCCTGGGTCAGGAAGATCTTGTGGAGAAGGGCATGGCAACTGACTCCAGTATTCTTGCCTGGAAAATCCCCTAAACAGAGAAGTCTAGTAAGGTACAGTCCATGGGGTCACAAAGAATCAGACACGACTGGGGGGCCAAGCACACGTTTTATCAGTTAGGTGTTTTGTTTTTTTTTTAACCCATCCTCTGAAGAATCACAACAAAGAACCTCTTTTCAGAGTCAGCACAGAAAGTGCTGAGTATCACTTCATCTTTCAGTTAAAAATAGGTCTTTTATTCAATGTAGGAGCAAAGGAGGTCTTATACTACCTCTAAATGTCAGTAAGTACTCATTTAGATCCCACAGCGCATCAGGCACATAGGAGATTACAACTTGGAATTCAAACTAACCTTCTTTACTTTGCTGCCTTTTCATTTTCTTCCCCTCCCATCTCACTCTAGCCCCATAATATTGTTCTACTTATTCTTCACCAATAGGTAAATCACCAGAGATAGAAAACCTAACTGAAAAAGCTACCGAATCAAGAGCTGTGATGAAAGTTAATGTGTGTTTTCCTCCTTGTGATCCAAATAGAGAAACATCTACTCTTACAATTGTGTTCATCTGTTTGTCTTCTAAACCCACAAGTCCCATTCATCTCTGAGAGCAATTTGGAGAAAATAGGTAAAAAAAAAATCTATCTGAGCAGGAGCTAAAGGGGACTTGTGTTTGGGCTGTATACAATTTCTAAGTTCTCATCTCAAGAACAAATTAAGATCAGATGGGAATAATTTAAGCTATTTATTTATATCATATTTTAAAATAAGGAGCCAGCTAGAAAGGTGGCAGCTTAAAGTCAGCATATTCCCTAATATCCCTTTCTAAAGTAATATTTCTAAAATAAAGTAATATTTCTAAAGTAATATTAACAACTTGAGAAAACAAGGTAATATGAAGTGCTTTACCTCTTAGGGAAGGTAATCTGCCACTCTCTATTAAAAAGTAAAAAAAGCATATCCTCTAACTCAGGAACCCCACTTTGAGTAATGTGGCAGTACATAAAGATTTATGCAGTAGTCCTTTGATTGCTGGTTATTTGTAGTGATTTAAGTATTGTGAAAGAAAATGCTAACCCAAAACACAGTGCATTATATTTGGGTTTACAGACAAAAATTGCCTTTTTTAAATCTACTACAGTAAGAGATATCCAAGTGTATTGCTCATCTAACAGCCCCAAGACAAAATGAGCTTCACTAGATTTTAAGTACAATGGACATTTATGAAAGATTTAATAAGCTTCCTGGTGAACCATTTACATTAGCTGTTACATTTTTAAATCATTATCAATTTTCACAATAACCACTGTTTCATGGCTTATTAATTATCTAACAGTATTCCTAAAATGTTTGAAATAAGAAACCTCTATAAAGAGTGTATACATGTGTACAAAATAAAGTTTAGAGGAAAGTTCTTGCCTTTTTCCTCTTATGTGTTAGGACCTTGAAACAAAGCTTAAATGCACTTTTCTCCCCTAAGAAGTGAGGATGCATTTCTTATGTAATATCTATCCATTACCTGAATAAATTGTGATAGCTACGTAATATGAAATATTACAGTTTTGTTTTTTAAAGTGAGTTTGGATCTATATTCATCACCCCACAGAAAATCCTATGTTATGTAAAGTGAAAAAAGAAACTCGTTGAATTTCTTCAAGAAAGAAAATTTGGGGTACAGCAAAGAAAAATGGAAGCATAGGCCAAAAGAGAATCCAGCATAATAGATACAGAATCTGTAATATTGTAATCCTAATTTTAAAAAATAACCAAAAATTACCTCCATGTAGATATATGAATATATGTGTTTTATATACATACATAAAAATATATATAAAGATATATATGCATATGTATATGTCTATCAAGATATATATATGCATATATATCTTAGTATGGATCACAAAAAGGAACCAAAAAAACATTTATTCTAGGCTACTGAAAGTGAAAGTCACTCAGTCATGTCCAACTCTTTGAGACCCCATGGACTATACAGTCCATGGAATTTTCCAGGCCAGAATACTGGAGTGGATAGCCTTTCCCTTCTCCAGGGGATCTTTCCAACCCAGGGATCGAACCCAGGGGTCCTGCATTGCAGGCAGATTCTTTACCAGCTGAGCCACAAGGGAAGCCCATTAATAGTTGGAGAGAGGGGATATCATAAAAGTTTTCTTTATACATCTTTATATTATTTAGTTATCATGATCATAAATTACCCTTACAAATAACAACAGAAGAAACAAAAGTAAAAAAGGAAAATGAAGGGGGAAGGGAGCATAAATGGTGCCAAAAGATTTTTTCAAAGTTTCAAATGCAAATAATTTATTTCCAGTAGCCTATATTTGCCCTTATTTTAGTATTTTCTTCCTTAGGTTAATTCTTTCTACCTTGAATTCATTCAGGATTATTTTTTATAAATTAGATTTATCTAATTTAACAGTTCTCAGCTTTATAAAAAGGATTTATACATATTCATGAATAATCTAGCATTAAATAATGCTGTGTAAAAAGGAAGAACACCAGAGATCAAATTGCCAACATCTGCTGGATCATCAAAAAAGCAAGGGAGTTCCAGAAAAACATCTATTTCTGCTTTATCGACTATGCCAAAGCCTTTGACTATGTGGTTCATAATAAACTGTGGAAAGTTCTGAAAGAGATGGGAATACCAGACCACCTGACCTGCCTCTTGAGGAACCTGTATGCAGGTCAGGAAGCAACAGTTAGAACTGGATATGGAACAACAGACTGGTTCCAAATAGGAAAAGGAGTACGTCAAGGCTGTATATTGTCACCCTGCTTATTTAACTTCTATGCAGAGTACATCATTAGAAACACTGGGCTGGAAGAAGCACAAGCTGGAATCAAGATTGCCGGGAGAAATATCAATAACCTCAGATATGCAGATGACACCACCCTTATGGTAGAAAGTGAAGAGGAACTAAAAAGCCTCTTGATGAAAGTGAAAGAGGAGAGTGACAAAGTTGGCTTAAAGCTCAACATTCAGAAAACGAAGATCATGGCATCTGGTCCCATCACTTCATGGGAAATAGATGGGGAAACAGTGGCTGACTTTATTTTTTGTGGCTCCTAAATCACTGCAGATGGTGATTGCAGCAATGAAATTAAAAGACGCTTACTCCTTGGAAGGAAAGTTATCACCAAACTAGACAGCATATTAAAAAGCAGAGACATTACTTTGTCAACAAAGGTCCACCTAGACAAGGCTATGGTTTTTCCAGTAGTCATGTATGGATGTGTGAGTTGGACTATAAAGAATGCTGAGTGCCGAAAAATTGATGCTTTTGAACTGTGGTGTTGGAGAAGACTCCCGAGATTCCCTTGGACTGCAAGGAGATCCAACCAGTCCATCCTAAAGGAGATCAGTCCTGGGTGTTCATTGGAAGGACTGATGCTGAAGCTGAAACTCCAATACTTTGGCCACCTCATGCAAAGAGCTGACTCATTGGAAAAGACCCTGATGCTAGAAAAGATTGAGGGCAAGAGGAGAAGGGATGACAGAGGATGAGATGGTTGGACGGCATCACTGACTCAATGGACATGAGTTTGGGAGTTGGTGATGGACAGGGAGGCCTGGCATGCTGCGGTTCATGGGGCCGCAGAGTCGAACACAACTGAAGGACTGAACTGAACTGAAGTTGTAAGCAATCAGTTTACATGTTTCTAATGTGAGAGAGAGAAAAAAAAAAAAAAAAACTTGAAGAATGAATCAGGGGCCATAGCACTTTGATTTCAATACATTCATCTATAATTTGCCAGTGCCTTCAGATCAATCCTTATAGGTATATATTAAGTTGCTGAGATTTATCAGGACTTCCCAGGTGGTGCCGGTGATAAAGAATCTACCTGCCAATGCAGGAGATGCAAGAAAGGCATGTTTGATCCCTGGGTTGGGAAGATCCCTGGGTTGGGAGCAGGAGATGGCAACCCACTCCAGTTTTCTTGCCTGGAAAATTCCAAGGATAGACGAGATACTGAGATTTATCAAGTAAAATCACTCTCCAAAGTTCAAGTAAGTACGTATAAATGTGTCCACTAGTGAAAACATTAAATAACATTTGGGGAGGATTGTAGAGAAAGGTGAGTACTCCCTTAAGTACCATAGCTTAAAAGGGTGCTCTTTGGGAGACTGACCTTGAGAACTGGAATAAAATGATATAAGGACAAAGATGCCCACAACCTTCAGTACCCTACTGTTAAACACCTCCTTTGTCTTTAGGCAGGATCAAGCACAATTCTGACTCCATGGTCTGCTCTGGAAGCCTGAGGCTATGGGGTGCTGGGAAGGGCAGAAAAAGCAACCTTAGTCACAGGCTGTCTGATGACAATGACCTTGGGCCAAAGTACTCAGAACACCTGAGAGGAAATACGTGCTTCTTCCCTGGCTTAATCCTTGCCTGTTGAGTAGAATATACAAGATAATGTGAATATGTAACTTCATGATTTTGATCAAAGGCAGAAGAGCAATTACAGATAAGCATTTCTAGGAGCTCTCTACAACTTCAAGTTGACTCTCTTTATAACTCAAATTCCTCCCCTCATGACCTCCTTCTTCAGGGAACAAATCTTCCCAAAACTCATCCCAAGAACTTTCTTCATGGTGAGCTAACTAGATCACATGTACTTGCTGTCACTCAATCATGTCCGACTCTTTGCAACCCCATGGACTATAGCCCACCAGCCTCCCCGTCCATGATATTTTTCTGACAAGAATACTAGAGTGAGTTGCCATTTCCTCCTCCAGGGGATCTTCCCGACTCAGGGACCAAACCCTTGTCTCTTGCATCTCCTGCAATGGCCGGCAGATTCTCTACCACTAGCCACCTGGGAAGCTCAGATCACGTGTAACTCTGCCTTCAATTACTGCTTATGATATTTGCATATGGTTTCATGTATTGGAATCCTATTACCAAAAAGAACCAAGAAAATTGGAGACAAGGAAAGCACAGACAGATTTTTAACTCCACTTGGTCAGATTTCTATCAGGTAAATAAGTCCAGAGCTCTGCCTAGTTTCTCAATATGATGTTAATAATATACCCTTTATTACAGTTCTTTACTCTGATTTATGTAAGATGTTAATTATCCCATCTTCATAAGGTGACAGACATCTTCTTAATCAGGCCCAATTACTGCGTTGAAAAGCATAGTTATGACTACTGATAACTCTGAGATAACTCAAATTATTTCATTGTTCTGTGCTCCCCCACTTTGTAAGGTTTCCATCATTCCTTTACAGAACTGTTTGACTTTGTTGTTTTGGATCACCACTCCAACTCCCAGCTGGGGTAGGTAGGACTTCTCATACTCCTCAAAAGAGATCAGATCTCAGTCACTTATCTCTGATTATTGGGTTTCATCTTGCCCTAATTCCACTTCAAGACCAGTCCCTGTAAAGTGTTCAGTTCCAGACAACTCAGGACATGTCTCAGAGGATCCAGGAAGCATCCCACAGCCACATCAACCTCCCTCCTATGTAGGTCAACACTGGTTACCTAAGAAGTGCATAATGGGGATCACTCTGAATGCCCATGGTTGAGTTACAAAAACCACAGAAAGAGCCATTACACCACTCAACACATAACTATTATGAAAGTTACTTGGGATAAATATGGTGGCCTGTTCTAGGCTCCATTTAGTCATTAAAATAAGCTCTTTCATCTGATGAGCAAGACCTATATTCTTAACTCCCACTCCCACTCTAATGCCACAAGCTGGAAAGTGCCGGCTAATTTACTTCTTCTTGGTGAGGAGATGCTGGCTTGAGTTTTTGCTTCAAATTTTCATTGACAGCAAACATTATCTTGAGCTCTTTCTCTGCTGGGAAAAGGGTGACGTTGGTTTTGATTTCCTGCCCCATGATTTGTGTCATTTTCCAAGAAAATGTGTGAATATTCACAGCTGACAAACAAACTCGGGTATACGTAAAATCCTTACTCATGTGTGGTTCATACTTTCCTCACCTCTGCAAATGGGGGCTGTCAAAAACAAATTAAGTAATTACAGAGTGTTGCTGCAGCTGTGTGTATCCTTCATTACATTATATGACTGTGGTTAAGGGATGACTCTCTCCTGCCTAGTTTTTAAAATATTTATAATGGAAGGTGGATTGTCAGGGCATGTTCCACTGTTGCCAGAAAAAACAAAAAGTAAATGAAAATGACGTCAATGGCATGGCATGGCTGTGTGTGTGTGTGTGTGTCTGTCTGTCTGTCTGTGCATCTACACTAAATGTTCTGCTATGCTATAAAAGTTACTCTACTTACCTATTTCTTCTAATTTATATAAAGATGTTCTATTTTCATAAAAACAGAACAAATTTTTAAAAATAGAACAAATTGTCAATTCTCAAAAGACTCGATAAATAAAATATACTTAGTACAAACAGTAGGATTAATTAACCCAAATTTATCATTTCTTTTAAAAATGGGCTATCTCCACTGAAAAATAATATATAATTATAACAAATATTTATCCAAGAAAATAGCACCTTTAATACCTAATAATCTTACAAGATGAGAGGTTGATTTACTTTTTGTTGTTTGAAATATATAAGAGGAGAATAAAAGGTAAAAAGGAATGAAAAATGGTTGATTATTCTAGAATGTCTTGCTTTAAAAATCCTACATTAACCTTTGGACACGGATATCCTCAAAATTCTTAATTTCAGCATTCTAAACTAATAAGAATGAGAGAAGAAAATTTATCATTTAATAATGTGTGTCTACTTTCTTAGAGAAAGTTCTCCATCTCTTGGTGGGCAATTTTCAACAAACTGGATTTTCACAACTGTAAGAATACTTTCACTTAATCTAAATACAAGACAAAAGGCATCTGTATAAAAGAGAAGTTGTTCTACAAGTATTGTGAATTAAATTTATACCAAATTTGTAAGATAATACAGCTTATTTTAAAATATATCACACAAAGAATGTTAGAGTTTCAGTTAGAAGCAACAAAAAAAGGTCAAAATTAAAAGGCAACAAAGAAACGTAAGCATAAACCAAGAAATGGACCATAACCAAATGAATAAAATGTAGCAAAAACAAAGAAAATAAGACATAACCACTCTAGAAAAAAACAGAAAATCCCCATTGTGCCAAATAAACAGAGAAACCAAGGCCAGAGGAGAGAGAGGACCCAACAGCAGCTTCAACTTCAATCACAGACAATAGAGGCTCAGGATTAATGAATGTTTCTACAGGGACCAGAGATAGAATGTCTTCACGGGGCGAGACCTGTAGTTGGACTTCCCAGGTAAGGCATGGAGCCTTGAAGAACTACCTCCTCCATGAAGAGACGAAAGTAACTTCTTCCACCTAACTGTAAAAGCAGTTCAAAAGATTGCCACCTTTCCAGGGCCTTGAGTGAAAAACAAATCAACTGTGAGAAATCAAAATGCAAGGTACCCATTAACACAGACGTAGGGTAAGTGTGTAACACCCACATGATTAAGACACCACAAACCATGCAATTGATATGAACATAAAAATTGTTGCTATAAAAAGCACTTTTCGCATCCTAAAAAATGTGAAATCATTCTTTGGGAATACCTTAAAAATAAGGATTTAAGAAAATTCCAGGAAAGTGGGGGTGGAATGGAGGTGGGGAAGTTACCATAGCTGAAAATCATTTATAAGTTCAGTGAGAAATCAAGACACAATAGAAGAGATTAAGAAAATGCAGTCAATAGGAAAATTAAGCACTCCCAAAATATAGATCATATACAGTATGAAAGGGACTACAAGGAAGTATAATAAGATACTTAAAGGAGATAATGAAGGAACAAAAACCATAAGGAAAAGCTTAGAAACAGAAAATGAACAGACCAACTTAAAAAAAAAATTATATATATATATATATATATATATATATATATATATATGTGACTTACAACATCTAGAAAAGAAGGGCAAACTCTTTGAAGTTAAAAACAAAAATATCCACACCCAGATATGTTATAGAAAACTTTCCAAATTTCAATTATAAAGGAATAAGAAAGTAAAGACAAGTTATCTATAAATAAATGGTGATTAGAATGACAGTAGACTTCTTATTAGCAATCATGATTCCAGAAGGCAATGAGACATCTTGAAGCAATGAGGGAAAATAACCCAAGCAGAGGATACACATGGCTTCCCTGGTGGCTCAGTGGTAAAGAATCTGCCTGCAGTGCAGGAGATGCAGGTTCAATCCCTGGGTGGGAAGATCCCCTGGAGGAGGGCATGGCTACCCACTCCAGTTTTCTTGCCTGGAGAATCCCTATGGACAGAGGAGCCTGGCGGGCTATAGCCCATAGGGTCATACAGAGTCGAACACAACTGAAGCGACTAAGCAGCAGCAGCAGCAGAGGATACACAGAGCTAAACTATATAGACGTGATGGTGAAATGAAAACATTTTTAGATTTTTAAATTGAAAAAGTTTACTGCCCAGTTTTTCCGAGAAATGACTATTAGATTGAACCACATGAAATGTCTGATATTCAGCTATTTTTGATGCACAAAAATGTCAACGTCTTATGATTCAACTAAAAGACATGTGCTTTAAGGAGAAGAAAAGTGAAGCATTGATGAGCAGTTATTTGTAAATCTAAACAAACATTGACTAATAAGGGTGGCTCAGTGCAAAGAATATATCTGCAGTGCAGGAGACTCAAGTTCCATCCCTGGGTCGGGAAGATCCCCTGGAGAAG